>NC_056054.1:168311908-168936908 GCF_016772045.2 Ovis aries | reverse complement strand
GAATCTAAGTGATTTTATAAATGAAAATATAGGGGATAAAATATGGAAAGAACTTAAATTGATTACTATATTCTGAAGAACCTAAATTGCTTACTTTTAAATTCTTAAAATTTAGCTGATCAAATGTGGGGTATAAGATCTTGGATACATTGAAAGAGATAAGAATACCTGCATTAGTTCTCTGAAGTTCACTGCTTTCATTTTATGTCTAAGGGAATGATATTGGACTAACGGTGGTAGTGAAGAGAATTTAATGTCATTGAAAAGAAGGGAATATTAGAATCCTTCACTTTGAGACTTAATGTGAATGAATTTCTCATTAAAATTTAATGACAATTATTATGTGCTGGTTATGATGTCACCTAAAAATCTGTAATGAATTCAGGAGTAAGAGACAAGTCAGTAGGTCCATTATCACTGTTCTTGCTTTCTGATTGTGATAGTTTCATAATGCTTCAATTGTTAAATTTTCAAAGAATTAAAAATTGAGGATGGCACATGTCTGGTCTCCTAACCAGTTATATTCCATGAAATTTCCATTCAAGCAAATCCTTATCAAAAAGGTATTTTTTTCCTCCAATTTCAACATCATTTTTCATAATTCTGTTAATTTCATGAGTTAGTGAGAGGCATAATAAACAGAATAGATTATGGAGTTTGACAACTTGAGTTCAAGTCTCAATGCTGATTCTTACAAGCTGTGTAGTCTCACACCAGTTGCTTAACCTCTCGGTGCTTCAGTTTTCTCATCCATAAAATATTATCTTCATTGTACAAATACTTTAGTTATATCAAATGAGTTGATCAAATAAAACACATATTGGAGTATGGAATATTCAAAGTTTATAAATTGTTTTAAATTATTTTTAATTTTATTACATTTCAATGAGCAGTTCACTTAATAAGAAAATATTATTTCACTTGTTAAATATGAATATGGAAATAACTATTTACTATGGCAGAAAGAGAAGAAGAACTGAAGAGCCTCTTGATGAAAGTGAAAGAGGAGAGTGAAAAAGTTGGCTTAAAACTCAACATTCAGAAAACTAAGATAATGGCATCTGGTCCTATCAGTTCATGACAAATAGATGGGGAAACAGTGGAAACAGTGACAGACTTTATTTTGGAGGGCTCCAAAATCACTACAGATGGTGACTGCAGCCATGGAATTAAAAGACACTTGCTCCTTGTATGAAAAGACATGACCAACCGAGACAGCATATTAAAAAGCAGAGACATTACTTTGCCTACAAAGGTCCATCTAGTAAAAGCTATGGTTTTTCCAATAGTCATGTACAGGTGTAAGAGTTGGACTATAAACAAAGCTGAGTGCTAAAGAATTGATGCTTTTGAACTGTGGTATTGGAGAAGACTCTTGAGAGTCTCTTGGACAGCAAGGAGACCAAACTAGGCCATCCTAAAGGAAAGCAGTCCTGAATATTCATTGGAAGGACTGATGTTGAAGCTGAAACTCCAATATTTTGGCCACCTGATAGGAAGAACTGACTCATTGGAAAAGACCTTGATGCTGGGAACGATTGAAGGCAGGAGAGGGGGCCAACAGAGGATGATATGGTTGGATGGTATCACGGACACAATGGACAAGAGTTTGAGTAAATTTTGGGAGTTGATGATAGACAGGGAGGCCTGGTGTGCTGCAGTCCATGGGGTCGCAAAGAGTCAGACATGACTGAAATGACTGAATGAATGCCTGGTTCCCTAACTATAAGGCAAACCCACTAAAATACTCCTTATTTATAGTTTGTCATAATAGTTATATGAAATTAAATTTATAAAATTTAGTTATCTACTTTTAGTCTTTTTCAATCACCAAATGAGAGCTCCACAATAGTAGAGACCTTGTTGAACTTGTTTAACCATGGCCAATCATAGTAGCTGACCATCTATTGCATAAATGTGTGAAAATATTTTAGTCTAAAGGATACCATATTTTTTTAAATCACAATTTAGTAAAAATTACTCTTTAGGAAAGCACATAACAGTGACTTGGAATAAAAAATCACAACAAAAAAATAGTCTGAAGGCCATTTGACATTAATGCAACCAATGTATTTAAGAGACACAAAAAAAGTTTGATTCTTATCTGTGCAACCTTCGACTAGAAAAGTGACAGTGAATAATACAATAATTCAAAGCGTTCAAGTTAGTTGTCATGTAGATATAAGCATAATTTTTTCTTGCATTATAATTTTTAATGATGGTTTTGGAAGCTGCAAATCATACCACTACCATGTAAGCATTCAGAGAATCAATCATTGAAAAAAATCTAATTTTCTAAAATAAATCTTGAAGCAATAGATTGGATTTGGTATTGAGCAGCCATGAGAAATTTGAAAGTTTAAAGATGACTTCTTTCAGTCTGATAAGCTGCTGATAGACTTGTCAGTTTTTTTTTTTTTTTTTTTGAAAATCATATGGGCTTTCTGTGATAATAACCAGTCGTTGAACAACTGTTGAGGTGAGATTGCTAAGAAATACTCTGATCTTGATTACAGCCTATATATTTATTAGCAAATATGTATATGTATAATCTTTTAAATTATTTTATTGTTGATGAAAAGTAATTAAAATGTGATATAAGAATATATATACTCTAATAAAAAGCATCATTATGATTTTATATAGTATTTTATAACTGTCATAGTTTAGATATCATTCCTAAATCTCTGATAGGAAGAGTTTAATTGACCCATATCAGTTTTGGAAGGATGTTACATTCATCAGTTAGAAAATGAATGTAAGATTTTAAGGTCACTAGATAACCAAACATAAAAAAAGTACTGGTTTATTACTCATCATCTATTGATTAATCAATTTTATATGTGTTTATATTACATAAAAATAAAAATTTAATAAAATAATTCTTAACAATTTTCATTAAAAATTTAATAATAGGAAATGTTCAAAAATTTAGCTGTTGTAAATGTCTTTTATGTCTTTCTTATCTACAGTGTTTTTGGTTGACTTCCTATTTCTCTGTTATTAATTTCTTCACCTACTAAAAAGATAAAATAATAGAGTTTTTTAAATAAATTTAAGGTTCTATAAATTTAAAACAAATATCACAGAACCTTAACAGAGTGTAAAATACATATATAATTATGCAACTTTAATTTTCCTTTTCATATTTCAGTGAGTTCACTTGCTCAGTCCTGTCTGACTCTTTGCAACCCCATGAACTGCAGCACACAAGGTTTTCCTGTCCTTTACCAAAACCTGGAGCTTGCTCAAGCTCATATCCATCGAGTCAGTGATGCCATCCAATCATCTCATCCTCTGTCATCCCTTTCTCCTCCTGCCTTTGATCTTTCCCAGCATCAGGGTCTTTTCCCATGAGTCAGTTCTTCCTATTAGGTGGCCAACGTATTGGAGTTTCAGCTTCAACATCAGTCCTTCCAATGAATATTCAGGACTGATTTCCTTTAGGATGGAATGGTTGGATCTCCTTGCAGTCCAAAGGACTCTCAAGAGTCTTCTCCAACACCACAGTTCAAAAGCATCAGTTCTTTGGCACTCAGCTTTCTTTATAGTCCAACTCTCACATCCATACATAACTACTGGAAAAACCAAAGCTTTAACTGGATGGAATTTTGTTAGCAAAAAAAAGTCTCTGCTTTTTAATATGCTGTCTAGGTTGGCCATAACCCTTCTTCTAAGGAGCAAGCATCTTTTAATTTCATGGCTGCAGTAACCATCTGCAGGGATTTTGGAGCCCCAAAATATAAAGTCTGACACTGTTTCCATTGTTTCCCCATCTATTTGTCATGTAGTGATGGGACTGGATGCCATGGTCTTAATTTTCTGAATGTTGTATTTTAAGGCAACTTTTTCACTCTCCACTTTCGCTTTCATCAAGAGGCTCTTCAGTTCTCTTTCTTCCACAAGGATGGTGTCATCTGCATATCTGAGGTTATTGATATTTCTCCTGGCAATCTTGATTCCAGCTTGTGCTTCATCCAGTCCAGCGTTTCTCATGATATACTCTGCATATAAGTTAAATAAGCAGGGTTACAAATCACAGCCTTGATGTACTACTTTCCCGATTTGGAACCAGTCTGTATCTCCATGTCCAGTTCTAACTGTTGCTTCCTGACTTGCATATAGATTTCTCAAGAGGCAGGTCAGGTGGTTTGGTATTGCCGTCTCTTAAACAATTTTCCACAGATTGTTGTGATCCACACAGTCAAAGGCTTTGGAATAATCAATAAAGCAGAAATAGATTTTTTTTTCTGGAAATCACTGCTTTTTCGATGAACCAATGGATGTTGGCAATTTGATCTCTGGTTCTTCTGCCTTTTCTAACAGCAGCTTGAAGTTCCAGTTCATATACTGGAAGTTCCCAGTTCATATACTGTTGAAGCCTCACTTGGAGAATTTTGAGTATGACTTTGGGAGTGTGTGTTCAGTTCAGTTCAGTGCAGTTGCTTAGTCGTGTCTGACTCTTTGCAATCTGCAGCACGCCAGGGCTTCCTGTCCATCACCAACTACTGGAGTCCACCCAAATCCATGTCCATTGTGTCGGTGATGCCATCGAACCATCTCATCCTCTGTTGTCCCCTTCTCCTCCTTCCTTCAATCTTCCCAGCATCAGGGTCTTTTCAAATGAGTCAGTTCTTCACATCAGGTGGCCAAAGTATTGGAGTTTCAGCTTTAATATCAGTCCCTCCAATGAACACCCAGGACTGATCTTCTTTAAGATGGACTGGTTGGATCTCCTTGCAGTCCAAGGGACTCTCAAGAGTCTTCTCCAAAACCACAGTTCAAAAGCATCAATTCTTCGTCACTCAGCTTTCTTTATGGTCCAGCTCTCACATCCATACATGCCCTCTGGAAAAACCATAGCCTTGACTAGACAGACCTTTGTTGGCAAAGTAATATCTCTGCTTTTTAATATACTGTCTAGGTTGGTCATAGCTTTCCTTCCAAGGAGCAAGCGTCTTTTAATTTCATGGCTGCAATCACCTTCTGCAGTGACTTTGGAGCCCAGAAAGACAGTCAGCCACTGTTTCCACTGTTTCTCCATTTATTTGCCATGAAGTGATGGGTTGTGTGAGTTGAGTGTAATTGTGCGTTAGTTTGAGCATTCTTTGGCATTGTCTTTCTTTGAAATTGGAATGGAAACTCACCTTCTCCAGTCCTGTGGCCACTGCTGAGTTTTCCAAATTGGCTGGCATATTGAGTGCAGCACTTTCACAGCATCTTCTTTTAGGATTTGAAATAGTTGAACTAGAATTCCATCATCTCCACTAGCTTTGTTCATAGTGATGCTTCCTAAGGCCCAGTTGAGATTGCATTCCAGGATATCTGAGTCTAGGTGAGTGATAACACCATCATAGGTATCTGGGTCCTGAAGCTCTTTTTTGTATAATTCTCCTGTGCATTCTTGCCACCTCTTCTTAATATCTTCTGCTTATGTTAGGTCCATACCCTTTCTCTCCTTCATTTTGTCCATCTTTGAATGAAATATTCCCTTAGTATCTCTAATTTTTTGCAGAGATCTCTAGTCTTTCGCATTCTATTGTTTTCCTCTATTTCTTTACACTAATCACTGAGGAAGACTTTCTTTCCTCTCCTTGCTATTTTTGTAACTCTGCATTCAAATTGGTTATATATATATTTCCTTTTCTCCTTTGCCTTTAGCTTCTCTTCTTTTCAGTTATTTGAAAGGCCTCCTCAGACAACCATTTCTCCTTTTTCCATTTCTTTTTCTTGGGAATGTTCTTGATTCCTGCCTCCTGTACAATGTTATGAACTTCTGACCATAGTTCTTCAGGCATCTATCAGATCTAGTCCCTTGAATCTATTTCTCACTTCTACTGTATAATCGTAAGGGATTTCATTTAGGTCATACCTGAATGGTCTAGTGGTTTTCCCTACTTTCTTCAATTTAAGTCTGTATTTAACAATTAGGTGTTCAGGATCTGAGCTACAGTCAGCTCCTGGTCTTGTTTTTGTTGCCTATATAGAACTTCTACATCTTTGGCTGCAAAGAATATAATCAATCTTATTTCAGTATTGACCATCTGATGATGTCCATGTGTAGACCTTCTCTTGTGTTGTTGGAAGAGAGTGTTTGCTACGACCACTGCATTCTCTTGGCAAAACTCTGTTAGCTTTTACCCTTCTTCATTTTGTTCCAAGGCCAAAGTTGCCTGCTATTCCAGGTATTTCTTGACTTCCTGCTTTTGCATTCCAGTCCCCTATAATGAGAAGGACATCTTTCTTGGGGTGTTAGTTCTAGAACATCTTGCAGGTCTTCATAGAACTGTTCAACTTCAGCTTCTTCAGCATTACTGGTTGGGGCATAGACGTGGATTACTGTGATATTGAACGGTTTGCCTTGGAAATGAACAGAGATAATTCTGTCGTTTTTGAGATTTCATTCAAATACTCCATTTTGGACTCTTTTGTTGACCATGATGGCTACTCCATCTCTTCTAAGGGATTCTTGCCCACAGTAGTAGACATAATTGTCATCTGAGTTAAATTCACCCATTTCAGTCCATTTTAGTTCACTGATTCCTAAAATGTCAATGTTCACTCTTGCTATCTCCAGTTTAACCACTGTCTATTTGCCTTGATTCATGGACCTAACATTCCAGGTTCCTATGCAATACTGCTCTTTACAACATCAGACTTTACTTCCATCACCAGTCACATCCACAACCAGATGTTGTTTTTGCTTTGGCTCTGTCTCTTCCTTCTTTCTGGAGTTATCTCTCTACTGATCTCCAGTAGCATATTGGGCACCTACCGACCTGGGGAGTTCATCTTTCAGTGTCTTATCTTTTTGCTTTTTCATATTGTTCATTGGGTTCTCAAGGCAAGAATACTGAAGTGGTTTGACATTCCCTTCTCCAGTGGGCCATGTTTTGTCAGCACACTCCACCATAATCCGTCTGTCTTGAGTGGCCCTACACAACATAGCTTATAGTTTCATTGAGTTAGACAAAGCTGTGTTCCATGTGATCAGATGGTTCATTTTCTGTCATTGTGGTTTTCAGTCTGTCTGCTGTCTGACAAAGAAGGATGGAGAAGTGCAAGTACTCACTAAAGAACTGACTGAGCCAATAGCTAAAGGGTGCGTATACATTAGCCATATAAACAAGGGAAGTGTAAACCATTTCTTATATTTAAGGCCTGAGTAAATTTAGGGTTTAGAACAAAAATGTATGCTAGTGTTGCATTTAACACTGATAATTCAGTAGACATACCTCATTTTACTAACCCAATGATATTAAATGAGTCTTTAAGATTTACCAAAATTATATAAGCTTGAATTCTTAAAGCATCAAGGTTAGTTTCTATCACTATAAGAATATTTTTGAAATTACTGAATGTTAGATATATTTAATTTCTGAGAGTTTTAGCAATATTGAATGTAATAAGTGTTTAGCTCTATAAAAAATATCAGAATAGAGCCCCTAAAAGAGATTTTATAATCTGACTTGATAATACCAATGGAAGATTGGTAAATATCACACATTCACAACCTGCCTATGCATATGTGCATACATACATATGTACGCTTGTGTGCAAGCTAAGTCGCTTTGATTTTCTCCCACTCTTCATGACCCTATGGAATATTGCCCACCAGGCTCCTCTATCCAGGGGATTCTCCAGAGAAAAATACTGGAGTAGGCTGCCAGAGCCCAACTCAGAGATCCAGCCTGGATCTCTCATGTATCCTGCATTGGCAGGCAGGTTCTCTACCACTAGTGCCACCTGGGAAGCCAATACATACATATGCATATATAAATACAGACAAAAATGAAGTGCTTATATTAATAGCTTCAATTCTGTAATTTCAATTCACTGATTCATGTAAAAGAGCTTTATTTTGTCTTTACCTCACTTTTACGTTTTTTATCAGGATTATGTTTCCGGAAGATGGGACAGTTGAGGTTCACCTGCTTAATAAGAAGCACTGCCAATGCTCGTGGAGGAAATATTTAAGATTTCCTGATGTGTAATCTTATGAAATCTATGACCTAAATTTTGAGCAAGACCAAAAACCTATATGGGGAATAAACCATCTCATCTGTTTCCAGCTAGATTTTCCAGCCTCAGGTGACTTCTCTTGGGGTCCCTGAGATTCCTGAGAGCCCCTTTTTGATGATAAAGCATTAAAGCTGGCATAACCAATGGGAACTCATGGGTTATTGTAGGGAAGGGGAGGTCTGACAGAGGCAAACAGAAGGAAGGAGGAGGCAGAGCTGTTAAAGGTGAAAAATCAAAGGACTCAAGGGAACTAAAAAGGAGATAGGATATGGGGAAAACGAGGAGGGAGTAGGAAGAGTAATGGGAAAAGAGAAGTCTTAGATGAGCAGTTTGAAGAGTGTTCAGATATCCCACCATACCCATGGTGAATTGTGTTTAATAAAATGCCATTCTGGAGATATTGAATTGAATGAGTGCCATAATGGTGAAGCTTGTAGTCACTGAAAAAAAAAAAAAAAAGAGGAGGGAGTGAGAGTTACCCATGGCATTTGGTAATTAAATCAAAGATAAGTGTTTAATGGAGCTAGGAGAGAACCCTGCTCAGTTAATTTTCTCACATTATCCCCAGGTTAAAAGATCAGAAAGTATCCCTGTCTCACCCTGCTCAGTTAATTTTCTCACATTATCCCCAGGTTAAAAGATCGGAAAGTATCCCTGTCTCAGCCCGGAGTCTGGGGAATGATGAGATTACCCCCATGATTCTGGGTTAGAGAAGCTGAAAAAGAAAAAATGCAGCTTCACAAAAGGCAAAAAAAAAAAAAAAAAGTTTCTGCCTGAAAGAAAATAATTTTTTTTTTAATCACAATGTTATACACTTTTTCCTTTATTTTTTTAAATTGAAATATAGTTAATTTACAATGTTCTATTAGTTTCTGGTGTATAGAAAAGTGATATATATATATATATAATTTATTTCATATTCTATTCCATTATAGTTTATTACAAGATAGTGTATATGTTCCTTGTGCTATACAATAGGACATTGTTGTTTATTTTATATATAGTAGTTTGTATCTGCTAATCCCAAACCCCTAAATTGCATCTCCCCCTTCCCTCTTTGGTAACCAGAATTCTGTTTTCTATATCTAAAAGTCTGTTTCTGTTACATAAATAAGTTCATCTGCATCATATTTTAAATTCACATATAAGTAATACTATATGCCTTTTGTCTGATTTACTTCACTTGGTATGATAATCTCTAGGTCCATCTATGTTGCTGTAAATGTCATTATTTTGTTCTTTTTTATGGCTGAGAAGTATTCAATTATGTTAGTATATATATATATGAACACACACATTATATGTATAAAACATATATGTATTATATATATATATATAATACATATATATATATATAAACACATACCTATGTACACACCACATCTTGATCCACTAGATATTTACATTGCTGGCAGTGGACATTAAGACTGCTTCTATGTCTTGGTTATTGTAAATAGTGCTTCTGTAAACAATGCTGTGCTGTGCTTCATTTCTCAGTCATATCTGACTCTCTGCAACCCCATGTACTGTAGCTTGCCAGGCTCCTCTATCCATGGGGATTCTCCAGGCAAGAATACTGGAGTGGGTTGCCATGCCCTCCTCCAAGGGGTCTTCCTGACCCAGGATTCAAACACAGGTCTTCCGCATTGTAGGCAGATTTTTTTTACCATCTGAGCCACCAGCGTGGTACATGGATCTTTTCAAGTTAGAGTTTTCTTTTAACTATATGCTCAGGAGTGAGGTTTCTGGATCATTTGGTAATTCTATGTTTGGTTTTTTAAGGAAACTTCATATTGCTTTCCATAGTGGCTGTACAAATTTACATTCCCAACAACAGATTAGGAGGACATTTTCCCCACAGCCCCCCAGCATTTGTTATTTGTCAACTTTTTAATAATGACCATTCTGACCAGTGTGAGGTGACATCTCATTGTAATTTTGATTTGCATTTCTGTAATAACTGGTGCTGTTGAGTGTCTTTTCATGTAGCTGTTTGTTATTTGTTAATCTTCTTTGAAAAAAAATGCCTATTTAGGGCTTCTGCCCATTTTTTGATTGGGCAGTTTGTTTTTTATATACAGCTGCACAAAGCTATTTACATATTTTGAAAATTAAGCCCTATTGGTCTCATCATTTTCAAATATTTCCTCCGAGTTTGCAGTTTGTCATTTTGCTTTGTTTAAGGTTTCTTTTGCTGTACAAAAGCTTATAGGTTTGTTTAGGTCCCACTTTTTTCTTTTTGCTTTTATTTCTATTACCTTGGGAGACTGACCTTAAAAAATACTGATACAATTTTGCTCTCTACTTGGAGCTTTATGATGTCATGATTTATATTAGTCTTTAAGCCATCTTGACTTAATTTTTGTCTATAATGTAAGTTCAGTTCAGTTCAGTAGCTCAGTCGTGTCCAACTGTTTGCGACCCCATGAACTGCAGCATGCCAGGCCTCCCTGTCCATCACCAACTTCCAGAGTTTACCCAAACTCATGTCCATTGAGTCGGTGATGCTATCCAACCATCTCATCCTCTATCATCCCCTTCTCCTCCTGCCCTCAATTTTTCCCAGCATCAGGGTCTTTTCAAATGAGTCAACTCTTCACATCAGGTGGCCAAAGTATCGGAGTTTCAGCTTCAACATCAGTCCTTCCAATGAATATTCAGGACTGATTTCCTTTAGGATGGACTGGTTGGATCTCCTTGGGGTCCAAGGGACTCTCAAGAGTCTTCTCCAATATCACAGTTCAAAAGCATCAATTCTTCAGCCCTCAGCTTTCTTTTACAGCCCAACTCTCACAACCATCCATACATGACTACTGGAAAAACCATAGCCTTGACTAGATGTGTAACAGAGTGTTCTAAATAATTTCTTATGATTCTACAACAGACACATGTCTGGATAACTAGATTAGGAGTTATGACTAACTACTGTAGGTCTGGATTTCCTCAGCTAAGGAAGGACATGAAAGGTCTTAAAAACCAGAATTAATACAGCATGGTCTGCAGAGTGGTTGATATGTCATTTGAGTCACAGGATAAGAAAATTTCTTAAATAAAAAAATATCTGGATTTAAGTAAGGAAATATATTATTCAAAAAGATTGTTGCAATATGGGAAATGATGCTAATAAAATATGTTTAAAAATGTCATTGCAACAAGGAGAACATTCTGACTAGAAGACCTGTATGCGTCTCAGAAGTCAGGCAGAGAGGGACTTTTCTTTCATAAGGAGGCTTAAGCAATGCTATAAAGAATAGGAAATGGAGGGGGGAGGGCCTGTAGACTGTTGATCAGAGAATATCTTCCCTTGCCATTAGCCTATACTCAAGAGGGGCCATCAGTGAGAAATTGCAGGCTTACTTAGACTGGGAGTGGATAAAAGGTTATGAATCTGGAGATCTGGAGAAAGGAAAAAAGATTAAGTAAACTTGGTCAAATTGGGTGTCTTGTCCAGATTAGTCAGTGGGTCTACATTAACAGTTTGGTTAATCATTTATAAGGCAAAGAAAGGGAGTTTGGAAGGTCTGTATCCTGCCTTGTCATAGTAAACAAGAGGAAGTTTCCATGAGTAACAGGCAAGCATTCAAGAACAAAATGTTGCAACATTTCTGCTCAGAAGTCTGAAAAATTGTCTTGCAACAATTTCCATCCCACATTTCCATACCGCAACAGCTTCCAGGAAATTGTTGTGTGAGTACTGCAGTCTGTCGTCCACTTTAATAAGTCTGACTGATGGGCTAGGACAGATGCGTTCATTTTTCATGCAACATTTACTTTCGGCTATTGTCAACAGAAGACCATGTAGCAGATGAAGCTAAGCTGCAGTTTTGATGTCAGCCATGCTACTCTAGTGTCCCAGCTTAGAAAACCATTAGAGTCTCCCTCAAAACTATCAGAGTCTACCTTACAAAAATATGTTTTTCCTTACATCTCTGTATTAACTTTTCTATTGACTCTGAGGCATTAATCAGAATGTGTAAGGGAATGCACAGACTTCACAATAGTCTGAAAGGAGGAATTCTAGAGCAAATCTATCATCCATAAGAACCTTGGCTCGTGAGTGTAGGCTGATTTGAATGACTTCTAAGGCTGAGGTGATGTTTCTTCAACACGACATTTTCTTATGACCGCTCTTTAGGTTCAAGTTTCATGTTTTTCAAAGAGAGGCAAAGCAGTGCTTGGTTCCCATATACTAAATGCAATCTCACTGGCATAGTGGGGACTTTGGAAACAAAATGTTGTTTACAGTCATTGGGACCTTCTAGGTGATACATAAATTGGGTGATGTGTTGAGAGTGCCTTCAGTGTGGTCCCCTGGATGGCTAGCAGACCTTAAGATTGTGATTCCAGTTTGAATAGCAGGTTAGTTATTGTTTTTGGAGGGACAGCCTGGGCATTAGTTCAAACTGTTCCTTTTGTTTATAACCTGAATTGTATAGCCTTTACATGAAAGAGGGCAATAGTTGACCTGGGGCCATCCATATTATTGGAGGAAAATTATTTTCACCTCTTATGCAAGTCTACAGAGCAGTGGTATTCACAGCTCTTCTTGTGAAATATCTGTTCAAGGATGATTGAATTTCAAACCACCTTGGAAGATAGAGACCATGTCTCTTCAGGGTAGAGGTAGAAGAAGGCAAATTCATTTGTTATTCAGGAGAATAAAGATGATGTCTCTTTCTGAGCCAAATGTTGAGCAGTTTTGTTAACAGCTCCTTTATAATATCAATAGTTCTCCAAACTCAGATTTCTTCAGATGTGATGCAAATCTGCCATTTATAGCAACCACTAGACTGCATCACATGAGACTTTGGGACTTGGAGGGCAAGGATATCAGGTGTGAACATGAAGTTCATGGTGCTGCTTACTGTTCCATAAGGAGTGAAGTCCTCTTTCCTGACCCTGGAGTCTCATGCCTCTGCCAGCATCTGTGAAACCACTGTTTGCTAATAGGTTATCATGCAAGGAAGCATAAAACTTCAGATCCTCCAGAGTTCTTCATAGTGGTTAGATTTTAGGATAAAAGCATCTTAGAAATAATTAATTTTCCACCTGGGTTCTGAAATATATAATTAGAGAAGGAGAAGTCTGTTATTTTTCCAATACTAGATTTCATTGTAAACATTTGATAATAACAAATAACAAAAGAAAGAAGGTAAACAAGTTGACTTATATAGATGGGAATCAGAGGAAATGTAGCCTCATCAGGCTAAGACTTGCAACAATTAGACTCAGTCTTCCTGAGAAACAAATACTCTACACAGATACTCCTCCCTTGTTCATCCTTAGAACTCATTGGTCCATGATATTGGCTCATGTTCCCAAGGCTTTTGAAAAAAAAAAAAAAAACTGCAGCCAAAGATGGAGACGCTCTGTACAGTCAACAAGAACAAGACCAGGAGCTGACTGTGGATCAGATCATGAACTCCTTATTGCCAAATTCAGACTTAACTTGAAGAAAGTAGGAAAACCGCTAGACCATTCAGGTATGACTTAAGTCAAATCCCTTATGATTATACAGTGGAAGTGAGAAATAGATTTAAGGGCCTAGATCTGATAGATAGAGTGCCTGATGAACTATGGAATGAGGTTCATGACATTGTACAAGAGACAGGTATCAAGATCATCCCCATAGAAAAGAAATGCAAAAAAGCAAAATGGCTGTCTGAGGAGGCCATGCAAATAGCTGTGAAAAGAAGAGAGGCGAAAAGCAAAGGAGAAAAGGAGAGATATAAGCATCTGAAGGCAGAGTTCCAAAGAATAGCAAGAAGAGATAAGAAAGCCTTCTTCAGAGATCAATGCAAAGAAATAGAGGAAAACAACAGAATGGGAAATACTAGAGATCTCTTCAAGAAAATTAGAGATACCAAGGGAACATTTCATGCAAAGATGGGCTCGATAAAGGACAGAAATGGTATGGACCAAACAGAAGAAGAAGATATTAAGAAGTGGTGGCAAGAATACATGGAAAAACTGTACAAAAAAGATCTTCACGACCCAGATAATCATGATGATGTGATCACTCACCTAGAGCCAGACATACTGGAATGTGAAGTCAACTGGGCCTTAGAAAGCATCACCACGAACAAAGCTAGTGGAGGTGATGGAATTCCAGTTGAGCTGTTTCAAATCCTGAAAGATGATGCTATGAAAGTGAAGCATTCAATATGCTAGCAAATTTGGAAACCTCAGCAGTGGCCACAGGACTGGAAAAAGTCAGTTTTAATTCCAATTTCAAAGAAAGGCAATGCCAAAGAATGCTCAAACTACTACACAATTGCATTCATCTCACATGCTAGTAAAGTGATGCTCAAATTTCTCCAAGCCAGGCCTCAGCAATACATGAACTGTGAACTCCCTGATGTTCAAGCTGGTTTTAGAAAAGGCAGAGGAACCAGAGATCAAATTGCCAACATCCACTGGATCATCGAAAAAGCAAGAGAGTTCCAGAAAAAATATCTATTTTTGCTTTATTGACTATGCCAAAGCCTTTGACTGTGTGGATCACAATAAACTGTGGAAAATTCTGAAAGAGATGGGAATACCAGACCACCTAACCTGCCTCTTGAGAAATCTGTATGCAGGTCAGGAAGCAACAGTTAGAACTGGGCATGGAACAACAGACTGGTTCCAAACAGGAAAAGGAGTACATCAAGGCTGTATATTGTCACCGTGCTTATTTAATTTCTATGCAGAGTACATCATGAGAAACGCTGGACTAGAAGAAACACAAGCTGGAATCAAGATTGCCAGGAGAAATATCAATAACCTCAGATATGCAGATGACACTACCCTTATGGCAGCAAGTGAAGAGGAGCTAAAAAGCCTCTTGGTGAAAGTGAAAGAGGAGAGCGAAAAGTTGGCTTAAAGCTCAACATTCAGAAAACAAAGATCATGGCATCTGGTCCCATCACTTCATGGGAAATAGATGGGAAACAGTGGAAACAGCGTCAGACTTTATTTTTGGGGCTCCAAAATCACTGCAGGTGGTGATTGCAGCCATGAAATTAAAAGACGCTTACTCCTTGGAAGAAAAGTTATGACCAACCTAGATAGCATATTCAAAAGCAGAGACATTTCTTTGCCAACTAAGATCCGTCAAGTCAAGGCTATGGTTTTTCCTGTGATCATGTATGGATGTGAGAGTTAGACTGAAGAAAGCTGAGCGCCGAAGACTTGATGCTTTTGAACTGTGCTGGAGAAGACTCTTGAGAGTCCCTTGGACTGCAAGGAGATCCAACCAGTCCATTCTGAAGGAGCTCATCCTGGGATTTCTTTGGAAGGAATGACGCTAAAGCTGAAGCTCCAGTACTTTCGTCACCTCACGCCAAGAGTTGACTCATTGGAAAAGACTCTGTTTCTGGGAGGGATTGGGGGCAGGAGGAGAAGGGGACGACAGAGGATGAGATGGCTGGATGGCATCACGGACTCAATGGACGTGAGTTTGAGTGAACTCCGGGAGATGGTGATGGACAGGGAGGCCTGGCGTGCTGCGATTAATGGGGTCGCAAAGAGTCGGACACGACTGAGTGACTGAACTGAACTGAACTGAAAAATAATAATCATGGTTATGTTACCTTCCTGGGGGCATATTTATATATTGGAGCTAAAATCTGAAAATGTCAGTATAGCAATATTCTTAAAA
This sequence comes from Ovis aries, assembly GCF_016772045.2. Lineage (NCBI taxonomy): Eukaryota > Metazoa > Chordata > Mammalia > Artiodactyla > Bovidae > Ovis > Ovis aries. The sequence goes on along the minus strand of NC_056054.1, from coordinate 168,921,244 downwards.
TACCTAAAATTCACATGTAAGATATTTTCCCTTATATAACAAGCTATATTCTGAACAAATAATTCATATTTTCTCCATGAAAACCTTATATTTTCAGTGTTTCTAGGGAGAATAGAAATTCTCCTTTGAGTAAAGTGCCAAATATAATTCTGTAGTACTTTGTAATTAAAGAAAAATTTCAATGAGTTTACCTTTTTGGAAATAATACTGTATTTCAAAACATCAAATTGAGTTTATAGCAAAGCAGAAGAGAATTCAGAATATAAATTACCATGTGGGAAAGAGTAAGTAGGAAAAACTAAGTCAAAAGGTAATCAATAACTTTCAGTGAAAAGACAAATATAATTTGAAGGCCCCAAATTACTTTGTTTATAGGAGTTATGTCTATCAATTCTTACTATATTAAAATTTGTAAATAAGAAAATGTTTAAATAATTATTTTTATTTAATAATAAGCTCCAATATTTGGGCCACCTAATGCTAAGAGCTGACTTGTTGGAAAAGACCCTGATGTTGGGAAAGAATGAGGGCAAAAGGAGAAGGGGATGACAGAGGATGAGATGATTAGATAGCATCATTGACTCAATGGACATGAATTTGAGCAAACTCTGGGAGTGAATTACAAGGAAGCTTGGTGTGCTGCAGTCCATGGGGTTTCAAACAGTTGGACATGACTTAGCAACTGAACAGCAATAATAAAATAAACCCATGGCATAATCATATAACAGCTAATAGGAAAAACCATAACATTAAAAAAAACTATCAGTTTCAAAGAAAAATTAATTTTTGGAATTATTGAATTGTTTTCTGTTTTTTCAAACCTATGTAATGAACAGCTTAATATGAGACAGCTGAATTATTTCATTTGCTTCTATGTATCTATTGTAACAGACTTATGTTGGTATGAGGTGAAAATCCCACCTCACACACATATTTATAGTTTGTCCCCTGCCAACGTTTAGAGAACTGCCACACTAGGTTATAATATCACCAAATTTGGAGAAACTTAGCTCATTGTTTTATGTCCAAAATCTTTTAATTAGAACAGTTTAAGGCCCACAAGATGAATTTTTCAAGGGCATACAATTTCTATAGAGCTAGATTTTTAGAGTTCAGATACTATAATATTTTCTCCAGTACTCTTTTTAAAGTAACACAGAGACCAGTGTAGACTGTTCCTTCTTTTTTTTTTTTTTTTTTTTTTTTTACTTTATTTTACTTTACAATACTGTATTGGTTTTGCCATACATTGACATGAATCCACCACAGGTGTACATGAGTTCCCAAACATGAACCTCCCTCCCACCTTCCACCCCATATCATCTCTCTGGATCATCCCCGTGCACCAGCCCCAAGCATCCTGTATCCTGCATCGAACATAGACTGATGATTCGTTTCTTACATGATAGTATACATGTTTCAATGTCATTCTCCCAAATCATCCCATCCTCTCCCTCTCCCTCAGAGTCCAAAAGTCCGCTCTACACATCTGTCTCTTTTGCTGTCTCCCATACAGGGTCATCATTACCATCTTTCTAAATTCCATATATATGTGTTAGTATACTGTAATGGTGTTTTTCTTTCTGGCTTACTTCACTCTGTATAGTCGGCTCCAGTTTCATCCACCTCATTAGAACTGATTCAAATGTATTCTTTTTTACGGCTGAGTAATACTCCATTGTGTTTATGTACCACAGCTTTCTTATCCATTCATCTGCTGATGGACATCTAGGTTGTTTCCATGTCCTGGCTATTATAAACAGTGCTGCTATGAACATTGGGTACATGTGTCTCTTAGATTGTTCCTTCTTTATCTAATTAATAAATATTACAATTTCACAAACTACAAGATTACCAGTGCTCATAGAGCTTTTCCACTTTACCTCACGAAATTAGAAGTCACTCTTTAATCTTGCAAGTGAGATTACTTTTGACCTCCAAACTGGATTTTTACATTTTATTACCTTTCCTTCCTTTCAATAAAGCACATTAAACTTATTCACTGTAGTAGTCCACTGTCCTGTCTGGCATTCACTCCATTGGCATTCCAGAACCTTTCTTCCATTGTTTTGAATGACTGAATTGTTAACATTCAGTTCAGTTCAGTTCAGTCGCTCAGTCGTGTCTGACGCCTTGCAAGCCCATGAATCGCAGCACGCCAGGCCTCCCTGTCATCACCATCTCCCAGAGTTCACTCAGACTCACGTCCATTGAGTCCATGATGCCTTCCATCCATCTCATCCTTGGTCGTCCCCTTCTCCTCCTGTCCTCAACCCCTCCCAACATCAGAGTCTTTTCAAATGAGTCAACTCTTCTCATGGGGTGGCCAAAGTACTAGAACTTCAGCTGTAGCATCATTCCTTCCAAACAAATTCCAGGGTTTATCTCCTTCAGAATGGATTGGTTGGATCTCCTTGCAGTCCAAGGGGCTCTCAAGAGTCTTCTCCAACATCACAGTTCAAAAGCATCAATTCTTCAGTGCTCAGCCTTCTTCACAGTCCAACTCTCACATCCGTACATGACCACAGGAAAAACCATAGCCTTGACTAGACAGGCCTTAGTCGGCAAAGTAATGTTTCTGCTTTTGAATATGCTATCTAGGTTGGTCATAACTTTTCTTCCAAGGAGTAAGTGTCTTTTAATTTCATGGCTGCAGTCACCATCTGCAGTGATTTTGGAGCCCCCCAAAATAAAGTCTGACACTGTTTCCATTGTTTCCCCATCTATTTCCCATGAAGTTATGGGACCAGATGCCATGATCTTCATTTTCTGAATGTTAAGCCTTAGGCCAACTTTTTCGCTCTCCTTTTCACTTTCATCAAGAGGCTTTTTAGCTCCTCTTCACTTTCTGCCATAAGGGTAGTGTCATCTGCATATCTGAGGTTATTGATATTTCTCCTGGCAATCTTGATTCCAGCTTGTGTTTCTTCTAGTCCAGCGTTTCTCATGATGTACTCTGCATATATAGCAATATTGAAATATTTATCATAGGCACATCTGAAACTGATGTCTAAGATGAATGCATCACATCCAGTCACAGTATAACAAAATGAAGGAGATACAGCAAAAAGAATTAATTTATTAACTAAAAATAGTTATGTTTAAGGTACATACTCTTTGGTAGATAATGAGCTAAAAGTTGTTTTTTTTTAATACCAAATTTATTAACCATAATGACTCTATGATGCAAAAATTCATTTCTTATTAATTTTCTGGGTGAGGATACTGAAAAAAGAGAAGAAAGTAGCTTGTCTATGATTATGATATAAGATAAATCTACAAATCAAACCATGATATTAAATCTGACTATATAACCAACCAATGTACCAATATACTAAATTATTTTATAAAAGAAAAATGAGTATTTTTTATGACCTGTGTATACCTTGTGTATCATCTTTGTTCATTTTTCAATGAGTTCATATTAATTTATTTAGATTGTCCATCAAAAACTGCACTGCACATGTCTCCATCTGTTCTGTGTCACCACTGAAAAAAATATTCACAGTCTAGCAATATTTCAACATTTAAAACCAGCAAGTAACTTGATAGAATTCCAGAGGATACATTAATGAAAACCTCTTGTGTTAATTTCTTTTTAATAATGTGATGGTTTAGTCAACTTAGAAACACTGAGATTTAGATAATAATATGAGAATAGATAGTAAATTGTACACAGTGTAAGATATTCATTTGGGAATTAATTTACAATATTGAAAACATAACTACAGCCTGATTGAAATACATTTTCCTCTTAAGGACATTTAACTTTAATTTATTAATTTCAATGCTCATTACATTCAATGCTCATTACATCCTTTTTCTGGAGGAAATAAGATTTGAAGTGACTTACATTGTATTTAATTTTTATAGAGAAATTATAGATTTACTTAAATCCATTGTTCTTTCTCTCCAGTTTCTATTTTAAGTTGATTGTATTTGGAAGAAAAAAATATGACACAGTTACAAATCAGTCCCTGAATAATGAGAGCTTATTTAAAATATCATGAGAAGTGTATCTACAGTGAAATCTTTAGTTTTCATTAAATTAGTAATGTGCTTGTGAATCACAGGGAAAAAGTAACACATATCTGCATTCATAACTATCTTACTGTGATTTCTTCTTGCAGCTAATACTGATAATGTAGTTAATTATGTATTATTTTGCAGGTGAATTTATTTGTAAGACATTAGAGAAGGCATAAAAAATAAAAACAAACGTATTTCTTAGATTGTTGTTATTCCACGACCTGCTACACATATGTAAAATGACTTAATTAGGCAATGTACTTTGCTTCTTCCACTGAGTAAAGAACTTTTTGAGTATATTTCTTAGACTGCTATTGCCCACAACCTGTAACTCTATATGCTACACATATATAAAATGCCTTACTTAGGCAACGGACTTTGATTCTTCCACTGAGTAAAGAATTTTTTTGAGTAAGTCATCATGTTGGCACTTGACTGCTGATTCTTACACATATTGGCTTTCTTATATCTTGTTAGGAATAATATGTAGGTATGTGTATACACACAAAAATTGATATGCAGTGTAGTACATAATGATGAGTGTTACTGACATTAAGAATGAAGTATAGCAAAACTAAAATGGCTGTGGATTCATTTGTTGGTGAAAGTAAAGCCCAATACTATAAAGAACAATATTTCATAGGAACCTAAGAATGTTAGATCCATGAATCAAAATAAATTGGACATGGTCAAGCAGGAGATGGCAAGGAGACATCAACGTCTTAGGAATTAGTGAATTAAAATGGATGGGAATGGGTGGATTTAATTCAAATTATCATTACATGTGGCAAGAATCCCTGAGAAGAAATGGAGTAGCCCTCATAATCAATAAAACACTCCAAAATGTAGTACTTGGGTGCAGTCTCAAAAACAACAAAATGATCTCCCTTTGTTTCCAGGGCAAACCATTCAATATCACAGTAATCCAAGTCTTTGACCCAACCACTGATGCCAAAGAAGCTGAAGCTGGAATGGCTCTATGAAGACCTATATGACCTTCTAAAGCCAACACCATTAAAAAAAAAAAAAAAATCTCATTTTCACCATAGGGGACTTGAATGAAAAAGTAGGAAGTCAAGAGATCCCCAGAAGAACAGGCAGGTTTGACCTTGTAATACAAGTGAATCAGGGCAATGGCTAACAGAGTTTTGTCAAGAGAATATGCTAGTCATAGCAAACACCCTTTTCCAATAACCAAAACGATAATTCTACACATAGACATCACCAGATGGTCACTACTGAAATCAGTTTGATTGTGTTCTTTGCAGCCAAAGACGGAGAAGGTCTATGTAATCAGCAAAAATAAGACCGAAGCTGTTCTTAGTCACTAAGTGATTTCTAGCTCTTTGCAACCCATGGACTGTAGCCCACCAGATTCCTCTGTTCATATGGATTCTTCAGGCAAGAATACTGGAAGGGTTACCATGTTCTCCTCCAGGGGATCTTCCCAACCCAGGGACTGAACTCAGGTCTCCCACATTGCAGGCAGATTCTTTACCATCTGAGCCACTGTTGCTCAAATCATGAGCTCCTATTGCAAGATTCAGGCTTAAATTGAAGTAGGGAAAACCAGTAAGCCATTCAGGTATGACCTAAATCAAACGTCTTTTGACTATACAAGGGAGGTGACTAATAGATTCAAAGGATTAGATATGGTAGACAGAGTGCCTGAAGAACTATGGATGGAGATCTGTAACATTTCACAGGAGGCAGTGACCAAAACCAACCCAAATGAAAAGAAAAAGAAGTGCAAGAAGGCAAAGTGGTTGTCTGAGAAGGCTTTACAAATAGCTGAGGAAAGAAGAGAAGTGAAAGGGAAAAGGAAAAGATATACCCAACTGAATGAAAGCAAGGAGAGATAAGAAGGCCTTCTTAAATGAACAAATGCAAAGAAATAGAGGAAAGCAATAGGATAGGAAAGACTAGAGATCTCGTCAAGAGAATTAGAGATACCAAGGGAATATTGCATGCAAAGATGGGCACAACAAAGAACAGAAACAGAAAGGGCTTATCAGGAGGGGTAAGGGTTTAACAGAAGCAGAAGAGATTAAGAGGTGATGTGAATTCACAGACTGACTGACTGACTGAATTTGCTCAGTCGTGTCCGACTCTTTGCGACCCCATAGACTGTAGCCTACCAGGCTCCTCTGTCCATGGGATTCTCCAGGCAATAGTACTGGAGTGGATTGCCATTTCCCTCTCGAGGGGATCTTCCCAACCCAGGGCTCGAACCCAGGTGTCCTGCATTGTAGACAGACGCTTTACTGTCTGAGCCAGGGAAGACCAGGGAAGTCTATTCACAGAAGCACTATACAAAAAGAGGTCTTAATGACCTGGATAACCACAGTGGTGTGGTCACTCACCTAGAGCCAGATATCCTGTGATGTGAAGTCTAGTGGCCTTAGGAAGCATTACTATGAACAAAGCTATTGCAATTGATGAAATCCCAGGTGAGCTATTTAAAATCTTAAAAGATGATGTTGCTAAAGTGCTGCACTCATTATGTCAGCAAATTTGGAAAATTAAGCTGTGGCCACAGAACTGGAAAATGTCTATTTTCATTCCAATTGCAAAATAGGGCAATGCTGAAGAATGTTCAAATTACAGTAAAATTGTGCTCATTTCGCATTCTAGCAAAGTTATGCTCAAAATCTTTCAAGGTATATTTTAGCAGTATACAAACTGAGAACTTCCCATGTATAAGTTGAGTTGCGAAGAGGCATAGGAACCAGAGATCAAATTGCCAACATTTGTTGGATCATGGAGAAAGCAACGGAGTCCAGATAAAGGAAGGACTGTTGCTTTGGCCACCTGATGCAAAGAGACATTTCATTGAAAAATACATTGATGAAGGCAAATGGGAAGGGGGTGGCACAGAATGAGATGGTTAGCTAGCTTCACTGACTCAATAAACATGTGAAGTGAAGTGAAGTCGTTCAGTTGTGCCTGACACTTTATGACCCCATGGACAGTAGCCTGCACCAAGCTCTTCCGTCCATGGGATTTTCCAGGCAAGAGTACTGGAGTGGGTTGCCATTTCCTTCTCCAGGGAATCTTCCCGACCCAGGGATTGAACCCAGGTCTCCCGCATTGTAGGCAGATGCTTTACCATCTGAACCACCAGAGAAGTCCATGAACATGAAATTGAGAAAATTCCAGGAGATAATGGAGGACAGAAATTTCTAAGAGCTAAAGTGTTCAGAAAATGATTTAAAAAGCTATAGGCAGCCCTTGTTGAGAACTGAGAAAACGTATGACATTCTTGGAGGAATAAATGACATAAGTAAAACTATGAAAATAGACCTAGGAAATAAATAGTAGACAGGATTAAAAAGTAGGGAAAACAGAGGAAAGCCCTATCTCCTTTTTTCTTTCATAATAAAAATAGATTAACATTCTTCATCTGATCTTCAACCCGATGTTGTTTTTGTAAACAGTATATTCTGAGGTTTCTAATTTCTAATTTTGTTTTCTAATTTCTTGGTATGTAGTCATCCTCCATACTTATAAACATTCAATGATTTGGGACTTACTTGACATTTTAGCTCTTAGAATATAGTATGATTTTTTAGTCCTTATCCGATGGATTTAGGCAATTATATGATTTTGTGCATCAACTAAGGGAAAATCCTAGTTTTCCAAGCCATAAGGAAGCACACGTTATAAATAAGTAATTCTGTTTAGTAGATGACAACCAGAGACAAGAGAATACCCAATTCCACTGTGTGTGCACAGACCACAAAAATGCATCTACATGAACATATATAGTCACATTCACATAAATATTTTTAGTTCATATATTATATATAGGTCTAAACCTTCCATATTTGCTTTTCCAATTCAATTAGTATAAATTTACATCATTACTTTAAATAAATCTGAACTCTAATTTATGAATATAAATAATTTTTTAATTCTATTCAAATAAACATTATACATTTCTTATCTTCCATATTATAAACGTTACTGAAATAAACAAACTTTTGCATTGTAGTTTGAATCTTTATATCATAATTTTCCTAAGGTAAATTGTTAGAACAATTTGCCATGCCAAAGTGTTAGATTATTTATATTTTAAAAATATATTACAAAATTTGTTTCCCAAAAACTGTGTCATTTATTATGTACAGGAGTACAATTTTATTTCAGCCTCACTAAGAGTGACTAAACTTGTTCATTAGCATTATTTACCTGAAAAAAAATTGTTAAAATATCAAAATGCTGTCTTAAATATACCATCAATTATTTTATCACAATATTGTTTATACTACTTATAGAATGGAAGAAGCTTAAAAATCAACATTATAGAATTAGATACAGCATTTTCAATGCAGACATAAAATGGAATATTATGCAGTCAATAAAAATTATAGCTCTGCAGCATATTAATGTTAATAAACTTTCTCATATAAATGGAAAAATGATTAGCCAAGTTATCTTCTATGGATGCATCAATATCTATGTATTACTAGTGTATATCTGCATACCATATATATAAAGCATATGTGCATGCTAACTCGCTTCAGTCATTTTCAACTCTTTGTGACCCCATGGACTGTAGCCTGCCAGGTTCCTCTGTCCATAGGATTTTCCAGGCAAGAATACTGGAGTGGGTTGCCATTTTCTTCTCCAGGGAATCTTTCCAATCCAGGGATCAAATCCACATCTCCTCCATTGGCAGGTGTGTTCTTTACCATTGAGCCACCAGAGAAACCCCTTTAGGTAGGCCTTTGTATATTACTTCCAGCTTTTCCGGAGGGACCTCAGCCCTGTGGGTCCAATGAAATATTTTCATCATTTGGTCCCTCAGACTTGACAATGGCACTGACTTCTTGCTGTTGAAAATTTCTGGGTTTCTAATTGATCTCTTGTATCTTTTAAATCCATGAAAGTTTTTTTATACATTTGAGTGGTAAATTAGTTTAACAAGTAATTAAATGATGTCTAGATGGTACAAGTATGTGAAAAAAAAAATCATCAAATTATTTTGCTGCTGACATGCAGGATGCAAATAATCACTATTCATATATATATATATGAACATATGTATGTGAGTAAAATATAATGATGAACATATATATGTGGATGCTTCATATATATTTATTTTAGTAAAGAAGCATTGGTATTCATATTGCAATTATTCTTTGTACCAGTAGAAAATAATTTCACATAATGCTGTAGAGTGTATTGTCCCTTGAAGCATTTGTTTCCTGTATGCCTTCTGAAGAATCTCATTACACTGCTAGCTCATCAAAGCCCATCTTTTTAAAAAGTTTTTATTGGAGTGTAGTTCATTTTCAGTGTTGTGTTAGGTTCAGGTGTACTTCAAAGTGAATCAGTTATATATATATACATATACATATATATATACATGTATATATATACATATACATGTATATATATACATATACCAACTCTTTTTTAGATTCTTTTCCCATATAGGCCATTACATAGTATTGAGTAGCATGCCCTGTGCTATATAGTAGGTTCTTATTAGTTATCTACTTTATATACAGCAGTGTGTATATATCAGTTCTAATCTCCCAGTGTATCCCTCCTCTCTATAATTGTTGACAAAATGTAGTATATGATTCTGCAAAATGTTGAGGATTGCATTCATTTAGAACTATACTTTGAAATATTTTTGCTGGTTTCTTTTTTGTTATTTTTTATTACAGCATGTAAGAGTGCTATTAGTTTCCTATTTGGAGGGGAAACAAAAGTCTGCCTGTGATTGCCTTTTCAAGTAAAACATTACTATGGTATTTTCCCCCAGGACATTTTTCTTGACTCTTGGTTGTGCATATTTCCAGGTAAGAACAATCTAGAGTCTGTGATAATCACAATGTCGATTTCATGTTGAAGTGTTATCTGCCTGTCTGTTTTTATTTAACTCTCAAGTAGTAGAATTATCTTACACTTGTATCTTGTCAATGTTGTATTCCACAGTATACACTTAAATGCCAGTTGAACCTTCCAATGTCAGAGGGAGAGAATGTTATGGAGGAATCTGTATCACATTGTCTGTGACCTGCTAGGATGCTGTTTCGTTACCTTTAAATACTAGTTTCCTAAATTCTACTTAGGTTCAGGGTACTCTGGAAGAAATTCACTTATCTGTGACATAATATATGCAGTTAAGAGTGAATTTAACTCATTAAAAAATAAATATATTTGAGTTTGAGTGAACTCTGGGAGTTGGTGATGGACAGGGAGGCCTGGCGTGCTGCGATTCACGGGGTCACAAAGAGTCGGACACAACTGAGCAACTGAACTGAACTGAACTGAACTGAACTGATATTTTAAATGGGTAACCAATAAGGACCTACTGTATAGTACATGGAACTCTGCTCAATGTTATGTGGCAGCCAGGATGGGAGGGTAGTTTGGGGGGAAATGGATACATGTATATGTATGGCTGAGTCCCTCCACTGTTCACATGAAACTATCACAATATTGTTAATCAACTATGCTCAAACACAAAATAAAAAGTTTAAAAAAAATTATGGAAAACTTACGCAATTACTATCAGCATCTTCTTAAAGTTTTGGAGAAATTTGAAATGAAGCTCAGTATGTAAAACTAACCAACAAAAACTCTCTCCCCACTAAAAAAAGAAAAACAAACAAAAAATGCAGTTTTATTAAAGTTGACTGCACTTTAATAAAAATCCACTTAGGAATCCATATCTGAGAAGCCAAGAATATGAAATACTGTTATTTGCTCTAGCTACAGCTGGAAATGGACAAAACAATGAATTCTATCTTCATTTTAGGAAAAAAAAAAAGACATTCTTTACTCAAGGGAAGATAACTAGACTTGATAAAACTACTACTGGTACTGAAATGAAAGAGTTTTGTTCTAAAACCAGTGTATTTTGACTTATGCACCGAGTATCATCTGGCCAATGTTCAAATCAAGTAGCCACATAGGACAAAAAAAGGACTAAGGAATTCACCTGTGGATACATATGAAGAAAACAGAAAATGAAATGTATTTGCATCTTTTAAGTGATGTGTATGCACAGTGCTGTTTTCCCTCCTGAACATATACCATCCCTTCCAGAAATAAATAATTCTAATTTATATCAGTTGCATCTTATAAAATAAATAGGGTTCTACTTCATTCTTCAAGCCTCTCTATATTAAAATTAGCATTGAAAAGGCTGTTTTTCATCTACTGCCTTGCTGTCTTTTAAATGTATTTGGCAAAGGAAAAATTATTTTTGATGGGCAAAAAAAAAAAAAAATGAATTTGGCATTTTGATAATAATAAAGTAAAGCTTTAAATGTGTTGTGTATCTCATCAAGATTAATCAAGCCTTTCTAATATGCATGGCCCAATCAAAGTTCCTCTTTGGCCTAAATAATTTTAATTAAGCAATTCTACCTTCTGTAGCGGTCATTACCAGGAGATAATTGACTGAATCAGTAATGAAGTATTCAATAGATGCTAAACAAACAACAAGGTTAATTATCTGGCAGGGATGTCTGTTATGAAAGTGCAGTGCCAGCCTCCCAAGTTTCCTAATCCCCTGCAGCACTTCTTAGTAAATTATAATAATCCTCATTCAAACATATTGTGCAACTGTAGTTCCTATGCACCATGTAGGGTCAAATCAAGTGATTGAAAACTTCATTTAAATATAATAATGGTGAAGTGTGCTTTTAAAATTAGCCTGTTTCTTTGGGCTGCATGTTTTCCTTCTCCTATTTAATTGTTTCTTCAATTTTAAAGTTTGGAATAATTTACAAATTTTGTAGCATGGCACCAGCAGAACTGAGAGCAAAGATACATTTTGCTTGGAGACATAGTCCTGAAGGTTTATATGATGCAATGTGTAATCCCATACTTTGATATTTTTGTATTCACCCAGCTATTGTGTTTCCCCTTCTTTCTATCTTGCCAACAAATCACTTGTCCTGGGTTCCCTGATAAATCAGATTGTTTTTAAGAAGCACACAGGTGCATTTTTTTATTTAATTCCATTTACTTGATTTTATGCTTTAAAAAGTTAATAGTAATTGTGTTGTTGGTTTCATGTAGCAAAAATGGTATCTGAAATTCATACCAGTAGAGTTTATTTTTAAAGGTAAAAATAAAATATTAATAAAATAATCTTGTGCTAAAATGATTTGTTCTTTAACCTAAAGAAGTATAAAAAGTCTTTTTTTATTACATTGTATTTGCTAAGAGTCTGAGAATAATGTTCTAAGTTATTTCCTTGGTCACTGATTCCTTTGTTTTTAAATTATCTAAAATCTTAGAGAATTTTGGACATTATAATTTGATCCCTATTATCTATATAGTCTAAAACATAAATAGAAGAAAACTAACTTTTTATTAGGAGGCATTCAGCACGTAGTATAGACTTTCTTCTTTTCTCTGAATATAAAAATCAACTTAATATATGTACCTTGTAGAAATGTTGGACAACATAAAAAGTTATAGACTAGAAATATATTCATATGGATTGTGTTTGAAATATCATTTTATTTTAAGGATCTATTCTTGTGAGAATAAAAAGTTTAATGTACACTAGGGTTCCCCTGGTGGATCAGCTGGTAAAGAATCCACTTGCAATGTAGGAGACCTGGCTTTGATCCCTGGGTTGGGAAGATCCCCTGGAGAAGGGAAAGACTACCCACTCCAGTATTTTGGCCTGGAGAATTCCATGGACTGTATAATCCATAGGTTCTCAAATCCATAGAGTTTGACAGGACTGAATGACTTTTAGTTTCACTACCCAACATATGGTAAGTCACCATATGTGCTGATTGTTTACCTATGTTACTGTTATTACTTTCCCTTATTATGAAAGAGTCAGAGCACAGTGTGAAGACTGAAAAGGAGCTTAAACTTTAAAATTCCATATGTTTGGGAGGAAGAAATTTTCTTCCGTCCTCCTAAGTTCTTCTGGCTGGTCTAAGAACTAAACTGACATGAGACACGTAAAACAGGGGAAAACCAAATATGGATAAATGGGAAAGACCCAGGAAAACAGTATAAATGCCATCTTCAGTTAAAGACAAAAGATAATGTTGGGTGCAGTGGCTTAAGACTTTAAATCACTGGGAGGGAGGCATTTCACAGGGAGGTGAAAAAGCAATTGTTTAGCAAATAAACATTTTCTGGGCCCTGCAGACAACTGGACAGGGTGGATCCTTATCTCTGGGCCTTACCTATTGTCTCTTCCCTCCCATACTTAACCCATATTCTTTTGGCTAGCTCTGTTGATAGCTCTATTCTGGAAACAGTCTCTCTATTTAAATTTTTTTTTTTTTTAATTTAAAAATCTTTAATTCTTACATGCGTTCCCAAACATGATCCCCCCTCCCACCTCCCTCCCCACAACATCTCTCTGGGTCATCCCCATGCACCAGCCCCAAGCATGCTGCACCCTACGTCGGACATGGACTGGCGATTCAATTCTTACATGATAGTATACATGTTAGAATTCCCATTCTCCCAAATCATCCCACCCTCTCCCTCTCCCTCTGAGTCCAAAAGTCTGTTATACACATCTGTGTCTTTTTTCCTGTCTTGCATACAGGGTCGTCATTGCCATCTTCCTAAATTCCATATATATGTGTTAGTATACTGTATTGGTGTTTTTCTTTCTGGCTTACTTCACTCTGTATTTAAATTTTTTAAGGAAGTTTAAGGGGAAGATCAAAGTTTCTTCCTGAGTCTTTTGCGCCTTGATTTTTTCAGCCTGAAATAATGCACAAGCCAAAGAGGTGTTTTGAAATGTCAAGTTTTGCTCCTCTACATATACATTTTCACATATTGTAACCTGGTACAAATGTGAAATAAAGACATAAATTACATTAGGTGCAGCTCATTTTGATAACATTTGAGATGAGCTGGGTTTTTAGTGATATTTTTATTTCATATAAATAAAACTGGTGGATATGACTATGGATTTTGTTGGAATCCCTTTGGTGGTTAACTCAGTGTGATACATTTCTTTTTTTTTTCTTATAGAAACTAAAGAATAACATGACACTTCAAAACATAAATCTAAATTCCACTACAAAGTAGGTACTGCTAGTTTTCTGAAGGAGAGATGAATGAATAAAAATCACTACAGCTATAATGAACAGAATGTTTATGAAATTGAAGAGAAGGATATTTTTTAAAAAAATTTTGTTTTTCCTTTTGGACATGCTTCCTTTCCTAGAAAAAAAAAAAAAGATTTTCTGTGGCTTTTTTTTTTTTTTTTTTTTTTTGGCCATTGGCCCATCTTAACCAATATAACAAAATAAGAAATCTGATGTAGCAAAAAATAACAACAAAAATCTTCCAAGTTACTGTGGATGTTTCCCAGCAATAATGGAAAGCAAAATATTGCAGAAATCAGAAAAAAATAGTCCTGATCTAAATCTCAATAGTCTTAGTATAAACTATGTTTTATTATATTTATTAAAAAATTTCAAGATAAATATTTGTGAAGCTTTAATTTTAACTTTTAAATACACCTTATAGAAGTGTATTCTCTTTTTGTAATCTATGGATGGCATCATTCATTTTATTCTGTGCAAAGAGTTCTTAATTACAGGCTCTTGGCAAATGCTTATCTCATTTGACATAGTGATAGTTGATAGTGATATTAATAGTTCATTTACCTTTATCAAGTTCATTCATACAGATTTTCTCTCATGTTAAGAAATACATATTTTTGTAAGTTAATATAATTTCCTGTGCAAAATTTATGAAAGATATTTTGGCCCAGCTGGCTATACATGACAATACATTTAGTGTTGAATTAATAGTGTTGAATACTGTTGAATTCAATAGTGTTGAATTAATTAATTTATAAATTTTACAGATGTGTGCTATATTAAAATAAGGCTTTGTATTTTCCATTACATTTTGATTTTTCTTCCAAATATAAGTGCTATCATAAATTAAACTATTTTACTTCTCAAAAAATTATCCCACACAAAAAAATTATATTACATTACTTACACTCCCAGTCTCTCAAATGATTCATGGAATTATGAGATAAATTAAGTTAGAATTTTTAGAAGAGTTCTGAGAAAGTTAGAGATGGACTTGGCCATCTATGTATATACATTTCTATATACACCAACATAAAATTTGGGAACAATATATTTTGCAAGTATTTTTAATAAATATTCATAAACTTGAAGTTTCTCAAATCATATAAAACACTAAGCAGAATTAATCCCTTAATAATCATATCAAACTTACTTTAAATTTTAAAATGCCAAGAATTTTTTAAAGAATCAAAATTGAAAAGGAATATAGGGATCCTAGCCACACAAATCAAACAAACAAAATTTTAAGTGCAGAAAATCACTTTTCACAATAAAAACCATGGAGAACACAGGTTTTCAAGGTATCCCATCTGACTAGATCCTTAGCTCATCATGGTCATATGTAGCACCAAGAGAGATCTCTTGAAGTGACTCTTGTTCTAGAGAGTGGTAAGTCTCTTAATCCAAAAAGAAGAAAAGTTTTCATTTCCTCTGAGTAAATTCAAGGAAGAAGACAGTTCAGTTCAGTTCAGTAACTCAGGCATGTCTGATTTTTTGTGACCCCATGAATCACAGCACACCAGGCCTCCCTGTCCATCACCATCTCCTGAAGTTCACTCAAACTCACGTCCATCAAGTCGGTGATGCCATCCAGCCATCTCATCCTCTGTCGACCCTTTTCCTCCTGCCCCCAATTCTTCCTAGCATCAGAGTCTTTTCCAGTGAGTCAGCTCTTTGCATGAGGTGGCCAAACTACTGGAGTTTCAGCTTTAGCATCATTCCTGCCAAAGAACACCAAGGGTTGATCTCCTATAGAATGGACTGGTTGGGTCTCCTCGCAGTCCAAGGGACTCACAAGAGTCTTCGCCAACACCACAGTTTGAAAGCATCAATTCTTCGCCACTTAGCTTTCTTCAAGTCCAATTCTCACATCCATACATGACCACAGGAAAAACCATAGCCATGATAGATGGACCTTTGTTGGCAAAGTAATGTCTCTGCTTTTCGATATACTATCTAGGTTGGTCATAAATTTTCTTCCAAGGAGTAAGTGTCTTTTAATTTCATGGCTGCAGTCACCATCTGCAGTGATTTTGGAGCCAAAAAAAATAAAGTCTGACACTGTTTCCACTGTTTCTCCGTCTATTACCCATGAAGTGATGGGGCCAGATACCATGACCTTCGTTTTCTGAATGCTGAGCTGTAAGCCAACTTTTTCACCCTCCTCTTTCACTTTCATCAAGAGGCTTTTGAGTTCCTCTTCACCTTCTGCCATAAGGGTGGTGCCATCTGCATATCTGAAGTTATTGATATTTCTCCCGGCAATCTTGATTCCAGCTCGTGCTTCTTCCAGTCCAGCGTTTCTCATGATGTACTCTGCATAGAAGTTAAATATGCACGGTGACAATAAAGAGCCTTGACATACTCCTTTTCCTATTTGGAAACAGTCCGTTGTTCCATGTCCAGTTCTAACTATTGCTTCCTGATCTGCATACAGATTTCTCTAGAGGCAGGTCAGGTGATCTGGTATTTCCATCTCTTTCAGAATTTTCCACAGTTTATTGTCATCCACACAGTCAAAGGCTTTGGCATAGTAAATAAAGTAGAAATAGATGTTTTTCTGGAACTTTCTTGCTTTTTTGATGACCCAGCAGATGTTGGCAACTTGATCTTTGGTTCCTCTACCTTTTCTAAAACCAGCTTGAACATCAGGGAGTTCATGGTTCACGTACTGCTGAAGCCTGGCTTGAGAATTTTGAGCATCACTTTACAAGCATGTGAGATGAGTGCAATTATGCAGTAGTTTGAGCATTCTTTGGCATTGCCTTTCTTTGGAATTGGAATGAAAACTGACCTTTTCCAGCCCTGTGGCCACTGCTAATTTTTCTAAATTTGCTAGTATATTGAGTGCATCACTTTCACAGCATCATCTTTCAGGATTTGAAATAGCTCCACTGGAATTCCATCACCTCCACTAGCTTTGTTCGTAGTGATGCTTCCTAAGGCCCACTTGACTTCGCATTCCAGTATGTCTGGCTCTAGGTGAGTGATCACACCATCGTGATTATCTTGGTCATGAAGATCTTTTTTGTACAGTTCTTCTGCGTGTTTCTTGCCACCTCTTCTTAATATCTTCTGCTTCTGTTAGGTCCATACCATTTCTGTCCTTTATTGAGCCCATCTTTGAATGAAATGTTCCCTTGGTATCGCTAATTTTCTTGAAGAGATCTCTAGTCTTTTCCATTCTGTTGTTTTCCTCTATTTCTTTGCATTGATCTCTGAAGAAGGCTTTCTTATCTCTTCTTGCTATTCTTTGGAACTCTGCCTTCAGATGCTTTTATCTCTTCTTTTCTTCTTTGCTTTTCACTTCTCTTCTTTCAGAGCTATTTCTAAGGCCTCCCCAGACAGCCATTTTGCTTTTTTGCATTTCTTTTCCATGGGGATGGTCTTGATCCCTGTCTCCTGTACAATGTCACGAATCTTATTTCATAGTTCATCAGGCACTCTATCTATCAGTATATCCCTTAAATATATTTCTCACTTCCACTGCATAATCATAAGGGATTTGATTTAAGACATACCTAGGTTTAGTGGTTTTCCCTACTTTCTTTAAGGCTGAATTTGGCAATAAGGAGCTCATGATATGAGCCACAGTCAGCTCCCTGTCTTGTTTTTGCTGACTGTATAAAGCTTCTCCATCTTTGGCTGCAAAGAATATAATCAAGTTGACTTTGGTGTTGACCATCTGGTGATGTCCATGTGTAGAGTCTTCTCTTGTGTTGTTGGAAGAGGGTGTTTGCTATGGCCAGTGCATTTTCTTGGCAAAACTCGATTAGCCTTTGCCCTGCTTCATTCCATATTCCAAGGCTAAATTTGCCTGTTACTCCAGGTGTTTCTTGACTTCCTACTTCTGATTCCAGTCCCCTATAATGAAAAGGACATCTTTTTTGGGTGTTAGTTCTAAAAGGTCTTGTAGGTCTTCATAGAACCCTTCAACTTCAGCTTCTTCAGCATTACTGGTTGGGCCATAGACTTGGATTACTGTGATATTGAATGGTTTGCCTTGGAGATGAACAGAGATCATTCTGCCATTTTTGAGATTGCATCCAACTACTGCATTTTGGACTCTTGTTGACCACGATGGCTACTCCAGTTCTTCTGAGGGATTCCTGCCCACAGTAGTAGATATAATGGTCATCTGAGTTAAATTCACCCATTCCAGTCCATTTTAGTTCGCTGATTCCTAGAATGTTGACGTTCACTCTTGCCGTTTCCTGTTTGACCACTTCCAATTTGCCTTGATTCATGGACCTGACATTCCAGGTTCCTATGCAATATTGCTCTTTACAGCATCGGATCTTGCTTCTATCACCAGTCACATCCACAACTGGGTATTGTTTTTGCTTTGGCTCCATCCCTTCATTCTTTCCGGAGTTATTTCTCCACTGATCTCCAGTAGCATATTGGGCACCTAACTACCTGGGGAGTTCCTCTCTCAATGTCTTATCATTTTGCCTTTTCATACTGTTCATGGGGTTCTCAAGGCAAGAATACTGAAGTGGTTGGCCATTCCTTTCTCCAGTGAACCATATTCTGCCAGACCTCTCTTCCATGACCCGCCCATCTTGGGTGGCCCCACAGGGCATGGCTTAGTTTCATTTAGTTAGACAAGGCTGTGGTCCTAGTGTGATTAGATTGACTAGTGTCCTGTGAGTATGGTTTCAGTGTGTCTGCCCTCTGATGCCCTCTTGCAACATTTACCATCTTACTTGGGTTTCTCCTACCTTGGATGTGGGTATCTCTTCACGGCTGCTCCAGCAAAGCGCAACCACTGCTTCTTACCTTAGATGAGGGTTATATCCTCACCTCCTCCCCTCCTGACCTTGAACATGGAGTAGCTCCTCTAGGCCCTCCTGTGTCCCTGCAGCCACTGTTCCCTGGAGATGGGACAAGTACTCAACAATTAGCACTAAAACAAGCAACAAGAAAAAGATAGAAAATGAAGGACATGAACAACTTCAAAGATCTTAGCTAGATAGGATTATTCTAGATGCTTGACTTTGGCTAGATGTATTTCCTTTACAGTCACATACTCTAGATGCCTATTTTTTTTTTAAGACATTTTACCTGCTTAAAACATTGTGTTGCTAAAGAAAATAAGTCTGCAAAAACCAAACAAAAAAGTGAATTAAAATGTTGAAACCCACTTGATATTTTTTATGTAAATAAACAGCCACATAAAAAAGATGAAACAAATTTTGAAAATCTGCCTTTGAAGAAGAGAATTATCAAGTCAAACTAACACATTTATGGAAATAATGGGAAAATGTTTGAAGTTCTGTGTCTGCTTTTGCTACATAAATGCATGTTTTTACCTGTGGTCCCTAATCAGAATTTTTAAAGCTGCTCAAAATTGAACTGTCACCCACACACACACACTATAAAAGCATTGTTCTCAAATGGCTCCACTTTCCTAGGGTTTCAAGAAAAAATCATTTGTTTTAATCCCAAGAAAATGACAAATATGTATCAACCTATCCAAAGCAATTGTATTTATTAATTTTATTGATATCCTCAAGGTATTTCTGATAAAAATAATTAACATATTCATTATTCTTTCATTCTAAAGATGGAAGCAAAGAGAATTATATTCAAGAAATGGATTATTAAAATAGATGAAAGTTACTTTTCCACATAATCCTTCAGTCTTTCAATCATTTTATTTATATTTGGCATCTCTTTTAGACTTAATTCCAGAAGAAAAACCCAATCAATTTTCAGGTCTGATTCTAAAGTTTCACATTAGTCATAAAGCTTTCAGAGTTATTTGAAAACTTTCCTCCTGGTCCTCCAGAGTACGACAAAAGAGATAAATATTTCCTAATAGAAGTTATTTTTATGTAACATATAACAGATAACATTAAGGAAAGTTTAAATAACAACTTCACCCTTTCACTAAAATTTTTAAAGAGGAATTTGTATTCTTTTATTTGTTGTTCAAATTGCTGTCATAGCTGCAAGGAAATTTCAATATTTACTTTACTATTTTCCTCATGGTAAAAACTACTTCATATGCTATGTTACTTTAAATTCATTAACTATGATGAATTATGTAGTTATAAATATTTTAAATGAAGAATTAACAGTTTAAGTAATTAAATTACAACTTGCAGATTAAATTGACAAGTGGCAACCCAGTCCAGTACTCTCACCTGGAAAATCCCATGGACAGAGGAACCTGATAGGTTATAGTCCATGGGGTCAGAAAGAGTCAGACACAATTGAGCGACTTCACTTCACTTCACAGTTTCCCTTACAGTTTGTCTCTGTCCCAACTAGTGATATGGCTGATAGTAGAGATCGCAACTAATATAATTTTGGAAAGCATTTTGAAAGCTAATCATCTTAACTGAAAAGCATGTTTGTGTTACATTTTTTTTTATTTGATCATCTCAGTTATTCAGTCCATCTGTAAATATTACTTTCATACCTGCTACATGCAAGTAGCTGGCAATACAGAAATACTCTGAAATATTTTGTGGTACAGTGGAGAAAGTAAGACCAATGTTCTAAGAGTACTGGAGTGGGTTTCCATTTCCTTCTCCAGGGGATCTTCCCAACCCAGGGATCGAATCCAGTCTCCCGCATTGTAGGCAGATGATTTACCATCTGAGCCACCGGGGAAGTTTCTAAAAAGATATGAGAAGTTTAAATCAGAGTATGCCTAGGGGTGCTATGGTTGTATACAAGTGTGGTTAACCCAGCTTGACAAGTAGGGAGTGAGAAGACAGGTACTCTATTTTCACTGAAGACATTTACATCTACCTAAGGTTAAAGAGAAGTAATGTGAAGAGTTAACTCATTGGAAAAGACTCTGATGCTGGGAGGGATTGGGGGCAGGAAGAAAAGGGGACGACAGAGGATGAGATTGCTAGATGGCATCACTGACTCAACGGATGTGAGTTTGAGTGAACTCCAGAAGTTGGTGATGGACAGGGAGGCCTGGCGTGCTGCAATTCATGGGGTCGCAGAGTCGGACCTGACTGAGAGACTGAACTGAACTGAAATGAAGGTTAAAGAAAGCAGAAGGAGATTGATCAATTGGGAGGAATGTTACTAAGAATATTTCAGGTGACTTAAACTACATATGCAATGACACAAAGATATGAAACAATGAAGCAAAAGAACATATTCTGGGAAATGAGGTAGGCTGATATACAGATTTGGGTTTTATAGGGATTGAAAATGGAGAAACATGAAGGCAAAGATCAATTAAAAGTTTTATAAGAGACTCGAAAGAGTTTGGATTTTGTAAAGAATACCACATTCTTTTGTTCTATCAGTCTGAGTGATGTGGGCTACCCTGGTGGCTCAGATGATAAAGAACCTGCCTGCAATGCAGGAGACCCACATTGGATTCTGGGTCGTGGAGATCACCTAGAGAAGGGAACTTCAGTTTTCTTGCCTGGAGAATCCTAGGGACAGAGGAGTCTGGCAGGCTATATAGTCCATGGGGGTTGCAAAGAGTCAGATATGACTAAGTGATTAAAACTGAGAGATGTAGTTGCTTACTGCTATTGCTTATCTTTTGGTTGGCACATGGTTTATTTGATTTGGAGAGTTTTCAGCACTTCCCATGTGGGCTGCTCCTGGTGGCTCAGACTCTAAAGAGTCCTCTTGCAGTCCAGGAGACCCTGGTTCCATCCCTGGATTGGAAAGCTCCCCTGGAGAAGGAAATGGCAACCCACTCCAGTATTCTTGCCTGGAGAATCCCATTGACGCCTCACCTGGCAGGCTACAGTCCATGGGATCGCAAAGAGTCAGACTGGACTGAGCAACTTCACTTTCAGCACTTCCCACAATTACTTAAATATCTTTCTATTTTGAAATCTCTTAATCAGGTCACTGTCAGGGACTGTTTTACTCACTCAGTTTTGACCAATATAAACTACAAACAATGTCAAAATGAATATTCTTGGGCTTCCTGGGTAACTCAGCTGATAAAAAGTCTGCCTGCAATGCAGGAGACCCTGGTTCAATTCCTAGGGTTGAACGATTTCCTGGAGAAGGGAATGGCAACCCAACCCAGTATTCTGACCTGGAGAATCCCCATGGCTGGAGGAGTCTGGTGGGCTAGGGTCCATGGGGTTGTAAACAGTCGGACAGGACTGAGTGACTTTTACTTTCATGAACATTCTTTTGTATGCTTCCCGATGTATATATGGAAACATTTTCTAAGGCTGCATATCTATTACAGTAAACAACAGCCACATGGCTATTAAGTACTTCAAGTGAGTTTGTTATTTTTTTTTAGATTTGCGTGTGCTCTAAGTATAACATAGATGCCTGATTTTGAAGATAACACCAAAAAAGAATGTAAAATATCTTATGTTTTTAAATCAGTTACATGTTGAAATAATAATACTTTAAATATAATGAGTTTAAAAAAAAAAAAGAGAGGCTTGGCCAAAAAGTTCGTTCGGTTTGTCTGTACACTGTTATGGAAAAGCCTGAACAGATTTTCGACCAACCCAACACTATTAAAATTTGTATGCATGTGTGCTTACATGCTAAATCACTTCAATCATGTCCGACTCTTTGCGGCCCTATGTACAGTAGCCCTCCAGTCTCCTCTGTCCATGGGATTCTCCAGGTAAGAATACTGGAGTAAGTTGACATGCCCTCCTCCAGGGGATCTTCCTAATTCAGGGATCAAACCTGAGTCTCTTGCCTCTCCTGCATTGGCAGGTGGATTCTTTACCACTAGTACTACTTGGGAAGTCCATTAAAATGTGCATCACGTATTAATTTTTGTTTTGAACCTAGTTATTAGAATATTTAAATTTATATTTGGACTTTCATTATATTCCTATTCAACAGAGTTGCTCTTAGGTATATGATTAGGGGTGGAATTTTTGAGTCATGGGTTTACATGTATCTTTGCCTTTAATAGAGAACATTAAAATGTTTTCAGAAGTGGTTGTAACAATTTTTGTTTCATTAGTAGCACATATGAGTTACACTTTTCTCCACATCTTTTCTTTTGGTTTCTATTTCACACTTTAGCTTTTGTTAAACTGGCGAATATACAGTGATAGTTCAATGCATTTATCTATTCACTAGTAGATACTAGTTGCTAGTAACTAGTTATTTACTAGTAACTTGTGTGCATTTACATATTTGTTGGTCTACATACTATTTTGCATAGCATCTTCTATTAATAGCCTACATTTATACAAATATTGACAAGTGAACACTTGGAAAATCATAGAGTGCTCCAGAACTAAAATTCTCTATACACTTCTACTTTTATAATATGTAGTCATATTTTTAGTAAAAATACCTGATGACTCTCCCCCAAAATTAAACACACAAATATTCAAGCAGAATAAAACTAGGATGATCAAATATTTTAATCAGATTTATATCATTTTAGATCTTTATTGGATTGGAGTATGTACTTTAGATAAGTGTATTTGAAAATAGATCTGATTTTTTTTTATTTTCAAAGAATGTTAATCTTTTTACTGACACAAATGTAAAGAATGAATTCCTTTCCAAAGCTAGTGCTTTAAAATATAGCTTGTACAACCAGTCTTATTTCACCTGTCTCAGGGCTTTAGAGACAGGGAGCAGATGTTTGCTGGAGAGCTTGTTTTATAGCAAATCTTTGTTTCAAGGTGCGGGAATCTCTTATGAGAAAAACAAAGCAATTTGGATATATTTACCATTGAAAGGAGTGCTTACAATTTAAAGCTGTCAGTAAATTATCTTTCACACTCATCATAAATTCAATTTATTGAAATTCACCTTGTGATTGCTTTCAGGCTTTTATACTCTGATATTGAACAGGGCACTGAAAGCAATGGTAGAGTCCATAAAGGAGAGGCAAATCCAATCACAAATCATTTGCTCAGAAACTTGCATTCAGCCAGATGCTACATGTGAAACTCCATTTCTTAGCAGAAGATACACAGAGGTAGATTTTCCTCTTTATGCAGGTCTGGTTGTTAAGCATACAAAGAATGGGGAAGAAGGGCAGTCATCATGAAAGTTGGAGAAAAACAAAGTTAATCTCAACATACTTAATCGAAATGTTACTGATAAGGTAAAGTAGACTGCACAGAGTGAAATGAATGCTTGTGCCCATGAGCCATAAAAAGAGTAAGCATAAGAATTAAAAGAGACATCATTTTTCAATTTTCATCTATGCCAGTCTGAATGTTAAGTGTTAATATATTTTGACTCTGTCATGAACATTATTAATTTTCAATCATAACTCTATGAGATGTGCAAGGCACAAAGTAACAAGATAACTGAAATTATAAATTTTAGGTTCTTAGCTTTAAGATAAGAAAAATGTGTCAAAACGAAGAACATGTGTTTAAAATATTAGAGCTTCAATATTGTTTATAAATCATTCAACACTGTTTTACAAATGAGATTAAATTTAGCAGTTTAAATAAGTAACCAGACCAAACTAAAAAGTCAACATTATCTATAAGAGAGATATATTTCTGTTTCATTTAGAACCTCTAAAGAAAGAAAATTATGCAACAATAAATAATTTAAAGTTATAACTAAAATGTTTATACAGTTTATATAACATAATCTCTTTTTATCCACTTTTTTCCTTACTCTCTTCCTTGAGCTTGAACAGCCCTTTCAACATGTAATATTATATGTTTACCATTAATATAGCTTACTTTTCTCAAAGTTGTTTCTTCTACCAGACTATGCATTCCCAAAGGAAGGAACTGTATCTGATTTTCAGTTGACACTAGTAACTCAAAAAATTTAAATGATAAAACAAATGAATAAGTAAACAAACTTGCAGTTATAAGATAAGTAATTTCTGGGGATCTATTGAATAGTATATCTATATATATGTTGCTCAGAAGCTTCTCTGGTAGCTCAGTTGCTAAAGAATATACCTGCAATGCAGGAGACCTCGGTTTGGTTCCTGGGTTGGGAAGATCTCCTGGAGAAGGGATAGGCTACCAACTCTAGTATCTTGGGCTTCCTTGGGGGCTCAGATGGTAAAGAATCTGTCTGCAATGTGAGAGACCTGGGTTTGATCCCTGGGATGGAAAGAGCCCCTGCAGAAGTGAACAGCTACCCACTCCAGTATTCTTGACTGCAGAATTCCATGGACAAAGGAGCCTGACAGTCTACAGTCTATGGGGTTGCAAAGAGTCAGACACAACTGAGTGACTTTCACTTCACAATCATTTTAGAATCTCTCTCTATATGTATATGTATATATGTATACATATTTGATATATGTATATCAAATCCTCATGATGCCTGATTTATTTTAAATATTAATTTTAATTTTCAATTAAACAAATTAAAGGTATTTAATAAATTAATAAGCATATTAATTATTAAATAAATTAATTAAAATGAATAGTTTAATTTTAAATTAAGTTAAATTTAGTAATTTTATTAATTGCATCTTGATAAAGTGGGAAAAATAGAGAGATATGTATAGACAAGTCTGTAAAATATCACACTGAAATTCATATAGTCAGTGATATATTTTTTGTTTCAAATTTCAATTTTAAATCTCTACTTTTTTAAAAAAAAATTTACTTTACAATACTGTATTGGTTTTGCCATACATTGACATGAATCCACCACGGGTGTACATGAGTTCCCAATCCTGAAGCCCCCTCCCACCTCCCACCCCATATCATCTCTCTGGATCATCCCCGGGCACCAGCCCCAAGCATCCTTTATCCTGTATCAAACATAGACTGGCGATTTGTTTCTTACATGATAGTATACATGTTTCAGTGCCATTCATCCAAATCATCCCACCCTCTCCCTCTCCCTCAGAGTCCAAAAGTCCATACTATACATCTGTGTCTCTTTTGCTGTCTCGCATACAAGGTTATCATTACCATCTTTCTAAATTCCATATATATGTGTCAGTATACTGTAATGGTGTTTTTCTTTCTGGCTTACTTCACTCTGTATAATCAGCTCCAGTTTCATCCATCTTATTAGAACTGATTCAAATGTATTCTTTTTAATGGCTGAGTAATACTCCATTGTGTATATGTACCACAGCTTTCTTATCCATTCATCTGCTAATGGGCAAACATTTTTTTATTTTATTCATTTATTTTGCATAGATCCCTATGCCTGCCCATAGTATGAACAAAAAAACTTTTCACAGGATTTAATCTGGTTGCCAGATCTAGAGGTACAATATTGAGTGCATTACAAAACTCTGGCTTCCAAATCCATGAGAAAATTTTTTAAAAGCTGACTAATATTCTGTCAGACAAGATATCATAAGAAATATAAAATGCATTGAAAATAAGTATAAATAAAGTGATACTTCCCTTAGATGTGGTAGAAAGGAAGCAATGATGTTGGTTAGTTCAGTTAGTGAAGATTTGCTATGATGCATCACAAACAAATCTAGAACAAGGATACAAATTCTGACCATAGCATTGCTTAGTCACTATGAAACGTGCCATAACAACAGCCTGGTATTCAGTGGTGTAAAGAGTGACCCAGAAATCACACATGTTCAAGTACAACACACAACATCATTTGTTTTTATCATCTCAAGAGACAGCTACTAAAGAATGGAGGAAGTTTCAAATAAATTGATTGCAGGGAAAATTAGAGGGAACAAAATTTGTATTCAACCACTGAAAAGAACTAAAACTGTGATTTATATTTCATTTAAATAATTGCCTCCAATATTTTGTCTCTGAATTTCCTTGCACATGTTTCTTTAGATGTATTCCAGATTGTTCTAAAATATATCTAATAAATGAGAAATTTTCACAAGGCTTACCCTTTCTCATATATTTTATTATGAATTTATGTATTAGTTTAGAAAATTATTTTTTCTTGCTTATGGGAATGAGTTTGGGGATTTAGATTGGAAGAAGTACAAGCTGGAATCAAGATTGTCAGGAGAAATATCAATAACCTCAGATACAGAGATGACACCACCCTTATGGCAGAAAGTGAAGAAGAACTAAAGAGCCTCTTGATGAAAGTGAAAGAGAAGAGTGAAAAAGTTGGCTTAAAGTTCAACATTCAGAAAACGAAGAACATGGCATCTGGTCCCATCACTTCATGGAAAATAGATGGGGAAACAGCGGAAACAGTGGCTGACTTTATTTGGGGGGCTCCAAAATCACTGCAGATGGTGATTGCAGCCATGAAATTAAAAGATGCTTACTCCTTGGAAGGAAAGTTATGACCAACTTAGACAGCATATTAAAAAGCAGAGATATTTCTTTGTCAACAAAGGTCTGTCTAGTCAAAGCTATGGTTTGTCCAGTAGTCCTGTATGGATGTGAGAGTTGGACTATAAAGAAAGCTGAGCACTGAAGAACTGGTGCTTTTGAATTGTTGTGTTGGAAAAGACTCTTGAGAGAACCTTGGTCTGCAAAGAGATCCAACCAGTCCATCCTAAAGGAGACCGGTCTTGGGTGTTCATTGGAAGGACTGATGTTGAAGCTGAAACTCCAATACTTTGGCCACCTGATGCAAAGAGCTGTCTCATTTGAAAAGACCCTGATGCTGGGAAAGATTGAGGGCAGGAGGAGAGGTAGAGGACAGAGGATGAGATGGTTGGATGGCATCACCAACTCAATGGACATTAGTTTGGGTGAACTGCCCAGGAATTAGTTAATTCACCCAAGCTATGCACAAATTCATCAGTTTTCTAAGAGTTCAATACTTGGTTGTGCTTATCTTCATAAGCAGCATTTCAGGAAATGAGTAAATTATGTGACAACTTGAGGAGTTAGTTCGGGCTTTATGTTATTTAATCCTGAAAATATCCCAAGAGATCTCATCCACAATCACCAACTTCAAGAGTTAAATGAACAGATATGAATAAGTAGAAATAATAACATGGCACATATTTGATTAAGAAGATGAATAAAATATAATTGTTTTATGAAGAAAAAATATCATTTTTTTCTTGAGTTGGAATCAGGAAAATAAAGAGAAATATATCATAAAAGAAATATTATTTCTGTGATTGTGTGAGCAATTTTATGTAATACCAGTCATGATAATGAAAAGTTTTTAGCAGTCCAGCCTAGTTTTAATGAAAGTATTTTGTATTGATAACATTTAAAAATTCAGTTAGCTTTTTTAAGAATAGATTTAGATTTACAGAAATTATAAAGATAGTACAGAGAGTTCTCAAAGCCCAAACAAAGTTTCTGCTCTGTTATCAACATCTTACATTCATGTGGCATATGTGTTAAAGTAATTGATATTGACATGGTAAAATTAACTAAACATGATATTAAGATTTCTTCCCCCACCCCAGGCTCTTTTCTTTTCTGGAATCCTATCTAGGATGTCATGTTACAATATATTTAGTCACCTTGTCTCTTCAGATACTTCTTGACTCTGACAATTTCTCAGATTTCTCATGTTTTTGATGACCTTACCAGTTTTAACCAGGTCTGCCCTGGTGGCTCATAGGTTAAAGGATCTGCCAGCAATGCAGGAGACCTGAGTTCGATCCCTGGGTCCGGAAGATCCTCTGGAGAAGGAAATGGCAACCCACTCCAGTATTCTTGCCTGGAGAATTCCATGAATGGAGGAGCCTGGTGGGCTACAGTCCATGGGGTCACAAAGAATTGGACATGGCTGAGCAACTTCACTTACCAGTTTTAAGGAACAGTGGTCAGTTATCTTGTTGAATGTCCCTCAACCAGGAATCATTTGATACTTTTTCCATTATTAGATTGATGTCACGTGTTTGGGGGAGAGAAAAACAGACATAAAGTGCCATTTTCATTACATCATATCAAGGGTATATAGTGCCAACGTGAGATCACTGTTTATGTTAATCTGTCGCTTAGGTAGATTTAGGTTTCTCCACTGCAAGGATACTTTTTCTTTCACTTTCCATACTGTATGCTTCACAGGAAAATGGGTGTACCCCACATTTAAGGGGCAGGAAATTATGTTCTAATTTCTTGAGAAAGAATATCTCCCTATGTCAATCAGCATTTTTCTGTATAGAAGATATGACTAGTGTCTACCATTTATTATTCATTTATTCTATCATATATTGTATCTACATAAATTAATGAATGTTTGTATTATCCTTTGAGTTATGACATACTACAATTTTGTTATTCAAATTGTTCCAGTTTTGGTTATTGAGAGCTGTATTGGTACACTTCTGTATCCTTTTGACATGGCCTTCATCACTGTGATTGGTTGGTTGGTTTATAGTTTTTGTTTGTGTGTGTGTGTGTTTGTGTGTGTGTTTAACTTTTCAGCATAATAAGGTTCTCCAGACTTATCTTGTATATTCCCTGCTCTAGTCCTTTAATCAGCCATTTCTCCAAGGAGAATTTTTTTCCTTGTTGGAATATGATTTTTAGAACCTAGTATGGGGCATTAAATAGGCTTGTTGTTACTAGGTCATCATTGTTTCTAGACTCTCTCAGCTAAAAGAAGGAAGAAAATATATGTATGTACACTAATTATGTGTATTTATATCATCTGTATGTATATAGTCTCCATCTGTATCTATATTAATTCAAACATGATTTCAAAAAGATGTCTGCAATTGTAAGTCAAATGGCTCTTTCCAGTCTCCTTTCCTTACTCATCTACTAACTCCTACTCCAACGATGGAAAAATTAACTCCCTCCATCCGTCATCCATTCCTTTAGTGTTTCAATTCCAGTGTAAATATATAAAAGTTTTATATTAGTTTCTACCCCAATGGGAACTATTTTTTATCAACTTAAGTTCTTCTATTAGGTCAATGGTTTAGTCACTAAGTCATGTCTGACTCTTGGAATCCCATGGACTGTAGCCCACCAGGCTTCTCTGTCCATGGGATTTCCCAGGCAAGAGTACTGGAGTGGGTTGCTGTTTCCTTTCCAGTGGATCTTCCCAACCCAGTTTACAGCTGCCTTTAATCTCTTAGGCTTCAGTTATTTCTAAAGTTACTTTGTCTGGTACTAAGTAACTTTTTAGTGATAGTCTGCTAGCTATTTTGTTATAATCTGCTTTTTAAAAATATTTTAAAAATTTGCATACATTAAGCCACACCTTTTCTGCTGTAAAATTCTGAGTTTTCACAAATGTTTACCCTTGTGTATCTACAATTGTAATATCACTCAGAATAGTCTCACTGAACTAATCTCCTGGCTTCAGCCCATAATGACTCATCTGTGTAATATATCCAAAATTTTGCTTTTTTCTATCTTATCATATAAATGGAGTCAAACAGTCACTGGTCTTTTTTTACTAGCAGCTTTCACTTACCAAGTGGTTTAACCACATTTTTGAGTAGCTTGATATCTATTTCATTTATTTATTCATTTTAATTACTAAAGAGTTTATCATTTCATGGGCTTCCCTGGTGGCTCAGTGGTAAAGAATCCACCTGCCAATGCAGGAAATGCTGGTTTGAGCACTGGGTTGGAAAGAAACTCTGGGGTAGGAAATGGCAACCAACTCCCATTTTCTTGCCTGGGAAATCATGTAGAGGAGCTACTGGGCTATAGTCCATGGGGTGGCAAAAGAGTTGGACACTACTTACTGACTGAACAACCATAGAAAAATCATTGTATGGCTATACCAAGTTCATCCACTTGCCTATTGAAGGACAGCTTAGGTATTCCCAGTTTAGGGGGGACGGGGTTATGAATAAAATTGCTATAAACATCCATGTGTAGGTTTTGGGTAGATATACAATTTCAAGTATTTTGGTAAAACCTAGAAGCACAATTAATGGATAATTAGATAATTAATGGATAATCTTAGCTTTGTAAGACACCACCAAAATGTTTCTCAAAGTGTCTGCATTATTTAACATCCTCACCAGTAATGATTCTGTGACTCAGTTTTTCCACATCATTGTCAAACACTGGATTGATAATTTTGTTTTGTTTTTAATCTAAGCAATTCTAAGACATACATAGTTTCATTTCAAAATATGTGTTTTTTAAAAAATTTAAGTCCACTTCCAAGGAATATATTACTTAGGTGTACCACAACAGTTCAGTCAGTTCAGTCTCTCAGTTGTGTCCGACTCTTTGCAACCCCATGAATCGAACCACGCCAGGCCTCCCTGTGCATCACCAACTCCCAGAGTTCACTCAGACTCACGTCCATCAAGTCAGTGATGCCATCCAGCCATCTCATCCTCTGTCATCCCCTTGCCCTCCTGCCTCCAATCCCTCCCAGCATCAGAGTCTTTTCCAATGAGTCAACTCTTTGCATGGGGTGGCCAATATACTGGAGCTTCAGCTTTAGCATCATTCCCTCCAAAGAAACCCCAGGGCTCATGTCCTTCAGAATGGATTGATTGGATCTCCTTGCAGTCCAAGGGGCTCTCAAGAGTCTTCTCCAACACCACAGGTCAAAAGCATCAATTCTTCAGCGCTCAGCTTTCTTCACAGTCCAACTCTCACATCCATATATGACCACTGGAAAAACCATAGCCTTGACTAGATGGACCTTTGTAGGCAATGTAATGTCTCTGCTTTTCAATACGCTGTCTAGGTTGGTCATAACTCTCCTTCCAAGGAGTAAGCGTCTTTTAATTTCATGGCTGCAATCACCATCTGCAGTGATTTTGGAGCCCCCCCCCCCCAAAAAAAATAGTCAGCCACTGTTTCCACTGTTTCCCCATCTATTTGCCATGAAGTGATGGGACCAGATGCCATAATCTTTGTTTTCTGAATGTTGAGTTTTAAGCCAACTTTTTCATTCTCCTCTTTCACTTTCATCAAGAGGCTTTTTAGCTCCTCTTCACTTTCTGCCATAAGGGTAGTGTCATCTGCACATCTGAGGTTATTGATATTTCTCCCGGCAATCTTGATTCCAGCTTGTGCTTCTTCCAGCCCAGTGTTTCTCATGGTGTACTCTGCATGTAAGTTAAATAAGTAGGGTGACAATATATAGTCTTGATGTACTCCTTTTCCTATTTGAAACCAGTCTGTTGTTCTATGTCCAGTTCTAACTGTTGCTTCCTGACCTGCATCTAGGTTTCTCAAGAGGCAGATCAGGTGGTCTGGTATTCCCATCTTTTGAAGAATTTTCCACAGTTTATTGTGATCCACACAGTCAAAGGCTTTGACATAGTCAATAAAGCATAAGTAGATGTTCTTCTGGAATTCTCTTGCTTTTTCAATGATCCAGCGGGTGTTGACAATTTTATCTCTGGTTCCTCTGCCTCTTCTAAAACCAGCTTGAACATCTGGAAGTTCACAGTTCACATGTTGCTGAAGCCTGGCTTGGAGAATTTGTACCACAGGAACCTTATAATTGAGTACTCCCAATTCCTCACTCTCATCCCTTGTGATATTATTGTTATTTATTTCAACTATCCATGTACTATAATCACTAAATACTTTACTATTATTTAATCAGAAAACTGTTGGAATTATTAATAAATTATTTGTTTTAAAACCTGCATAATAATTTGTTTATTTATTCCTTCTTTATTACTCTTCTATTCTTTATGTATATCAAAATTTCTTATATATATATATATATATATATACACACATATACATATACATATATACATATGGCAGAATATAAATTGGTGGCGTTTCTCTTTCAAAACTTTAAATATTTCACTCCTTTCTCTTAATACATTATTTCTGATAGGGCCACTGCAATTTTTATCCTTATTCTTCCATAAGTAAATTGGTTTTATTTCTGTATTTTTTTTTTCAAGATTTGTCATCACTGACTCTTTGGACATGAGTCTGAGTGAACTCCGGGAGTTGGCAATGGACAGGGAGGCCTGGCGTGCTGCGATTCATGGGGTTACAAAGAGTCGGACACGACTGAGCGACTGAACTGAACTGAACTGAACTGAACTGAACTTGGTTTGACTACAGCTTGACTTTGATAAGACTAGGTGTGCTTTTTCATTCATCCTATTTGGTGTTCTCTGAGAATCCTGGACCTATGTTTTCATGCCTTTCTTTGATTTTTTAATGTTATCTTTCATTATTGCTTCTAATACTCCCTCTAGCCCTTTATTTCTTCTCCTTCAGTTATTCAGATTATGTACATGATACACTATTTGAAACTGTACCAGAGTTTCTTTGATGCTCTGCTATCTTTTTTCATTCTGTTTTCACTTAGTATTTCAGTTTGGAAGCGACTATTGGTCTATCTTCAGACTCACTGATTCTTTGATGTGTCCAATATAAAGCTGTGCCCATCAAAGGCAGTCTAAGTTTCTGTTACAGTGTTTTGATTTCTAGTATTTCCTCTTGAATCTTTATTAGAGTCCCCGTATTTCTACTTTCATTGTTCATTTGTTCTTGCATGCTGTCTACTATTATAGTCATTAACATATCAAAGTTATTTTAAATTCATTGCCTGGTAATTCCAGCATCTGTAGTATAGCTGAGCCTTATGCTGATGCTTACTTTGTCTTTATAGACTGCATTTTTCTTACCTGTCAGCAAGCTTTGTACTTTTTGTTTAAAGTATGTATCATTTATTAGGTATAGGAAGACAAGTAAGTGAAAGTGGCTCAGTTGTGTCTGACTCTTTGTGACCCCATGGACTATAGAGTTTATGGAATTCTCCAGTCCAGAATACTGGAGTGAGTAACCTTTCCCTTCTCCAGGGGATCTTCCTAACCCAGGGATTGAACCCAGGTCTCCCACATTGCAGGCAGATTCTTTACCAGGTGAGCCACAAGGGAAGCCCAAGAATACTGGAGTGGGTAGCCTATCTCTTCTCCAGCAGATCCTCCTGTCCCAGGAATCAAACCGGGGTCTCCTGAAGTGCAGGTGGATTCTTTATCAACTGAGCTATCAGGAACACCAAGTAAATATCCACTTAATATGAGGTAACTTGCCAATCTGGCTAGGAGTTGAGCTATGTTATATATTTTCTGTAGCTGTAGATACCAGAGACTAGAAATTTTGGTGTATCCATTTTCTTGTGTCCCCTGCTACCTTTGGGCTACTCTAAGAATATCTCTTTAGGGTCTGTGTTGTGCAGTATTTTTAGCTGTAATTCACTGTCATATGGGAGAGTTTTTGTCATGGTGATAAAGTGTGCATGAGGATAGTAACTCTATAATCTTCTGATCAAATCTTAATCTTTTACTGGGCTGGGGCTTTTCCCCATACAAGAATGCTAATTATGCAAAACTCAAATAAAAGAAATTACTGATTTCATCGTGACTTTTTTTTTTCTTCCGGGCAATATGCATATGTGCAAGAACAGTTTAAATTGTAAACTTTGTACAGTTGAGACACAAATAATCACAGTGATTGAAGGTTTGGGGTCCATTAGTCAACAACAAGTTTTATATCTAAGCAAGTATGTTTTTCTGAACATGACTTTATTAAATTGCCTATATACACCTAGCTTTAAAAATATGCTTTAAATCATCTTATCATGTTCCTGGGTCTCTTACTAATGAATGTTCATTAAAATCTCTGAAAAGTGTTTATTTATGTTTGCTTTTTATCTTCTTTGAAAATTATACTCTATAAAGTTCAAGAAAACTTTAAGAAATACCATAAAATATAGATGTAGTATCAACCATATTTTCTAACATAAACATAAATAAAACCAACAAGGAAATTTAAAAAAAAAAAACCCTCTCTAAATATCTTCTGTTAAATAGGAGATTCAGTGGCATGTTATAGACTATTCTGAAAAGAAAATGGTAATCATATAGAATTATTATATATCACAAAGAATCTAACGCAAGCATTTGTTACAGAAAACTACATGTTAAAAACTCAAACGAAGGACAACTTAAATGAACAAAAAGTCAGTTTGAGCACCTCAAAAACAATAAACAAAATAAACAGGGGGGAAAAGAGAAATAATTAAGATGACATTGATAAATAAATAGCAAATTTTGCTGTTATGTAAATTCAAAAGACTAAGAACATAGAAAACAAACAGTAATAAGCTGTGACATTTAATTATAAAATTAAAAAATAAAATATTAAATTAGTAGTAAGAAAAAAGGTATAACAATTATACATATCTTTGAAAAAGAATATAAAACTTTTAATACTGTAGATCACTCACAATGTTAGTAAATGTAAATGTTAAAAGCATGAATTACTTTCAAAGAAATATAAACTATCAAACTGATTTAAAATGGATGAAAAGTCCCTATATGCAAGGAAGATGAGGGAATTTGAAAGAAAAGAAAGATAAGATATCTAGATAATGGTTAAGAATGGCCCCTTTACAATTATAAAACTAAAGTAGATCTCTGAATGAAGTTGTTGCTAGGGTTAGGGAGCCCTTCAAGGTCTTGAGAGTGAGCTCTTGTCTAACACTCATAACTGAACTATCAGAGCAGACACAGTTCTGACAAGGCAAAAGGATGTATTGGAAAGAGGTGCTTGAGCAGAGAACAGCAGCATAAGGGAAACTAGGACAACTGCTTTGCCCCATAGTTTGCAGTTTCAGGGTTTATTGTGGTAAAGTTAGCTTTCTGGGTTGTCTCTGGCCACTCATCTTACTCATTCACATATTTGGTCCTATGCAGGGCCCTTCCTGGTGGTGCCCATGTCTTTCAGTCAACATGGATTGTAGCATAAGGGTTTCTGGAAGGTTGGCAGAAAGTATTATCCATTGGCTTCTCCTCCCTCCTGTGCGCGCTAAATTGTGTCAGGTGTGTCTGACTCAGTGCGACCCTATGGACCGTAGCCTACCGGGCTCCTCTGTCTATTGCATAAATACTGGACTGGGTTACCATGCCCTTCTCCAGGAGATCTTTCTGACCCAGGAATTGAACTGGAATCTCATAGCTCTCCTGCATTGGCAGGTGGGTTCTTTACCACTAGTGCCACCTGAGAATCCTTCCTTTTGGCCCCTCCCAAATTCTTCCTGTTTGTTTTGGCAGCAGGAAAAAGCTTGTGTTCCTTATTGAGAACTTCTGTTTTGAGAGGACTTCACTCCAGGACAGGTGACTTCAGACAGTGGTCCCTAACAGGGTGAGTTAAGTGAGCTACTCTAATACAGGGAGAGATAACATTTACCTGTAGAGGTAAGCACAATTGCAGATAGTATAACATAGAGTGACCTCATATATTAAGAAATAACAAGAAGGTCATTATGACTTGAGTGAGTGAGTAAAAGATAGAGGATTAGATATGAGTTATTATAGACTTGGAATTTAATACCAATAATTGTTTTACCAATTATTCTTATAGAATAATTACAAGAAAAATATCTAGGCTACGCAGTTACTAATCTTTTAATATGACTAATTCTCAAGTTATATAAGCATTTTCAGACTATAGAAAAAATTGAGACTCTAAGATAGTGTGAATGAAACCACAGAAAATATGATTTATTAATAGATACCTCATAAAATAGGATTTGTTAATATTGATGTAAATATTACATACATTAGAAAATAAAAGCTAACAAAAGCATTTGAAAGTTATAAAATATATTTAAGAAATTCAAAGATTATTAAGTTTTAGGAAATTTATAAATATATTCCACAGCCAGTGATATCAAAGTAAAAAATGAATCATCTCAGTAATTCCAGAAAAAGTACTTAATGAAATTTAAAATTTACTTGTCTTATAAAACTTACAACAAAAGCTAATAAAATAAGCATTAATAGTTTCAAATAAAAGGAATAAAATTAAATAAGTGAATATTTGCTTTACAGTAAATATCTGAAAATATTTGGGTTACTATCAGCAACAAAATAAAACTTCAATTATGATTGCTGACATTATTTGACATTTCTAATCAATATGACATTAAATCAAAGCACAGATATTATGGTATTACTTCTGAAAGAGAAAAACAGTATTCTTTGCAGATACTGCAATTGCTAATGTTTTGTTACTAGAGGTATCATGAAAATTTAGTAAGGTAGTTAGAAATAAATATATAGAAATATTGTTCTACCCTATAAGAAAAATCAAGCCTTTGAGAATATAACATGGAAACAGATGACATTTCCTACAGCAAGCATGTGTCTAGGAATTAGTTTAAGAAAATAAGTGCAAAACCTATATAAAAGTAATAAAATGTGTAGCATAAATGAAGTATTCAATACATAGAAAAACATATTATTAAATTGGAAGACTCACTGTCTAAGGGATGTCACTTACTCCAAATTTTCTGTACATATGTAAAATGCAATTTCATTTGAAATTTCTTTAAGATAATGTTGTAACATGCCAAAACTTCCTAAAACTAATCAGGATGAATACATGTGTAAAAATAACCAGAAAATTTAAAAAACAATTAAAATTTGAGGGATAGTATTTTTTTTCTCAATAATTATAACAATGTGATGCTGGCATAGGAAAATACAGACATAGCAATTGGAGATAATTGAAATGTAGTTATAAAGTTGCTATTCTAAAGATTCACAATTGTTTTTTAATGTTTTAAAAGTCCAGCTGAAACAGAGCTGTTGGTGTACCTGTGTTTAGAGCATCCAAAAACAAAATTCCAACCACCTGTGAAGAGATAAAAGCAATACAATGCCATTTAATGGCATGCAGAAATGCAAGTTAAACAGTAAGATTAAATAATTATAAAATAGACTTCCAGGGTTATTTTGTCAAATAAATTGATGGAAGAGGGCAGTGAAAATTGCAGATTTGTAGAAGCAGGAAATGAGGCTATTATGCAATGTTGTATCCACTTGCATGTCAAAGTTACTTAACACATTTATAGAACTTGAAATGTAGACTGTGAAAGAGGGGAAACTCTTTAATGAAAAAAGAAAGATAATCATGCATTAAATAGGTGATAGTAATAAAGATGTAAGCTTTATTCAGGAATCTTCTATAAGCCTGTTATCTTTATCCATCAAAGGGCAGACAAAATGAAAACCACAATCACAGAAAACTAACCAAACTGATCGCATAGACACAGCCTTGTCTAACTCAATGAAACTATGACTGATGCCCTGTAGGGTCACCCAGGATGGATGGGTCATGGTAGAGAGTTTTGACAAAACATGGCCCACTGGAGAAGGAACTGGCAAGCCACTTCAGTATTCTTGCCTTGAGAGCCCCGTGAACAGTATGAAAAGGCAAAAAGATAGGACACTGAAAGATGAACTCCCCAGGTTGGTAGGTGCCCAATATGCTACTGGGGATCAGAGGTGAAATAACTCCAGAAAGGATGAAGAGATGAAGACAAAGCAAAAACAACACCCAATTGTTGATGTGACTGCAAATGCAAGTAAAGTCCAAGGCTGTGAAGAACAATATTACATAGGAACCTGGAACGTTAGGTCCATGAACCAAGGAAAATGGGAAGTGGTCAAACAGAGATGGCAAGAGTAAACGCCGATATTTTAGGAACTGAAATGGGTCAATTTACCTCAGATGATTATTACATCTACTACCGTGGACAAGAATCCCTTAGAAGTAGGAGTAATCATCATAGTAAACAAAAGAGTCTGAGTTGCAGTACTTGGATGCAATCACAAAAACGACAGAATGATCTCTGTTTGTTTCCAAGGAGCACCATTCAATATCAAAGTAATCCAAGATTATGTGCTGACCAGTAATGCTGAAGGACCTGAAGTTTAATGGTTATATGAAGGCCTACAAGACCTTTTAGAACTAACACCCATAAAAGATATTCTTTTCATTATAGGGGACTGGAATGCAAGAGTAGGAAGTGAAGAGATACCTAGAATAACAGGCAAATTTGGTCTTGGTGTACAAAACGTTGCACGTCAAAGTCTAATAGAGTTTTGCCAAGAGAATGCACTGGTCATAGCACACACCCTCTTCCAACAATACAAGAGAACACAATACAATACAATATATGTGTTTACATATGGACATCATCAGATGGTCAAACCAAAATCAGATTGATTTTATACTTTGCAACCAAAGATGTAGAAGCTCTATACAGTCAGCAAAAACAAGACTGAGAGCTGACTGTGGCTAAGATAATGAACTCCTTATTGCCAAATTGAGACTTAAATTGAAGAAAGTAGGGAACAATACTAGACCATTCAGTTCAGTTCAGTTGAGTCACTCAGTCGTGTCCGACGCTTTGCAACCCAATGAATCGCAGCACGCCAGGCCTCCCTGTCCATCACCAACTCCCGGAGTTCACTCAGATTCATGTCCATCGAGTCAGTGATGCCATCCAGCCATCTCATCCTCTGTCGTCCCCTTCTCCTCCTGCCCACAATCCCTCCCAGAATCAGAGTCTTTTCCAAAGAGTCAACTCTTCGCATGAGGTGGCCAAAGTACTGGAGTTTCAGCTTTAGCATCATTCCTTCCAAAGAAATCCCAGGGTTGATCTCCTTCAGAATGGACTGTTTGGATATCCTTGCAGTCCAAGGGACTCTCAAGAGTCTTCTCCAACACCACAGTTCAAAAGCGTCAATTCTTCAGTGCTCAGCCTTCTTCACAGTCCAACTCTCACATCCATATATGACCACAGGAAAAACCATAGCCTTGACTAGATGGACATTTGTTGGCAAAGTAATGTCTCTGCGCTTTTGAATATGCTATCTAGGTTGGTCATAAATTTTCTTCCAAGGAGTAAGTGTCTTTTAATTTCATGGCTGCAATCACCATCTGTAGTGATTTTTGAGCCCCCCAAAATAAAGTCTGACACTATTTCCACTGTTTCCCCATCTATTTCCCATGAAGTGATGGGACCAGATGCCATGATCTTCATTTTCTGAATGTTGAGTTTTAAGCCACTTTTTCACTCTCCTCTTTCACTTTCATCAAGAGGCTTTTTAGTTCCTCTTCACTTTCTGCCATAAGGGTGGTGTCACCTGTATATCTGAGGTTATTGATATTTCTCCCAGCAATCTTGATTCCAGCTTGTGTTTCTTCCAGTCCAGCGTTTCTCATGATGTACTCTGCATATAAGTAAAATAAGCAGGGTGACAATATACAGCCTTGATGTACTTCTTTTCCTATTTGGAACCAGTCTGTTGTTCCATGTCCACTTCTAACTGTTGCTTCCTGACCTGCATACAGATTTCTCAAGAGACAGGTCAGGTGGTCTGGTATTCCCATCTCTCTCAGAATTTTCCACAGTTTATTGTGATCCACACAGTCAAAGGCTTTGGCATGGTCAATAAAGCAGAAATAGATGTTTTTCTGGAACTCTCTTGCTTTTTTGATGATCCAGCGGATGTTGGCAATTTGATCTCTGGTTACTCTGTCTTTTCTAAAACCAGCTTAAACATCAGGAAGTTCAAAGTTCACATATTATTGAAGCCTGCCTTGGAGAATTTTGAGCATTACTTTACTAGCATGTGAGATGAGTGCAATTGTGTGGTAGTCTGAGCATTCTTTGGCATTGCCTTTCTTTCAAATCCTTTATGATTATACAGTGGTAGTGACTAGTAGGTTAAAGGTATGAGATCTGATAGACATAGTACCTGAAAAACTATGGACGGAGGTTCATGACTTTGTACAGGAGGCAGTGATTAAGACCATCCCCAAGAAAAAGAAACAGAAAAAGGCAAAATGGTTGTGTGAGGAGGCCTTAAAAATAGCTGAGAAATGAGAGAAACTAAAGGCAAATAAGAAAAGTACCATATATCCATTTGACTGAAGAATTCCAAAGAATAGCAAGGAGAGATAAGAAAGTGTTCCTCAGTGATGAATGCAAAGAAATAGAGGAAAACAACAGAATGGGAATGACGAGAGATCTCTTCAAGGAAATTAGAGATGACAAGAGAACATTTAATGCAAAGATGGACACAGTAAAGGACAGAAATGGTATCAACTGAACAGAAGCAGAATACATTAAGAAGAGGTGGCAAGAATACACAGAAGAATTATACAAAAAGATCTGCATGACTCAGATAACCACGATGGCGTCATCACTCACCTAGAGCCAGACATTCTGGAATGTGAAGTCAAATGGGCCTTAGGAAGCATCACTAGAGCAAAGCTAGTGGAGGTGATGGAATTCCAGCTGAGCTATTTCAAACCCTAAAAGATGATGCTGTCAGAAAACTGTACTCAATATGCCAGTAAATTAGGTAAACTCAGC
The DNA here is from genome assembly GCF_016772045.2 of Ovis aries. Lineage (NCBI taxonomy): Eukaryota > Metazoa > Chordata > Mammalia > Artiodactyla > Bovidae > Ovis > Ovis aries. Next base: position 168,880,217 of record NC_056054.1, on the reverse strand, counting down.
AGTGGCCACAGGACTGGAAAACGTCAGTTTCATTCCAATCCTAAAGAAAAGCAATACCAAAGAATGTTCAATCTACTGCACACTTGCACTCTTCTCACACTCTAGTACTAATGCTCAAAATTGTTCAAGCCAGGTGTCAACAGTACATAAACCATGAACTTCCTGATGTTCAAGCTGGATTTAGAAAGGGCAGAGGAACCAGAGATCAAATTGCCAACATCCACTGGATCATCGAAAATGCAAGAGAGTTCCAGAAAAACATCTATTTCTGCTTTATTGACTATGCCAAAGCCTTTGACTTTGTGGATCACAGCAAACTATGAAAAACTCTTAAAGTGATGGGAATCCCAGATCACCATATCTGTCTCCTGAGAAATCTGTATGCAGGTCAAAAAGCAAAAGTTAGACCTGAACATGGAAGAACAGACTGGTTCCAAATTGGGAAATGAGTACATCAAGGCTGTATATTGTCACCCTGCTTATTTAACTTATATGCAGTGTACATCATGTGAAAGCCCAGGTTGGATGAATCACAAGCTGGAATCAAGACTGCTGGGAGAAATATCAATAACCTCAGAAATGCAGATTATACAATCCTTATGGATGAAAACAAAGAGGAAATAAAGACCTTCTTGAGGATTGTGAAAGAGGAGAGTGAAAAAACTGGCTTAAAGCTTAAAGTTCAAAAAACTAAGATCATGGCATCCTGTCTCATCGCTTCATGACAAATAGATGGAGAGTCAATGGAAACAGTGAAAGACTTTATTTTCTTGGGCTCCAAAATAACAGCAGATGGTGACTGCAGCCATGAAATTAAAAGACACTTGCTCCTTGGATGAAAAGCTATGATAGACCTAGACAGCATGTTAAAAAACAGAGACATTACTTTGCCAACAAGGGTCTGTCTAGTCAAAGCTATGGTTTGTCAAGTAGTCGTATGGATGGTTGTGAGAGTTGGGCTGTAAAAGAAAGCTGAACACTGAAGAGATATTGCTTTTGAAATGTGATGTTGGAGAAGACTCTTGAGAATCCCTTGGACATCAAGGAATTCCAACAAGCCCATCCTAAGGGAAATCAGTCCTGAATATTCACTACAAGGACTTATGCTGAAGCTGAAACTCTAATACTTTGGCCACCTGATGCGAAGAACTGATTCATTTGAAAAGACTCCGATGCTGGGAAAGATTGAAGTTGGGTGAAGAAGGGGATGACAGAGGATGAGATGGTTGCATGGCATCACCGACTTGATGGACATGAATTTGAATAAGCTCTGGTATTTGGTAATGGACATGAAAGTGTGGTGTGCTGCAGTCCATGGGGTCACAAAGAGTTGGACACAGCTGAGCAACTGAACTGAACTGAGTAAAGATGGTTAAAGAAATATTTGGACAAAACTAGAAACAGAGAATCAAGGGCAGTGAAGACAGGCAAGAAGCTACCACTCCTTGATTGTTGTGTTTACATTTTTTTTCTCCTCCCCCTTTATTTTTTCTCTCTTCTTTGCCACTTCTCCTTTTATCCCCTTTAAAAAAATATAGATTTGTCTACATGAAATTATTGACAGACTCATTTTAATTTGCTATGAAATATAATTAGCTGTGCCTCAGATAACCCCAATTAACTCACTCAGGCCTAAAATTCTTAATGTCATGACTTTTTAGTGTGACTCATAAAAATTAAAATGTTTATTAGCCCAATCAGATGCAACTTTAAAAAATGCAATTAATATGATATATAACTATTTAAAGAAAGTAGTTTTCTTAATATCCAATTATAATGTAAGATGAGATATTACACACCCAAATACACATATTGATGTTGTTAGTACAAAATATGAAGTCACAATTATAGCTTAAGTTCATAAAGACAGGTAGATTTGTGTGTGTATGTGTTACACATTTTTATAGGTTTGCATGTAGAAACTTTTTATCATTTGTAAGACAGAAGGGGGATCTATTATATATACATTAGAGTAACTTAGGCTCTATCTCCAGTAAATATTGCCCATTGAATAGCAAATAAAGAATGATTCATATTTAAATATCTGTTCTTTCTCTCATGGCTAAGGAATATCCATCTGCTGTTTTTTTCAAGTTGTTCATAATGAAAAGCAACATTTTGTTCAATTTAAATAGTATTCATCATGTAGATTCTAAACGTGAAACTTTTAGGAGGTTGGCTTGAGAAAGCAATTACTCTGTTGATGTATAAATTATTTTGATTCTCATTTTTTGGATGTTCCAACAAAACTTGCTAGTAATTGTCTGATGACATATTTTCTTGCTTTTTCTTGCTTTATTTTCCCTTTTAGAGGTAGATGGAGGTATTAGATAACAAGGTTTTATTGTGCTAAGAAAATGCACAGATTTTTTTTTTTTTTAAAGAAAGCAGTAACTTATCCAAAGGAGAAATTCTTATAGATAGATATACTGTGAAAAACACGCTCACCAGCCCTAAACCAAAGGTGTACTCTGAGACACGAAGCACAGTGAAAGTGAGACTGAATGACAGTCTTGCTCAGGTGTCTGATGGGCAGGTAAACCCAGGGCAGTTACAATAGCAATTTATTCCCTAACACTCAGGTCCTTCCCCCTGGTTCCTCACTGGCTGAGTACTATGGGGTGTACAATCTTCCTGGAGGTCGCCTAAGTTTCATTATTTTCTTATAGAGTATCCTTCTTTCTCCCTTCTTAACTTACATCCACATTTTTCAAAAAAGACTTTCTTGCTAATGTATCCCTTCCCCCAACATCTTGTTTGCCTAAGGAACATCCAGGTGCATGAACTGTGTCAGGTCTGCAAGTCTTTAACAAGTTTAGAACCAGGGAACAGGCAAAGGATGGGGTCCTATCTCTTTAGGATCCAGTCTAATCTCCCTCCCCAATCCTAACTTTATCTAAAGAGTCCAGGCTTCAACTTTGTCTTGAAAATCGGCCACATCAAGTTTCTATTTCTTACATATACAAAATAAATATTATAAAAAAGATAATTTTGAAATAATTTGAGCTTTTATTTGAGCTTTTTCAGTTTTCATATTAATTTCCTAACAAGTTTATGCTCAAAATCCTTACAGCTAGGCTTCAGCATTATGTGAACCAAGAAATTTGAGATGTACAGGCTGGATTCAGAAAAGGAAGAGAAAACCAGAGATCAAATTGCCAAACTCTGCTGCATCATAGTGAAAGGATGGGAATTCCAAAAAATATATACTTCTTCTTCACTTGCCACACTAAAATCTTTGATTGTGTGGATCACAACAAGCTGAAGAAAATTCTTAAAAAGATGGGATTACCAGACCACCTTACCTGTCTCCTGAGAAACCTGTATGCAGGTCATATAGCAACAGTTAAAATGACATGGAATAACAGACTGCCTCAAAGTTTGTAAAGGACTACAACAAGGTTTTATATCATGACCCTGCTTATTCAACTCGTATGCAGAATACATCATGCGAAATGCTGGGCTGGAAGAATCACAAGCTGGAATCAAGATTGCCAGCAAAAATATTAAGAACTTCATATATACATATCATACTATTATAATGTCATAAAATGAAGAGGAACTAAACAGCCTCTCAATGAGGATGAAGGAGAAGAGTATAAAACCTGGTTTGAAACTCAGCATTCAAAAAACTAAGATCATGGCAAATAGAAGGGAAAAAAATGCAAACTGACAGATTTCATTTTCTTGGGCTCCAAAATCACTGCAGATGGTGACTGCAGCCATGAAATTAAAAGATGATTGTCCCTTGGAAGGAAAGCTATGACAAACCTAGACAGCATATTAAAAATTAGAGACATCACTTTGCTAATGAAGGCCCATATAGTCAAAGCTACGGTTTTTCCAGTGGTCATGATATATGGGTGTGAGAGTTGGACAACAGAGGCTGACTGCTAGAGAACTGATGGTTTTGAATTGTGGAGAAAATGCTTGAGAATCCTTTGGGCTGCAAGGAAATCAAATCAATCAATCCTTAAATGAAATCAACCCTGAACATTCATTGGAAAGATTGTTGCTGAAACTGAAACTTCAATTCTTTGACTATCTGATGTGAAGAGCCTACTCATTAGAAAAGACCCTGGTGCTGGGAAAGAGTGAAGGCACAAAGAGAAAGGATGGCAGAGGATGAGATAGATAGCATTACCAACTCAATGAGCATGAATTTGACCAAACTCTGGGAAAGAGTGAAGGACAATGAAGCCTGGCATGCTGCAGTACATGGGGTTGTGAAGAGTCAAACACGACTTACCAACTGAACAGCAAAAATTAACTTGTGTTACACTGAGTAATTTACTATTAATAATTTGTTGTTCACAGCCAGCTTATTAAACTCTGAATTTTATAACTATAGACATAAATTATTCAGTGTCAAACCCTGATTTAACTCTGGGCTTCTAAAGAATGGAATTTATAAAAACTTTAGCAAAAGTTAGCTTTCAGTTCAATTCAGTTCAGTCACTCAGTCGTGTCCAACTCTTTGCGACCCCATGAATTTGCAGCATGCCAGGCCTCCCTGTCCATCACCAACTCCCGGAGTTCACTCAAACTCACACCCATCAAGTTGGTGATGCCATCCAGCCATCTCATCCTCTGTCGTCCCCTTCTTCTCCTGCCCCCAATCCCTCCAAGCATCAGAGTCTTTTCCAGTGAGTCAACTCTTCACATGAGGTGGCCAAAGTACTGGAGTTTCAGCTTTAGAATGGACTGGTTGGATCTCCTTGCAGTCCAAGGGACGCTCAAGAGTCTTCTCCACCACCACAGTCCAAAACATCAATTCTTCAGTGCTCAGCTTTCTTCATAGTCCAACTCTCACATCCATACATGACTGCTGGAAAAACCATAGCCCTGACTAGACGAACCTTTGTTGACAAGGTAATGTCTCTGCTTTTGAATATGCTGTATAGGTTGGTGTTAACTTTCCTTCCAAGGAGTAACCATCTTTTAATTTCATGGCTGCAATCACCATCTGCAGTGATTTTGGAGTCCCCCAAAATAAAGTCTGACACTGTTTCCACTGGTTCCCCATCTATTTCCCATTAAGCTACCCTATTTTGTTTAACATGTTAGTATATGACTCTGAGAGTACTGATAGGTAAAATATTTCACTGTGAAACATGTACAAAGAGAATAATTCAAAGTGCTCAGAAGTATAATAGCTGAAAACTTAATAAAGTTAACTGATATGAAATATAGAAACCAAATAACATGTTATTATATTACTACTTGAATTATATTTTGTCAGATTAATTATAGCAGTTTTTTATTTGACCATTAGTTTATTAAACAGCACTTGTTTGATAAAATCCATCAAGTAAAATGAGAAAAGAATAGACTTGGGGATTAGATAAAATCTCGCTGAAAATCTGTATACTGGTCTAAAAGATAGGATTACTCCTTACGCATAACAGTCTCTAGGAGTCAGCACTCTCTGAGTTCTTCCTCTTTCCCTGCCTCCATACCTAGAACCCACTATGACAGTATGCTTTTCCTCCTTTTGATGGTAAACAGTCTATATCTCACTGCTTTGGAAAGAAGGTGATTTAGAATATGACATTCAGAGCTAAATAGGAATTGCAGAAATCATTCAGACCACCTAAGTTATTTGAGAAAACCATAAGCCACAGTTTTAAAGAGACTTTCTTCAAAGTCACATAGCACAGACTTGAACGAAATATAAAAAGAGATAGTACATATAATTATTGTATCTTCTAAGAAACTTGTATCATCATCCCAGTCAGTATTGACCTCTTACTTTTTTAAATTTCTTTTTCACTCTTCTACCTGTCTTGTAAAATATGCAATTTGCCACTTCCTTTTGTAATTTTGTCCACATATAAAGCTTGTTGCTATTTAATCTAAGTTGTGTCTTGTGACCCCTTGGACTGTAACCCACCAGGCTCCTCTTTACATGGGATGTCTCCAGGCACGAACACTGGAGTGGGTTGCCATTTCCTTCCCCAGGGAATCTTTCTAACCCAGGGATCAAATCCACATCTCCTTCAGTGCAGGAGAATTCTTTACCGCTGAGCCACTGGGGAAGCCCTGTTAGTGTGTAAGATCCTTGAGAAAAGTGAGTGTGGTTAACCTTCATGTACTTATATATGATGGAACTCATCTCTCCTACAGAGGTGGAAGTTCTATGAAAATTTAATGGATGAATACCCTTCCAAAACACTTATAGTCTGATCTACCTAAGCATGAACATAAGTCATACTTATGAACATAAGTACATAAGTCAGCTCTAATTTATACACTGACTTATCCTGTTTTATAATAATTGCATTTGTGTAGAACTCATCCCAGTCACCTGTCTTGCATGTTCCAGTCATGTATCATAACAGCTCTTGGGCTAGATGTTCAACTAAATGGAGTATATGTTCATTTTTCAGGAAACCATATTAATAATTTCCAAAAAACTTATCAGCAGTCAACCTTAGTCAATTTGATTTTTCCCCTTTGTTATCTCCAATAAGAAATCAAATTATTTTACTCCCAAATTCATTTCATGCAAAAAGTAGTTTAAAGATTTTTACTTTTAATTTTACACAATTAGATTTATTAATAATTAAATTGATCTTTATTACTTTTTCTTAATTATATGAATAAAAATTTTCCAATATGAATTCAGGCCTTTCTTTCAGCTAATGTTCAATTTGAACTTCAAATTCAAGAATAGTAACTGAATATTTGACCTTGTACTAAGAAAAGAAACAGGATCATACAGCAAAAAATTATCTCCATATAATATTCATCCTCTACTGCTTTCCACTATCATTCATTGTAATGTATCTATTTCTTTGGATGTGTCTAAATAATGTCAAAGTGGAATAGCCTGGAATTAAGTTTAGACAAATTAGTCTCTTAGTTTGATTGAATGGTTTAAGATTTGTTTTTAAATTGTTCTTTAAAATCTCTTTCAAGACATATAATTCTATATTTTAAGTAGATTTTGCTTTTATTTTTTAAGTGAATTTGGCTAAACCAGTTGTTATCATAGACACCATACAATAATGTTTTTACTTATGGTAAGAGAAAAATTAATTTTCTATATCACCTCAGACTTCCTATAAGAAATCATATATTCCATCTTTGTTATTCACAAGGGCCCTATACCAGTATGACATTACTTTCTTTAAAGTACAACATAATAGGTGATACACTAGCACTGAACCAATTTTCCAGTCAAATAAGTATGCTTAAAAGAGAGCTAATAGAAGTCTCAGTAATAATAATAATAATACAGATAATGCATACTACAGAGGGCCAATTAGTCTGTAGCATTGTAGTTTTGATATATTTAAATACCAACCTTCAAATTAATTTGTGGTTCTTCTTATATTAATGTATTCTAAATCAGGCTGGATTCATTGATGCTAAACAGTATTATGATGTAATACAAAAGAATGTAATAATCAACACTGTATTTTCACTTGCATTCATATAGAGTGAGATTAAAATCATAATTAATATTCATGAAATAAACAAGTTCTCATAAAATTATAAATATATGGCATTAGAGTATGCAAAATAGATCTGCTTTCACTGAAACTTCATAGTCATAAATACTATTGATTTTTAGAAAATGTTCATACATATATATATAGGTCTATATATATTAAACAAAATGAAGGAAATAATTTTGCTTTTCCTTGACTATTCACATCCATTTTTCCTTGTTTTCTTTTCCCTGTTGTTGAAACTGAGTTCTTTTATTCAATATCTTCATTGTATTTTCCCATTTTAAAATATATTTAGCCCAAATTAATCCTATTTCTGTAGTGTGCAAAACAATAGGCTATAGCTTCAAAGAAACATAAATTTATAAGACACAGTACCTGCCACTTCTAATTCTTACATCTAGTGGAGAAGAAGGCATTTATTTCCATAATGCAGGGTGGTGAACCACATCTAAGAAGAGGAAGTGAAACTGGACAGCATCTGTACTAGTTTGCTAGTAACTAGGCTGCCATGACCCAGTGGCATAAACTAGATGGCTACGAACAACAGAAATTTACTGGCTCACAGTTTTGGAGGCTAGACATTCCAGATCACAGTGTAGGCAGGGTGATGAATTCTGAGCGCTGGGGCAGGTAATCAGTTTCATGCCCCCCTCCTAACTTCTGGTAGCTTGGTGACAATCTTTGATGGAAGATGCATCATCGCTCTAATCTCTGTCTTGATGTTTACATGGTATTTTCCTTGCATATTTTCATATCATTGTCCCTCTGCACATGTCTATCTCTGTACAAGTTTTCTCTTTTCATAAAGACAAGAGTCATAGTTTAGGACCCACTTTAATGACCTCATTTTAAATTGATTAACTCTAAGAACATCCTGTTTTCAATAGAGCCACATTCTGAAGCCTTGGCAACTTGGATTTCAACATAACTTTTTGGAGAGATACAATGCAACTCATAACATCTACTTATCTTTTACTCACTTGACCTTGATACAGCTGGGGTTGTATCTTTACCACAGTCAGTGCTAGAAGTTTGTTTTAATTTTACAGTTAGAACCTTGACAAAATGCTCCCTTCATCTGGCATCCTCTACTGTCTTCAAGACCCAAATCAAATGTTGGCTTCTCTATAATATCACCCCTGCCTCATTTCTGAATTACAGAGTTATGAGCTGCCTGTTTGATATTCTTATGGTGCTCTATTTACTGTTTTCATATTTATCTCTTCCAGAAGAATGTGATCTTCCTGAAGACCAGGAACGAATTATATTTCTCTAAGTGCCTAATGCCTGGAATAGGGTCTAACAACTACTGAATAAATACTTTGACCACTTGATGTGAAGAGCTGACTCATTTGAAAAGACCCTGATACTGGGAAAGATTGAAGGCAGGAGGAGAAGGGGACGACAGAAGATGAGATGGTTGGATGGCATCACTGACTCGATGGACATGGATTTGGGTGAACTCCGGGAGCTGGTGATGGACAGGGAGGCCTGGTGTGCTGCAGTCCATGGGGTCGCAGAGTCGGACACGACGAACGACTGAACTGAACTGAACTGAACTAACTGAATAAATGTTTTCTATATATAATGAGTAAGACTTTGATATGATGAATGAAAATATGAATGAATAAAATTTGTCCAAAATAGCATGAATAATGATAGAATATAAAAACTGGAATATAGTTACATATATTTTTCTCTTTCCTTTTTCATCTATTAATAGCTGTAAGATAAATAATAGCATGCACACATGTTAAATCACTTCAGTCATGTCCAGGTCTTTGCAATTCTATGGACTATAGCCCTCCAGGCTCCTCCATCCATGGGATTCTCCAGGAATTCTCCTCCAGGGTATCATCCTGACCCAGAGATCAAACTCACATCTCTTATGTGTCCTGCATTGGCAGGCAGGTTCTTGATCACTGACTCCACTTGGGAAGCCCAATTAATAACACATGGTATAAATCAAAGCCTTGTGACATATATACTAAATATGCACAGATATATGATTACACATGTGTGTAGGTGTTTATGTTTGTATTTATAAAGTCTCAAAACCTGTTAGCAATTGTGCAAGTGATGTTCCACATCATTCAGAATTTGTAGCATATCATCATTGTTTAGGTCAGCCATATAGTGTATATTAAGGAATTAGGAAACAACAGATAAATATTTCTATCCTTGGCAGCTCAGATGGTAAAGAATCTGTCTGCAGTGCATGAGGCCCAGGTTCAATCTGTTGTCAGGAGGATTCCCCGGAGAAGGGATGGCAACCCACTCCAGTATTCTTACCTGGAGAATTCCAAAGACAGAGGAGCCTAGCAGGCTATAGTCCATGGGGTAGCAAAAGTTGGACATGACTGAATTACTAATACTTTCATTTTCACTTAGATTATTCCATGGGTGTACTATTATGGGATTCTGAATTTGATACATTTTAAAAAGAGGCAATAATAATGTTCAGTTCAGTTCAGTTCAGTCACTCAGTCGTGTCCAGCTCTTTGCAACCCCATGAATTGCAGCATGCCAGGCCTCCCTGTCCATCACCATCTTTCAGAGTTCACTAAAGCTCATGTCCATTGAGTCGGTGATGCCATTCAGCAGTCTCATCCTCTGTCGTCCCCTTCTCCTCCTGCCCCCAATCCCTCCCAGCATCACAGACTTTTCCAATGAGTCAACTCTTCACATCAGGTGGCCAAAGTACTGGAGTTTCAGCTTTAGCATCATTTCTTCCAAAGAAATCCCAGGGCTGATCTCCTTCAGAATGGACTGGTTGGATCTCCTTGCAGTCCAAGGGACTCTCAAGAGTCTTCTCCAATACTGCAGCTCAAAAGCATCAATTCTTTGGCCCTCAGCTTTCTTCACAGTCCAACTCTCACATCCATACATGACCACTGGAAAAACCATAGCCTTGACTAGACAGACCTTTGTTGACAAAGTAATATCTCTGCTTTTCAATATGCTATCTAGGTTGGTCATAAATTTTCTTCCAAGGAGTAAGCACTTTTTTAATTTCATGGCTGCAGTTACCATCTGCAGTGATTTTGGAGCCCCAAAAATGTACACCCATGGTGGATTCATGTCAATGTATGGCACAACCAATACAGTATTGTAAAGTAAAATAAAGTAAACATAAAAATTTAAAATTAAAAAAAAAGTCTGACACTGTTTCCACTGTTTCCCCATCTATTTCCCATGAAGTGATGGGACCAGATGCCATGATCTTCGTTTTCTGAATGTTGAGCTTTAAGTCAACTTTTTCACTCTCCTCTTTCACTTTCATCAAGAGGTTTTTTAGTTCCTCTTCACTTTCTGCCATAAGGGTGGTGTCATCTGCATATCTGAGGTTATTGATATTTCTCCTGGCAGTCTCGAGTCCAGCTTGTGCTTCTTCTAGCCCAGCCCAGCCTTTCCTATGATGTACTCTGGATATAAGTTAAATAAGCAGGGTTGACAATATACAGCCTTGATGTACTCCTTTTCCTATTTGGAACCAGTCTATAGTTCCATGTCCAGTTCTAATTGTTGCTTCCTGACCTGCATATAGGTTTCTCAAGAGGCAGGTCAGGTGGTCTGTTATTCCCATCTCTTTCAGTATTTTCCACAGTTTATTGTGATCCACACAGTCATTATACCTGTTAATAAGATATTAATGGTTGTTTAAGAGTATTTAATGTTTTCATGTGAACTAACATTATTATTTCATTGAGTTCCACAGCCTTGTCTAACTCAATGAAACAATAATGTTAGTTTACATGAAAACATTAAATATTCTTAAATAACTATTAATACTCTTATTAATAGGTATAATGACATTTCCATTACTAGATGGTGATGCACAAAGTATCATGTGATTCCTCATCAATACTTTTGTCCAAGAGGAGGTGAATATTATGTTATCTGTTACATTTTGCATGTGCAGGGAGGCCATGCCTTTGATTATGTGATGGATACACATCCTAACATGGGCACTTTGGAACAAGTTGTGCTCTCCTTTCAGCCTTACAGATATGATCATAAATCCAGGAGAGATTTCTTCAAGGCCTGTCATCCCCATGCACTGTTAAACATGAATCCATTTCAGTGAGAGAAGGTGTGAATCCCACAGAACCAGTTCGTCATTAACATTTCTAAAATGCTTGGAGCTGCTTTTGAAATAAAAGAAATGTTATAACTATTGCTATGAGATTTTTTTCTTTGAGAGAGACAGGGAAATTGTTATTCACAGAGTTTACCTTTTTTTTCCCCCTATCCTGGAAAATATTTGTCATGTTGATGCATTCTCAAACCATTGCCAATGAAGAAAAATGTTTGCATCTCTTTCTCCACACACTGTGGGGGGGGGAAAGATTCCAGATTGAATTAAGAACACATCAGTGAGCTCCAAATAAATGATTCAGCCTGAAGGCTGAAGTGTTACCTTTTATTCTGCAGTCTATAATTGACACAAAATATGTGTACAGTAATTCATAAAGCACAGATATGCAATTGAAGAATATTTTATTATAATGAAGAATCATTATTTTGTGCTAATAAAGAAGCACAAACACTCTCATCATTAAGCAATATTATATATTCTAAATTGAAGAGTAAGATTATGAGCTGAGAGCTCATTTTAATAGAATTTGAACACATTATTTACTGTTTTCTGAAGTCTAAGAGACTGAAAGTTCTTCATAAAGGAGGCTATATTATTTTTATTCTTTTTTAGGCTTATCAGTAAGAAATCCTGGCACTAATCTTTAAGGAAATGATAAGATGTATAGAGTTATAGAGGAGAACAATAAAAATGATTTAATCCAACAAAAATTTAAGTGGTAATAATAGTTTACAAGCTTCCTATTAAGTACAGGACTTTGATTGCTAAACTCCTAAATATTCTGATGAAATAACTAAATGAGTCTCACAGAATGTACACGCTTTGCCCAAGGTCAGCAGAAATTGACAGTCCTAAGCCTGCCCTAGATTCAGGTGAAGCAGATCTTTGTAAAGGTCTGCACTTCACTATACTGCAACAGTGCAATCAAGCCTGTCAGCCTGCCAGAATAGTATTGTTATAATGATTCAAGATACTTCCCATTATTATATATTTTAATGCTCTTACCCCCTCAAAAAAAAACTTATTTAAGATAGCAATGTCAAAATTCTTAAAGCATGAAAATAGATAGACAGAAGCTAGTAATTGATAGTGAATATAAAGCCAGCTGGCATGATTTTCCTTCTATTGATTCCTTATTGGCTTAGGTTTCATCGGGAAAGTTTCACAATGGGAGAGATAATTTAGTTTGGGTATTTTTTGTTGTTTTAATCCTTTAGTTAGTAAACAAATAAATGTGATCAAGATTATTAACCTGTATAGGTTTCATTTGCCATAGAGGCAACTAATTACCACTCTAAAGGCACCTATGGAAATTCTGGCTAGAGTAAGGGTTATCTTTGTGTTGCCATAAATAAAATTCAAAACATCATAAAAAGAGAGAAAAGGCATGTTATCAACTCTATGACTTGTTTACTTCATTACATTTCTCTTTCTCTTGTAATTTCTCCTACAACTTATATTTTTCACTACCCAAGTTATGATTGTTTAGTTAAAACTCAAATATATTTACATTGACATTATTTGTCTAATGTGAGAATTTGGGTGAACTATACTTTCAAATTCCTGATTATGCTTTTTTCAAGCATTTGCATCCTCTGAGTTCTTTTCAGATCTAAAATTCCATTAGATCCTAGTGACATTAGGGTGCAGAAAGAGTATTACTGAATTAGGGTTTAATGAACCTAGTTTAAGGAGAAAATCATGACAACAGTATGATAATGATAAGTAAATATTTGCATATATAGTAACAGTTTATGTACTAAGGCTTCAACATATAATTTTGGGGGTAACAAAATTTAGTCCATAAGAGACTTTTAGCAAACAAAATGTAATTCTCCCACATTAATACAAAATAAAAATTTTTAAGAATTTAAGTCATTTTATGGTCACAACTTAGAAAATATTTTTGTTTTTCCACCAACAGAATTTTGGCCTTGAAAACAGAAAACCACAAAGACATAAAAATTGATAATAATAGTGACAATAATTCAGAGAATAGAAAAATAAAAGAAATATACAATCTCATGCATTGTATAGAAGAGAAGAGAGATGGTATGAGATAAAACACTATTTGCACATCGGAGAGTAAACGAATATTTTCTATGGTTGATGAATCAATAAATAAAATATATTACTTTATATGGAACTTTGAATTTTTTTTGAAAAAAAAATGTGATAGTCTGGAGTGAGTTTGAGAATAAGAAAATGTGGAATGGGATATTTGTTTATGCCAAAAACAGTCCTAAACATTTTGATTCATTACTGTGTAACTGATAAATACAGAGAGCAGTACTTACATTGTTAGCACTCCATTATTATGTAACCAGTGGCTAGGGTTTACTATCAGTACATATTTTTATCATCTATCAATTTTGACTTAAAATAGTTTAGGCTCAATAGGCATGAAGTTGCTGCTGCTGCTAAGTCACTTCAGTCCTGTCCAACCCTGTGCGACCCCATAGATGGCAGCCCACCAGGCTCCCCGTCCCTGGGATTCTCCAGGCAAGAACACTGGAGTGGGTTGCCATTTCCTTCTCCAATGCATGAAAGTGAACAGCGAAAGGGAAGTCGCTCCATCGTATCCGACTCTTAGCGTCCCCATGGACTGCAGCCCACCAGGCTTCTCCTTCCGTGAGATTTTCCAGGCAAGAGTACTGGAGTGGAGTCCTATAAGTGAGCAAAAGTTTCAAAAAAGAAAAGGAAGCATAAGAAAGCAAACACATAAAATGCTATTTAGTGTGCCTTAGAACACTTGAAAACTTGACTGACAATAAGTTGATTATAACCTAGAAAAATGTATAGAAAATAGCATGACAAATATTTCACAGCATAATTAAACATACTTTATTATAGTGCTTATAATTTTTGTTAAAAATGTGATTAGATTGTTATCAAGGGCAATTTTTAATTTTTAAAATATATTTTCTCTTGCTGTATTTAATTTTTACTACTATTTTTCTCTACCCCCCCCCCCAACCACTTACATTTTATTTCTCTTCATTGGCTTAATGTGAAATTCTTAATGGCTAAAAAATTAATAAATGGTCTTGAAACCCTCTACATATTGATTTTACCTTTTATAAAGTCCCCAACACATTCATAGGTTATCATATTCTTGTTATATAACATCTGAGGTAAAATCAATTTAATAGTGAAGAATTATAGAATAAAAATAAAAAGCATAAAGCATTTACAGCTGAGATATAATGCATTTGAAATATTCATTGCATTCGATAGTTAGTTATAAATGTTAATTCCTAATTTCTGCACATCAAGTTGTATAAGCTCAGTTTTTTCTAACTACCCAGAGTTACCTCAAAGTGCTCTAGTTTTACTCTATAGCCATTTTCAGAGTTATGAAACCTCTGTTAAAAATGACTTTTTAGATTCTTTTTATTCATTCATGTATTTATATAAACACTACTGATTCTTATGTCTCTCTATTATAACAAATACAGAAACTACCAAAACTCAAGCTGAAGAGTAGGTTAATTAGAGTACCAATACATTATTGATGGAAGCACTACACCCTTGGTATAAGTGCTGCCCTTTCTTCAACATAGTAACAAATGCAATTTCTGTTTTAACATAAAAATGTATAGTATACTTCAAATCCATGAAATTCTTAACAATTTAAGCCAAAGTTCATTACAGATTTTGTCAAACCCCTTGCACCATTTCCATGATATAATTTCAACTTTGTTCATATCTTTGCCCTGCTTCCTTACCACAAGCATGCCTTTGCTTTGTTATCCTTTTTCTGTTATTTATATGTCATTGTTACTATTGATTCTTTTTCCTTAGTGAACCTTAAAGTCATATCTCTCACCATAGTGTTTCAAAATCATTTACTACAGAAATGAAGATAAACATTAAATAAGTTGAGAAGATTTTTTTTTAAAGACATAAAGAGCAGAAAAAAAAGAAGTAAAAGAAAAAAGGACAAAAAAACAGAGGAAATTAGAGAGGCAGAGACTGTAGGGGGCAGAGACCTAAAGTCTTCAGCTGTTGAACAGCAATTTCTTTGCACTTAAACCACTCTATAGATTCACCATTAACAAAACTGTCATGGTGAGAAAAGATTGAGTTTTATATGTTATGGTAAAAAATGTAGCCCTAATGATGGCTTTAAAAGGTAACAGTTTCCATAAAACAAGCAGCATCCATTTCTTATTTTATGACCTATTAAATATTAGTAGTGAGTCAAATTTTAAGTAGACTGCTTATTCTGTATTATTTTCAATTTAGAAAGAAAACTTCAGATTACACCATGTAGAAGACTGCAATGGGAGCATTTGAACACAGGCCAAGTATTAATCAAATGATACTTACAGGGGTATGAAAAAGTCACCTCATAATGTGAAACCATTTGCATTGGGATAAATTTGTTCACACCTATTGAATTACTCATCCCATTATATTACTTTTAGTAATTTAGGTTCACTGGAGCAGAGAAAGAATTAGATTGGCAATGATAGCCACCCCAAAGAGAAGATTGTTTCTGTTTCCGATTTTCAGGCTTAACTTCTGATAAGGAGAATGAATTATAACAAGAAGTTAACAGTCCTGATGGCAATGCCTTAGTGTCTCAATCTCTCATCTAAAATGTTCTCTTTTGGCCCAAAAGGGGAAAAAGAAAAAAAGATAGAGAATGACAGGCATTTTTATGTTGACAGTTTGTTTGACTCAATTCTTATTTCTTTTCACTTTTTAAAAAACAGATTTTTGTATTTGCCATTATTTTCACAATTTCTACTATGGATTACAGAAACATTAGGAAACAAACTGTGTTATCTTAGTTCATCTTGATTTTTAGCATCACAGTACTTATAGACCTACAAAATTAAAAAATGAAAACATCTTGACCCTTTTTCTTAAAGGACCTTTATGCTTCCATCTACAAATTATATGATAAATATATCTGAAAGGAAATTCTAAGGGAAAGTTTTAGGTCTCAAGACAAAGACTTTATAATTATACATTTTTAGATAAATGCTAATGACAAGGACAGCCTAAGCTGTGTCTCTTTTTAATGATAAAATCAATACTGATATTTGAAATTAGTATATTTCTCTTGAGTATAAAAGAAGTAGATAATTTTACTATGGTGATTAGAATCAACACATTCTGTGAAAGTGAAGCTAAGTAAATTAATTTACTTACTAGAATGTAAAATTAGGAAGTCAAGAAATACCTGGAGAAACAGGCAAGTTTGGCCTTGGGGTACAAAACGAAGCAGGGCAAAAGCTACCACAGTTTTGTCAAGAGAATGCAGTGGTCATAGCAAATACCCTATTCCAACAACACAAGAGACAACTTTACACATGGACATCACCATAAGGTCAACAATGAAATAAGATGGATTATATTTTTTCAGCCAAAGATGGAGAAGCTCTATACAGTCAGCAAAAACAAGACTGGGCACTAAGGGATGCTCAGATCACAAATTCTTTATTGCAAACTTCAGACTTAAATTGAAGAAAGCGAGGAAAGCCACTAGGCTATTTAGAGATGACATAAATCAAATCCCTTTGATTATACAGTAAATGACAAATACATTCAAGGGATTAGATCTGATAGAGCACCCGAAGAACTGTGGACAGAGGTTGGTAACATTGTACAGGAGGCAGTGATCAAAACCATCCCCAAGAAAAATAAATACACAAAGGCAAAATGGTGGTCAGAGGAAGACTTACAAATACCTGAGAAAAGAAGAGAATGGAAAAGGAAAGTAGTACTCATCCGAATGCAGAATTCCAAAGAATAGCAAGAGGAGAAAAGAAAGCTTTCCTAACAGAACAATGTCAAGAAATGGAGAAAAACAATAAAATGAGAAAGACTAGAGAGATCTTCAAGAAAATTAGAGATAAAAAAGAATATTTCATGAAAAGATGGGTACAATAAAGGAGGGAATAGGTATGGACCTAACAGAAGCAGAAGATGTTAAGAAGAAGTGGCAAGGATACATTGAAGAGTTATACGAAAAAGGTATTAGTGACTCAGATAATGATGTAATCACTCACTAAAGTCAGACATCCTGGAATGCAAACTCAAAGAGGCCTTAGGAAGCATCACTACGAACAAAACTAGTGGAGGTGATGGAATTCTAGCTGAGCTATTTCAGATACTAAAATATGATGCTGTTAAAGTGCTTTACTCAATATGTCAGCTAATTTGGAAAATCCAGCAACTGACCAAAAAAGGTCAGTTTTCATTCCAATAACAAAGAAAGGCAATGCCAAGGAATGTTTGAACTACTGCACAAATGCACTTATTTCACATGCTAGCAAAGTTATGCTAAAAATCCTCCAGGCTAGGCTTCAACAGTACATGAACCATGAACTTAAAGATGTACAAGATGGATTTATAAAAGGCAGAGGAACCATAGATCAAATTTCCAACATTCATTGGATCATAGAAAAAGCAAGAAAATTCCAGAAAAATATATACTTTTGCTTCACTGACTACACTAAAGCCTTTAACAGCATGGATCTCAGCAAAGTATGGAAAATTCTTAAAGAGAGGGGAGTACCAGTCCACCTTGTCTGCCTCCTGAGAAACCTGTATGCAGGTCAAATAGCAGCAGTTAGAACCAGACATGGAACAGCAGACTGGTTCCAAATTGGGAAAGGATACCGGAAGGCTGTGATTTGTCACCCTGCTTATTTAACTTCTATGCAGATTACATTATGTGAAATGCTGGGCTGGATGAGGCACAATCTGGAATCAAGACAGTGGTGAAAAATATCAACTACCTTCCTTAGAAACTCAGATGACACCACCCTTATGGCAGAAAGTGAAGAGGAACTGAAGAACCTCTTGATGAGGGTGAAAAGAGGAGAGTGAAAAAGCTGGCTTAACAATGAACATTCAAAAAGCACAGATCATGGCATCCGGTCTCATCACTTCACAGCGAATAGATGGAGAAAAACTGGAAACAGTGACAGACTATTTTTGGAGGCTCCGAAATCACTGCAGATGGTGACTGCAGCCATGAAATTAAAAGACGCTTGCTCTTGAAAGAAAAGCTATGAAAAACCTAGACATTGTATTCTAAAGCAGAGGCATTACTTTGCTGATAAACGTCCATCTAAGTCAAAGCTATGGTTTTTCCAGTAGTCATGTATAGATGTAAGAGTTGGACCCTAACAAAGGCTGAGCGCCAAATGATTGATGTTTTTGAACTGTGGTGTTAAGAGAAGACTGTTGAGAATCCCTTGGACTGCAAGGACTTCAAACCAATCAATCCTAAAGGAAATCAATGGTGAATACTCATTAGAAGGCTGATGTTGGTTGAAGCTCCATTACTTTGGCCATCTGATACAAAGAACTGACTCAATGGAAAAGACCCTGATGCTGGAAAAGACAGAAGCCATGAGCAGAAGGGGACGACAGAGGATGAGATTGTTGGATGGTATCACTGACTCAATGAACAGAAGTTTGCACAAGTTTCGGGAGATGGTGAAGGACAGGGAGGCCTGGCCTGCTGCAGTCCATGAGGTCACAGAAAGTCAGACACTACTGAGTGACTGAACAAGGAAAACATCAAAGTTAAGTAATGAAACTGCAATCTTAATTTTCATTTGAAAACCGGAGTACAAACTTCCAAATTGTCTCTAAATGTAGTACATGCTATTCTGACTTATTTTTATTAAAGTATATATGTAGGAGCAAACTCCACCCAATATGGATGACTTGCTTCTCTCCCTGTTCAGAGGCACAGTGAAGCAGTGCCTTGCCCTAGAGGCCATCCCAGAGGCTGCCTACTTGCAGCAATGTAGGCTTCTGGAGCTGAACCTGGGGCCCCAATATGACATCTGTCAAGGGCATTTTCCTGGTTTGTTCACACTTCAAATCAGTCAGTGCAAAAAATATCTTGAACCTCTGTTCTGAGTTGTTTCTGGGGGGAAAAAAAAAAAAGGACATTTGGAGGCTTTCATCAAAAACAAAGTCAGATAGCCTTATCCACCAGAGGGCAGACAGCAGAAGCAAGAACTACAATCCTGCCACCCACAGAACAGAAACCACAGTCACAGAAAGTTAGACAAAATGAAACAGCAGAGAAATGTCTTGCCCCAGAAAAACAACTAAGTGAAGTAAGTCAGAGCGAGAAAGACAATATATGATATCACTTATATGTGGACTCTAAAAAAATGATACAAATAAAGTTATTTATGAAACAGACTCATAGACTTAGAGAACAAACTTATGATTACCACAGAGTAAGGGTGGTTAGAAGGGATAAATTGAAGTTTGGAATTGACATGCACATAGTGCTTTATTTAAATAGATAAGCAGTAAAGACCTAGTGTATAGCACAAGGAACACTGTTCAGTATTCTGTAATAAGCTAAATCGGGAAAGGATTTGAAAAAGGATACATGTATATGTATAACTAAATCACTTTACTGTACACCTGAAACTAATACAACATTGTTAATCAACTATACCCCAATATAAAATAAAAATTTTAAAGTATGTGTATGTGCATATGTTATATACATCTATGCGTTAGTTGCTCAGTCTTGTCTGACTCTATGTGACCCCATGGACTGTGGCCTGCCAGGCTCCTTTGTCCATGGAAGTTTCCAGGCAAGAATACTGGAGTGGGTAGCCATTTTCTATTCTAGGGGGTCTTCCCAACCCAGGGATCGAACCTGGATCTCCTACATTACAGGCAGGTTCTTTATTGTCTCAGCCACCAGGGGAGACCTTTATACATCTAATATCACCATTAATAAAAATATTAAAAAATGTATTTAATAAATCTTTTATGAACTATTTCCCCCTCTCCATATTTCTCTTTCTCCATATTTCTGTGAAAGATTCTCCTTCAGATTTTCCTTTCAAAATCATTACACCCTGATGGTCTTTCCCCTTCATTCTTTTTTTTTTTTTTCCATTCTTCATTTCCCAAGAGTCTATGGACTCTCCAACAGAATGCCAGAAGGATGCCCTTTAATTCCTTCCATTCACTGAGTTGAAGAAGAAGTCATTATCTCCTCTGCTGCCCACATACCCTGCCTTTCAATGGTACCCATCTTAGATAATGTTTGACTGACAGGATGGTGAGGCAGTTAACTTTTATTTTCCCTTGCCCTTAAATTAAATCGGTTTAAAAATCCTCTCATTCTTTTTCCATAAAATGTATTGCATTCATCATATCTTCTCCACTTTCATAGCCACTTGAATCAGTTTCCTTTATCACTGTTTCAATTTTTCTTTCTTTCTTTCTTTTTTCTTTTTTTATTTAATATCCCAGCTCTCCTCCTTCCACCAATTCTAATTCATTATACCCGTCTGGCTGTTTTACTGTTTTCAAAATACCATTCGACTTTTGTTATTCCATTCCCCAAAAAACTGAAAAATAGTATTTAATAATATATCCTAACTCCATTTCTTGATGTTTCATGAAGCCATAGTATAGCTCTGAATATCCTGGGAGAGAACAGTGTTTATGTCCTGTCGTACCTCCTTCCTGACAAAACTCTGTTTTTGATCTAGTGCCTAACTTTTTCCTGTCTTGAGAGCACAGTGCATTTTAGACTCTAGGCAAATCACTGTGGTAATAGCTCAACAGCATTTACTATCCCTGGAAAGTCAAGAGATGTAAACTGAACCAAGAGGACTAGAGGGAAATGTTTGTATTTCATGGTTGAGTGTGACATTTTCTACCTTACTTCTTCCAGAGGTAAATAACAAACATATTTAATGCCCTAGTGGATTATAGCCACCACTTTGTAGCCATAAAAGAGTCTCAGCATCTGGAAAAAAAAAAAAAAAACACAGAGCTGAAAAACTTGCATAGAAATATAACTGAAACTTGAAATTGCTCTGGCTGGAGCCTGCTTACCACTGGACAGTTTAATATGTGAAACAGCAAATCCCCTTATGGTTTAGTCAGCTTGAATATAGTTTTCTGTTACCACAGCTTGAAGCATCCTCATAGATACCTCTTATTCATATATGCAGGGAAACTCTTTGCTGTGATTGTTATTACTGCTTTTACCCCTAAGGTCCCTGCCTTCTAAGTTGTTCCCTCACTAACCTCTGATGTTTCAGTCCTGTTAATTCAAAGCTTGTCAATTCACTGACTTTCTCGATCTTCCCAGGCAGAATCCCTTTCCACTCTAGACTCATATAACATTTATAGAGTCAAGAGTATTAATTATTATGTGCAACATTTTCTTCCAATATATTATATATTTCTTAAAGCAGGATCTGTATCTAATTCATTTTGTTTTTTTTTTTCTCAAGAAATTCTGACAAAATGACTAGTTTAAGTAGGTGCTCAAGACCTACTCAATTAATTCTCCTAAATAAATACATAATTCAGTCAGTTATCCATTTTATTTGTGTGTAAGGAAACTTTAGGGTAGAGTTATCTATCTATCTATCTATCCACCTACCTATTGTAAAACTGTTTATCATGTCTGTATTCTACGGTGTTCTCCTGTATTCTATTTCTTTCCTGGTTGCAAAGAGTTTAACTCACTCTTTCTCCCTTTAAAAGATCCTCCATCTACTCTAACATTTTGCAGTATTCTTCTAAAATACTTGCTTCAGGTTGACAGTCCCCTCTTTTATATATTGAATAGTACATCAAAGATGATGAAGTTTGAACTTCTCTTCAAATACTGTCACCTGGACTATATGTGATGATGTTTTGTAAAAAAAAATAGCATGATGTCTGTTTATTTGCATTGGAAGATCCATTTTTCTCCATTAGACTCAGCAATGAGGGCCTTTCCTTCAAATTAACTGCTTTAAAACAGCTTTTTTTCTGCATCACAATGTGCAGAAAACAGTAGTCTAGTGGGGAAAAAAAATATAGTTATCAAAAAAGGCAGAATTGGATTGTGAATGTTCAGTTTAGAAGAAGAGATACAGCATCAGAGGGCTACTGTACAAAGAAAACAAAATAGAGAAGCATGTTTGAGAAAAGACTGAAAAGCCTTCCAATGAATTCAGTTAGGTATTCTTCAACAGCCATACTCTGATGCAAAAGATGGGACAAATTTCAATATGCGACAAAGAGAGGAAAGAATTTTCTAATGAGGAACTACTATTTTTACCACTTCAGGACAGGATTTTCACCATGGCTTTGACTAACAATTAGACCCAGTTCATTGTGTAATGAGATAAATATAGATAAATACATTACCATGATAAAGCTGCAAAAATCTCCTCTCTACCAGTCTCCCTCACTGGTCCAATGAGAACATAGCTACTAGTAATTTACCTGACCAATTCAATCTTTTCTCCCACTACCACCTTTCATGTGTGGATGTGTGCAAGCTAAGTTGCTTCAGTCGTTTCTGACTCTTTGCAACCCTATGGATTGTAGCCTGCCAGGAAACTCTGTCCATGGAATTTTCCAGGCAAGAGTGTTTGAAAAGGTTGCCATTTCTTACTCTGGGTATCTTCCCAAACCAGGGATTGAACCTGGGTCGTCTGCATTGGCAGGCAAATTCTTTACCATTGCGCCAACTGGGAAGTCCCTGTCTTGATGTATATATTAGACAAAAAAAGAATAGAATATGAGATAAAGAACAAATGATCTTGTAAAAAGAGTTAATCTATGTTATGAAGATCTGAAGGAAAGAGTAAAATCTTAACAGGCTGGGCAGAGAAGAAGTTTGTTTTGTTTCAAGGGCTGAAATGGTGAACAAGAACTTATGGAGCATAAGAGACATGCAAGTTAAAAGAGTATACAAAAAGAAGGGTAGAAGAGGTTATTAGGGAGGCAGGAATATTTAATTGGATTTTCTTTAATAAATGATAAAAGATGGAATCAAACAGTGCTTACTTTTTCTTTTTGAATAGGTTTTATTTTTTTCAAGCATTTTAGGTACACAGTAAAATTGAATGAAAAATAGAGTTGTCTTGTATCCACTGCTCTCATACATGAGTAGCTTGCTCCACTATCAAGGTCCCAAACCAAAGTGCATTTGTTAGAACAATGAACCAATATAGTTTACATTAAGGTTGACTTTGGGTGTTGTGAATTCTGTAGGTTTTGAGAAATATATAATGATGGGTATCTACCATATTCTTTATAATTGAATTGTTTCTTCCCACTTCTAACTGGAAATAGAAGTGGTGCCATCAATTTGAATAAGCAAAATTTACTGTTCTCAACATACTGTAACCAAAAGGAGAGATCTTAGTGTGTCTTTGTGTGTATGAAAGAGTATGTGTGTTTTAAGGTGTGAATAGGTTTTTGTTTTTTTTCCAAAATGGTCAGTAGAAAATGGACATCAAGTTTGAACAGATAGAGCCTTATTGTGATTGAAATGCTTGTAGGTTCTCAGCCAGTTTTCCACCACTGTGTACTTTGTTGCTATAGAACTACCTTATGACCCAGCAATCCCACTTCTGGGCATACACACCGAGGAAACCAGAATTGAAAGAGACACATGTACCCCAATGTTCATCGCAGCACTGTTTATAATAGCCAGGACATGGAAACAACCTAGATGTCCATCAGCAGATGAATGGATAAGAAAGCTGTGGTACATGTACACAATGGAGTATTACTCAGCCATTAAAAAGAATTCATTTGAATCAGTTCTGATGAGATGGATGAAACTGGAGCCGATTATACAGAGTGAAGTAAGCCAGAAAGAAAAACACCAATACAGTATACTAACATATATATATGGAATTTAGGAAGATGGCAATGACAACCCTGCATGCAAGACAGGGAAAGAGACACAGATGTGTATAACGGACTTTTGGACTCAGAGGGAGAGGGAGAGGGTGGGATGATTTGGGAGAATGACATTCTAACATGTATACTATCATGTGAATTGAATCGCCAGTCTATGTCTGACGCAGGATGCAGCATGCTTGGGGCTGGTGCATGGGGATGACCCAGAAAGATGTTATGGGGAGGGAGGTGGGAGGGGGGTTCATGTTTGGGAACGCATGTAAGAATTAAAGATTTTAAAATTTAAAAAATAAAAAACTAAAATTAAAAAAAAATAAAATAAAATAAAATAAAACTCTCAAAAAAAATAAAATAAAACTATCAACTCTAATAGAAGAATAAATTATTTGTGATTTAAAAAAGGATCGTCAGAATACTTTCACTGACCTAAAAATCCTCTTTGCCCTGCCTATTCATCCCTCCCTACCCCCAAATACTTGGCAATCACTAATCATTTTAGTGTCAGAAGTGAAATTTTAATTTGTCCATTTTGCATATTTTTATTCATTTTTACATGTGACCTTAAAAATTTATACCATATAACCACCTGGTCTATGGCTTTCACAGGGTTAGAGAAATGTTTATGTAGCATCTAGTAAGTTGAATATTCTTTTATTATAAAGTGTAAGATTTTCAACACAGCTTTTTACTTTAGAAATAAAGTTTTTTTTTGTTTTTTTTTTTTTGTAAATACCCTAAAATATTACTACACAAATATTCTGGAATTTGATGTATTCTACTGTGGTAGAAAGAATAATTGCCATCCAGAGACATTCATGTCCTATTCCTCCAGAACCTGTGAGTTATTTTACATGACGAAAGAAGCTTTTGCAGATGCCACTTTGGTTAATAAATTTGAAATAGGTGTATTATCCTAGAATTTCATGGTGGGCCCAATCTAATTATGTGAGTCCTAACCAGCCTTTCCAGTTAGAACTTTTTTTTTTTAATTCCTCATTGTGATTTATTATGTCTTTCTCTGTCTATTAACATATCTCAGGAAATATTAAGCATTGTACTTATTTTCACTAATGGCTGGAAATGTTTGTTGATTTTCAGAAGTAAAGCTACTTCTATTTCCATTTTATGACATAGTTTCTACTCATAGATAAATATTTATGAATATTTTAATGGTATGATCTTAACACTGGCAAATATACTTAACAGAAGATAAAAAATACTCCATGTAAATTAGACACCAAAATGATGATATTAGACTTTGAAATATACTCTCGATTTAAATGTAGGTTCTGTATTATTTCCTATGATGATACATGAAGGCTAACAGGTGGTATCAGTTCTCAGGCATAATTGATAAGTGTGATATTTGTTTTTCCTTTTCTATTTTAACAGGGATATAGGATTATTTCTTAATTATTTTCCCTTTTGTATATAAAACTTTCCTGCTTTGAAATAACTACCCAACTCAGCATGGCTAGATGAAAAGTAAAGGATGCAGGAAATCAGTTACTCATTTAATTCTTGTTATACCTAATAATTGCTTTGAATTCTTTATCCAGTTAGAACTTGTGATGCTACTGTGTTTAATGATAGAGGAAGGTCGCCAAGAACCAAGGAATGTGGGCAGCCTCTAAAATATTTGAAAGGCATAGAAAGAGATTTTTATTTAGAGCCTCCAAAGGAGTGTTGATTTTAGCCCAATGAGTCCTGGGTGGGATATCTGACCTACAGAACAGTGAGATAGCTTTTTTGTTTGTTTGTTTTAAGTCACTAAATTTGTGATAATTTGCTAGATAGTAAAAGAAGGTTATTCTGTCTATGGACAAGAATACACAAAACCAGGTGTATAATAGCATTTTATGGAGTTCTCTGTGGGGTTAGAACAGGATTAGTTCTTAACTTTTTTTCTGCCCTGGTATTTTATGGTATTGTCATATTCTGATTGAGAACAGTTGTGAAGATAATTCAAAATGGCAGTCAGAGATGAACTATTTTGATTGAATTAAATTCCATTGCTTTGGTCCTGATATTGAAAACTGATTTAGATTAAATTTATGTTTTGTATATGAAAATATACAAACAAATAAAAAAAATAAAGACAAAACCAATGAAAGTGTGTGATGATTATGATCTTGAAAACTATATTGATAAAACTTAAGCTCAGTTTGAAGTAATTTATGGAAGCAGTTTACAGAGTGACTTCGCCATCAAGAAAGAAATGTACTGGAAATATTTCCACTGACTGATTATTTGTTGTTTTTGTTTATATAGAAAAAGCAGATTCACTTCAGCCTTTTTAAGCCAAATAATTTTAAAAAATGAGATTAATTTATATGGGGATGCTAGAAAAGGAGTAATTTTTCAAAAATATCATATTTTAGAAGAGATGTAATAAGAAGAATGTTTTATTTGCCCTCTTATGTTCAAGACATATATTCTCACAAAGACAGAGCATCCATTTTCAATAGATTTACCAGAATTTACAGTCATAGTTGAGTAAAACCACCCAAGAGATGGCTCAGATGGTAAAGAATCTGCCTGCAAAGTGTGAGACCTGGGTTCAATCCCTGGGTTGGGAAAATACAGTGGAGGAAGGCATGGTTACCCACGCCAGTATTCTTGCCTGAAGAATCCCCATGGAGAGAGGAGCCTGGTGGGCTATGGTCCATGGGGTCTCATAGAGCTAGGAGAGACTAAAGAGCAACTAAACACACATCACACCAGAGAGTTAGTCTCCCATGTTGAGAAGTCCCCCTGTAAAACTTCCATAAGCCTCTATTAAAAGTACTACAAGTTACAGAAATTCACTTATTTCACTGGTAATATCTGAGCTTTGTCCAAGAAAGAACAGAACTTGCAAAGCACAAAAATTTCAGATAAAACTTGGATGAAGAAGAAAAATGTTATTTTTTAATCAGGTAGTATATATTGACAGTGAGTTAATGATGATTTAAAAGAAGCAGGTCAGAAAGGACCTGACCTGCTAAACGTCTTGGGCCTAAGACATTTCTTAGGCCAAAGATAACTCTCCAAGAAACATCACCTGCCCTCCCTGTGTCCATTCTTTCTTCTTTTTTTCTGTGACCCAACCTGATGCCTACATGAAATCTTCTATATAGCTGTTCTCTTTTGAAATCATTTCTTTACAATTCATTATCCATTTTTTTTCCACTAGCGAAGTCATTCTGTTTATGTTGGTGCACATTTGTGATTTATAATTTTTCCCATCATTCTTCTTCCTGTTTAGCTCACGTTCTCTCTGAAGCATTAAAATATCTTCACTCTATACATTCAGTTCAGTTCAGTTCAGTCACTCAGTTGTGTCTGGCTCTTTGTGACCCCATGAATGGATGCATGCCAGGCCTCCCTGTACATCACCAGCTCCCAGAGTTTACCCAAACTCATGTTCATTGAGTCGGTGATGCCATCCAACCAGCTCATCCTCTGTCGTCCACGTCTCCTCCTGCCCTCAATCTTTCCCAGCATCAGAGTCTTTACAAATGAATCAGCTCTTCACATCAGGTGGCCAAAGTACTGGCGTCTCAGTTTCAACAACAGTCCTTCCAAAACACCCAGGACTGATTTCCTTTAGGGTGGACTAGTTGGATCTCCTTGCCATCCAAGGGATTCTCAAGAGTCTTCTCCAACATCACAGTTAAAAAGCATCAATTCTTCAGCCCTCAGCTTTCTTTATAGTCCAACTCTCACATCCATACACGACTACTGGAAAAACCATAGCCTTGACTAGACAGACCTTTGTTGACAATGTAATGTCTCTGCCTTTTAATATGTTGTCTAGGTTGGTCATAACTTTCCTTCCAAAGAGTAAGAAGGCTGCAATCACCATCTGCACTGATTTTGGTGCCCCCCAAAATAAAGTCGGCCATGGTTTCCACTGTTTCCCAGGCTATTTGCCATGAAATGATGGGACCAGATGCCATGGTCTTAGTTTTCTGAATGTTGAGCTTTAAGCCAACATTTTCACGCTCCTCTTTCATCAAGAGGCTCTTCAGTTTTTCTTTATTTTCTGCCATAAGGGTGGTGTCATCTGCATATCTGAGGTTATTGATATTTCTCCCAGCTATCTTGATTCCAGCTTGTGTTTCATCCACATATTGCTGAAGTGTGGCTTGGAGAATTTCGAGCATTACTTTGCTAGCATATGAAAGTGAAAGTGACAGTGAAGTCTCTCAGTTGTGTCCAACTCTTTGTGACCCTGTGGACTGTAGCCTACCAGGTTTCTCCATCCATGGGATTTTCCAGATGAGAATACTGGAGTGGATTAGCATTTCCTTCTCCAGGGGATCTTCCCGACCCAGGGATCGAACCTGGGTCTCCAAAATTGGAGGCAGATGCTTTAACCCATATGAGATGAATACTATTGGGCAGTAGTTTGAACATTCTTTGGAATTGTCTTTCTTTGGGATTGGAATGAAAACTGACCTTTTCTAGTCTTGTGGCCGCTGCTGAGTTTCCATATATACTGGCATATTGAGTGCAACACTTTAACAGCATTGTCTTTTAGGATTTGAAATAGCTCAACTGGAATTTCATCATCTCCACTAGCTTTGTGCATAGTGATGCTTCCTAAGGCCCACTTGACTTCACATTCCAGGATGTCTGGCTCTAGGTGAGTGATCACACCATCATGATTAACTGGGTCATGAAGATCATTTTTGTACAGTTCTTCTGTGTATTCTTGCCACCTCTTCTTAATATCAACTATTTCTGTTAGTTCCATACAATTTCTCTCCTTTATTGAGCCAATCTTTGCATGAAATGTTCCCTTGATATCTCTAATTTTCTTAAAGAGATGTCTAGCCATTCCCACTCTATTGTTTTCCTCTATTTCTTTGCATTGATCACTGACGAAGACTTTCTTATCTCTCGTTGCTATTCTTTGGAACTCTGCATTCAGATGCTTATATCTTTCCTTTTCTCCTTTGCTTTTCACTTCTCTTCTTTTCACAGCTATTGTATGTTAACTTCATATTGCTAACAAGAAAAAGTTGTAGTAATATTATCACTAATTCTATGATGAAGAATTTGCTCATTGGCAAAGGGAAAACTAGGAGACTGCAAAAACCCCAGTAGATTTTTTATGTGAAAGTAGTAGTGTTACCAGTTTGGCATGAAATTTGTCAGGGAACTGAAACTTAGGAGGTCAGTGGCAGACCCTAAGGAGCAATTTAGCCCCTTGCAGAATAGCAAGCAAAAAAAATACAAACTTCAGGCTTATCCACAATGCAACATTTATTAAAGCATAGATATATTCACAGAGGGAGA
Organism: Ovis aries; assembly: GCF_016772045.2. NCBI lineage: Eukaryota > Metazoa > Chordata > Mammalia > Artiodactyla > Bovidae > Ovis > Ovis aries. The sequence continues at coordinate 168,850,700 of NC_056054.1, read as the reverse complement.
GTGGGCTGATTCTATGAAATGAAACTGACTTTCCTATACAGACTTAAAGATGTTTTTAAGGAGTTGTTCTGCAAGAAGGCAGAGTAGGATCCTGGATGAGCAACAGAGGCTGGAGGCAGGGTGCCATCATGGATGAGTGACAAGGGATTGCTACTTTATTAACTGCCCAGAGTTATGTAACAAGTTATTATTATTGTGCAGGCCCTCACCCTTTAGTTGCTGAGAAACACCCACCTGGGGGAGGACAAAACCACCTGTAGTTTTTACTATAATGTTACTGTGATTTTGAGTTTCCTAGAGGTTTCACACCTGTCTAGTCTGGGCATGCACAGACCAGGCAAGTTCTCTCATGTCCTCGTGTTGCTTTTTTATCAGGATAAGTTGCTCAGCACCTGATCTTAGTTTCGCTGGTTCTGGGTAAGGTCAGGGGAGGGTCCTCAGATAGTTGGAGCCTAGCTGGACTGTTCCTCTCTTGTTTTTAGCCCACATCACTTCTTTGCTGCTACTGTCAAGGGAGAATCCCCAGAAGGTTGGAGCTCAGCTTGATTATTCCTCTCTCTCTCTCTCTTTTTTTTTTTTTTTTTTGCTTTTGTCACCTCCTTGTTGTTGATGTCTAACTACCTACTTAAGCAGTATTATATGAGAGTAATAAAAACAAAAGCGACCCAATTAAAAAAAAGACCATGATATATCTTTCCACAAAAGTTGCATATATACTTTTTAAATTGGAAAACTGGGAGAGGTATATGAATTGTCTAAACAGGTTTATCAATGTATTTTAGATTAAATTTGAAAGATGTATTAGAATATCACTTCTGTTTCTGGATGTAAAGTTGATTTTCAAGTTAAATACTATATTTTGTAGCATTTAAATGAATAAACAATTCTTAATTTGTCTTACCGGGCTTGATTTTGAAGACAATCAATACCTATAGGTACCTAAAAAGATACCAATGTATCTTTTTTCACAGTTGTTATTTCCAATATAACATTAAAATGTAGTTCATTACAGACTTTACTTTTTATTAAGAGAATCAAAGATAGAAATCAATCAGTCAGTGTTGTGAAACATGGCTAGAAAAATGTTCTAAACTGCTTTTAAGAAATAAATTATTCACATTTAATTTCACTTTGCTAAGTAGTCATGCTACCTGTGTAAATGGAATTTCTTCCAAACTATAATTCAAGTCTGACATTTCAAATATTTCATATGGATTTTTAAAATTCCACTATGTATCTCTTTGTGTTACACACAGAGCATACCTTATAAAACTGCTATGGAGGCTAATCACACAGAAGAAAAGAACTACAATTTGCCAGGTTGTAACATTTTCTGTGATTTAGAGATTGAAAACTTTATAACAATACTTAAAATTTTTATTTTATGATTATTTAAAATAAAACCATAAAGTACTTGCAAATTATGGAGATTCACAGATAATATTTTTCATATCAAAGGTCTTTATATTTGAAAAAAAACACATAGAAATTGTTTCAGAATCCCATATAAAATGTTAGGAATAGCACAATGATCTACAGATAATATAAATGACTGTTAGAGATAAGCTCAAGTATTTATATTTAAAACTACCTTGGCATATCACCCTATGCTTAGCATTAGGGGGAATGTTAAATGATAGGATTTGTGAATTTTATATGTTCTCAGGAGAAGGAAAAGTTCTATCTGCAACATGTTCTTTTTATCTTATTCCACTGGCCTATAGGGTGCACTCATTATTGTCCATACTCCTTTCTGCTTTCTAGCACACATATTCTAGTCCTGTACACTGAGCATTTCTTCCCAAATTGACTGCATTTTCCCTTTAAAATGACTCTGTGTATTAGGCCTGCCATTTTTTAAAGAATATTCTGCCACAAAAGAGCATGTAAATTTCACTAGTGGTAAAAATTATGCATTCCTTATTTGTCAGATTTTTTAATAGAGGGACTGAAGAGTAGGAAAAATGTATAAGAAAATAAGTTTTAGTACCAAATACTGCATTTTAAAATGATGATTTGACAGGTTCATGGAAGATTCAAGAAGCATCCATAAATTAGCAATTTTATTTATGAATTAGCATTGATTCAGTATCACTTAATTACATAAATCACCTTTACATTTTAGGTGCAGCACAAGTCGTAGAATACACATCTTAATGCCAACTTCTCTAAGTGTCATAAAATGGAAGGTTGTTCTGAGTATCTTAATTTTTCCATGCAGAAATCCCACTGGTATGACTGCTGATGAGAAAAATACAAATTTCATGCCTCCAGAATTTTAAGGAAAGCAGTTGTTGAGTTTAACACTTCATTAGTCACCTCATACATCACAGGTTTATTATTACTTTCTTTCCATATCTAGAAAGATTTCCATAGCAAGTGAAAACGGGTATAAAAGAATATCAGGGATCTGTGGCACACATGAAAGGAAAATGCACATAAGAGAGAAAGCAGAAGACATAAACAGGATGGAAGCAACACTTCAGATGACACAGTGATAATGACTATTAACATTGTGAGAAGGTACCAGTCATCCAGCCATCTGCTCCAGACAGGCAGCATAACAAACAAGGTTAGAGGAAATAAAATGCTTAGGAATGAATATTTTGCTTGATTTTCATTAAATGCCTCTTTATTTCACATAGTCTTCATTCAAAGGAAAACAGATCTTTAAAAGTTGAATTGATGTGTGAGAGGGGTTCAAGATCCCACCAAGATCTTCTCTGATAGCCCCACAGATATCATTACCCTTGGAAGCACAAATGAGTTATGACAAGGCAGCCTTTCCCTAAATCCATGTAGGGAAGGAGCTGAGATCTGGGGACTATCTCTTGACTTCTTCAAGTCTGAAGTACTAAGATACTGTCTGTTTGTAGTCAGAGTGTCTTAAAAATATCAGTCATGGCTAAAAAGACAGGAGCAAGTGTGAGAACCTTCTTAACTTTTCTCTTTAGGAATTCTTCTAGAACTTGGTAGCATTTCTCTGAAATCATTTCTGACTTAAAGACTATCATCTCTTCTCAGGTTCTTATCTTTTTATTCAAATCTGATCATTAAAATGTTTGTCTTTGATGCCCTGTATTTATCTGATGTGCAAGTCACTTTCTTGTTCAGACTGAGGCAAAGCACACTCTTCACTAATGAAAGAACCAGGCATTTCTAAGTGTCATTTACCTTTCAACTCTTCATAGACTTTCACAGTCACTGTGCCTAGAAGTCCAGTTCAGTTGTTCATCTTCCTAACATATATTTTTACTATTTTTTATGTTTTTATTTATGTTTTTCTTGTGTTTACAGAAAGTTCCAAAAAATACTGGAGAGATACTCTTTACCCTTCACCCAGATTCCACAACTGGTTACACTTCAGTAATTATAGAATGATATCAGAATATGAAGGTATAGTACTACAATGAGTTTGCTTATTTCTGTGCCACTATATTAAAATACATGTGTAGATTCATGCAGTTACCATTGAAATCAAGACACAGAATTGTTTCAAGAATGAAACTATTTTCCTTCACTACAACTTTATGCCACTCCAGCCACCCTGTCAGTTCAGTTGAGTTCAGTTGCTCAGTTGTGTCCAAATCTGCGACCCCCTGGACTGTAGAACACCAGGCCTTCCTGTCTTTCACCATCTCCCAGAGCTTACTCAAACTCATGTCGTTTGAGTTGGTGGTGCCATTTAACCACCTGAACCTCTGTTGTCCTTTTTCCTCCTGCCTTCAGTCTTACCCAGCATCAGGATATTTTCCAATGAGTCAGTTCTTCTCATCAAGTGGCCAAAGTATTGGAGTTTCAGCTCAGCATCAGTTTTTCCAATGACTATTCAGCATTGATGTCATTTAGGAAAGACTGGTTTGATCTCCTTGAACTCCAAAGGACTCTAAAGAGTCTTCTTCAACACCAAAGTTCAAAAGCATCACTCCTTTGCACTCAGGCTTCTTTATGATCTAGTTTTCTGAATGTTGAGCTTTAAGCCAACTTTTTCACTTTCCTCTTTCACTTTCAGCAGAAGGCTTTTTAGTTCTTCTTCACTTTCTGCCATAAGGGTGGTGTAATCTTCATATCTGAGGTTATTGATAATTCTCCTGGCAATCTTGATTTCACCTTGTGCTTCATCCAGCCTGGCATTTCTCATAATGTACTCTGCATATAAGTTAAATAAGCAGGATGACAATATACAGCCTTGATGTACTCCTTTCCTGATTTGTAACCAGTCTGTTGTTCCATGACCAGTTCTAACTATTGCTTCTTGACCTACATACAGATTTATCAGGAGGCAGGTGGTCTGGTACCAGATGTGCAAGCTGGCTTTAGAAAAGGCAGTGGAACCAGGGATCAAGTTGCCAACATCTGCTGTATCATGGAAAAAGCAAGAGAGTTCTATGTCAGAGCCTTTGACTGTGTGGATCACAATAAACTGTGGAAAATTCTTCAAGAGATGGGAATACCAGACCACCTAGCCTGCCTCTTGAGAAATCTATATGCAGGTCAGGAAGCAATAGTCAGAACTGTACATGGAACAACAGACTGGTTTCCAAATAGGAAAAAGAGTATGTCAAGCCTGTATATTGTACTGTGCTTATTTAACTTATACGCAGAGTACATCATGAGAAATGCTGGGCTGGAAGAAACACAAGCTGGAATCAAGATTGCCAGGAGAAATATCAATAACCTCAGATATACAGATGACACCACCCTTATGGAAGACAGTGAAGAGGAACTAAAGAGCCTCTTGATGAAAGTGAAAGAGGAGAGTGAAAAAGTTGGCTTAAAGCTCAACATTCAGAAAACGAAGATCATGGCATCCAATCCCATCACTTCATGGCAAATAGATGCGGAAACAGTGGAAACAGTGGCTGACTTTATATTTTTGGGACTCCAAACTCACTGCAGATGGTGATTGCAGCCATGAAATTAAAAGACGCTTACTCCTTGAAAGGAAAGGTATGAACAAATTATGCAGCATATTAAAAAGCAGAGACATTACTTTGCCAACAAAGGTCTGGCTACTTAAGGCTATGGTTTTTCCAGTAGTCATGTATGAATGTGAGAGTTGGACTATCAAGAAAGCTGAGTGCAGAAGAATTGATGCTTTTGAACTGTGGTGTTGGAGAAGACTCTTGAGAGTCCCTTGGACTTCAAGGAGATCCAACCAGTCCATCCTAAAGGAGATCAGTCCTGAGTATTCATTGGAAGGACTGATGTCGATGCTGAAACTCCAATAATTTGGCCACCTGATGCAAAGAACTGACACACTGGAAAAGACCCTGATCCTGGGAAAGATCGGAAGCAGGAGGGGAAGAGGACAACAGAAGATGACATGGTTGGATGACATCACCGACTCAATGGGCATGAGTTTGAGTAAGCTCCAGGAGTTGGTGATGCACAGGGAAACCTTTTGGTGTGCTGCAGTCCTGGGGTCACAAAGTATCAGACACGACTGAGTGACTGAACTGAACTGAACTGATAAATGGTACTGTATTTTAATTTTGTTTTCCACATATTCATTACTAATATGTAGATACACAATTTATTTAACTTTTACTTTATATCTGTGATCTTGTTGAACTCAATTAGTTCTGTGTTTTTTTTTTTTTATAGATTCTTTGGATTTTGTACATATAGCAGCATTTCATTTGCAATTATAGAGAATTTCATTTCTATGCTTGCAAATACATTAAGTGTCATTTCTTCACTTTGGAGATGTATACATTTTACTTACTCTTCTTGCTTTACTCTCTGTTTAGAACATCACTACTGTATTTAATAAGATTGGTAAGTATTGGCATGCTTACTTGTTCCCAATCTTATGAGGAAAACATTCAATCTTATACTATTAAGTACAAGTTTAGAAGTAAGTTTTTTTCTTTAAAAGTGCATTATCAAATTGAAGAAATTCTCTCCGTTCCTAGAGTTTTTAATAGTTTTTATTATGACTGGTAAAATTTAGTCAGTACTTTTTGTGTCAGTTAATATTATCGTGTGATTTTTAGCCTGTGTTAATATGATGGGTTGCATGGAGTTTCAAACATTGAACAAGTAAGGAAGGGATAAAAATTCCAGTTCCCTACCTGATCTTCTGTGACTTTACTGTGATGAAGAAGAGGAGTGACTTACAATAGTGAAGACAGTGTGAAAGTCTAGGTTACCCTTCTCCTTTTGTTTATAAAGTGAAAGTATGAGGTCCATAATTTTTTCTATGGTGTTTTTTAGATCTTAATTGTTATTGGTTAGGATGTACTTTTCCTTGTCTTTGGCTTTTGAGAACAGGCAATTCTTAAGAATGTGTTTTGGTCTACATTCACTGCTATTGCCAGTTTTCCTGCTTCTCCAACACCCAATGAAATATAAAGAAAAATATCCAGGACCCAGGGAATAAGCTGTTATGCCTTCTTATCCTTCTTTTATATAAACATCTTAAGTTAGTTTTGTATATGACATCAAGGGTTTTTAGTTGTACTTATTGGCAGGACTAAGGAGACGTGTGTCTACTCCATTTGTTTATTACTAAAAGTCAGCACATACTTAAAAAAAAAATCACACCAACTTTTATTCATTGTTTTTCTAGTAAATCTAGCACATTTTTCTAAGTCACCAGATTTTTTAATCCTTTAAGAAATAACATGAGAAGCAAGTGTTAGAATCATTTATACAGAAAATAGAGATAAGAACATCACTTTAAAAATTTATCTTAGACAATTATCTCCCCTAGATTTGACAGAAAATCTACTAGTCACTATGGAATATATAAATTACAGAATACATGATTGTTTCCCTTTAAAAAGAAAGGTAGAGGAGGATTAATTAGTAAATTTAGATTAAATAAACAGCTATTATAAATTAATTATATTAGATATGATAAGTGAAATATACACATAAAAATACTAGAACACAAAGGAGTTAAAAACCATAATCTACGTCACTGGTTCCCAAACTGCATCAGGATTATTAATACTTAGAGTTTTTTTTTTTTTTTTTTAAACTCTGGCTACTAACCCAGAGTTTCTGCTTCAGTAAACTAAAACACAAAATTTCATTTTTAACAACTTTCCAGGTATTGCAAAGTTGCTGGTCCGGAGACCATATTTTGGGAATTACTATGGTAAGAAGTCTGGAGAGAGAGTTCTTTGGGGAGAACCATTCTTATATGGTTCTTAGAACCAATTAAGAATTCACTGAAGAACTCAGAGTAAATAAATGCTAAGCTGTCAAAGATGTTCTAAGATGGAACAAGTGTAGTAACTAAACATTTTGCTTAAAGTACTTATTCTCAGTTTTACAGTGCAGAAACTTTGGTTGAGAGATAAATATTGCTATCCATGTACGAAGAAATAGAACTTTTAGTTTAGGACTCTTCGGTGGAAGGGACAAAGGTCAGATTTCATCAAATGGCATCAGGGATTCAAAAAAAGAGTAATAGGTTTCCCACATGCCTCAGTGATAAATAATATGCCTGTCAATCCAGGAGACTCAGGACATGCTGGTTCAATCCCTGGGTCCCAAAGATCCCGTAGAGGTGAAAATGGCAACCCATTCCAGAATTCTTGCCTGGAGAATCCCATGGACAGAGGAGTTTGGTGGGGTTGCAAAGAGTTGGACACAACTGAAGAGACTCAGCATGCCTGCATGCACCACTAAAGTATACATCAAAAAGTGATTTTGTTCTACTTTCATAAATCTCAAGTTCTTATACTGTCTATTTTCTAGCTTAGAAATACAATTTGACTCAAATTCTCTAATTTACCTCTTCAATGTGTATTAATAGCTATATCCAAAATTATATTTTACTAATTTACATGTTTAATGTTTTTCAATTGTTTTACTTAAATGTTAAAAGAGACAAAGTTATCCTTGTCTTAGTCATATTATCATTCTGATTATTATTTGTATAAGACATTTATTTGTATAGATTATTGGCCAGAAATGTAGGCCACTAATGAAATATAAAACAAGCAGTAAACAGGTATTTGTAAAGTAAATGACTTAATTATTTTTATCTGGTAATTTCATATGCATTCCCCACTTTTAAAGTACCTGAGATACGTTTACCCAGAAGGCAAGGTCTCCACAAACAAATTTTGGAGAAGAATTATAGTGAAGAAATAAGAGTGTGGAATGAGGAGTCAGACTACTTGTCCTGTGATTCAAGTTACTCATCTTAACAGTTTTATGAAATTGAGCACATTTCTTAATTTTCTGTCTCAAAATACTCAAAATAAGAATGATGATGATAATAGAACTTTTGTCCATAGGTACATTTTGATGATAATATTATGTCAATAAATATAAAACAACTATGTAATATCCTTTGTAAATGTTCACTAATGTTATTTATTACCATAAGAGCTTTTCCAAACTGTGTCCCATAGTGTGCTGTGCTAACCCGCATGGAGAACTTATGTGACATGTGTCATTAGTGACACAAAGAATTTACAAACTAAAATTAGGTTAGATAGCTTCCTTATCACCCTTCCCTTCTAGCCACAACCTGAATTCCAGACTAACTTTCTGACTATGTAAAGGAAGAGTTTGAGGGAGCTTAGAGACACAGCCCTTTAAAGCCACAGAGAAGCAGCTAAAAAATTTAAAACAAAAACAAAAACAAAAAACAAAAAAACAACTATAGGTTTTGGAGTAGTGGTGGTGGTTTAGTCGCTAAGTCATGTCTGACTCTTGTGATTCCATGGATCGTAGCCTACCAGGCTCCTCTGTCCAGAGTAGCCCCAGTATTTTCCCCTGGAACTTTCAAGGCTAGAGGATTCTGAATAGGCATCTTTTTTGAATCTAATGTTTTAGCCTTGTTGATAAATCCATTCATCCAAGAAGGCCAACTCACACAGCAAATAAAATCTTTAATCTCAGCCCCCAGCATGCTGATTGATCCAACCTGTAGACCCCATCGATATTCTTAGCTTTGCCTGCTCACTAACGTTTTTCTCCTTTTTTGAGTAAAGGGAGAAAAGGGGTTCAAGGTGGGTTGAAAGGAAACACAATCTGAGTTCCAGATTTTTTCTAAGTTCTGAGTTCTATATTTTTTCTAAGACTACGGTTATGTACTATAGAATTCCCTGATCTTCATATTTTGCTATTTCTAAAATGATTTTTTCCTTAGCTTTAGTTCTTATGGAATGTACATACTCTAGCTTCCATGGCATAATGGTAAAAGAACCACTTACAGCCTAAAGATTATGTCACCAAAATTAATAGCATTATTCCAGAATAATAATGTTACCCTTCCAGCTGAATAATTCATTCCTCTGTTTATTTATTTAGTCACATAGCAAATATTTACTGCCCACTATTTTTGTGCTACCACTTCTAGGCAACAGAAATAAATAGGCATATAACACAAAGATTTTCTATCTGTTAAAATTTCTCTCCCAGCAAGAAAAGCCTCTACAGCACTGAGCTTGACTGGAAAAAAATGGGAGGCTGAGTTGGTTTTTAGCAGAGTGGAGTGACCTATGCCTTGGGAATCTAAGAAAAATGGGGCCATCTATACAGCATTCAAATTAAAGATTGGTTTTAGAACCAAATTTTAACAGAAGCACCAATGCAAATGTTCAAGGCTGTGGCAGTTGGGGAGGAGGGGTGATCAGGTTTCAGAGAACCTGTTCTCTCCAACCTGGGAGAACTTATTTGCAAAGGTGAGTAAGAAGGAACTCCTAAAAGAATTCTATTCATAAGGAAGAGTGCAAGATGTTCTGTGGAAAATTTGTTATGTTTGTGCTTTCACAGATATAATTTTTGATTATATCAAAATTGACAGATGCTTAATAAATTTGTCCCACATCCAACTCCAAGTTTATCTCATTCTCATGGCTAACATCCCCAAACACCAGTCAGTCCCTAAAGAAGGAAACAAGATATTAGACAAACCATGACTGGCAATAGGAATCCATCTGGTCATTCTTTGGCCATGCCAATATGAGCATTATTTTTTTTTTTTTTTCATTGTTTCTTCTGGAATTTGAGCAGCATCACAAGCACAGTACATGTGTGGGCAATTCAGTGCATTGAGTTATCTCAAAATTGCTTATTGAGTTCAGAGTATTGTATACTGATTATATGCCCCCAAGTTAATACTGATTGACATAAGCAACCTGTCATTTATTCAGCTATAGACAAGTTATTCAGCTATAGACAAGTTTAGGGTGACCTGACCAGTATAGCATGATAGTCCACAAGGCAACATCAGGAAGCTATAAATGTTTTCCAAAATAGATTTGTTTTTAAAGGAAAGGTGGGCACGAAAAGAGAAATATACAAAGGAACTTAGTCAGTTATATTTGGACCAATTAAAAAACAAGCAAAAAACTTTGATTGTACTTTTGACACATCAAAGGAGGGATTTAAGGCCATTACTTGCTATACTACTCAGAAAAGAGAAATCTTGATATATAGGTCTATCAGTTCAGTTCAGTTCCGTCGCTCAGTAGTGTCCGACTATTTGCAACCCCATGAATCACAGCACACCAGGTCCCCCTGTCTATAAGTTCCCACAAACCCAATCCCAATTTACATGCAAGGTTCTAAAACTTAGGTATAGGTGTCTTTTCATAGAGTGGCCTGTAGGTTATCATTGACCTGAGAAATAACAATCTGCACAATTTTTGCCCACTACTACAGATTCCCAAGCTACTTTGCCTTCAATCTTCCATTGTTGCTTCATCCAAATTCTTGATACATCAGCTAAGCTCTTTTAACTTCCCAGAAGTTCAGTTAATTCAGGGCGCTTCGCCTTTCATACCAAGTTATGACCCCATAAATTACTCAAAGACAATGCTGTCTTTTAGGACCATTTTTTTTGTGAGGCTGTGGTACAGCAACAGTCCATTTTCAGCTGTCACCAATATATCAAGCTATCTAAAACATGAAGCTAGTTCAGATTTTTATCCCAAATCCATCAATCTACAGTTTGGTTGTACACAACAATCCATATGCTATAAGGTGTATATTGAACAAGAGGCTCAAACAATGGTAGGTAGTTTGGAGTTCTGAGGCCATTTCTCTTTTAGCTTACTTAAGTCCTCTGAGTCAGCTCAGAGCCAATCCTGAATAAACCACTTTACCATACTATGGTTTACCTTTATCCTCACCTGGCTTTATGACTTGGCAGACCATTTCTGACCACATAATTATTTGATGTCCCATGTCAGGTGTTCAGCATGTGGTTAGGGACTAGGGCCATAAGAGAAGCTGCTTTTCAGATGGTAAATCTTTATCTGGAGAAGGTGTTTTAGCATTTTTCCAGAGCCTTTACTTTTGTGCTCCAAATACTCCCAATAGGGCTTTAGATATTCAAAGAAAGTCCTCATATACCATAGATATGTATAATAGTATGTGATCTGTTGGGTTACATGTCCCTAGAATCAGAGTCCACTTTCATTGTAGACCAGCTTTTTACAAAGCCTCATCTTATATCCTGAGCCCCTTTCAAAGCTATGGTCCTTCTAAGATATCTAACAAGTAATTTTTACTGTATCCCTAAGTCTGGTGCATACTATCTCCAAAGTCTAAAGAGACCTAAAAATTATGTGTCTGTTTCTTAGTATTCAGAGACTGGCTGCACAACAATGGAATATACTTAACACCACTACATAGTAATTTAGAACTGGCTAAAATTATAATTTTTAAAAATATTTTTCCACAATTACAAAAAATAAAAAAAAAATTCAACTCATAAATATACTAAAAGAATACATGGGTGAATTCCTATGGAACCTCAAAACATGGAAGTTTTTTCTATGACTCAGAATTAGAATTCCTAAAATGAAATATTAATAATTGTGATAACATTAAAGAAAACAAACTTTGATATAAGAAAAAAAGCACAAAGTTCAAAGACAAAAAATTAATGGGGAAAAGTTTTTTTCAGTTTATATCTCAGATAAAAGATTCACCCCCTCCCTAAATATGTACACTACTACTAGAAATTAAGAAAAATAATGACCGATAATTCCTGAGGAAAGGAGACCTTCAAACACATGAACATTTTCGACCTCACTCATAGTTATAGAAGTGCCCATGGGGTTGCAAAGAGTCAGATACAACTTAGCCTCTGAACAATAAAAATTAAAATCATTACCTGAGTGAAATCAATCAGATTATTTTTTCTAGATTCAACAGAGGCCTGTTTAGGGGAATCACTGAGAAAATGAATAACGATTATTACCTCTGTGACTTTGAAATAAACTTTACTTGATTCCTATCTCACTATACCAAAACCTATTAAGTGACTACATAGTGTGAAAGTGTTAGTGGCTCAGTCATTTCCGACTCTTCACAACCCCATGGGCTGTAGCCCATGAGGCTCCTCTGTTCATAGAATTTTCCAGGCAAGAATACAGGAGTGGGTTGCCATTCGATTCTCCAAGTGATCTTTCTGACCCAGGGATCCAACCTGCATCCCCTGTATTGGAGGCAGATCCTTTCCTGATGAAGTGACTACATAGCCTCTAACAATTTGATTTGTGTTTTAATGATAATGGCCAATATGACAAGCTGAATATTCCACTAATGATAAAACTTTCAGTAAAAGCCAGGCAAAAATATATCTTGGGAGAAGAACAATTTACTTCAACAAAATATTATCTATAACATGTAAATGAATATCTACATATCAGTTCACTCATGTATTGGATCATGATATCATGCATGGGTTTGTATATGAGTGTGTGTTAGATTTTTAGTTAACACTTCCTTCATTTTCCAAAGCTAGAAAAAAATAAAATACAGTAACACACCCTTGCTACTTTCAGTTACCACAGTAATAAACTATATGGTAATAGACTTTTCAAAAACCTGGTATGAAATGTGTATGTAACTAAAAACTACCAAATATGAAGCAATTTAAAACAGATGACATGATCCTCTACATAGAAAACCCCAAAGACTCCACCAGAAAATTACTAGAGCTCATCAATGAATATAGTAAAGTTGCAGGATATAAAATCAACACACAGAAATCCCTGGCATTCCTATACACTGATAATGAGAAAGCATAAAAAGAAATTAAGGAAATAATTCCATTCACCATTGCAACGAAAAGAATAACATACTTAGGAATATATCTACCCAAAGAAACTAAAGACCTATATATAGAAAACTATAAAACACTGGTGAAAGAAATCAAAGAGGACACTAATAGATGGAGAAATATACCATGTTCATGGATCAGAAGAATCAATAGAATGAAAATTAGTATACTACCCAAAGCAATCTACAGATTCAATGCAATCCCTATCAAGCTACCAGCGGTATTTTTCACAGAGCTAGAACAAATAATTTCACAATTTGTATGGAAATACAAAAAGTCTCGAATGGCCAAAGCAATCTTGAGAAAGAAGAATGGAACTGGAGGAATCAACCTGCCTGACTTCAGGCTCTACTACAAAGCCACAGTCATCAAGACAGTATGGTACTGGCACAAAGACAGAAATATAGATCAATGGAACAAAATAGAAAGCCCAGAGATCAATCTACACACCTATGGACACCTTATCTTTGACAAAGGAGGCAAGAATATACAATGGAGTAAAGACAATCTCTTTAACAAGTGCTGCTGGGAAAACTGGTCAACCACTTGTAAAAGAATGAAACTAGAACACTTTCTAACACCATACACAAAAACAAACTCAAAATGGATTAAAGATCTAATCGTAAGACCAGAAACTATAAAACTCCTAGAGGAGAACATAGGCAAAACACTCTCCGACATAAATCACAGCAGGATCCTGTATGATCCACTTCCCAGAATACTGGAAATAAAAGCAAAAATTAAAAAAATGGGATCTAGTTAAAATTAAAAGCTTCTGCACACACAACAAAGGAAACTATAAGCAAGGTGAAAAGACAGCCTTCAAAATGGGAGAAAATAATAGCAAATGAAGCAACTGACAAACAACTAATCTCAAAAATATACAAGCAACTTATGACCCAATCAAAAAATGAGCCAAAGAACTAAATAGACAATTCTCCAAAGAAGACATACAGAGGGCTAACAAACACATGAAAAGATGTTCAACATCACTCATTATTAGAGAAATGCAAATCAAGACCACAGTGAGGTACCATTTCACACCAGTCAGAATGGCTGTGATCCAAATGTCTACAAGCAATAAATGCTTGGGAGGGTGTGGAGAAAAGGGAACCCTCTTACACTGTTGGTGGGAATGCAAACTAGTATAGCCACTATGGAGAACAGTATAGAGGTTCCTTAAAAAACTGGAAATAGAACTGTCTTATGACCCAGCAATCCCACTGCTGGGCATACACACCGAGGAAACCAGAATTGAAAGAGACACGTGTACCCAGTGTTCATCGCAGCACTGGTCATAACAGCCAGGACATGGAAGCAACCTAGATGTCCATCAGCAGATGAATGGATAAGAAAGCTGTGGTACATATACACAATGGAGTATTACTCAGTCATTAAAAAGAATACATTTGAATCAGTTCTAATGAGGTGGATGAAACTGGAGCCGATTATACAGAGTGAAGTAAGCCAGAAAGGAAAACATCAATACAGTATACTAACGTATATATATGGAATTTAGAAAGATGGTAATGATAACCCTGTATGTGAGACAGCAAAAGAGACACAGATGTATAGAATAGACTTTTTGACTCTGTGGGAGAGGGAGAGGGTGGGATGATTTGGGAGAATGGCATTGAAACATGTATACTATCATGTAAGAAACGAATTGCCAGTCTAGGTTTGATACAGGATACAGGATGCTTGGGGCTGGTGCACTGGGATGACCCAGAGAGATGATATGGGGTGGGAGGTGGGAGGGGGGTTCAGGATTGGGAACTCATGTACACCCGTGGTGGATTCATGTCAATGTATGGCAATACCAATACAGTATTGTAAAGTAAAAAAAAAATTAAAAAATTAAAAAGATAAAAATAAAGACAATCTGCTTTAAATGCTTTCTAGGTCAGGACATGATACAACAAACTGGTTTCAAATAAGAAAAGGAGTAAGTCAAGGCTGTATATCATCACCCTGCTTATTTAATTTATATGCAGAGTACATCATGAGAAACACTGGACTGGATTAAACACAAGCTGGAATCAAGATTGTTGGGAGTGATATCAATAACCTCAAATATGCAGATGACATCACCCTTATGGCAGAAAGTAAAGAAGAACTAAAGAGCCTCTTGATGAAAGTGAAAGAGGAGAGTGAAAAACTTGGCTTAAAGCTCAACATTCAGAAAACTAAGATCATGCCATCCAATCCCATCACTTCATGGCAAATAGTTGGGGAAACAGTAGAAACAGTGGCTGACTTTACTTTTTTGGGCTCCAAACTCACTGCAGATGGTGACTGCAGCCATGAAATTAAAAGACAGTTTCTCCTTGGAAGAAAAGTTATGCCCAACCTAGACAGCATATTAAAAAGCAGAGACATTACTTTGTCAACAAAGGTCTGTCTAGTAAAGGCTATGGTTTTTCCAGTAGTCATGTATGGATGTGAGAGTTGGACTATAAAGTAAGCTGAGCACTGAATAATTGATGTTTTTGAACTGTGGTGTTGGAGAAGACTCTTGAGAGTCCCTTGGACTGCAAGGAGATGCAACCAGCCCATCCCAAAGGAGATCAGTGCTGGGTGTTCATTGGAAGGACTGATTTTGAAGTCTAAATTCCAATACTTTGGCCACCTAATGAGAAGAAATGACTCATTTGAAAAGACCCTGATGCTGGGAAAAATTGACGGCAGGAGGAGAAGGGGATGACAGAGGATGAGATGGTTGTATGGCATCACCAACTCAATGGACATGCATTTGGGTAAACTCTGGGAGTTGGTGATGGACAGGGAGGCCTGGTGTGCTGCAATTCATGGGGTCGCAAAGAGTCGGACATGACTGAGCAACTGAACTGAACTGAACTAGGTCCTAAAATAAACTCAAATGCAGCATATAATCTTCAGGAATAATTATTTCCATCTAATTAAAAATCAATATTTCAATTTTATGTTCTTCTTAGTTTTATTATTATTTTTCTTTCAGAGTGTTCAGTGACATGAAATATAATATCAACTTTACCTTCCTTTATGAATCAAGATAGTGACTATCTGTACACCAGAGCCAAAGAAATTCTCCTAAATACATTTTGATACAGTAAAACCTCTTTATATTGAAACCTAAATTCTAGAATGGGGAATACATATATACCAATGGCTGATTCATGTCAGTGTGTGGTAGAAGCCACTATCATATTGTAAAGTAATTAGCCTCCAATTAAAATAAATAAATTAAAAAAAAAAGGGAATATCTGTTAGTTAAGGTTTTTGTAATCCTCTTCTCTCTCCAACCTATTTTGTCTTGCCTAAGTTAAATATATTTTTAAGCATTTAGCCAGGTAAGTTCGCAAAAGAATACCAGTTATATATGACTCTGGCTTTGACTCCAGAGGTCACAGAATGAAAGACACTGTAAGAGCAATTATTTCCTTCTCTCTGATGGAGACAACAAGGGCATCAAAGTGCTAAGTTCTTTTCTGTTTTTAAGAGGCTGTAATGAGACTAGAAATTAAGGTGTTTTGTATGTGTGTGTGTGACGACTTGAAAATTGACCTTAAACTTTCAATATCCCCCAATTTTATCTAATGCTACTTAAATATTTCTAGCATTGTTCATGATTCTTGTAATTCAGTTTTCTTTTAATGTCACAGTTAGAAGCAGACAGCTGGGTGACATTCCCAGAGAAATTTCTACTCTAAATATGAGATTATTCTCTTCAATGGTGCATGCTGCTGTGCTTAATACAGCAAATGACATTCATGATGACCTTTTATGCTTGGTAACAAGGATTCTAGGAAGGCTTTGAATTATCCAATATAGCAAATAAAATGCCCTCCACATCACAATAAAATAATTGAAAAAAACCGGAAAATTAAAACCAATAACAATATTTCCAGGTGTTAGTTTTGACAAAACAGATGAATTCTGAGATTGTTTTCACACAAGTATACAAAACTTTTAAATATTTATATATCTAGATAGGGAAAATTATTGAGTATATAATTTTCTCTTTTTATTCTACTATTTTACATTGTTTCATATTATTTTTTAATTCAGTCATGCCTAAGGGTTATACAAAATGCCAAAAGTTGATCTTGTCTTTTATTTTTTAATTGCATAAGCCTAAATCTTCCTGTATATCAGCTAATTAATCACTAAATTAAAACAAGTCATATTAATATAATTTTAATAATGAGATTTCCCCTTTTAAGATAAGATTTATAAACCATTATATGCTCAACAACAACAAAAAAATTCATGTTTCAAATATAATAGATCTAATAGTTACTTCTCAGTCTTTATCTTATTTGACCTCTTATCAACATTTGGCATTGGTCACTTTTTTCTCCATAAAAGACTCTCCTCTTTTGATTTCTCCAGATCTCTAATAGTTGAGTTGCCGCAACTGTCGATCCTTGGACCCTTTCTATCAAGTTCATGTCTTTAAACACCTTCTACATGATATTAATAATAACCCCCAACTTTACCTCATTCCTTATTTCCAGCACCAAGAATCCAACTATTAACTCAACATTTCCCATTTGGATACCTAATATAGATTTCAAAATTTTATGTCCCAAACTGACTTTTTTTTTTTTAATTATCCCGTCTCAGTTAATAATAACTCTATTCTAAAATATTGGTGCCAAATTTAAGTTCTCCTTAAAGCTCTAATTTCACTCTTATCAGTCAGAAATCCTGTCTATTTTAGCTTTAATATATTCAGAATTTCTTCATTTCTAATTAGACCTCTGTCACCAGCTTGGTGAAAACCACTAGCATCCCCCACTTTCTCGTTTCTAGCAGATGATCTTTAGTATAGTAACCAGAATAACCTTTTTCAGATGTAAATCTGACATCACTCTTTTGGTCTAAATCTCCTAATGATTTCTCGTATCACTGAGAAAAAAAAAAAGCAAAATTCTTATTATACCTTAAAAGGCCATACATGATCTGGTGACTAGTAACTCCTCTGACTTTTCTCTCCTGTTACATTATTTTTCTTTTTGTTCACTCTGATTAGCTATTTTGCTTTCTTGCTGTTATTATTTTTTTTCCTTTCCCATATACGGGGAGATACTTTCCTAGACTCTTCTACTGTAATCTCACTTAAGATTCATGTCTGAGAGAATTATCCTTGTATTGCTGTTTGCTTTAGTAAATCTTGAAGATTCTTTAAGTTGAATGACAGAGCTTGATAAAGTACATCCTCCACCTAGGCAGATGTCACCAATGCTTCCAGTGAGCAACAGCAGTGCCAGGAACACAAACAAAGAAGGTGTCAGGAAAACATTTAAAAATTTTGCTTTTTCCCTTTAGGAATGTCAAATAAATTTTTGATATGTCTTTCTTTACTTCTAAGTAAAATATTTTGGAGACCACAGTAGAAGTAGAAGGATACACAAATTAGAGGAAAATAACACCACAGAAATATCCAGATGGCAAGGAATTAGAGTTTTTGAGTTTATTTCTTTGATTTTTATTTTAATGTCATTCTTTATGAAACAGACAGAGAAATTCAGACTGCATCTAGAGCACTTATTATCATCCTTATTCTATTTTAATGTGCCTCTTTCTTGCATGAGCTTCTTTATACTAAATCTAAAGACTGACAATTAACAGATTACTACACTCTTCATGAAAAGTACGCTAAGAATTAAACATTGAGTAGTCAAGCTAGGAAATTCAGCTTGCTGCATTTATGCATCTCTGATAACCAAATAACATACTTTCATTTTCCCCACAAATGGTCAATTCAAAATTTTTAATTCTTGCCACTAAATTCTTAGACAATCATTTAAAAATGAGATTATGAGAAAAATAGGTCTATAATAAATGAGTTCACAAACTCTTCAAGCTCTAAGTTAATCTAATAATTTTATAATTTACTGTAAATGTTGCAAAAATCTCTAGGGGAAGTAGAGGGTAAATTAGACATCTGTAACAGACTAATAATTATGGAAAATATTTCAAAGTAATTACATTCCAAAATCTATGTGTTTGATGAATGGCTGCTTTTTCCTGTCCCATTTTAGCGTTTGCATCTGCATAAAATCAAGGGTTTGTAGGAGAATATATTTATGGAGAAAAGAAACATTGATAGCAAATGGAAGCCTATTTCTACTGTTCACAGCACTAACAATGATAATGGCCTACCTGGGGTTAACAGTGTTTCTTTTATAAGGTTTCTCTACTCTTGAACTGTTTATACAAGAATTAGCACTTAACTTAAAAAAATCTGTGCTTAACCTCAGATATTGAGAATAAAACAAATCTTTGGAAGATTACATTGCATTCCATATAAAAATTTTGTGTTAGTATTGTCCCTATTGGTCTTTCCACAAGCAAACACCATGGCATACTGTTTATATATGGTAGTTCACAGTGTGCCAAGGTGGTTAGCTTACAAGCAAATATCTCCATTACACAACTAAAAAAGTTTAAACTAAGGAATATCAAAATTGCTCTGCTCCCCCTGGTAGGTATGCATTAAGTATGACATTGTTATACACAATCATTGTAAAGGCCCTACTGTCATGTTCTAAGTTTCAAACACCTGTCTTCTGAAATTCAAAGCAATTACCTATTCACCTTTATTTGACAAACATGTCTCATATTCCACCTGAGGAAGAGAAGTCATCCATTGCTTGTGTTAATCCACTCCTCCAAGAAGAAGATCCCAAGATCAGCAGAAGAACGAAAAGATATATTCAGTTCAGTTCAGTTTAGTTGTTTAGTCGTGTCTGACTCTTTGCACCCCCATGAACCACAGCACGCCAAGCCTCCCTGTCTATCACTGACTCCCGGAATATACCCAAACTCATGTCCATTGAGTCTGTAATACCATCCAACCACCTCATCATCTGTTGTTCTGCTCTCTTCTTCCACTCAATCTTTCCCAGCATCAGGGTCTTTTCAAGTGAGTCAGCGGCTTACATCAGGTGGCCAAAGTATTGATATTTCAGCTTCAACATCAGTCTTTCCAATGCACACTCAGGACTGATCTCCTTTAGGATGGACTAGTTGGGTCTCCTTGAGGTCCAAGGGGCTCTCAAGAGTCTTCTCCAACACCACAGTTCAAAAGCATCAATACTTCTGTGCTCAGCTTTCTTTATAGTCCAAGTCTTACATCCATACATGACTGCTGGAGAAACCATAGCCTTGATTAGATGGACCTTTGTTAGCAAAGTAATGTCTCTGCTTTTTATTTTTTTTAGAGTAACATTCTTCTATTTAATATTATGTTTATAAGATACATAGTTATATGTGTAGCAAAGAGTTTTTTTCTGAATGATATTGTATTTCATTTTATAACATATTTCAAGGTATATGTTTATTTATCTAGAATTTTTTCCAGTTTTAATTACTACAGATAATGTTTTGAACATTTTTTTCTTTTTTTTAATTTTTATTTTTACTTTATTTTACTTTTACAATACTGTATTGGTTTTGCCAAACATTGACATGAATCCACCACGAGTGTACATGAGTTCCCAAACGTGAAACTCCCTCCCGCCTCCCACCCCATATCATCTCTCTGGATCATCCCCGTGCACCAGCCCCAAGCATCCTGTATCCTGCATCGAACATAGACTGGCAATTCGTTTCTTACATGATAGTATACATGTTTCAATGCCATTCTCCCAAATCATCCCACCCTCTCCCATGGGCCAGATATATCTTTCCTATTTTTACGATCATTCTTTTTCTTTTTCTTTGGTTGATGTTGTTGTGTGGTTGTTTCTTCTTCTTTTCTTTAATATTGTATTTTTGAAAATCCAACATCTACTCTAGATTTTTAATCTTTGCTTTTTGGTATTTGTTGTCAATTTTGTACATTTAAAAACCCAAATTTCACTACCTAATTTTACCTGAGACCGAGATTACTGGCTTGACCACTCTCTCCTCCTTTGGACTCTCCTTTTTCTCCACCAGGTGGCCTCTGTCTCTTCCCTCCTCCTTTTCTTCTCTATCCAACTCTGTGAATCTCTGTGTGTTCCAGACGGTGGAGAACACTTAAGGAGTAGGTTACTCGCTGGATCTGTCTCTCTCCTTTTCATTTCCCTCTTTTATCCTCCTGGCCACCTCTGTCTACCTCCTCCCTCTCCTCTTCCCTGTATAACTCCGTGAATACCTAGGAGCAGTCCAAACTGTGGAGCGCACATAAGGAAGTGACTACTGGCTAGCTTGCACTCTCCTCTTTTGATCCCAACTCATCTCATTCCAGTCACCTCTAACTACCCCCTTCCTCTTTTCTTCTCCATGTAACTCAGTGAACCTCTCTGGGTGTCCCTCAATGTGGAGAAACTTTTCATCTTTAACCTAGATGTTTTATCATCGGTGCTGTATAGATGAAGAAGTCTTGAGGCTACTCTGCTTTTTAATATGCTGTTTAGTTTGGTCATAACTTTCCTTCCAAGGAGAAAGTGTCTTTTAATTTCATGGCTGAGTCACCATCTGCAGTGATTTTGGGGCCCACCAAAATAATCTTTGACTGTTTCCACTGTTTTCTCATCTATTACCCATGAAGTGATGGGACCAGATGCCATGATCTTCGTTTTCTGAATGTTGAGCTTTAAGCCAACTTTTTCACTCTCCTCTTTCACTTTCATCAAGAGGCCTTTAGTTCTTCTTCACTTTCTGCCATAAGGGTGGTGTCATCTGCATCACTGAGCTTAATGATAATTCCCCCAGCAGTCTTGATTCCAGCTTGTGCTTCATCAAACCCAGTGTTTTTCATGATGTACTCTGCATAGAAGTTAAATAAGCAGGGTGACAATAAACAGCCTTGATGTATTCATTTCTGGATTTGGAACCAGTCTGTTCCATGTCCAGTTCTAACTATGCTTCCTGACCTGTATACAGGTTTCTCAAGAGGCAGGTCAGGTGGTCTGATATTCCTATCTCTTTCAGAATTTTCCAAAGTTTATTGTGATCTGAGCGACTGAACTGAATTGAATTGTGATCCACATAGTCCAATTCTTTGGCATAGTCAATAAAGCAGAAATAGATGTTTTCTGGAACTCCCTTGCTTTTTCAATGATCCTGTAGATGCTGGCAATTTGATCTCTGGTTTCTCTGCCTTTTCAAAATCCTGATTGAGCATCTGAAAGTTCACAGTTCGTGTATTGCTGAAGCCTGGCTTGGAGAATTTTAAGCATTAGTTTACTAGCGTGTGAGATGAGTGCAATTGTGTGGTAGTTTGAGTATTCTTTGGCATTGCCTTTCTTTGGGATTGGAGTGAAAACTTACCTTTTCTTGTCCTGTGGTGACTGCTTAGTTTTCCAAATTTGCTGGCATATTCAGTGCAGCACTTTCACAGCATCATCTTTCAGGATTTGAAATAGTTCAACTGGGATTCCATCATCTCCACTAGCTTTGTTTGTCATGATGTTTCCTAAGGCCCACTTGTCTTCACATTCAAGGATGTCTGGTCTAGGTGAGTGATCACACCATCATGATTATCTGTGTCATGAAGATCTTTTTTGTACAGTTTTTCTGTATATTCTTGCCACCTCTTCTGAATATCTTCTGCTTCTGTTAGGTCCATACAATTTCTGTCTTTTATTGTGCCCATCTTCGCATGAAATGTTCCTTTGGTATTTCTAATTTTCTTGAAGAGATCTCTAGTCTTTCACATTCTGTTCTTTTCCTCTATTTCTTTGAAGTGTTCGCTGAGGAAGGCTTTCTTATCTCTCCTTGCTATTCTTTGGAACACTGCTTTCAAATGTGTATATCTTTCCTTTTCTCCTTTGCTTTTTTACATCTCTTCTTTTCACAGCTATTTTTAAGGCCTCCTCAGACAGCCACTTTGCTTTTTTGCATTTCTTTTTCTTGGGGATGGTCTTGATCCCTGTCTCTGGTACAATGTTACGAACCTCTGTCCATAGTTCATCAAGCACTATGTCTATCAGATCTAGTCCTTCAAATCTCTTTCTCAGTTCCAATATATAATCATAAGAGATTTGATATAGGTCACACCTGATGGTATAGTGGTTTTCCCCAGTTTCTTCAATTTAATTCTGAATTTGGCAATAAGGTGTTCACTATCTGAGCCACACTCAGCTCCTTGTCTTGTTTTTGCTGACTGTTAGTGCTTCTCCATCTTTGGCTGCAAAGAATATAATCAAACTGATTTTGGTGAAAGCATGTCAGAAAAAGATTGGTGATAGAGCCAGGAGCCATCTGTCTGCCATACAGGTCTGAAAGTGAGAGTGAAAGTCGCTGAGTGGTGTCCAACTCTTTGCGACCACATGACCTATACAATCCATGGAATTCTCCATGCCAGAATACTGGAGTGGGTTTCCTTTCCTTTCTCCAGTGTATCTTCCCAACCTAAGGATCAAACCCTGCTCTCCTGCATTGCAGGAGGATTCTTTGCATGTCTGTTTCTTATGAAAAAGAACATCCTCTTCTTCTCCTGCCTTCTTAGACTGCATCTTAGAACTATGCGTATTTAGCAAGGCTGACAGAACCTTCCACACTCAAAGTCTGTCATCAAAACTGTCTCTCATTTTTCAGGAATGTGTCCATCTTAGTTCCTCGGCCATGCTCAGTTACTTCTTGACAGTGGCCAGTGGGAAGTGTGTCCTCAAAATAAACATAATGCTGGATTTTAGGGTACAATATTTGAGTTAATCAATTAGGCTTCCCACACTCAGAGATATGAGGTCCATTTTTCCCATGGCATAAGCCAGTACCACAGAGAGTTAGTCTTTTTTTTTTTCCTACTCAAGAAAATATTACCTATATAGCTATCTATCTGGATAGACAGATGATAGGTTACAAAGATAGATGGCAGGTAGGTAGGTAGATAGATGGCAGGTAGGTAGGTAGGTAGATGGATTTAATGTGTTATTTTTGCCAGAATCCTCCATCAATAGCAAAATGGAGAGAACCCATTTGTCACTAACAGAGCTGAAAACAGCCTATTAGAACTAACTCATGTGGACAATCTCTTTTTCAATAACCGAAGACAGGACACCCCAACACTTTAAACTACAAGTTGGGGTAGTTGACATTTTCCTGAACAATGTTCTTGTATAATAGAAATCACAAGACCCTAAACTAATCCAAGGAGAAGGCACTGGCGACCCACTCCAGTACTCTTGCCTGGAAACTCCCATGGACGGAGGAGCCTGGTAGGCTGCGGTCCATGGGATCGCTAAGAGTCGGACATGACTGAGCAACTTCACTTTCACTTTTCACTTTCATGCATTGGAGAAGGAAATGGCAACCCACTCCAGTGTTCTTGCCTGGAGAATCCCAGGGACGGAGGAGCCTGGTAGGCTGCCACCTATGGTGTCACACAAAGTCGGACACAACTGATGTGACTTAGCAGCAGCAGCAAGCTAATCCAAGTAACTCAAAATTCCCCTCCCCACTCAGTCTCCTCCAGGCTTTTCCTGTCAGCCAATGTTTTAAGTTATATTATTGGGCTAGTTTAGTTTTCAAGAGATATCCATTTTCCAGCTTATAAAATAATAATGCTATTATTTTTGTGTGTTTAGTGGAAATATTTTAAAAAACTATTTCACAAAAGATATCCATCATTGAATTTGTGATTTATGTACAATTGTTTAGATGTGTATTTGTGACTATTATTTGTTAGTAATATTATTAATATCAAATGTTTTACAGTCTGTATGTTTTGTTATAAGACATATTTTCTATAATTATTAATAGTAAAGTATGAAACTCATGGATAGAAAATGCCAGTTACTTTATTATCCCAGGCTAAAAAGTAGTTGCAGTCAATGCCTATCATTTCTTAGGAGGCACATCCTGAATTCCATACATATACTCTACAGTCTACCATTGTAAATTCTTAATCCATTGCAACCCCATTAACTGTAGCCTGCCAGACTCCTGGAAGAATAATCGAGTAGGTTGTCATTTCCTCCTTCAGGGGATCTTCCCAACTCAGGGATCAAACCCACATCTCTTGTGTCTCCTGCCTTGACAGGTGGGTTGTTTACCACTGAGTCCCCTGAGTCTATCATTCAGGTCGGTTTGGTTTAGTTCAGTCTCTCAGTCGTGTCCGACTCTTTGCAGCTACATGGACTGCAGCACTCCACGCCTCTCTGTACATCACCAACCCCCAGAGTTTACTCAAACTCATGTCCATTGAGTCGGTGATGCCATCCAACCATCTCATCCTCTGTCATCCCCTTCTTCTCCCACCTTCAATCTTTCCCAGCATCAGGGTCTTTTCAAATGAGTCAGTTCTTTTGCATCAGGTGGCCAAAGTATTGGAGTTTCAGCTTCAGCATCAGTCCTTCCAATGAATATTCAGGACTGATTTCCTTTAGGATGGACTGGTTTGATCTCCTTGCAATCCCAGGGACTCTCAAGACTCTTCCCCAACACCACAGTTCAAAAGCATCAATTCTTCTGTGCTCAGCTTTCTTTATAGTCCAACACTCACATCCATACATGACCACTGAAAAAACCATAGCCTTGAATAGACAGACCTTTATTGACAAAGTAATGTCTCTTAAAAGTATTATATTATGTGTTTTACTGTTTTTATAACAGAAACTACTGGGTGTAATTTGCTTTTTCTAATGACACAGATATTAATATGAGCACACTTCCTTTAGTAAACTATCACACTTATGTATCCTCAGAGGCTACTGAGGAATCAAAACTATTTGCCTTAAAATAAATGAATGTGCTTCACAAAGTTCTTTTGTGTTTAAGTAGATATTTTCTCACTTCAGTTTCAGGCGGTAGGTTTTCTACTTCTTGCAACTGTTTTACAAGTATTTCTTTCTACACCCAATAATTTGCCCCATGAAACATTCTCTGCTCTGGGAAAAAATGATACCTGCATTTATAGAGCTGTAAGCAAAATTCTCTTTGAAAATCTCATTGAGGAGCTAACCACAGAATTTTGTGCATTAGTTTACTGCTAAACAGAAACTTTCTATTTATTCTGATTTACAGTCATACTCCAGAGAGTCAAGTTTATTGAATATCAAACCTTAAAAAAGTGAGATATGAATTTTTTTAATTTGTATTTTTACTGTATTCTCTTTTAAATTTAAGTATATTTTACTTGATATCACTTCATACTTGGACTTTTCCTTATTTGTGATATAAAGTTGATATTTTATCTTCTGGCTTCCAGAGGTCTCATTTGTTACAGTGCTTCAATGACTGACTGGCATTAATTTATGTGTGAAAATTACTCTGAATCATGTAAATTTTCCTTTAGCATTGTTTTATGTATCTATCAGATTTTATTATGATTAAGGCTAACATAGTCCCTTTTTAAAATGTAGTTGTATTAAACAAAACTTAAATGGTCTAATTCATTATTCATACATAATTTATAACTTTCAAAATCTAATTTATAACTTTCAATGTCTGTGATTTGTTTAATTTTTTTTTGGAACACAATCACCAATCAAGAGTAAATTCTAAGATTAGGAAAATAATGAAATTTAAGTGGTTCCTGGAAGTTTTAATACATAAAATTTTTAATTTCATATATCATTATCAATATGTTGACATGTGCCCTTTCTGGGAATGTATTTAAAATTTAACAGAGAGTGTTTTCAGAAACTTTGTCTTCGATAGTAACCCTACCACAAGTATTTGGCTATATAGACTTTAATTTCGGTCTTAGCTCCTTCACTTATAAGTGTATAACCTTGAGAAGTTGAATCAATTCTCTGAGGGTCCAATTCTTCTTCCACAAAATGATGGTAATATTTATTTTAGAAAATGAGATGCTGTGTACAAATACCTAGCAACAGACTGTGTAAGTGGTGGTTGTTTAATAAATTAACTTTTTATGATTTGACTGTTTCAAATTTTCTCTATTATTGTTTAAACCCTGTGTATATATTTTATTCTCAATAGATTTGGAGAAAGCAACTTAGCATTTCCCATAATTACACTTTAATGACTGTTGATCAAACTTGAACTGTGACTCTTCTTCAGCTATGATTGATTCTGTTTGCAAACAGCCTGAAGGACATTGCATATAAATTCAAATATACTTGTGGAATTTGGAGCAGGGTACTTACTAAATCTGTGACTTTGGGCTGGGTGTATAAACTGTTGTTTCTGTGATTTCAAACGTGAATGGAAATAACAAATACTACCTTTAAAGTGTGAAGATTAAATAAGTTAACATACATAAAAACTCATAACACAAAGACTCCCAAATGAGGTACATTCACCAACAGTACCTTCCTTCTTGCAGGTCTGCTTTGGGGCCTAGACCAGATATCACACAAAACTTCCATTAGGGATTCTCTACTCTGATGCATGGTACTAATGAAGGTGGTAGTACTAAAGAATAGGAACTAAAGCGCCTCTTGATGAAAGAGAAACAGGAGAGTGAAAAATCTGGGTTAAAACTCAACATTCAAAAAATGAAGATCTGAAGAAAGAAAAAATCTCAAAAAATGAAAGACTGAAGGCAGGAGGAGAAGGGGATGACAGAGGCTGGGGTGGTTCAATGGCATCACCAACTCAAAGAACATGAGTTTGAGCAAACTCTGGGATATGGTGAAGAACAGGAAAGACTGGTGAGCTGCAGTTTATGGGGTAGCAAAATATTGCACATGATTGAGTGACTGAACAACAATATTCTGATTCCTATAATTTGTTCAGGGCCATTCTGATTTGTGATTTTATAAGTCCTTTTTCTTTCCTGCAGTATACTATTCTTTAAAATTTATTTATTTATTTTAATTGGAGGGTAATTACTTTACAATATTGTGATGGCTCAATGGCAGGATATTTTTCTAATGCTTAAAACAGGTTTGATTCGTCGGCCTCCCTCCATAGTTATGATTATTACTCTCCTCCTAATTGTGCTATTTTTGATAGTTTTGGTCAAATTTATTTTTGTCCAGAACAGGATTACCTATACTCAACATAGTCTGATCACTCACAAACTTATTCAAATATGGACAGCCCAATAGTGGTGAGAACTTATAATATATTTTCTTTCTCAAATTCAATTTCTATATTTCTGAATTTGTAATACTCATCTAGACGAAACACTTTCAAATGGGAAAATCAGAATTCACTTATAACATTTTGATAGGAATAATAGCTAATCTAGAAATTGCCACATAAGGAATGGTGGTAAGAATCCATAACTGCTTTTTATGTTATTATGAGATATAAAGACTTTTCAGGTACCTTATAGGCTATAATATGGAAACAACTACTTTTCTCTTTCTCTAATAACAGAAAATGGGTTTG
Organism: Ovis aries; assembly: GCF_016772045.2. Classification (NCBI taxonomy): domain Eukaryota; kingdom Metazoa; phylum Chordata; class Mammalia; order Artiodactyla; family Bovidae; genus Ovis; species Ovis aries. The sequence goes on along the minus strand of NC_056054.1, from coordinate 168,822,436 downwards.
AGTCATATGAATGAAAGTATTACAGATGAAAGAAAGCACAATGTGAGAAAATATAAATGCAAATTTTGTAAGGAACTCCTTATTGCTAAAGATATACAGCAGAAAATGAACAATACTTCTTCCTAATCCCACCACCGGAGGGTAAAATGTGGAGAATATATAGACAGAATGAACACCAACAGCAGATTATTAGGAAACTAAGGTATGTTCAATACCAACATTCTCCAATCTTAGTTGACCTTTTAGAGACAGGACATAAGAAAATAGTATGTGATCTCCACTTATGATGTGGCGAGATTTAACTAATCAAAAAGTAATTATCAAAATATACAACTCATGAAGCTAATAGCAAAAAAAAAAAAAAAAAATCCAATCAAAAATGAGCAGAAGACCTAAAGAGACATTTCTCCAAAGATGTACAGATGGCCAATTAACACATGAAAAGATGCTCAACATCATTAATTATTAGAGAAATGTACATCAAAACTGCAATGAGGTATCACCTCACACCAGTCAAAATGGCCATCATCAAAAAAATCTACAATCAATAAATACTGGAGAGAGTATGGAGAAAAAGGAATCCTCCTACACTGCCAGTGGGAATGTAAATTGGAATAGCCACTATGAAGAACACTATGGTGGTTCATTAAAACACTAGAACTACTCTAGGACCCAGCAATGCCAGTCCTGGCATATACATGAAGAAAACTATAATTCCAAAAGATACATGCACCCCAGTATTTTCATGTATGCTAAATTGCTTCACACATGTCAAACTCTTTGCAACCCTATGGACTGTAGCCCACCAGGCTCCTCTGTCCATGGGATTCTCCAGGCAAGAATACTAGAGTGAGTTGCCCTTTCCTTCTACAGGGGATCTTCCTGACTCAGGGATGGAACCTACATCTCCTATGTCTCCTTCATAGGCAGGTGGGTTCTCTATCACTAGTGCCACCTGGGAAGCCCCAGTGTTTGCTGTAGCACTATTGGCAATAGCCAAGACATGGAAACAACCTAAATGTCCATCAACAGAGAAATGGATAGAGAAGAGGTGACACATATATACAGTGGGATATTACTCAGTCATAAAAAGGAACAAAAATGTGCCATTTTGCAGAGATGTGGATGGACCTAAAATCTGTCATGCGAAGTGAAGTAAGTCAGGAAGAGAAAAGCATATATCATATATAAATGCATATATATATAATCTAGAAAAATGGTACAGATAAATATATATGCAAAACAGAAAGAGACACAGATGAATATATTTGCAAAACAGAAATAGAGACACAAATATGAAAACAAACATATGGCCAGCAAGGAAGGGGGAAAGGAGATGGGATGAATTGAGAGACTGAGTTTGACATATATACAATATCAACACTTTGTATAAAATGGATAACTAATGAGTACCTATTGTATTATAACACAGGGAATTCTACTCAATACTCTGTCATGGCCTAAATGGGAAGGAAAGTCAAAAAAGAGGATATGGGTATACATATAGCTGATTCATTTTGCTGTACAACAGAAACTCACACAACACTGTACAAAAGTATATTTCAATATATTTTTTAAATGATAAGCAGAAGTTATACATTAACCTAATGTTATGATGAACTTAGATAGTGTATTAAAAAGCAGAGAGACATTATTTTGCCAACAAAGGTCAGTCTAGTCAAAGCTGTGGTTTTTCCAGTAGACATGTATGGATGTGAGAGTTATATAAAGAAAGCTGAATGCCAAAGAACTGATGCTTTTGAAATGTGGTGTTGGAGAAGAGTCTTGAGAGTCCCTGGGATTGCAAGGAGATCCAACCAGTCCATCCTAAAGGAAATCAGTCCTGAATATTCATTGGAAGGACTGATGCTGAAGCTGAAACTCCAATACTTTGGCCACCTGATGCAAAGAACTGACTCATTTGAAAAGACCCTGATGCTGGGAAAGATTGAAGGTGGGAGAAGAAGGGGATGACAGAGGATGAGATGGTTGGATGGCATCACCGACTCAATGGACATGAGTTTGAGTAAACTCTGGGTGTTGTGATGTACAGAGAGGCTTGGTGTGCTGGAGTCCATGGAGCTGCAAAGAGAAGGACATGACTGAGCAACTGAACTGAACTGAAGGGAGCACATTTTTTTCCCCCATTAAGAATAACTCACCATGAAAGTTAGCAAATAAACACCCTTCAGTGCCCAAATTTGACCTTTAAGATGACAAGCCTCAGTCAGCAAGAAATGTGCTTGGAAATTGAGACATCTTTACACGAAGACACAGGGTACACATACATATCAATAAGTAGGAACAAGAGAAAAAGGTTAACGAGATCCTATGACATAATAGGTCATTTCAAATAATAAATAAATCAGGATTAATCACAATGAGCACTTGACTGTTAAGTTTTTCCTACCTTTTTTTAATAAAAAAAATCACTTTTTTCCTGCCTAGATTCTTTCCCATTATTTTATTTTACCCATTAAAAAAAAAATCACTTCCTTTTGCAATTGCTCACTCACCCTGCCTTCCCTCCTCCAGTCCTTCTATAGTGATAACAGAGCATGAAGAACTCCATGAAACAGACAAATCTATCTTTTCAGTGATCAGCTCTCTGTCAAGCACACTGATGCAGTAAATCTTTCAAAAGACAAATTTGTCAGTTGTTACTGAAACAGCATGTAAGTTCTACACTGGGTGACTCCACAAGAACACAAAGAGCTTGGGGAAAAGTTAAAATGTAAAGTTACCAATATGGGAAATGCATTAGAAAGAATCAGGTCAGAGAGGCAAAAACTCAATTATAATCCCCCAATTTGGGATGACAAAAACTTCAACTGACCCAAATTTCTTGGCTTCTACCATTAGCTACATTATATCTGAAACGAGTTGAAACTCCAGCTCTGCTGGAAGCCTAACACCTGCTCCCTCTTTTCCCCTTGGGTGGCTGCAGTAATTACCTGCCTCTACCTGCACCAGTTTAGGATCTGTGAAATGTTGGTCATGTAGAGTCAATCAGTTCCATGTTCTAAGGTGCCAAATGATCATCTGCTAGTCAGGATTGCAGCATTACTGGCAGGTGGACCTATTAGTTCATTTCATTTTTGAGTCTAGATGTCCCCCGATTTTTGCTATCCAGTTTGCATGTTTTCTACAGTATAAGTGCACCCTATGGAAAGAATTATATTTTATCTGCACTCTACTTTCTAAATATGTACTTTTAAAACTATTTTTACACATGATTAGATTTTAGATATATTTTCAGTTTAGACTTTGAATATAGTTTCCACAGAACAAACACATACACAGTGGAGAATATTGCTCCTCTTATAAGCACATGATTGTGCCAACTCTGTAGCACATTTATTAGATTAACCATGGCAGACTTTAATTTATAGTTCAGATCTCTGCCATAAATCTGTCCTACTTAGGTAAAATCATGAACAAAGGGAGCTGCCAAGTTATAACATCACTGTATATCACTGTGAGCAAAATATCTAAGCAAAAATATAGATAGATAGATAGATAGACAGATAGATAGATAGATAGATAGATAGATAGATATAGATATAGATATAGATATAGATATAGATATAGATATATAGAGAGAAACTTTGTTTTCAGTTACAGACTGAAAATCCTTGCTTTTTCCTGTTCTCTCAACATCTTGACTGGTGGATAGAGTTGTTATTTCTCATCACAGGATATTTTCTATCCTTATACTAACAATGCAAGCCATTTTATTTTTTTTTAATCTAGAAAAAAGAAGTGGGCCCAATACCCTAGAATATAGCTATGCATAAATAAGGATAAACTGATAGAAAAATTCAAGTTGAAGAGTAGAAAGTTTACAGAGTTCATATTATGTCACCTGAAAATTTTTTTTTGTAAAAGACACAGTAATTGAGTCTGTTGAGGAAGCAAAAAGAATTGCAGTTGAATTTAGCTGATCAAGAAAATAGCAATTCATATAGGCATTTGACAAAAGGAGAAACACATGAAGTTGATCATGAGTTGTTAGTTTTACAGACGTAACTATTGTTTGAAGCTCAAGCCTTTAGCCAAAGAACCTATATTACACCAGTTAATTATTCATGATTAGGTTTATTCAAGTCACCAGTACACCTTTGCATCCATCCCTGGAGCCTGATTATGGATAGACAGAGACCTGCTAAAGAGATGTAGGGGGAAGAACTCACCCACTGAGGAATATTCAATATGTGTCTAATACTGTGCTAGGGACTTTATATTGTCAGTTTAACAACTCTTTAAAATTGATAGAATGTTATACAATAAACTGAGGTCCAGAGCAAGAAATTAGCCCAGGTTTGCTCTTCTAATATAGTAAGACATTTTTAAAGCAATTAAAAAATGTGAAAATGTATGAAATTACACAGATAGACACACAGCAGAAAGAAATAGTAGAGAATGAGGCCTTTAAATACATGTTTATTAAACTGGACATTGCACCTGTCTCTCAAATATCTATTGAGAGATATCCAATGGATACCCAATATCCCATATCTTTAATATAATGTACTTTAAAAAGTTATTAGAAAAATATTTCATAAGAGATTCCTCCCATTAAAGAAAAAAAAAAGAAACAGCTGCTTAGGTGTCATGTGAACTTAACCCCCTTAGGGTTGAATGTTTTAATTTATAGAAGAGGAAGAACAAGCCTCATTTACTGAGGCCTTTTGTGCATGTGCCTGTTTAGTTGCTCAGTTGTTTCTGACTCTGTGCAACCCCATGGGCTGTAGCTGGCCAGTCTCCTCTGGCCATGGGTTTCTCCAGGCAAGAATATTGATGTGGGTTGCCATTTCCTCCTCCAGGGGATCTTCATTATCCACGGATCAAACTTGTGTTTCTTTCCTGCACTGGCAGGTGGGTTCTATACCACAAGCATCACCTGGGAAGCCTGAGGCATTTTATGAGGGATAGCTAATTAATACATTTTACTTTAAGCATTCAAAGTGTTTACTGATTAAGTGCCCTCAAATATAAGCAGCTAAATAAAATTTTAAATATTTCATTAAATTGGAAAACTTTTACTAAAAACTAAATATATTAGTACTTTCAGATTGTGTTTATATAAATTATTTTGATATTTTAATACCTCTATTCTCTCACATTATTAATCTCAATACTGAGTATAGATGAAGACTGTAATTACTAAAAATGTAAGTAAAACCTTAAATATTATGTTTTACTATCACATATATATATATAACATAATAAAATATTATAGATCGTAATATCATCTATATAGTTTTGGTATGGATTGAATGTTTGCACCCCTCCTGCTTGCCCATCCCAATCTATAGTTGAAACCCTACCTATGAATGTGATGGTATTAGGAGGTCGGACTTTTGGAAGTAAATTAAAATCTGTGTGTGCTTAGTCATTCAGTCATGTCTGACTCTTTGCAACCCCATGGACTGCAGCCTGCCAGGCTCTTCTGTCCATGGGGATTCTTAAGGCCAGAATACTGGAGTGGGTCACCATGCACTCTGCCAGGGTATCTTCCCAATTCAGGGAATGAACCCAGGTCTCCTGCATTGCAGGGGGATACTTTACCAGCTAAGCCACAGAGAAGCCCAAATTAGGATCAAATGAGGTCATAAGGGTGGAGCTCTAGTAATGAGGTTAGTGCTCTTAGAGTTACGGGAGAGCATGTGACTTTCTGCTCTCAGTGAAATTACAATGAGAAGCTGGCAACCTGCAATTGGAAAGTGAACGCTGATCTTGGACTCTCAGCCTTCAGAACTGTGAAGAATAAATTTCTATTCTTCTTAAGCTATGATTCTGTTATAGCCATCCAAATTGACTGACACATTTTATATTCTTATCTATTCATATAAGAAATAAATGCACTATGTATTAACTTTGTGAAACAGCTGTTACTTTAAACAAATGTTTTAAGTTTCATTAATTGAAAAAGTTATTGAGTAATTTTTGTATTACAAATGCTGTCATACAGAGATTGATAATTATAATACCTGTTTTTAAGGTGCTCACTGTTTAGCTTCTACTAAGACAAACACAAAAATAACATTTGGTGTAAGCTGAGAAATAAGTGACTAATAGAACTTTTGGAATATCTTATTCCAAAAGCAAAAGCAAAATAATTTACTTAAAGCATTCTGAATCAATGAGATGTAGGAAACAACGCGAATAGAGCTGAGTGAGAGTATATAAGAGCTTCCCAGATGGCACAGTGGTAAAGAATCTGCCTGCCTGTGTAGGTGACACAGGAGAGGTGGGTTCCATCCCTGGGTCAGAAAAATCCCCTGGAATAGGAAATGCAACCCACTCCAGTATTGTTTCCAAACTTTGCTGCTGCAAAGGTGGTACACTCAATATGCCAGCAAATTTGGAAAACTCAGCAGTGGCCACAGGAAAAGGTCAGTTTTCATTTCAATCCCAAAGAAAGGCAATGCCAAAGAATGTTCAAACTACCACACAGATGCACTCATCTCACTTGCTAGCAAAATAATACTCAAAATTATCCAAGCCAGGCTTCAACATTACATGAATCGTTCCTTCCAGTTGTTCAAGCTCAATTTAGGAAAGGTTGAGGAGCCAGAGATCAAATTACCAACTTCCATTGGATCATAGAAAAAGCAAGAGAGTTCCAGAAAAACATCTACTTCCGCTTTATTGACTATGCCAAAGCCTTTGACTGTGTGGGTGGATCACAAAAGTTTCTCTCCACAGTCCCTCTAAAACTGAGGTCTGTGGTGGGGCTGAAATCTTAAATCCCCTAACCACACGGATGGTTTCCCTGGAAACCTGTCTCCATCTTGTGGCTATTTAAGGACTTTATAAAAAATAGATGTATTAGCATAAATGATTGAAAGGAGCTTTTATGAATATCAAAAGACAATTCATTAACCCTTATTGCTATGGTGCAATTTCAGGAACTGAGGACAAAATAGAAAACATTTTAACAAAGATACCCGTATGGTTCTTATCATTTAGGAAATTACAAGGGTTAGGAAATGCTCCCAGTAATGGGGATGAAGATGAAATACATACATACATATTTTAAATTTTAAATATCAGTCTGGAAACCTGCTTTCTCAAATCTTGACTGTTTGTAGAACCAGAATGTAGTCTTTTTCTTCTCAGTCAAGAGTCTTCCACAAGCTTTATTTACACAGTTTTCTATTTCTTTTTTATGCCTCCTGACTTGAAATAGCAAATGCCCTGAGGGGCAAAAAATGTAATAAATGTAGAGTTCACCTCTATATATGGTCATCACTTGGTATCTGCAGGCATTTGTCCCAGGACCCCCTGCAGATACCAACATCTGAGGATATTGAAGTCTCTATGTAAAATAACATAGTGCTTGCATGTCAAGTCTCTTCAGCCATGTCCAACTCTGTGAGACCCTATGAACTGCAACTCACTAGGCTCCTCTGTCCATGGGATTCTCCAGGCAAGAATACTGGAGTGGGTTACCATGCCCTTGTCTAAGGGAATCTTCCAGACCCAGGGATCGAATCCCACGTCCTACATCTCCTGCATTGGCAGATGGGTTCTTTACCACTAGTGCCACCTGGGAAGCCCCAGATAGCCTAGTGCTATTTGCATATAACCTATGCACATCCTCCCTTATAAATTCTTTCTCAATTACTTACAATACCTAATGCAATGTAAATAGTTCCCTGCAAGCAGCAAATTCAGGTTTTGATTTTGGAACTTTCTGTATTTTTTTTCCCAAATAATTTCAAGCATCTATTAAATGCATAGGTGCAGAGCCAGTTCACATAGAAGGTCTAGTGTATTTCACCTCTTAGCCCTTTGAGACTAATGGGCTTGATTAGTTTCCAAATCACTTCTTTTTACTTTTTTCAAATGTATGTCATTATTTTAAGTGAAATTACAAACTACTTCCTCACACCAGAATATAGACTTTCCACAAATACATATATGGCAAAATTTGATTTTTTTCCTGATAAAACAAAAAGCTTTTAGTCATGCTAAAAAGTGTGTGTTTCATTGACAAGTAAATTACAACCATGCATATCATACTTGGCTTTGAAATGAATTGCATATTAAAATGTAAGTTGGATGTGCTATTTCAGTCAACACTAGATAAAACTTTCTGACATGATGTTTTGATATATAAAATTTTAATAAATAATAACAGTATGTAAAAGTTTTTAAAATCAGGATAAAAGACAAATTATATTTGATATGATTCTTAATATGACTGGGTTTAAAACTTCCATTTACTATTTGTTTTCTATTTGCCCATATATCTTCTCTGGTTGCTTTGTTATTTATAGTATACGTTCGTAGCTTCACCTGGTCTATCTTCGAGGGATATTCTACTTCAGTGTTAGTACTAACAGCTTAGAACACTGTACTTCCATTTCTCTTCTCCTGACATTTATATTATTATTGTTTTACTTTTGATATATTATGAATCCCACAATACATTGTCATTTTTATTTAAATAATTGGAGTTTTTAAAATATTTAAATATTTATTTTTAAAAAAGTCTTTTATGCTTAACAGTATGATAATCAATATCAGGTGGCCTTAAACCTGAAACTGGTCAGGACCCTTCTGGGATAGACATTCTCTCCATGACCTCCTAGCCGAATACTCCCCACCTCTTGTTTGTAGAAAAGTTTTAGCCTACTTGTCGTTCAGTTGCTCGGCTGTGTCCATCTCTTTGCGACCTCATGGACTGCAGCACACCAGGCTTCCCTGTCATTCACTATCTCCCAGAGTTTCCTCAAACTCATGTCCATTGAGCTGGTGATGCCATCTAACTATCTATCCTCTGTTGCCCCCTTTTCCTCCTGCTCTTAATCTTTTCCAGCATTAGGGTCTTTGCATCAAGTGGCCAAAGAATTGGAGTTTCAACTTTAGCATCAGTGGTGGTGGTTTAGTTGCTCAGTTGTGTCCGACCCTTTGTGACCCGATGGACTGTAGATCATCAGGCTCCTCTGTCCATGGGATTTTCCAGTCAAGAATACTGGAGTGGGTTGTCATTTCCTTCTCCAGAAGATCTTCCTGGCCCAGGGACCGCACACACATCTCTTGTGTTTGCTGCTTTGGCAGGCATATTCTTTAATGGACTGAGCCATGACAGAAGCCTTGAGCATCATTCTTTCCAGTGAATATTCAGGATCGATTCCCTTTAGGATTGACTGGTTTGATATCCTTGCTGTCCAAGGGACTCTCAAGAATCTTCTCCAGTACCACAGTACAAAATCATCAGTTCTTTGGTGATCAACCTTCTTTATGCTCCAACTCTTACATCTATACAAGACTACTGGAAAAATCATAGATTTGATTATATGGACCTTTGTGAGCAAAATGATGTCTTTGCTTTTTTAATAAGCTGTCTAGGTTTGTCATAGCTTTTCTTTCAAGAAGCAAGTGTCCTTTAATTTCACAGATGCAGTCAATATCTTCAGTGATTTTGGAGCCAAGGAAAATAAAGTCTGTTACTATTTCCATTTTTTCCCAATCTATTTGCAAAGAAGTGATGGGGCTGGATGCGATAACCTTCATTTTTTGAATGTCAAGTTCTAAACCAGCTTTTCTCACTCTCCTCTTTCACCTTCATCAAAAGACTCCTCAGTTCCTCTTCACTTTCTGCCATAAGGGTGGTGTCATCTGCAGGTCTGAGGTTATTGGTATTTCTCCAGGCAATCATGATTCCAGCTTGTTGCTCATCCAGCCCAGCATTTCTCATGATGTACTCTGTATATAAGTTAAATGAGCAGGGTGACAATATACAGCCTTGATGTACTCCTTTCCCTATTTTGAACCAGTCTGTTTTTCCATGTCAGGTTCTAACTGTTGCTTCTTGATCTACATACAGATTTCTCAGGAGGTAGGTTAAGTGGTCTAATATTGCCATCCTTTTAAGAATTTTCCACAGTTTGTTGTGATCCACAGTCAAAATGTGAATTGAATCGCCAGTCTATGTCTGACGCAGGATGCAGCATGCTTGGGGCTGGTGCATGGGGATGACCCAGAAAGATGTTATGGGGAGGGAGGTGGGAGGGGGGTTCATGTTTGGGAATGCATGTAAGAATTAAAGATTTTAAAATTTAAAAAATAAAAAACTAAAAAAAAAATTAAAAAAAAAAGCTTTAGCATAGTCAATGAAGCCGAAGTAGATTTTTTTTTTTTCTGGAATTCCTTTGCTTTTTCTATGAGCTAAAGGATGTTGGCAATTTGACATCTGATTCTTCTGCCCTTTCTAAATCCAGCTTGTATATCTGGAAGTTCTCAGTTCGTGTTGTTGAAGCCTAGCTTGAAGGACTTTGAGCATTACCTTGCTAGCATGTGAAAAGAGTGCAACTGTGCAATAGTTTGGATATACTTTGGCATTCCCTTCTTTGGGATTGAAATGAAAACTGACCTTTTCAAGTCTTATGGCCAGTTCTGAGTTTTCCAAATTTGGTAGCATATTTCACAGCATCATCTTTTTTGACTTGTAATAACACATCTGGAATCCCATCACCTTCACTAGCTTTGTTTGTAGTGATGCTTCCTAAGGCCCACTTAACTTCACACTTCAGGATGTCTGGTTCTAGGTGAGTGATCACACCATCACGGCTGTCCAGGTCATTAAGATCTTTTTTGTATAGTTCTTCTATGTATTCTTGCCACCTCTTCTTAATATCTTCAGCTTCTGTTCGTTCCATACAATTTCTGTCCTTTATTGTGCCCATCTTTGAATGAAATGTTCCCTTAGTATCTCTAATTTTCTTGAAGATATCTCTAGGCCTCCTAGGCCTTCCTCAAATCCCAAAGAAATCATCAGAAAAATGAAAAAAAAATGCACAAGCAAAGAAAAACAGTCAAGTAAGATAAAATAATAATAGTTTACCCATAAAACAATGTCAAGGACCTTTAGTTCCTCTTCAAAGCATATCCTTGGGTTGTTTTCTAGATAAATTAAAACTTCTACCATTTGGAAGAAGTTAACCACATGCTGATCACAAGCACATAGTCCCTATACCAATTAGAATCAGAAAGTTGGTAATGTTAACTCCTAAAATACCACCTGTTACCTCACCACCAAACAATCAGAAGAATGTTTACGAGCTGGTCAGGCAACCCACAACCTTCATCCCTAATATTGCCTTAAAAATTCCTTCGCTGAAAGCCGTTGGGGATTTTGGCCCTTTTGAGCATGAACTACCCATTCCCCATGTTTAGCCCCACATTGTCCCTTGTAATAAGCCCTGTACTTTCCTTCACTACAACCCCGTGTCAGTAGATTGGTTTTACTGCAAGTGGTATTGGAGAAGACTCTTGAGAGTCCCTTGGACTGCAAAGAGATCCAACCAGTCCATTCTGAAGGAGATCAGCCCTGGGATTTCTTTGGAGGGAATGATGCTAAAGCTGAAACTCCAGTACTCTGGCCACCTCATGAGAAGAGTTGACTCACTGGAAAAGACTGTAATGCTGCGAGGGATTGGAAGCAGGAGGAGAAGAGGACGACAGAGGATGAGTTGGCTGGATGGCATCACTGACTCGATGGACGTGAATCTGAGTGAACTCCGAGAGTTGATGATGGACAGGGAGGCCTGGCGTGCTGCGATTCATGGGGTCTCAGAGTCGGACACGACTGAGCAACTGAACAGAACTGAACTGAGGCAAGCGAACCCAAGATAGCTTCAGTAATATTTTCTTTTGTAAGAAAACTTTTTTTTTGTATTATTTTAATTCTTTGACATTTCTTACAATGCGATTAATCTTTTCAGCCCTTACATATCTTAAAATATCAAATAATAGGTTGATTTTGTTTTGTTTTTCCTCTAGTACTTTAAAGATGTTGCTCCACTGCCTTCTTGCTTTCACTGTTTTTGATAATGGAATTAAAACTTTGTATTTAAAGCTAAACTTATATAATTAAATTATAGCTAAAGTTCTAGTACCTTTGTCAATGGCTTGTGTTTTTTTCAAACTTTGGACAAACATTGCATTAAAATCAAGTCTATATTTGGATACCAATATTTATTCAGTAAAAATTAGTCAAACACATTTAAAAATAATATCCTCTATGAACAGAAAGAATTAAGATCCTGCAAATACTCCAAATGTCAAATAAATAATAGCAAGGTCTAGTACAACTTTCACAGAATCAAGTCTACAGTAAGTAAAGTAAGTTATTCTATAAAAATATTGCCTGTAAAATCAGAGTCTTAAGATTTTTCTTGTTTTCTCTATAAATTGAGAATGGCTATTGACAAATAGCCTGGGAGGGAAAAAGTTAAGGAATCAATCCTCTTAAATGTAGCTGACCTTCATCACAGACAAAATAAAAATTCTCAAAAGTAGGAAATTTTAGATTTCCTTTATATAGTCAAATTCTTCTCATTTGTGTTAACTGAAAGATAAGTTGAAACTTGCTAAAATGATTACTATTAAAAGAAAACTAATGAATAAGAAGTGACCATTTTCTCATATTTTGCCTCTATAAACCTTAAAGATTTTTTCCTCATATCAAGTTAAAATCTGCTTTTTCCTTTCCTTCCCAGTAACTTCTTTCTATTAACCTCATTTCAATCTTCTGCTACACAGAAGATTTCACTACTTGACTGGTCTCAGTATGAGCTGGCAGTTGCTCCCTTTCTCAAAATAATGTTCTCTGGTCTTTTCACAAAAGCTAAAATATCATTTTAGATGATAGATAGATAGATGTATTTCTTAAAGAGGGCACTATTGAAATTTGGGGAGAGATAGTTCTTAACTGTATGGAATTCACCAATGTAATGCCAGATACTTAGCATTCTTGCTCCTTTTCTTAAATTCCAAGTGACATTTATCGTGACGACAAAACAGCCCTCATGCATTTCTAAACATCCCCTGGGTTTGGTATATTTATGATTGAAACCACAAGCATCCTTAGCCTATTAACACTTTTCTGAATGAATTCCAGCTTTTCACAAAACTAATGTCTTCCTAGAACTGAGTGAAATATAAGTTACAGAACATAGGGGAATTATCCTTTTATTTTTTCTTCTGGATACTATATCTATGTCATTGAGTCAAACTGTTTATATTCTATTTTAAAACATATTGATCTCATAGTCAATTTAATTTCCAAGGTCATTTTTACATGTGCTATTGTTAAGTCTTATAGCTCCAACTTTTGGTATGGGTGATTGCACCAAAGAGCAAGGGTTTTATATTTAGTCCCACTATATGTTTTTTGGACAAATTGCTCAACTTTTTCAAACTTTTGAGGACATCATGTTGTCACACAGGTTACTGCTTAGTGTTTATCACAAGTCTACCTCTATTCCAATACAGAGGTTTTTTATTTAATGTTTCCCATCAAAATTTTAATGGAAATTATCTGATAACCTAGCCTACTTAACTAGGGATACTCTATTTTCTTCTTAGCAGTATAAGCTATAATTATTTTGTATGTTTTGTTTATGTCCCTCACATGTTGATGTTAGCTCTCTGAAGGCAGACATTTTTCCTTAATCAGTGTTTGACCCTTAGCGTGCAGCAAATGATTAGTCCACACTTGTTGCCTAGAGAGATTTTTCATCCAATATATGAGATCTTCTTACAAGTTTATTCATGTAAGAAAAAAATTGTCCCAATAATTCATGGAAACCAAAGGCAGATCACTGTAGTTGTTTGAAAATTTCAGGCAAAACTAACTTGTTAGAATAATTTGGGTATGGTAGTTCATCAGTTTGGAATTCAACTGTCTATAATATTAGCGCTAAACATCTGATATTTTCCTGGCTGTCAACTTTTTAAGTAAATCATAGAAAAATATTTAAATAAGCAATTTGCTTTTGCTAACAAAATAAAGGTCGAAGTGGCATGTGTTCCTTCTGAGTAGAAATTTAAAGCATCAGTATTTGCTGCATTCTCTTCCTCTTTAATGATACTCTACAAAACAAATAACTAGATGGAACACTGTCAGTCTTAGTCTCTGACTACACTAGACAGTGAACCTTTCCAACCCAAGTCAGATGTGTAGCTTAAGTAAGAAACACATTATTGGGAAGCAACTGTCTTGTAGTTGTTTTGTCCTAGAGTATATTTTCATGGGATTTATATGGGAACACTCCAGGATAATGTAAGTAGTAAATAAGTTTCCTCTACAGAGAAACTGGGCAGATTTGCTTGTAATTGCTTTTATAATAATGGGGTTTTTCTAAGCTCAGGTTTCCTCATTTGGCATAGACTCATTGTGTATGCTGAGTAGACCTGAGACACTTGTCGTCATCTTCTCAGGACTTGCAGAGAAAGAGTAACTGATACAAACTTAGCTCATGCAGTCTCTTGTGCTTTGAGTAGTAAATACCTTGCCTCTAACCCAGGAATCTTGTGTGTTCTGCCAGCATATGTGAAAATGTTATAGTTTACTTCATTAGCTTGATAAAAAGGTAAAATCTCAGGCCCTTCATGGTTCTCTATTTTTGTCTTATTTTAAGATATCGTGATTTGGGAGGAGTCATTTGTTACTGTAAAATAACCTGAAGTATTCTAATGCACTAACCATTGATATCTCCTTTAGCATTTATGTTCATCTTTATAACATTAGTTTGGGCTTTGTTAGCAGTATTACAAGTTAAGGATAGATGAGACAAATGATCAGAGAAATGTTCCAGGATGCATTAGAACATGGAAATTGGGATGCAGCCCCTAGGCTACAGTATTGATCAAGATTGTGGTCTGTTATGTATAAACTTACATTTTGTAATTGAAGGAACCAAAGATATCAGTAACTTCTTGAGCAATCCAGATTATTAGAAAACATTTGAGTTGGATATTAGATATATGAAAGGTAATAAGAGATATTACAGACATAAGATTTTAAATATAAGAAAATGGAAGTTCAGATATTAAATGACTTTGACAGTAATCAGGCAGTTATTAAATGACTCAGATCTACTAGCCAAGTTACCCAGTTACTCATCATGGTTGATTTCCCTTAATATACTACTGTCTTTATTCCTTTACATAGTTCCCTCATTCGCCCATTCAATGAGTGTTCTCTTGTTGAGTACATTCTATGGGCCAAATAGTATACACAGTAACAAAGACACAGTTTCATCATTATGAAGTTTCAGTCATTGGTCTATAAATTGGAGACATATTTCTATAGATGGGGTCCAAAAACCTTTACAATAATACCATGTAATTGATTAGACCAGAAACTAATTCTTAAGGGACTTTCTAGTTGGAGGTTGTTATGTAAACTTACAGTCTTCTATTTACCCTAATTATGAGAATACAACATTGTTTAGACTTCCTTGGGTTTCATAGAGAATGTAATTCATATAGTGCTTTATATTAAAAAAGCCATGTGTTAGTTTATTTACATATTAATTGTAACACATAGTCAATACACAACAGAAAAAAGATCATGAGTATCATTGTCAGACGAACCAGAAGTAAATAGAGTACAGATATCTATACTGCAGACTTGAACATTTACCTACCCTCTTGAAAGTTTTTCATCAGGAAATGGAGATACTTAATCAGCTTGATAATATACAACTTTTGGCACATTCTAAAACAGAATACATATTGATTATCTTTTATTTTTATGAAGCCACTTTTGAATGAAGAAAAGCAAATGTTCCTTATATAGTCAACATGTATTCAGTACATGGGCTACCTTGCAATTGTACAGCCAGTTATGGTTCCCAGCTTCACAAGATTTATTTCACTTGATCTTCACAACAAAAATTGTGATGTTCGAATAATAAGCTTATAACAAAAGTCCAAAATATCTATAACAAATTTCCTGTGTGGAATTATAAATTTGCTGTAGAATATAACTTATCAAGCATGACATAAATATGACATAAAGTAGAACAAGGGAACTTATATAAACAAAGAAACCCGGAGGTCCAGAAGAGGGTGACATCATATCCTATTTAGCCACAAAGATTTTAAGAAAGAGGGTGGATAACACTATCATTCTACAACACAGAGAGCTAGAGATAATATGTAGTTTTTGTTTGTGAGGTTGTCTACAAATCCTAGAAGTCATGTATATCCTGAGTGACTGAGAATTTAGTTAATATAACTATTCTGTAATATAATGTAAACCTCAGCTTTTAAACTTCATCTCACAGTTCTGTGTTACTGAACTAAATACAACAATAAATGTAATCCATATACTGCTCTCTGTGGCCAAACAGGTGCAGAAATGTTTGAAAGCCTTCTCAGGAAGGAATGTATGGTTTGTGCTGCCTCAGTTCAGTTCAGTTCACTTCAGTCGCTCAGTCGTGTCACACTCTTTGTGACCCCATGAATCGCAGCACACCAGGCCTCCCTGTCCATCACCAACTCCCACAGTTCACTCAAACTCACATGCATCAAGTCAGTGATGCCATCCAGCCATCTCATCCTCTGTCTTCCCCTTCTCCTCCTGCCCCCAATCCCTCCCATCATCAGAGTCTTTTCCAATGTGTCAACTCTTTGCATGAGGTGGCCAAAGAATTGGAGTTTCAGCTTCAGCATCAGTGAACACCCAGGACTGATCTCCTTTAGGATAGAATAGTTGGATCTTCTTGCAGTCCAAAGAACTCTCAAGAGCCTTGTCCAACACCACAATTCAAAAGCATCAATTCTTCAGCGCTCAGCTTTCTTCACAGTCCAAATTTCACATCCATACATGACCACTGGAAAAATCATAGCTTTGACTAGATAGACATTTGTTGGCAAAGTAATGTCTCTGCTTTTTAATATGCTATCTAGGATGGTCATAACTTTCCTTCCAAGGAGTAAGTGCCTTTTAATTTCATGGCTGCAATCACCATCTGCATTCATTTTGGAGCCCCCCAAAAGAAAGCCTGTCACTGTTTCCAGTGCTTCCTCATCTATTTGCCATGAAGTGATGGGACCAGATGCCGTGATCTTAGTTTTCTGAATGTTGAGTTTTAAGCCAACTTTTTCCCTCTCTTTCACTTTCATCAAGAGGCGTTTTAGTTCCTCTTCTGGCATTAAAGTGTTATTATCCATGTATCTGAGAGCACAAAGAGTATAATACAGAAAGGACTTTTGAGGAAGTAAAATTAGTTTTTAAAAAGATATTGAAATTATATGTGCACATATTTGTATTGTGTAGATATTATAAACAGGTAAATAAGTACATCCTAATTCTTAGTT
Organism: Ovis aries; assembly: GCF_016772045.2. Classification (NCBI taxonomy): domain Eukaryota; kingdom Metazoa; phylum Chordata; class Mammalia; order Artiodactyla; family Bovidae; genus Ovis; species Ovis aries. The sequence continues at coordinate 168,805,309 of NC_056054.1, read as the reverse complement.
CTTTATAAACATGGTGATGCTGGAATATTACTAGGTATCCTGGAGTTATCTACACTCTTGGAATTAGTTTGGGAAGATTGCCTAAAAGGGATAAAGTGTGGGCAGAGGTATTTCAATCATCTTTAGAAATTCCAGTATGAATTTGGCTTAAATGATTTGATTGATTTCTTAAAAATGTCCTTGCCAACGTCAAGCTAGTTGGAGAGATTGTACTATATTTGTACCATCCTTGCATTTCCTAACTGGATCAGGAAAAAGACAAGGCAGATTATTTTGTCATTAAATTTCAGATAAGGAAATTATGATGAAAGTCAGTATTCTTTAAAAAAAAAAAAAATAGTTGATGCGAAAGGGCAAACCTATGAATCTACCCAGCTGTAGAATCCTTCAGGGATGAAAGACCAAAAGAATGTGGTTCTGATAGCATATTTACCATTGATGTGAATAATAATCTCTTTATCCCTGGAGACTACTTTCATTGCAGATATTATCATTGAAAAAGGGCTTTAATTCAGACATGTCTAATTACACTATAGGTTAATTCTATTAACTAGAAAATCTCCAAAGGACTTTAACATTTCTGACTATTAAATGTTTGAGTGGTCTAACCACATTGCTAATGATTGCCTTTCATTACACAGAGAAACTATTTGATAAATTTGCTCTTCCTTCTAGAACCCTGGGAGGAAGACTTGATTTTGAGGGCAAAGATAATTTATTGCAATTATCTTTAATGCATGATAAAGATGCTAGTATTATGTATAGTCTGTGTTTTTCCCAATGATTGCTTCTTTTGCTATTGTCATTCTCCTGTGTAGGCATAAAGAGCCTATTATTAGTAATAAAACAAATAATGATAAAATAAATGCTCTTCCTTACTCATAAGTATAGGAAAGGCTCATTTGCAGTATTGATGGAGTCAGAAAGTTTTCTTTCATTTAGGCCATCCTGTTATACTAGACAATTACTAATGTGCCCGAATGTGGTTATTTTTCTTTTTCAACATTTCAGCATTGGTCTAGACACATTAGAACAATTAAACAGTTAAGATTCATTATAGTTGTTTGTTATGGCTCTGCCTGAGCACTTAACGAACCTTTATTTTCATGTCGAAGAATGTTATATCCCATTTCTATTCCTCTTCTCACAACTTTGGAAATATCCTATTCATCATTTAATTCAGTGTTTTTAGTCAGTACTAAATTAGATTTCAGGACAGTGCAAACCACTGGAGAGAAAAATGCCAATAAAAAATAGTGCCTTATATTCACAGATTTACAACTTTTTGAATGAAGTAGGCTTGAACACAGATAATTCTGATGTGGAAGCCTGGAATATTCTCAGATGCAGCTGACTATTTGAGGTTGCCCTGAAATTGGAACCTAAGTATTTGTAGCTAGTTTCAGGAAAAACAAATCAGTTCAAAATAAGGAAGAGTTAGAAACACTCATTGTATGGGGTTACATGACCACAGTATCTGAGATGCAGATTGGGCAAAATTTGAAAGATTTCATGTAAAGTCATGACTTTGCCCTGTATGTACAAGAGGGGATCTGTAGAAATGATAAGCAACTGCAAGTTGGAAATAGGAAAGTATAATATTTAAGACTGAAGGGTCAAATGATAAGTTTAACAAGGTAAAAATAGGATGTAACATAGGATATAGGCTGGTAATTACAGAGAAACCACAAGGGAATCTTTAAAGGTGATTAATGGTAGCTGCTTTAAAGAGAAGAAGGACAATGAGAAAAAATAGAAAAGAAATGAAGGGAGATAATAAAAAGGCTTTCCACTAAAGAAACATGGAATTATTGGAAACCATTTAAATAATCTTATTCAGAAGTTTGCCAACCCACAACCTATTCATAACTCCCTAGTACATCTATCTTACAAAAGTGATAGTGGGCCAAAAGTCTTTCATACAGTGAATGTGAAATTCAGTCATATGTCTCATTTGACCTTTTCTTGCCTGTCTCTCCTCATTATCATACTTACAGTGTTGTGATGGTCACCGTTCACAGCTCTGCCCTCAGACATGGATAGGGAAATTGTAAAAAATACTGATAGATTGAAGAATACAAGTGTAATGCCTCAAGGCTGCTAAGTGGGAGGAAAAATGACGTCTTAGGCCATCTGATTCTACTATCAGAACCAGAGTTGTGTGTTGGTCAACATGTAGGAAGGAACAAGATGAAAATGCAAGTATTAGGTAAGTATGGGGGAAAATGTGTTAGAGGGGAGAGAAAAAAGAATGAATTAAAAGCCTAAAATGTATAAACAAATAATCATGTGTTAGAAACTATTAGGGTTCTTGCCTCAGGATTAACATGCATGTCCTAATGAGAATTATTGTATATAAAGTCTCTTTATGCATAAGGCATGATACCTAATATATAATGTCTTCTGGAATCCTCTTGATAATGCATCTATCAAATATCCATATGTTTCTAGTAACCCTTTTCTTCAGACTATGTGGATCTATGTCCTCTTTTATGCTATTCCTTATGAAAAAATAAGAGTCACAATTATCATTTAAGAGGATATTTATTAAAGTCAACTCAAAGCTACTTGTTACAAAGAAATGTATATATCAAGCAAATTAAGTTTTCGAATTTTAGCAGTCTCTGTATTGCTGCTGCTGCTGCTAAGTATTGCTGGTGTCTCTAAAATAATTCACCTTTAATCACAACCTTTCCATAATCACCAAGAACCAAGTATCTTCTCTCTGATAAGGAACCAGGAAAGAGCACTATAGATGTGTATTCCTGAATGCAGTTTTTCAGTTCTGGAGAAATTAAAGGCTAACACTTAAAATGGCCCCAGACATTGCTAATTAGCCAGCAGAAATAGATGATTTCACAATTCTAACTTTTGCTAAGAATTCAGACATTGGTAAAGCCAGTTTTCAGCTCAGCCACAAGCAGCCAGCAAAAATGTCCAAACTTGGTTATCACTGTAAGTTAAGTTTGCATTATACAAGGGGATATAGGAGAAAAATGAGAGATTAAGATCATGTGTTATTCAAAAAACAAATGAAATTTAGAAAATCTCCATTTTTTTCCTTCAGTTAAGATATCTTAACCTTACAGTTAGAAACCTAATTCTCTGACATAAAGCAATTTATTAAGATTATAGGTAATACTAATAATCAATATTCTCAGTGGCAAATGGTGTGCTTTTACATTATGCTAGTGGGTACTTGTGCACAGGGAGGTGTGTAAAGATATAATAACTCTAAGGCATGCCTTGTGGACTGCTACAGTGTTAAAGAGAAGGTGAGAAAAGATAAAAGTGAACTTCCTTTGTTTCTTCTGCCCCCCATCTTTCATTACCAATACTGTTCTCTAGGTCTGAGGCCATTCACATTAACAACCCCTGAAACTTTCCTCCCCCAGGTCTTTTCATGAAAGTTATTTAGTGTCACATTGGGTCAGTTCAGTTCATTCACCTGCTCAGTCATGTCTGCCTCTGCGACCTCATGGACTGCAGCATGCCAGAACCCCCTGCCCATTGCCAACTCCCAGAGTCTACTCAAACTCATGTCCATCGAGTCAATGATGCCATCCAACCATCTCATCCTCTATCATCCCCTTCTCCTCCTGCCTTCAATCTTTCCTGGCATCACAGTCTTTTCAAATGAATGAGTCAGATCTTCGCAGGAGGTAGCTGAAGTATTGGAGTTTCACCTTCAGCATCAGGCCCTCCAATGAATACTCAGAACTGATTTCCTTTAAGATTGACTAGTTGGATCTCCTTGCAGTCCAAGGGACTCTCAAGAGTCTTCTCCAACACCGCAGTTCAAAAGCATCAATTCTTTGGTTTTCAGCTTTCTTAATAGTCCAACTCTCACATCCATACATGACCACTGGAAAAACCATAGCTTTGACATGACATTGGCAAAGTAATGTCTCTGCTTTTGAATATGCTGTCTAGGTTGGTCATAACTTTGATTCCAAGGAGGAAGCATCTTTTAATTTCATGGCTGCAGTCACCATCTGCAGCGATTTTGGAGCCCCCAAAAGAAAGTCTGTCACTGTTTCCAGTGCTTCCTCATCTATTTGCCATGAAGTGATGGGGCCAGATACCATGATTTTAGTTTTCTGAATGTTGAGCTTCAAGCCAACTTTTTCACTCTCCTCTTTCACTTTCATCAAGAGGCTCTTTAGTTCCTCTTCACTTTCTACCATAAGGGTGGTGTCATCTGCATATCTGAGGTTATTGATATTTCTCCCGGCAATCTTGATTCCAGCTTGTGCTTCTTTCAGCCCAGCGTTTCTCATGATGTACTCTGCATAGAAGTTAAATAAGCAGGGTGACAATATACAGCCTTGATGTACTCCTTTTCCTATTTGGAACCAGTCTGTTGTTCCATGTCCACTTCTAACTGTTACTTCCTGACCTGCATACAGATTTCTCAAGAGGCAAGTTAGGTGGTCTGGTATTCCCATCTCTTTCAGAATTTTCCACAGTTTATTGTGATCCACACAGTCAAAGGCTTTGGCATAGTCAATAAAACAGAAATAGATGTTTTTCTGGAACTCTCTTGCTTTTTCGATGATCCAGCAGATGTTGGCAATTTGATCTCTGGTTCCTCTGCCTTTTCTAAAACCAGCTTGAACATCTGGAAGTTCAGGGTTCACATATTGCTGAAGCCTGGCTTGGAAAATTTTGAGCATTACTTTACTAGTGTGTGAGATAAGTGCAATCATGCAGTAGTTTGTGCATTCGTTGGCATTGCCTTTCTTTGAGATTGGAATGAAAACTGACCTTTTCCAGTCCTGTGGCCACTGCTGAGTTTTCTACATTTTATTTTCTTCTTTACCTCCACCATAGTTTGGAAGTTTCTCCAGGGGACCTTCCTGACCCAGGAATCGAACCTGGGTCTCCTGCATTGCAGGCAGACACTTTACCATCTGAGCCACCAGGGAAGCCCCCACCATAGTTTGGCCCCAGGTAAATAAGAGGGAGAGAACACAGTTCCACCTATCAATGGAAAATTGGATTAAAGATTTACTGAACATGGCCCCGCCCATCAGAACAAGACTCAGTTTCCCCCTTAGTCAGTGTCTCCAATCAGGAAGCTTCCATAAGCCTCCTATCCTTTTCCATCAGAGGGCAGACAGACTGAAAACCACAATCACAGAAAACTAACCATGACCACATGGACCACAGCCTAGTCTAACTCAGGTAAACTATGAGTCATGCCATATAGGGTCATCCAAGGCAGCAGGTCATGGTAGAGAGTTCTGACAAAACGTGGTCCACTGGAGAAGGGAATGGCAAACCACTTCAGTATTTGCCTTGTGAACCCCATGAAGAGTATAAAAAGGCAAAAAGATAGGACATTGAAAGCTTAACCCCCTAGGTCAGTAAGTACCAATATGCTACTGGAGATCGGTGGAGAAATAACTCTAGAAAGAATGAAAAGACAGAGCCAAAGCAAAAATAACACCTAGTTGTGGATGTGACAGGTGATGGAAATAAAGTCCCATGATGTAAAGAGAAATATCACATAGGAACCTGGAAAATTAGGTCCATGAATCAAGGCAAATTGGAAGTGGTCAAACAGGAGATGGCAAGAGTGAACATCGACATTTTAGGAATCAATGAACTAAAATGGACTGCAATGGGTGAATTTAACTCAGATGACCATTACATTTACTACTGTGGGTAACCCCTTTAGAAGAAATGGAGTAGCCATCATAGTCAACAAAAGAGTCTGTAATGCAGTACTTGGATGCAATCTCAAAAATGACAGAATGATCTCTGTTTGCTTCCAAGGCAAATCATTCAATATCACAGTCACATTGTATAGTATATGACTAAATCGTCAGAAATCTATCTAATCTCTAAATTTCTACTATTTATCTTTTCTGTGCAACTAAGTCATTGAAGATTAAAAGTATATTGAAAGGAGACATTTATTAGGGAAATAGTTTTATTTTCTGATTTATATTGTCATGAACATTTGTTACAAGAAAATAAATCCTCCAAGGAATTGTCATTGCATTAAAAACAGGAGGATAGAACAATGAAATATTGATAGACAGCAAATGGAGGGAGAAAACTGTTCTGAAGCAAACTATTAGAAACATAATTGGAAAGAGTTGGGTCAAACCTTGAAAAAATGTCACATATCCAGAGTAGGAATAGAATCCAGAGAATCCATAAAAGGCATTTGATCATGAACTCCAAGCAAGTGATTACTTAAATGTAAAGGCTCTCATCCCTGAGTCTCAACTTTTGGCTCTGTAATTCAATTTTATAAGTCTTTATTCTACTACAGGGGTTGTAGGCTCAGTGGTAAAAGAATCCACTTGCAATGCAGGAGACTCAGGTTTGATCCTTGAGTCAGGAAGATCCCCTATAGAAGGAAATAGCAACCCACTCCAGTATTCTTGTCTGAAAAATCCTATGGACAGAGAAGCCTGTTGGGCTATAGTCCATGGAGTTGCAAAAGACTCAAACAAACATGACCTAGCCACTAAACAACAACATTCTACTACCTGAGCCTCACCAGTCCTTAGCTTTTCAGTACCCAAGCTATATTATTACAGCTGGTGTCTCAACAGTGTCAAGAACTACCTGCAGTGGCTCATAGCCAAGAAGCTGATAATTATTTTCCCAGTGCTCCATTAGTAAAGAAGAAAGCATAAAGCTCTATTCCCAATGACTACGCCCATATCTGAAATCAATCCTACTTCTCCTAGGATCCACTCACCATGGGCCATTAGAATCTATAGAAATATGACAATGATACCTGGCCTAAATATCTGCTTTTCCTAAAGAAACCATATTTTGAGTTTTAATTAAAAATCTCATTTTTCTCCCCCTCCAGGCTTTCTAGTGTAGACTGTCATCCATGACATGGCTTCAGTTTTTCTCTGTATCCTAGTGACCACCTTCTTACCATCACCACCACCACCATTTTGTTTAAATTTAGTTCAGGCCATTTGTCTACTTGTCTAAGCTCCCAACCAGTATATCCAAATGCTTTCTCAATATTGCACTTAGATGTCTGTCTCAAAGAGAGCTAGACTAACCACATACATAATCAAACTCATTCATTTCTCCTCAAACCTAGAGTCTTTTAGTTTTCTCTAATTTAGTGATTAAATCCCAACAGTTATACAAGACTGAAACCTGGACACCCTCGAAACCACATGTAATTGCCTGTATAATACAGGATTTGAAGTTTTACTACCTAACATTTATATAGTGCTTAACAAATACAAGATACTTTTGAAAATGAATTACATATATTAACATATTAAATCCTTAACCATACAAAAGCAAGTACTATCTCCTTTTAACAGATAGGAAAATTTTAATAACCTGCCCAAGATTACATGGCTGGTAAGAGTTAGAGCTGGGGTTCCCACATGTGCAGTCTGGCTCCAAGATCCATGCCCTTATTCAGTATACTCTACTAGCTTTTGGGCCATGACATTTATTAATTGTTTGCTCTGTACCAGGCATAGAGGGTATAATAACATAATAGGTATGTTATTCCTATTTTACAGATGAGGACATTGAAGTACACAGTGGTTAGGTAATTTTTAACCACAGTCCTTAACTAGTCAATTGTGGCTCCACAGTTCATTATCTACATATTGTCATTTCTGATTCCACATTCTCAACAGCCAAACTTCCTGGCACTTTACAACTCTTCAAAAAAAAAAAAAAAAAAAAAAAGCCTAATTTTGTTCAGAGGAAAATAACTTTTGAAGGATAGAAAAGCACTTTCATGTATAAGTAAATGTTTTATCTCTTTAAGTTCACTATTAAATATGGCAAACAAATTTAAATTAAACCTTTAGTTCTATTCTGAACCTATTTTCCTAACCTGCCTAATGTCCAAGTGTTTTTAGCCATGTGCATGCACAAATTCCAAAGAAACTGGAGTTTCTAGGGACTTCCCTGGTAGCCCAGTGGTTAATATTTCACCTTCCAATGCAGGGAGTGTGGGTTCAGTCCCTGGTCAGGAACTAAGATTCTACATGCCTCATGGCCAAAAAAAAACAAAGCAAAAGAAAAAAAAAAAAAAAATAGATGCAATTGTAACAAATTCAACTAAAACTTTAAAAATGGCCCACATAAAAAATAAATCTTTAAAAAAATGGAGTTGCTATTGATGGGCCTTATTTTTGTGTACATATTTAAATTTTCAGCATTGTTTTATTTACTCTCAGCAACTTTGATATCTGAAGGATTTGGCTCTTGTGGAGTCAACTATTTATCTGAATTTTGGAACATAAACAGGCTTTTAGGTTTTCCTCTTTTTTTTTTCTTTAAGTAAAAGAGAATGCTAAAATCCCCTCCCCACTGCAAACTTTGAAAAGTAAATTACAGTGCTTATGTCACCTAGGGAACATGTTTTATTTGAATAATAATCATTCTCTTTTGACAATATGTTCCATCCTATTAAAAATGGGATGATTTCCAGCAGCTCATAAGAAGGCTCCAAATATATAATAGAAATCATCAAAGATTTTTCCATCACTGTTTCATTTTTATGAATGAGATCAACAAATATACATATTTAAATTTCCTTTAGGAGTGCTTCAACAATGGTACCTGGACTTATTTACTTCAAAATATATAAATTTTATGTGTGAGGATTATAAATCAAAATTGTGTTTTTAAATTAGCTATTTTCTAGTTAAGATTTTTTGATTGAAATAACATTAATTTTTAATATTCTGTTTAACTCTCCTGAAGTAGAGTTAAAACATAGGCCATTCTAAAACAGAAGTATTAATTTTACTTTTAGAATCAGAGTAATATCTTGAAGCTTCTAAGATGACTTCTCTGGATTTTAATCACATTGAAAATCAACTGATGATCCTTGTATGAATCTGCTCACTTGTACAGTTTAACAAAAAAGTAGATGGAATTCTACATTATAGTAATAGTCAGGCTTTTTTTTTTCCTGTTTGTTTGTTTGTTTTTGAAAGAATGACTAAAACAAAAGCAGTTCAGGTGACAATGTTCAAAATCTTAATTAACACATTTGCTGTTTAATTAGCTATCTCAGATACAAAGATTGCCACTAGGAGACCACATCAAAGGGAACAATTCTTTCTCTGCCTCACACACTCTCTTCCTTCCACTACAAAAGTCCTATATGATAGAAGGAGATGAAAAAACTTACCCCAGGTCCAACCTGGAAAGGAAAAAAGAAGGCTGATAAATGCCCTCTCCTCTAATTTATTTATCTTCTTTACTATTTGTAATATTCTTTCCTCTTTCCAATTGGGCTTCCCTGATGGCTCAGACAGTAAAGTGTCTGACTGCAATGTAGGAGACCTGGGTTCAATCCCTGGGTCAGGAAGATCCCTTGGAGAAGGAAATGGCAACCCACTCCAGTATTCTTGCCTGGAAAATCCCATGGACAGAGGATCCTGGTAGGCTACCGTCCATTGGATTGCAAAGAGTCTGGACAGGACTGAGTGACTTCAATTCCTCTTTCCAGAGAGGTTCCCTTAAAAAAAAAAAAAAAAAAGAAAGAAAGACTTTCAAAGAGGTTCCCTTGTAATTAGTAAAGTGAAAAGAAAGGGAAGTTCTTTAATTCTGAAGAAGCTCAGATGCCAGAATATGGGAAGGGTCGGTTCATGCTGCCCTGGAGAAGTTTTAGAACGGCATTTCTCCTGTCCTCATCTGGGAAGTTGGACAGTTGGCAAGCTCTCAAACTCTTTGAGAGATTCAAGTCTATTAAAAATTTCTAGCATTTATATCATTCCTTTCATCCTCAAAGTGCTTTACAAACATTGATTAATTAAGTGAAAGCAATTTGTGAATTAACACATACTTACAACTGTCTGTCATTCTCAAGATATACTTGTCCTTTTTTGTTTATTATTTCTTTACTAGGCTTATGGGCAGATATTTTATTTTAACATCATTATCCAAGACACTAAGGCCACAGGAACAGAAATGCCTTGGTAAAGTCACCTACTCACTATGCTATAAAAAGACTCAAATCCACCCAACACCTCCTCCACATTCAACCTAATTCATTTGAGAAGAACAATTAGAAGAGGTTTAGCTATAGAAACTAGAAATTCCTTTAAAAAGATAAAAATCCTCTTAAACTTATCTCTTTTTATTCTCAGTATTTTATTTAAACACAATAAACTTGGATTCTATAGGCAGACTATCATATTAATATATTTAGAAAAATTTAAAACTTCAAGACTCTCTTTATAAAATGCTAAGTAGGTTAATAGGAAAAGTAGGTTAATATAAAATTTCATAAGGAAACTTCACATGCATATGCAAAACTTTTCAAGAACTTCAATGTCTTCTTGAAAAATTAAAAGATCACAACTCCAAATATTACTCTTAATTTATCAAATTTCCAAATTCAATATGTAGTAATTCATATGCATCATTGCCTAGCCAGGAAGAGATAGGGGGAAGAAAAGCTGAGATTAAATAGTTATCTTTTTAAGTTGCACTCTGAAAAATCTCTTTAAGAGAGAAAGTGTCTTATTAATAAATTGAGAAAGATTTAGAAACATACCTCTTTTTTCCCAAGTAGCATGTGAAATTTTCAGTTGATCAAAGTAACTGCCCTGCCAATTTGTACTAGATAAGACTATAATTCTTCAGGGATAATTCATGTGTTGATTCTGGGAAGAAACCTACCTGTATGAGCAGGTAATAAATAGGTAGAAGGTCTTAAGACACAGCTACTCAGTTTTTGCAACATGGGACTATGGTTAATATCTACTTAATGCTGATAGTGAAAAGATGAGGAGTATTAACATTTGCAATTGTAGAAGGATCAGTACAATAAAATCCTATTACTTTTAGTGGGAATAAAAGCAAAATTGTTCTAACCATGAGATTATTGACACTTGAAGTAGAATTTAAGATCTGAAAGAGCTAAAGTGTCCAGTTTCCTCAGTATAAAACTGAAGATAAAAGTTCTGAAAGTTTAAATACTAGCAAAGTCAAATAGCAGCTTTGTAAGAGAAGTTAGAATACAATTATGGTAGCTGATCTTTCCACCCCAGCAGTCTATTCTACATATAATTTAAGAAGGCTGCAAAACAGGCATTGTTTCAGCATATTTTGCTATGTTGATACAGAAGTATTTGCTATGTGAAGAGATGCTATCTAGCATTATGTCATCTACCTTTAGTTTCCCTAAGTTGTAAAAGAGGGGATCATGTGTTATCATAGAAATTTCTCTTTGTTAGTTTCTAAGAGGTGATGATATTTTATTAATATTGAAGTTTTGTTTGACCATGACTTTCTTAGCTTCTGAAGTCACAGTATTGCTAACTATTATGATTTATTGCCCATATTAAGAGTCAAAAGAAATGATAAAGTGTACTTACAGACTGATAAAAAGAAAAATGCATTTTCCCCACCAAAATCATGTACCCTCCACGCTCTGACCTCACACATCTCAAAGGTTCTCACAGGTTCAAAACTATTATTTCTGTTGCCTTATATTTTAGAAAACCTCATTTGTTACAGTTTAATTCCCTTTTTTCAGGGTCTAATCTCTGTCCTTATGACCCAAGATATTTCTGAAAATCTTATAACTGAACACATTCATTTTTAGTTCAGGTCCTAAATAATCACTAAAGGTAACATCTTTGAACAATTGATTAACAACAATGCAGTAATTTTCTGCCAGCCTTGGTTAATATCTCAAGTTGCTAAAGACAGTTTATAGGAAGAGCAGTATTGGGATTTCTTTGGAAGGAATGATGCTAAAGCTGAAACTCCAGTACTTTGGCCACCTCATGTGAAGAGTTGACTCATTGGAAAAGACTTTGACGCTGGGAGGGATTGGGAGCAGGAGGAGAAGGGGACGACAGAGGATGAGATGGCTGGATGGCATCACTGATTCGATGGACTTGAGTCTGAGTGAACTCTGGGAGTTGGTGATGGACAGGGAGGCCTGGCGTGCTGCGATTCATGGGGTTGCAGAGTCAGATACGACTGAGCGACTGAACTGAACTGAACTAAAGCTCTTTTGAAATACAAAATCATAATAATGACAGCAGCCAATAGCACTACTAAACCATAATAAGTTACAATGATAAATCAGAGTTGTCTGAATATTTTAATCTCTGTATGAACCTTCACATGTGTGCCTATTATAATCTATGTTTCTTAATCATGACAGAGAGGTTTAAGACAACTACAATTACAAGCTCAACTCAAGGCAAATGGATCCCACAGTATCAGACACTCAGGCCAGGAAATAGATTTGTAGAGCATTAGAAGTGAATTAAAAGAATGCTTCCTGCTCCCAGACTTCCTTATTCTTGTGTTTATTATCTCCAATATGGATTTTTATGATATTTTAACTATTGTTTATTGTTATTATCTCATTTTAATTGTGTATTTGAGGCCCCCAGCACCTCGATCAGGAGAATGTAACACTATAAAATTACCTTGACACACAAAGACTACAAGTGGTGTTTAAATTAGTTTGTCTTGTCTCTCCATGAAATCATAAAAGTATTTAATTTATTTCTCCTCTTTTGCTCAATTTTGTTGTCCCCTGTGACAGTCAATCTATAAAAAACCTGCAATTAACATATTTTTCAAGAAACTTGTGCCTCTCTACTTCAGATATATATTTTGAAGGTAACACAATTTGCAGTGATCTCAAATATGCATGAAAGATTTTGGCCAGATTTATTTCTCAACCATTTCTGTCTTCCCCAGAGACAAAAATCTCTCAAAAAATATACATTATATGATTATATTAACAATGTCAACAATGTCATTATATAATACTTTATGAATGAGAATTTATGTGTATATCCAGCAGGTAGTCTTGACAATCACCATGGAAACAACAAGACTCTTGTAGTACTTCCACAATTTACATTGCCTACTCTGTACTAAGGGCTGTGGATACAGAGATTAAAAACAGCAGCTTTCACTGTGATATCAGATTCTGACTTAGGCAACCTAAAGTGTTGGAGAGAACGAACCTTGTGTCAACTCTATGTTGAGGGTTTTACATGTATTATTTCTATTAGTTATATTTTCTCAGCCATTCTAGTAATGGCATTTTTCTCTTCCATTTTACTGATGAGACAAATGGGTTTCACAGCAGTTAAATAAATTGTCTGAGATTAAAGAGCAGTGTGTGCTAGAGCCAGGATTCTAACTCATCACTCATAGAAGCCATGCTCTCTACACTAGGTTGAACATCCCCTCTGGAAGTCAGGGGAAAGCTTCACCACGTTAGAATTTTGCAGTTTGTAGTTTGGTGTGAAGGAACTGGGAAATCATGACTTGAGCTTAGATATCCTTCTCAAAGGGTACTATTGATTGCTTTGGGGAAAGCATATTGTCCAAGGAAAGTTGCTTTCTAGATAAGGAAAATCTACCCATAACAGATATTTTTATTTGTATTATCTATAATTTCAATGCAACTGTCCTAACCAGTTTCTTAAGAACTATGCTCTATAAGAATGACAGCAGTGTAATTATGTAGTCAGAAATGTATTAATCTCAAGAATGCTATAATTATCTAAAATTCAAGATAAATGGATATTTCACCACATACCTTCAGAAATTCTGACATATGAACTTTTCCATAGAGTTAGTAACCTGAAGGTTATTATGAAAACCTCTGCATACCCACAAAATGCATAAATTAGCAGTTCACCCAAACTTACAAGTATTTCAAAATGGGTCTTTCTGAAATTCTGCATAGACTCTAAAATGTGTCTTAAGTGGATTCTATAGCACGACTGAGATTTCTTGAGACACCTCTGTTACCAGTTATTAATGATTTCTCTCAAGACATTTACACAAAACACGGAGGAGCAAAAAAGCAATTTTTCAAAGTGGTGCTAGTGACTAATGGGGTTATTTACTAATATTTTCAGTTATTGCAATTTAAGCCATCCTTCAGCCAAATTATAAATGACTTCCTAATATGGATCTTTGAGGTCATCCAAGAGTAGATAAATCCCTAGTATTAAATTCATTAAATCTGAGTCTTTTGTTTTGAAATTTCATTGATTCCATGAAAATGATAAGAAATCCCAACATTGAGATTGATTTTGATGATAATATAGGTGTAATCTGGCTTCCCTGGTGGCTCAGTGGTAGAGTCTGCCTGCAATTCAGGAGATGTGGGTTCAATCGCTGGATCAGAAAGATCCCCTGGAGAAGCAAACGGCAACCCACTCTAGTATTTTTGCTTGGGAAATCCCATGGACAGAGGAGCCTGGAGGGCTACAGTCATGGGGTAGCAAAAGAGTCAGACACAGCTTAGCGACTAAACAGCAACAAAACGACAGGAATAATCTAAGACAAAACTTATGTTCAGTGGATCATAAATAATGATTCCACAAAGCATCAGAAATCAACACTTTCCTTGCTAGACATAGGAAGCTGCCTATAATTCTCTGCCTTCCCAATCACTTTGACATGTCTTAGGAGATGGCCAAAATGCTGCTACTAATGTTGTTTTCTAAGCAACATCAATAGCAGTAATAGCATGTGCACATTGTATTAATGTTTGCCTTTAGGATAATATGATTTTTATACATTTTACTGTTCTAATAAAGGTGTTAGAAAGTATAGATTTATTCAACATTATGTCATGCACGTAGTAATCAAACTAATGGATCCAGACTTCAAGTATGATAATTATAGATAGCAAACGACTAGAAAGGGAGTTAAACCTGGCACTGAGCCAAGATCTCAGAAAATGAAAACTAAGTACACATTTTAAGTAAAATATGTGAGAGACGTAAGTGGAATGAAACAAAGGAAAAGCATTCAAAAATAAGCTAAAAAAATTTTATATTTGTCACACAGTACATAAAAGCAAGATTCAGTCTTTGTAGCTCGGCTTTGACTGTGATATTTATAGAGTGCAACACTAGAAAGTTTAAAGCAGGTGTGTAAAGGTGCAGAGGAAATCTCATGAGGCAGAGGAGTGGAATAGTTGAGGCAGATTGATTCTGACATTTGTAGATGTCAAAGGCTAGGAGAAATCACTACGGAACCAAGATTTTTAATCTGAGGACTCTGAGACAAAAAAATTAAAGCGTAGAAATAAATATATGTCTCATTAAGAGATGCATTTTTACTTCTCTGTCTTGTGAAATTATATTTTCTGCGTTAATATAACTGCATTTCAGGGAAGTAGCTAATTTTTTTATATGTCAGAAATGAGTGGTAGAAAACATGTTACTACAGCATGTAGGGCATCACAAGTAAATGGTACTTTAAAAGATTCTTTTGTAAAATTTAAACAAAATAAATGTTGAGGTTTATATGCCAGCATCTCTCCCGGTAGAGAGGGAATGTGTCCAAAATTCATTCCAAACTTTTGAAAAGTAGAGAAGAAAACGGTGTCACATTTTATAGCTACTTGAAAAGACTACTGGAGTTAGATTAAGAGGACTCTCACTTTTGACTTTGTCCCTTTTGCTGCTGCTACTGCTGCTAAGTCGCTTCAGTCATGTAGGACTCTGTGCGACCCCATAGACGGCAGCCTACCAGGCTCCTCCGCCCATGGGATTTTCCAGGGAAGAGTACTGGAGTGGATTGCCATTGCCTTCTCTGGTCCCTTTTGCAGGCTTCAAGCATCTGTCACAGATACATTTGGCACAACTGGTCTTTTGCTTCTTTCCTTTATCTTTTTGACATTTCAAAAAATCCTATTTTCCCTGCCTTCATTTAATGAGAATCAGGTTCACTTTTTTAGTTTTGCCAGTGTTTCAATAACAAGACATTTATGGGAAAACTCATGATGTATCTCTTATTATGTAAGGTATATAAGGGGTTTGAAGAGATTAAGTCTTACATATAGGACAAGTGACTAGGGAACGATTAAATTTTGAATTATGGCATAACTATAATCATAAAAGAGTACATTTATGGAAGAGATTATTTGTAAATTGATATAATCAAAGAAATCGGTGCTGAAGCATAACTAAAAGTTGGACTATGGGAGGTATAATATTTGCTCTATGGACGCATATATTGTTGAGTAAATCAGGAAAGATATCACATAAGTATAAGGCCAGATCCAGGATAAAATAAAATGTATATTCCAAGCATAAAGAAGAGTTCTTAATTTTAGGAGAATTTATTCCAGAAGAGAACAAGAATAGGGAGACAGAAGAAGTAGAGTTGCTTTATGAAGTGAAGAGATAGAAAGTCCTGACAAACCACAATGAAGTTGAAGTCCAGGAATTACAGTAAAAATAAAACTGCTTAGAAAATGTCAGGGAATGTCTCTTACCCACTGTAACAGGCAGTGCTTCCTCTAGCCCAGAAGTCCCAGCCTCTGGGACCTAATGCCTGATGAGCTGATGTAATAATAATAAAAATAAAGTGTACAACAAAGTGTAATACACTTGAATCATCCTGAAACCACCGCCACCCCCACCCTGCTCCATGGAAAAATTGTCTTCCACGAAACCAGTCCATGGTGCCAAAAAGGTTGGGGACCACTGCTTTACCCCATCTCCTTTCTCTGATTCAAACCCATCCAGAAGTCACATAGTTATGGCAGGTTATGAAGGAGAAGCAGGATCATAGCTTTTTATTAAGAAAAAAGGAAGGAGGGAGCAAAGCAAGCAATGGAAACAGGAACCTGCTTTTTCTTCTACTGCTGATAAAGATGACATCCTCCTGCCTAGACAAGCTGCCAGCATAGGGACAGCACGTTAGGAGTTTTTGTGCTAACAGAGGGGTTTGTCTTTAAAAGAGTCAGCTGTCGACCTATTGAAATGACACCACTGAAGGCAATGGCACCCCACTCCAGTACTCTTGCCTGGAGAATCCCAGGGATGGCGGAGCCTGGTAGGCTGCCATCTATGGGGTCACACAGAGTCAGACACAACTGAAGCAACTTAGCAGCTGCAGCAGCAGCTAAGTGTCTAGCCCACTCTGGCCTTACAGCACTTACTTGTTGTCCAAATTCCTGACAGTTGAGACTAACTTTAGACAGAATCAGAATGTAAGAAAATTTTATTTTTCATTTCCACGAAAAGTCTCCTCACAATAAACACTGTGGAGTTGATGAACCAGTACTTCTAGGGGCCAGTTCTCAAGGACATCAAGGAAGCAAGAAATTGTGGTGAGAGATGGTGAAATGATTATCATCTCAAGGCTGCATTCACTTGAAAGAACCACCTATAATAAAACAGGTAAGAAGGTAAGCTTGTGCCAAGTCCTGGCTGCTCTGCTAATACTGTGACCTTGGCCACGTCTTTCTGTTTCTTTGTGCCTCTGTTTCCTTTTCTGTGAAATGGGGATGACAATGATACTTTCCACTTGGTGTTGTTATAAGGATAAATGATGTAATGTGCTTAGTGTGAGGGGCTTTGTAGGCACTACATAAATTTAGTTGAAAGTTATATTGAAACTCAGTTTGCCAAATACTGTATAAATATATCTTCATAGTATCCTGAAAGCTGTTTCCATTACAATCCTCATTTCATGGGTGAAACTGAGGCTTGATAATTTTTTGTAACTCTCTCAAGATCATAATGTGTGTAAGGCTCAAAATAATTTCATCTAATCCTGAAACTTTGCCTCATTTTTACCCATTCTGTCTCTGAAATGTGGCCCTTAAATCCAAACACATCCTTTTATATCTTGGACTGTATAAAACTAAAGAAAGTGGAAGAGTAGGGACAAAGTAGTTGACATTTTGTAACTTTCTATATACTTTAGGCTATACTCTAGAGTCACTTGAGGTGTAGTACTCTTTGCACTATTAATTAGCAGTACTTATCCCCACCTTTCTCTACTTTTACCAGCATTATTTAAACATATGGTACCAAAAAGTTGTGCTAGTCATGTCATTGATATTTCCCAAAAAAGGTATACTAAAATCTAAGTCTCTCTCTCTTGTTTTTTTTTTTTTTTACTATACCTGCATTAACCTAAATTTCTTTCCTTTAGTGTTGTAGTCACATTTAAACAACAATGTAGTGACACTCATAATTCAGAAAGCCTGAGAGGTGAAGGAGTCTAATTGGAAAAATATGCATAGGAAGACTCAGAGCAGACATGCTACAGCCAAGCTCAAAGTGTACATAGTTTCTTTCTAGATATTCCAAAGTAGTAGCACAAAAAAGTAACATATTGCATTAACACCTAAGCATAAAAGTGTCATAGCCTCTTCATGAGAGAACAGGTGTTACATTTTAGGACTGTGTATTGTTCATGTAGTATTTATGTCTTTCAAGTTTGTTTGACATTCCAGAAAAGATGTGACTGGGACTTATAAATAAAATCGGAAACATTTTCTTTTATTTTCATTTTATTATATACACATTTTTTCTCATTTTTTATTGAGATGAAATATAAAGGTAAACTATGTATCTTATGAACACACACACTAATATGCATAGGAAAATCAATTAACTAGGTAGAACACTTTTTACTTTTATATTCTTGATTATTATTCCTCTGATTCCTGTTGTTTCAAGTGGCTAGAATTTGTTCAGTTACTTTGAAATAGAATAATAATATTACTAACAGTAAACAGAGAATAATGAAAGCATATAGGGATTTAAGAAGAGTAAGACCAAAAATATGAAAAATTAAAAAAAAATTACCTCCTTTAGAAACACCCTAGACATTCTAATGTGATAAATCACAATACTACTCATTTGAGTTTTACCTACTGAATAACTCCAAAAGAAACTATGGCTTTTGATGATAAATAAAATATATCTTGTACACATATATAATGAGGAAAATATTAATAGCTCTTATTAGTAAATGGTAATTTCCCCTCTTGTGACATAATTATATTTTTCATTTAATCTAGTTTTCCTTATAAATTGGATGAGTTATACCTGAAATTTGGGCTGAAAGAATTTTAATTAGTTAATTCTTAAGGAGAGAATATATTGTACAGAATGCTAAGAGTACAGTAGTGTGTTCTGAAGTTATAAAGTTTAAATATATTCTTTAATTTATATTATATATAATTTAATAGATATATATACATATAATATATATATACATATATATTTTTTGTTCCCTTGCTAAAGTCATGTCCAATTCTGCAGCCCCATGAACTGCAACATGCCAGGCTTCCCTGTTTCACTGTCTCCCTGAGTTTTGCTCAAACTCATATCCATTGAGTCAGGGATGCCATCTAATCATCTCAGCCTCTGTCGCCCCCTTATCCTCTTGCCCTCAATCTTTCCCAGCATCCAGGTCTTTTCCAATGAGTTGGCTCTTGGCATCAAATGGCCAGAGTATTGACGCTTCAGCCTCAGTATCAGTTGTTCCAATGAATATTCAGGATTGATTGCCTTTAGGATTGACTGTTTTGATCTCCTTGCAGTCCAAGGGACTCTCAAGAGTCTTCTCCAGCACCACAGTTCAAAAGCATCAGTTTTTTTGGCACTCTGCATTCTTTATGATCCAACTCTCACATCCATATATATATACTGGAAAAACCATAGTTTTGAATATACAAAACTTTGTCGGCAAAGTGATGTCTCTACTGTAATTTGATACACTGTCTAGGTTTGTCATAACTTTTATTGCAAGAAGCAAATGTCTTTTTACTTTTGTGGCTGCTGAAACCATCTTCATTGATTTTGGAGCCCAAGAATATGAAATCTGACACTGTTTCCAATTTTCCCCCATCTATTTGCCATGAATTGATAGGACCAGGTGCCATGATCTTCGTTTTTTTAATGACGAGTTTTAAGCCAACTTTTTCACTCTCCTCTTTCACTCTCCTCAAGGAGCTCTTTAGTTCCTCTTCACTTTTTTCCATTAAAGTGATATCATCTGCATATCTGAGGTTATTGATATTTCTCCAGGCAATTTTGATTCTAGCTTCTGAGTCATCCAGCCCAGCATTTCATATGATGTTTTCTGTATAGAAGTTAAATAAGCAGGGTGACAATATACAGCCTTGACGTACTCCTTTCCCAGTTTTGAACCAGTCCATAGTTTCATGTCCAGTTCTAACTGTCGCTTCTTGCCCTGCATAGAGGTTTCTCACAAGGCAGGTAATATGGTCTGGTATTCCCATCTCTTTGAGAGTATTCCACAGTTTTTTCTGATCCAAACAGTCAAAGGTTTTAGCATAATCAATGAGGCAAAAGGAGATGATTGTTTTAGAATGTCCTTGCTTCTTCTATGATCCAGTGGATGTTGACAATTTGATCTCTGGTGCCTCTGACTTTTCTAAATCCAGCTTGTACATCTGGAAGTTTTCAGTTTACGTACTGTTGAAGCTTAACTTGAAGGATTTTGAGCATAATATTGCTAGCATGTGAAATGAGAACAATTGTATAGTAATTAAAACATTCCTTGGCATTGTCTTTCTTTGGTATTGGAATGAAAACTGACCTTTTCCAGTCCTGTGGCCACGGCTGAGTTTTCCAAATTTGCGGGCCTATTGAGTGCACCACTTTAACAGCATCATCATTTAGGATTTGAAATAGCTCAGCTGGAATTCTATCACCTCCACACAAACTTTGTTCATAACAATGCTTCCTAAAGCCCACTTGACTTAACACTCCAGGATATCTGTCTCTAGGTGAGTGACCACACCACTGTGCTTATCTAGGTCATTAAGAGCTCTTTTGTACAGTACTTCTGTGTATTCAGATATAAAAATCAAATATATTAAGTTAAATAAGCCACTATGTCACTAGTCACAGTCATGGTGGTTTGGGGATATCTGATAATAATACTAACAGACAGTACAATTTTACTAAATTTAATCTCAATGTCTAGTTTTCAAACATACATTTAAATGATAGTAAATTCATTTGTATTAGGCTCTAAGTTTCTTTAAGCTAGCAAGGTATCATTTAATCATTTACCTCTTCCTTTATACTTAATGGTAAAACATCACACTTCTGTTGCTATGTTTGGAGAAAAAAAAAAACATAAATTCCTATTCAAATCATGTATATTAAATATAACACTGGAAGTTCCAGTCATTGCAACAAGGTAAATAAAATATATACATATATGTCTGTATATTATATATATATATATATACACACATATATATGTATTTTTTTCTGTAAGGAAGAAATAAATATTAACAGTTTTCTATTTACCAGTGATATGTTTATTTTATATAAAAATCTGAAGAAATCTATGAATAAGTAAGAAAAAATCAGAAATTAATTTTCTAGGTCATAGGATACAAGGTTAATATTAAAGCTCAATTTTAATTTGTATGTACTCACCTCAACATTTAGCTAATAGAATATCACCAAAACATTAAATATAAAAGAATACATTTTTTAAAAGACATAAAAGTTTTCTAGGCAACAAATTCAAATATATTTTGATAAAATAGAGATAAACTAAATGGAGTCATATACTATGTTCATGATTTAGAAGCATTTCAAATTTATAGAATTTTAATTCCACCCAATTAACATCAAAGTTACTGCACTGAAAATTCCTGCAACTTTTAAAAGGAAATTGATGAATTATTTGTAAAATATTCATGAAACAACTAAAACAACGAAAGAAAAAAAATTAAATAGGAAAGAAAAACAAATCTGGAAGATTTACTCTACCCGATTTCAAGACTTACTAAAAGCTACTGTAATCAGGAGAGTGTATTGTTACCAGAAAGTTAGAGATACAGATTAAGGAGATAAAATAGAGAGTCTATAAATATATATGTAAGTATTTGTTTTTGACAAATATTTCAAAGCAGTTTTCTTGGATAAGAAAATGGTTCTATGGGCACCGGAAATCCACATGGGAAATAAATGAACACACTGAACCTTAGTTTGAAATAGACCACAGACTAATAATAAAAGCTAAAAGTTTTACCATATTGAGTCAAAGGTACAGAATTTGTATCTAACTGGTGGAAATACTTTTGCTTTCACCTCAAGGAAACCTAATATTTACAATAATTGGTACCAAGAGAGTCAATTCACTGTAGATTATATCCTTTGCTCTTACTGGAATTAAAATTTTAAATTAATGAATCAAAATGTCTTTTACTTTTTAAGATTAAATTCTAAAAATTTTACAATTTTACGAAATTTTAAGTATACATCATCCAAAATTTGAATATTATTCAATTTTTAAATTTAAAATTCATTTGTAAATACTAAAATATTCACAAATAAATGAAAGCAAAAGTTATACACATCAAAACTTGTAGCATGTAGCTACTTTAGTGTTTATAGGACCTTTAAATCCGTAGCTTTGAATTGCTGCTGCTGCTAAGTCGCTTCAGTCGTGTCTGACTCTGTGCGACCACATAAAAGGCAGCCCACCAGGCTCCTCCATCCCTGGGATTCTCCAGGCAAGAATACTGGAGTGGGTTGCCATTTCCTTCTCCAAGCTTTGAATTAGAAAAAAATAAAAAACCAATTTCTCATCCCTTTATGCATATGAACTGAGTATTTAGAAAAGGGAAAAAAAATATACCCCAAAATACAGCATGAAAGTATCATAAAAAAATATAATCAGAATATAATGCTATAGGAAATATACAATAGTGAAAATCAACACAGTCAGGGACAATACAGTTGATAGTGGGTATGCTGTGCTGTGTTGTGCTTAAGTAACTTCAGTCGTGTTCCAACTCTTTGGAACCCCATGGACTGTAGCCCACCAGGCTCCTCTGTCCATGGGATCCTCCAGGCAACAATACTGGAATGGGTTGCTATGCCCTCCTCCAAGGATAATGGATATTCAAATATGAAGTTGAATGTATCTTCTGACCCTGTACATTCATTCCATATATGTAATGTAAGGACTCTTGTTCATGTGCATGAGAATATCTGTAGAATAATTATTTTAGCAGCATTTTTAGTACTGGAGAAAAACCTCCTTTTGTCTATTGGCAGTAGAATGGGTAAGTAAAATGAACTTTCTTCTTTCAAAGAAACACTGAGTGAAAAAAATAAATAAGGATTGTTACATATTGCAAAAGAGACAAGTCACAAAGTTAACATCAAAGGGAAAAAACTTACATAAACTTATATAGAGAATGAATTATGTCATATTAAATTTTAAAATGCAACTCTAAATACTACGCTAATTATTAATATACCCATATGTAAGTTTACACACACACAAAAGCACGAGAATTCTATGAAAACAAAATTCAAGTCAGGGTTGCCTGTGTTTCACTATCTGGAGAAAATGTACAGCCCAAATAATCATTTCTTACTTTTTTTCTTTAAACAGTTCATATAATGAGTTTATAAAATAAACTATTTATTGTAAGGCTTTTGGATTGTATTAAAATAACATTATTATTTTTCATGGAGACACAATAGAGACATAGACATAGACAATAGACCTGTGGACACAGCAGGTGAAGGAGAGGGTGGGACAAATTGAGAGAGTAGCATTGAAACATGCATTACCATCATTTAGATAGATAACCAGCAAGAATTTGCTGTACAATTCAGGGAGCCCAACCCGGTACTTTGTGACATCTTAGATGGGTGGGATGTGGGGAGAGCGAGGCTCAAGAGAGAGGCGACATATCTATGGCTTGGCTGATTCATGTTGATGGATGACAGAAACCAGTACAACATTCTAAAGCAATTATCCTCCAATTAAAAATAAATATTTAATTTAAAAAAACGTCTTTATTTAGTTTCTAATTATCTAAAAGTTGCATACTAAATGTGAAATAATTTTAACTGTGTAAAGGTGTAACGGAGCAAGAAACCCCGATGCAAATTGAAACCCTGATGCTTTGAGACAACAGCCATAAGCATTTTGGGGACTAAACATCAGTGCCTGTCCTTGTGCATGTGCCCATGTTGCTTTTCACAGTGTGATCTCTTTCTACTACGTTTGCCTGTTGGACACTTACTGAGGGCCAGACACTTGGAAATGCAGCCTCGGTCCCTGCTGTCTCATTCACTTGTCCCGGAGAAAATCTCTTAATTCTACCATCCAGGATGTCGAATAAATACTTATTTAATGCATATATATTTTGAAAACACCCACAAGTTTTCTGTTTAAAGGAATAAAAACAGATTTGCATATTGGCCTGAAGGTTTAAACATGGACCCTCTGAAAGCACAAGCGGCAGGAAATTTTAACATTGGAGACATTTCATCAAAAGTGCCCTGCCCCTGGGTATATAAATTGAAATTCATGAACTATCAACAGGAGCTTATCTCCCTTGCTCCATGGGAGGAAAATGAAGGGAAAGTAATGGAAGGGTAATGAGTAAAGCGGAGCTTTAGTAGCATAAAAAGGAAAACAAAATGTAGCTCATTCCCTCTCCCACCGCCTAATTAAGGGTGTTTGTGTATACACATGTGCATCTGAGTACAGTCACTCTACTTTCTCTCCCTTAAAATGGAGAAAATATAAATTTATATAAAAGCAAAGTAATGACAATAACTATATTTGTGTTTGTGCACTGCTGTAAAGATTTTAATTCATTTATGTTTTCTCATTTAATCCACCCATGAGGTTTCTAAAGTGTCAGGAGATGTATTATTCATTCAAAGAATTAGGAATCTGAGACACAAAAAGTTCTGTGACTTTTTCAAGGTTACAAAGCTGCTTCATGTCAGAACTAGAACTAAAGTGATCACCTCAAGATGTTTGATATGTTTCACAATTCTTTTATGCTAAGAAACAAACATTTTCTTCAAATTTGCAAAGAAGATAACATGTTATGGTAAAAAAAATAAATTTAAATACAGGGCCATTTCAAAATTTACTCATGTATTTAAAATTTTAGATTATAAACTGAATTAAATTGGTATTGTATTTCAAATACTTTGCAAACAGCTTATATAAACAGTATGATTTGTAAACATAGGCTTTGAGTATGAGAAGAACTTTAGAGATGTCAATCTAATTCTCTTCTTTTAAAAATAAGGAGCAAAATTTAGAGAGTTTGATATCCAAGGTCATGTAAATTTTCTGGGCTAGAGTTTAAACAATACGCAGTGCAATTTGGACTATAAGATGAAGTGTGTGCATGTGAGTTTATATAGCTGTGTGAGTTATATAATATTAAGAAACTCAATGATACATCGAAAAAGTGATATCTATTTGTAATTATTTTTATTATTGTATTACATAATGATGGCATTTTGGAGTGGGTTGCCATTTTGTTCTCCAGGGTCTTCCCAACCCAGGGAAGGAACCCGGATCTCCTGCACTGCAGACAGACTCTTTATCGTCTGAGCCACCAGGGTAGCCCTATAAGGAAACAGTTTTCCTTAAAGTGTAACATATATACAAAAAGGTACCCAAATGTGTGCATATAGCTTGACAAATTTTTCCAAATATATCAGATCAATAAGTATAACCATATTCAGAATAAAAGTCATATCAGTATCAGACCACCAGAAACCCTTTCGGCTCTTCTGACATCATTAATTATCCCCTATTCTAGGTTATAATAACATGAGTTTTGTTCTTTTCTGCATTTCATATGTATGAAATAAATAATACTTTCTTGGCTCTGGATGTTATATTTTTATAACCACACCTACTTTTCTTCTTGTTTCCATCCTTTCAGTTCAGTTCAGTACTGTCACTCAGTCGTGTCCTACTCTTTGCCACCCCATGAATCCCAGCACGCCAGACCTCCCTGTTCATCACCATCTCCTGGAGTTCATTCAGACTCACGTCCATCGAGTCTGTGATGCCGTCCAGCCATCTCATCCTCGGTTGTCCCCTTCTCCTCCTGCCCCCAATCCCTCCAAGCATCAGAGTCTTTCCCAATGAGTCAACTCTTCTCATGAGGTGGCCAAAGTACTGGAGTTTCAGCTTTAGCATCATTCCCTCCCAAGAAATCCCAGGGCTGATCTCCTTCAGAATGGACTGGTTGGATCTCTTTGCAGTCCAAGGGACTCTCAAGAGTCTTCTCCAACACCACAGTTCAAAAGCATCAATTCTTTGGCGCTCAGCCTTCTTCGCAGTCCAACTCTCACATCCATACATGACCACTGGAAAAACCATAGCCTTGACTAGACAGACCTCAGTCGGCAAAGTAATGTCTCTGCTTTTGAATATACTATCTAGGTTGGTCATAAATTTTATTCCAAGGAGTAAGTGTCTTTTAATTTCGTGGCTGCAGTAACCATCTGCAGTGATTTTGGAGCCCCAAAAAATAAACTCTGACACTGTTTCCACTGTTTCCCATCTATTTCCCATGAAGTGGTGGGACCTGATGCCATGATCTTCGTTTTCTGAATGTTGAGCTTTAAGCCAACTTTTCACTCTCCTCTTTCACTTTCATCAAGAGGCTTTTTAGTTCCTCTTCACTTTCTGCCATAAGGGTGGTGTCATCTGCATATCTGAGGTTATTGATATTTCTCCCGGCAATCTTGATTCCAGCTTGTGTTTCTTCCGGTACAGCATTTCTCATGATGTACTCTGCATAGAAGTTAAATAAGCAGGGTGACAATACACAGACTTGATGTACTCCTTTTCCTATTTGGAACCAGTCTGTTGTTCCATGTCCAGTTCTAACTGTTGCTTCCTGACCTGCATACAGATTTCTCAAGAGGCAGGTTAGGTGGTCTGGTATTCTCATCTCTCTCAGAATTTTCCACAGTTTATTGTGATCCACACAGTCAAAGGCTTTGGCATAGTCAATAAAGCAGAAATAGATGATTTTCTGGAACTCTCTTGCTTTTTCCATGATCCAGCGGATGTTGGCTATTTGATCTCTGGTTCCTCTGCCTTTTCTAAAACCAGCTTGAACATCAGGGAGTTAATGGTTCACATATTGCTCCATTGCCTGGCTTGGAGAATTTTGAGCATTACTCTACTAGCGTGTGAGATGAGTGCAATTGTGCAGTAGTTGGAGCATTCGTTGGCATTGCCTTTCTTTGGGGTTGGAATGAAAACTGACTTTTTCCAGTCCTGTGGCCACTGCTGAGTTTTCCAAATTTGCTGGCATATTGAGTGAAACACTTTTGCAGCATAATCTTTCAAGATTTGAAACAGCTCAACTGGAATTCCATCACCTCCACTAGCTTTGTTCATAGTGATGCTTTCTAAGGCCCACTTGACTTCACTTTCCAAGATGTCTGGCTCTAAGTGAGTGAGCACATCATCATGATTATCTGGGTCGTGAAGATCTTTTTTGTACAGTTCTTCTGTGTGTTTCTTGCCACCTCTTCTTAATATCTTCTGCTTCTGTTAGGTCCATACCATTTCTGTCCTTTATCAAGCCCATCCTTGCATGAAATGTTCCCTTGTTATCTCTAATTTTTGTGAAGAGTTCTCTAGTCTTTCCCATTCTGTTGTTTTCCTCTATTTCTTTGCATTGATTGCTGAAGAAGGCTTTCTTATATGTTGTTGCTATTCTTTGAAACTCTGCATTCAGATGCTTATATCTTTCCTTTTCTCCTTTGCTTTTTGCCTCTCTTCTTTTCACAGCTATTTGGAATGCCTCCTCAGACAGCCATTTTGCTTTTTTGCATTTATTTTCCATGGGAATGGTCTTGATCCCTGTCTCCTGTACAATGTCATGAACCTCATTCCATAGTTCATCAAGCACTCTATCTATCAGATCTAGATCCTTAAATCTATTTCTCACTTCTACTGTATAATCATAAGGGATTTGATTTAGGTCATACATGAATGGTCTAGTGGTTTTCCCTACTTTCTTCAATTTAAGTCTGAATTTGGCAATAAGGAGTTCATGATCTGAGCCACAGTCAGCCCCTGGTCTTGTTTTTGTTGACTGTATAGAGCTTCTCCATCTTTGGCTGCAGAGAATATAATCAATCTGATTTTGGTGTTGACCATCTGGTGATGTCCATGTGTAGAGCCTTCTCTTGTGTTGTTGGAAGAGGGTGTTTGCTATGACCAGTGAATTTTCTTGGCAAAACTCTATTAGTCTTTGCCCTCCTTCATTCCTCATTCCAAGGTCAAATTTGCCTTTTACTCCAGGTGTTTCTTGACTTCCTACTCTTGCATTCCAGTCCCCTATAATGAAAAGGATATCTTTTTTGGGTGTTAGTTCTAAAAGGTCTTGTAGGTCTTCATAAAACTGTTCAGCTTCTTCAGCATTACTGATTGGGGCATAGACTTGGATAACTGTGATATTGAATGGTTTGCCTTGGAAATGAACAGAGATCATTCTGTCATTTTGAGACTGCATCCAAGTACTGCATTTCGGACTCTTTTGTTGACCATGATGGCTACTCCATTTCTTCTGAGGGATTCCTGCCCGCAGTAGTAGATATAATGGTCATCTGAGTTAAATTCACCCATTCCAGTCCATTTTAGTTCGCTGATTCCTAGAATGTCAACGTTCACCGTTGCCATCTCTGGTAGGTGTTGCAAGAGGGCATTAGAGGGCAGACACACTGAAACCATACTCACAGAAAACTAGTAAATCTAATCACACTAGGACCACAGCCTTGTCTAACTCAATGAAACCAAGCCATGCCTGCAGGGCAACCCAAGACAGGCGGGTCATGGTGGAGAGGTCTGACAGAGCGTGGTCCAATGGAGAAGGGAATGGCAAGCCACTTCAGTATTCTTTCCTTGAGAACCCCATGAACAGTATGAAAAGGCAAAATGATAGGATACCAAAAGAGGAACTCCCCAGCTCATTAGGTGCCCAATATGCTACTGGAGATCAGTGGAGAAATAACTCCAGAAAGAATGAACGGATGGAGCCAAAGCAAAAACAATACCCAGTTGTGGATGTGACTGGTGATAGAAGCAAGATCCAATGCTGTAAAGAGCAATATTGCATAGGAACCTAGAATGACAGGTCCATGAATCAAGGCAAATTGGAAGTTGTCAAACAAGAGATGGCAAGGGTGAACGTCGACATTCTAGGAATCAGCGAACTAAAATGGACTGGAATGGGTGAATTTAACTCAGATGACCATTCCATCCTTTACTCATGGCAAAAAATAATTTATTCTGCATTAATACAATTTTGTCACTTTAGGAATGTCATATAAATGAAATCATACAGTACATATTATTTCGTTATTGATAGGTAGTTAGCATAACTCCCTGTGGGTTCATCAAATCATCTAACATATTAATAATCTGTTTCTTTCTGTTGCTTAAGTAGTATGACATGGTATTAATGAACTATAGTTCTCTAGCCATTAGCGTCTGGGTTGTTTCCATTTTGGAACCTTTGAAGTCTTAAATTTAAATATTCTATTTGCCATTTCTTACTATTTACAGGACTATTCAGGTGTTCTACTTCATCTTAGTTGAGTTTTCATGGTTCTTAGGTTTTAAAAACCTGGTCCAAATTCTAACTTGTCAAATTTATAAATATAAACTGGTTAATATTATTCCTTTATTCTTAATGGTTGCAAGATATTTAGTAGTATTTCCTGTTTCATTTCTGGTGTTGTGGATTTGTGTCTTTGTTCTTATATTTTTCAAAATGCTAGAATTTTATAAGTTTATTACTTTTTTTAGACTCACTCTCTGTTTCATTGTATTTTTGTTTTCCTCTTTCAATTTTGTTGGTTTTGGCTCTTATTTTTGTAACTTTCCTTCTACTCGTTGAGATTACTTCATTGACCTATTCATTACTTAGAGATATCTCATATAATCTCCAAGGGTCTTGAGATTTCTCTGTGTTTTCTGTTAATGAGTTCTAATTTGACTCCACTATATTAAGATAATATTCTGTATAAGATCAATTTTTAGCATAGTTTTTTTATTTTTATTTTATTTTTTTATAATTATTTATTATTTTTTTAATTTTAGTTTTTTTATTTTTTAAATTTTAAAATCTTTAATTCTTACATGCATTCCCATTTTAAAATTATTGAAGTTTGCTTTTGGCCCAGGACATAGAATATCATTATACATGTTTCCCTGGTGCCTAAAAATAATTCATATTCTGTGTTTTGGAGCATAGCATTCTATATGTTTTGTTTTGATTAGATTTTACTGCTTGACTGTGTCATTCAGTTCTATATCATTTTCAATTTTTTATTTATAAGTTCTATCAGATGCTGAAAGATGGGTACTGAAATGTCTAACATAATTTTGGCAACCCACTCCAGTATGAGGTGAGGTGAGGTGAGGTGAAGTTGCTCAGTCGTGTCCGACTCTTTGCGACCCCATGGATTGTAACCTACTAGGCTTCTCCGTACATGGGATTCTCCAGGCAAGAATACTGGAGTGGATTGCCATTTCCTTCTCCAGGGATCTTCCCGACCCAGGGATTGAACCCGGGTCTCCCACATTGGAGGCAGGTGCTTTAACCTCTGAGCCACCAGGGAAGCCCCATTCCAGTATACTTGCCTGGAAAATTCCATGGGCAGAGGAGCCTGTGGGCTACAGTCCATGGGGTCACAAAGAGTTGGATATGACTGTGCACACACATACACACTTTTTCTTTCAGCTCTATCAGTTTCCCTACATGCATTTTCAGGTTTTGCTGTTTTGATTTTGCATTTATGATTGCTATGCCTTACTGGCAGATTGGTACTTTTATCTTTATGTAGTGTTCCTACTTGTCTCTATTAATTTTCTTTCATTTGAAATTTACTTTTTTCTTATGTTACTGTAACCACTCTGTTTTTATCTGTTCGTGCGTCAGTTCAGTCAGTTCAGTCACTCAGTCATGTCCGACTCTTTGCGACCCCATGAATTGCAGCACGCTAGGCCTCCCTGTCCATCACCACTCCCGGAGTTCACTCAAATTCATGTCCATCGGGTCGGTGATGCCATTCAGCCATCTCATCCTCTGTCATCCCCTTCTCATCCTGCCCCCAATCCCTTCCAGCAACAGAGTCTTTTCCAATGAGCCATCTCTTTGTATGAGGTGGCCAAAGTACTGGAGTTTCAGCTTTAGCATCATTCCTTCCAAAGAAATCCCATGGCTGATCTCCTTCAGAATGGACTGGTTGGATCTCCTTGCAGTCCAAGGGACTCTCAAGAGTCCTCTCCAATACCACATTTCAAAAGCATCAATTCTTCAGCACTCAGCCTTCTTCACAGTCCAACTCTCACATCCATACATGACTACTGGAAAAACCATAGCCTTGACTAGACGGACCTTAGTCAGCAAAGTAATGTCTCTGCTTTTGAATATGCTATCTAGGTTGGTCATAACTTTTCTTCCAAGGTGTAAGCGTCTTTTAATTTCATGGCTACAATCACCATCTGCAGTGATTTTGGAGCCCCCCAAAATAAAGTCTGACACTGTTTCCACTGTCCCCCCTTCTATTTCCCATGAAGTGATGGGACCGGATGCCATGATCTTCGTTTTGTGAATGTTGAGCTTTAAGCCAACTTTTTCACTCTCCTCTTTCACTTTCATCAAGAGGCTTTTTAGCTCCTCTTCACTTTCTGCCATAAGGGTGGTGTCATCTGCATATCTGAGGTTATTGATATTTCTCCTGGCAATCTTGATTCCAGCTTGTGCTTCTTCCAGCCCAGTGTTTCTCATGATGTACTCTGCATATAAGTTAAGTAAGCAGTTATTCATGTGTACATAGAATACATATTTATATCCTTTTATCTTAAAATTAACTATTTCAGTATATTTGAAGTTTCTTGTAGACACAATATTTTTGAATAGCATTGTTTATCAACTTCACCAATCTTTCCTTAATTTGCTGTATTTAGACTGTTTAGATACAATATACTTACTGCTGTGTTAGTACTTAAATCTGCTATTTATTTTCTATTTCTCAGGTTTCATCCTTTATCTCATTTTTTTGTTTAGCTTTTTTTAAATTTTGTATAGTACTTAAAAAAAATTTAGACTCTATCTTGATTTTTTTTTACAGTATTGCTTTTTTTAATATTATGTGCTTAATATGGCTTGCTCTTGTGTAGTTACTATAATATACATACATAGCTTATTATTGTGTACTGTTATCGATGTTTGATCACTTCAAGTGAAGTGTAAAAACTTATTTACTTTAAGGTCCTTTACCTTAATTTCCTTACCTTTACCTTTATCATTTTTATAAATTTCTGTTTACTTCTTTTTACTTCTATGTTTTTGTTGATAGTTTCCCTTTTAAAAACATAGTTGTTTGAAGAAAATTTGTAATTTCTTGTTGGATCCTTCTTATGATAGATGTTTCCTTTCCAGATAATTCCAATATTTGATTCAACTCAATATAGTCAGTTTTGATTGTCTTTTCTCATTCAAGATATAATTTTCCTGGTTCTTGCTATGAGGAGTTATTTTCAATTGGATCCTGAAATTTTGGATACTATATTCCAGACTCTTGAGTCTTATTTAATCCTCTTCTTTAGGCATGCAGTTCTGCTGAGCTATAGCGTTAGGGCTGGGTGACTGTGTATGCTCAGGTTTCCCCTTGGCCCTACTGGCACCAAGTGGGAGGAGCAGAAGGCTGGCTGAATGCCAGGTTGCTGCAGGCCCCAAGCAGAGGCTCAGCTCCCCACTACCATTCCTCTTTACAGCGTTTTTGCTGCCTCATTGCTGCTGGTAGACCTGGTGGTCCAGCTCACCACTGGATACTCCTGCTTTTACCAAGGAAGGAATAGAAGATCAGCTCCCTGCTCAGCCCTGCTGAGTCTACTCTGTAAGGAGAGTTAAGGGTATTTGCTGCTTCTGCTGGGTGGAAGATAGATAAACCAGCTCCCAGTTCAGCCCTCCAAATATACCATCCCAGCAGGGCAATTGTACAATTGACGGAAAATAACCTGCCTGCTCAGTGCAGCCAACACTAACTCTGCAGCTGACTGCCAGCTAGAAAGTTAGTTTCTGCTCATTCAGAGGCTCAACCCTCAGGTGAATAGGGAGGATCTGAGCGCAATTACAGGTTTAGCTCCTGCTGTACTCTGCCACTGCCCCCTACTAGGGGCCTGGGGGCACTAGTACACCCTTCCACCTACAGATGGATGAGGGGTGGAAAATCAACTCAGATCAGAAACTTGAAGCACAGGAGGAAGGCATGGTTTTTCTCCTTTATTGGTCAGTTGGAGGAGGGTAGGATTAGCAAGAAATGTTTTCCGGGGTCAGGTAATCATTTTTCTGACATTTTGGCTTAAAAGAAATAGCTTGTCTTGGGGTTTTTGCTCCCTACTTTATTCCTGCCTGCATATCCAGGTTTGAGGCATCTGCAAGGCTTTTCCCACATGTGCAGACAGGAAAGGAGAAACAGAGAACTCACCTGCTTTTCCTCTTTAGTGGTGTCTCAAGGTGATTAGGCTATTGGCCTTCTCTGTACCTTCCTAAGTTTGTTAGCTCTGTTATGTCCAGGTTTTATTTTATTTTTGCTGTTGAGAGAAGGAAGAGCTGGACAAATTGGGTTATTCTATTTGAATGGACAGGAAAATCTAAAACTTTTTGTATATTGACCTTATATACAAAAACCTTGATAAATTTAATTATTTATTCTAAAAGTTTATATATTGTTTTGGATTTTCTGTGTATTCAGCTATGAATTCTGCAAATAATGAGTTTTATGTCTTCCTTCCAATCTATAATCTTATATTTCTTTTCCTTAACTTTTTCGTCTCTAGTGTAATAAAAGTGATTAAGAGCGGTAATAATGATCATCCTTGTTTTTTCCCAAGCTGAGCCTAATGACAGGATTTCGCCATTAAATACAGTATTTGCTATAATTTTTGTTCATTCTTGTTTTGCAGTATTTATAATTCTCTTCCGTTATTAATTGGTAACTCTTTCTATCAGGTAATGTTGTTTTTCCCATTCTTTCTGGATAAATGTTGTAAAATAAATTGATCTTTTTGGCCTTTGTCCTTCTTCTGTTTATTAAATTACTATTTACATACAATATAATATATCCATAATAGTCAGTGCTTTGTACAAAGCAAAGACGGGCACAATAAATTACAGAAATGGTATGGACCTAACAGAAGCAAAAGATATTAAGAAGAGGTGGCAAGAATACACGGAAGAACTGTACAGAAAAGATAATCATAACACAGATAACCACAATGGCATGATCACTCACCTAGAGCCAGATATCTTGGAGTGCGAAATCAAGTGGCCTTAGAAAGCATCACTATGAACAAAGCTAGTGGAGGTAATGGAATTCCACTTGTGTTATTTCAAATCCTGAAAGATGATGCTGTGAAAGTGCTGCACTCAGTATGAGAGAACATTTGGAAAACTCAGCAGTGGCCACAGGACTGGAAAAGGACAGTTTCATTCCAATCTCAAAGAAAGGCAACGCCATAGAATGCTTAAATTACTGCACAATTGCACTCATCTCACACAGCAGCAAAGTAATGCTCTCAATTCTCTAAGCAGGCTTCAACAGAATGTGAACTGTGAACTTCCAGATATTCAAGCTGCATTTGGAAAAGGCAAAGGAACCATAGATCAAATTGTCAACATCTGGCTCATCAGAAAAGCAAAAGAGTTCCAGAAAAACATCTACTTCTGCTTTATTGTCTACGCCAAAGCCTTTAACTTTGTGGATTACTGCAAACTATGGAAGATTCTTAAAGAGATGGGGACACCAGACCACCTGACCTGCTTCCTGAGAAGTATGTATGCAGGTCAAGAAGCAACAGTTAGAACTGGACATGGAACAACAAACTGGTTCCAAATAGGAAAAGGAGTACATCAAGGCTGTATATTGTCACCCTGCTTATTTAATTTATATGCAGATTACATCATGCAAAATGCCAGGCTGGATAAAACACAAGCTAGAATCAAGATTGCCAGGAGAAATATCAATAACCTCAGATATTCAGATGACACCACCTTTATGGCAGAAAGCAAAGAATAACTAAATATCCTCTTGATGAAAGTTAAAGAGCAGAGTGAAAAAGTTGGCTTGAAACTCAATATTCAGAGAACGAAGTTTATGGCATCTGGTCCCATCACTTCATGGCAAATTGATGGGGAAACAATGGAAGCAGTGACAGACTTCTTCGGGGGCTCCAAAATCACTGCAGATGGTGACTACATTCATAAAATTAAAAGATGTTCGGTCCTTGGAAGAAAAGTATGACCAACCTAGACAACATATTAAAAAGCAGAGACATTACTTTGCCAACAAAGGTCCTTCTAGTCAAAACTATGGTTTTTCCAGTAGTCATGTATGAATGTGAGAGTTGGACTATAAAGAAAGCTGAGTGCCAAGGAATTGATGCTTTTGAACTGTGGTGTTGGAGAAGACTCTTGAGAGTCCCTGGGACTGCAAGGAGATCCAACCAGTCAATCCTAAAGGAAATCAGTCCTGAATGTTTATTGAAAGGACTAATGCTGAAGCTGAAACACCAATACTTTGGCCACCTGATGTGAAGAACTGACTCATTGGATAAGACTCTGATGCAAGAAAATATTGAAGGTGGGAGGAGAAGGGGATGACAGAGGATGAGGTGGTTGGATGGCATCACTGACTCAATGGACATGAGTCTGAGCAAGCTCCGAGAGTTAGTAATGGACAGGGAAGGCTGGCGTGCTGCAGTCCATGGAGTCGCAGAGTCAGACACGACTGAGTGACTGAACTGAACTGAACTGTAGTGACCTGAATGGGAAGGAAATTCTAAAAAGAGAGAATATATGTATATTTGTAGCTGACTCACTTCGGTATACATACAGCAGAAATTAACACAACTTTATAAAGCAACTATATTCCAATAAAAATTAAAGATTTTACCTATATTACATGTAAAGTCTGTTGAATTTTGGTAATTGTATGAAATTGAGTAAACAGAATTACCATTACAGAATAGCTCTTATGACATAAAACATTTTAATTTCTTGCTTTGAAATGAATTCTTTTTCTGAATCCCAACTCCAAGCAATCATTGATCTGCTCTTTGTCAGTATAGTTTTGTTTTTCTTAGATTTTCTTAATGTACATATTCTTTTTTGAACTTTTCATTTCGTATATTTTCAAGTTTCACCCATGCTGATTGCATTAGTATTTTGTTCCCCTTTAAACCATAAACAAAGGAAAAAGACAATCTATGAGCTAGAAGAAGTATTTAAAAAATGGGCAGAAGACTTAAAGTGACATTTCTCCAAAGAAGACATACAGATGAACAATAAGTGCATGAAAGATGCTCAACAGCTCTCATTACTAGAGGAATGCAATCAAAACTACAATGAGGCATCACGTTACACTGGTCAGAATGGCCACCATTAAAAAGTCTACAAATAAATGCTGCAAGTGTGTGGAGAAAAAAGAGCTCTCCTACTCTGTAGGAATGTAAATTGGTATGGCTACTATGGGAACAATACGGAAGTTCCTTAAAAAGAAAAAAAAAAAGTTACCATAAGACACAGCATTCCCACTTTGGGGAATATATCCTTAAAAATGAAAACTCTAAATCAAAAAGATAGTCCACGAAAAGAACATGCACTCCAATATTCATAGTGGCTATTTACAATAGCCAAGACACTAAAGCAAACTGTTTATCAACAGATGAATGAACAAAGATGCAGTATGCATATACAACCCAATATTACTTAGCCACAAAAAAAACAAAATGTTGCTATTTGCAACAATATGGATGAGCCTAGAGATTACCGTACTAAATGAAGTAAGTCAGACAGAGAAAAAACAAATATCATATAATTTACTTATATGAGGGATCTAAAAACATAATACAAATGAACTTATTTACAAAACTGAAACAGAATCACAGGCATAGAAAACAAATTTATGGTAAAAAGGATTTTCTGTATTTCAGAGGGGAATCATAGTAATATCTTATAATAACATAATGAAAAAATATTTTTTCTATCATTTGGCTGTACACCTGAAACTAACACGATGTTGTAAATCAACTGTACTTTAATAAAAATTGTTCCTTTTTATTGCTAAATAAATTGCTTATAAATTCTATTGTAAGCATAGAAAATAATAAAATTATACAGTTACCATATAATGGAGATTTGGGGTTGCTTTGTTAAAGCTGTAGTAATTATTCTGAGTATTAGTATACATGTTTTTGAGTAGACATAACTTTTAATTTTTCTTACATAAATATCTAGAAGTGGAATGGTTGTGTTTTACAGTAAATGTATGCCATACTTTTTTTCAAAGTGGCTCTAGAATTTTGAGTCACCATGAGCCAAGAATGAGGGATGTGATGGCTGCACATCCTTGCCAGAACTACACTGCGTTAGCCTTTTTTACTTTTGCTGTTTGTGCTTATGCATGGGTATATACTTGTGTGTGTTTGTGTGTATACATGTGTGCGTGTGCAGTGCCTGTGTAGGTCTCTTGTAGTTTCAATTTGTATTTCCTTGAAAACCAGTGATGACGAGAGTTTCTTTTGGGGATATTATACATTTATATATCTTATTTCTTGAGATGTCTATGTTGTTTGCCATTAGTTTTGCTGGATAATATTTTCTTGTTCTAGAAGCCCTGTATACATTTTGGATACAAGGTGTCTGGTAGATATTGTTTTGTAAGTTATTTTCGTATTTATGATGTGCAATTTTCTTATTTTAAGTATCCTCTATGGTTTTCAGATTATTTTCCCTCATGAGTTACTATGAAACATTGAGTAGAGTTTCCTAAGCTATATAATAGGTACTTGTTGTTTATTTTATATATAGTAGGTACTTGTTATTTATGTTTATATATATAGTACTGTGTATACATCAGTCCCAATATCATAATTTATCCCTCTCCCCACTTATCCCCTGGTAACCATAAGTTTATTTTCTACATCTGTGACTCCATTTCTATTTTGTAAATAAGTTTGTACCCTCTTTTTTAAGATTCCACATATAAGTGATAGCATATATTTGTCTTTCTGTGTCTGACTTACTTCACTCAATGTGACAACCTCTAGGTCCATCCATGTTGCTGCAAATGGCATTGCTTTGTTCTTTTTATTGGTGACATATATATATATATACATACACACACCACTTCTTTTTCCATTCCTCTGTTGGTAAACTTTTATGTTGCTTCCATGTCTTGGCTACTGTAAATAGTGGTGCAGTGAACAAAGGGGTGTGAGTTCCAGGGAACAGTTGATCCCAGAATAGTTTCTGAATTGTGTTTCAGACCCATGTCTATAGATTGTGGAATTGTCATGCTCTTGCTTCTGGTGTCTGCCCCTGATGGGTAAGGCTAGCCTGGTGGTTTGTGCAGGCTTCTTGGTGGGATGCACTGGAGCCTGCCCACTATTGGTTGGAGCTGGTCTTGATACTTAGGTGAGCAGGGATGTGTCTACAGGCAGCTGTGGACTCAGTGTTTAGACAGTCTATCTGCTTCTGAATGGAACTGTATACTTACCTTGTTGGTTATTAAGCCTGAGGTGTCCTAGCACTGGAGTCTGCAGGTTGTTGGGTGGGACCAGGCCTTGGTGCTAAAATCAGTCACCAGGAGAGCTCATGCCAGTGAGTACTCTCTGATACATCGACCATCAGTGTCCTTGTACACAGAGTGAGCCACATCCACCCCCTACCTGCTCAGGTGTCCCTCTAAGACCAGCAGATAGGTCTGACTCTGGGTCATATGAAATCACTGACTTCGCCCTGGCTTCCAGTGTGCATGAGACCTTGTGTGTCCCCTGCAAGAGTGGAGTGTCTGTTTGCCTCAGTCCCATGGAGCTATTGCAGTCAAGCCTCATTGGCCTTCAAAACCAAATGCTCTGGGGACTCCATCCAATTTCAGACCTCCAGGTTGGGGAGACTGACATCAGCCTCAGAACTCTCACTCTTACTAGATAATGTCTGCAGTATGTTCTTCAGTTTGAGTGTTAACCACCTGAGAGGTATAGAATTTTATTATATCATGAACGTGCTCCTCCTATCATCTTATTTGGTTTTCACTTTATGTCTTTGGAAGCAGAATATCTTCTGGTAGGTTCTAGTATTTTTTATTGATGGGCATTCAACATTTAACTGTGATTTTGGTATGTTTCTAAAAAGAAGTGAGTTCAAGGTCCTTCTACTCTGCCATTTTTTTCAGGAAGCCAAAATGTTTTAATTTTATGATGTTCTTTTTATCAACTAAATTAAGATATAACTTTTGCTTTTGATGCAGTTTTTGGGAAATCAATCTAATATGACAAAAATGTCTCATGCTTTTCTCTGAAATTCAGTGGTTTGTTTCTATATTAAGAACCATGATCCATTTTAAACTAACATGTGTATAATAAAAGTAAACCTTGAGGTTACTTGTTTTCTTCCTATACATCTTCTTGTTTCAGCAATATTTGTTTAAAAAACTATCTTTTCTCTATTTAGTTGCTTTGGCACATCTGTGAAAAATCAATTAACCATATAAGTGTAGATCTATTTAAGGACCACCTATTCTGTTCCACTGATTTGTATTTCAGTCATTATGCAGCTATCACACTGGATTCAAGTAGCTTTAGTTCTTAAAATCTTGTTTGGTAAGTCTTCCAGCTTTTGTCTTCACTTTCAAACTAGTTTATTTATCCTAAATCCTTTGGCACTCTATCTTAATTATAATTCACCCAAAAAAAGAAGGGGTACACAAAAAATTAATAAAGACAGAGAAGATTTCAACAATATAAGCCAACTTCACCTATAATTCATAAATCAAAACTTCTGAAACTGTAGAAAACACATTATTTTCAAATTCACATATAACATGCATGATATAAGTCATGTACTGGTCCATCAGTTATGTAATATAGTTGAAAATATTTAAATAATATGCAAACTTTTAAATATTAAAAGTCAAGGCAAAGCAATATTTACCAAATATTTGTAAATTAGGAAAATACTACTTTCAGATTACCCATAGGCCATAAAAGATATTACAATGAAATTTTAAAATAAATTATTTAAGAAGATAATATATCAAAATTATTGGGGGTATAACTAAAGCTGTGCTAATAGAGAAAAACCTAGATTTAAAGCTAATATTAGAAAAAAGAAAGGTATAAAAATAATAGTCTAAATATCAAATTTAAGCTGCTACAATGAAAGAATCAACTAGTTTTTTTTTTTTTTTATGACACAACAGGAGGAATAATTGATGACATTTTAAAAATAGACTATGGATTAATACAACAAATATTCAACAACTTTAAGGTCTGTTCCTTGACCATGAAAAAGTTGATCACAATTGATAAACCCTAGGAAATGATCAAATGTAATCAAAGAGATAAAACACAAAGTATCATCATTAAGATTGAAGAGGAAAAGATCCAACAGATATTAAAAATAAAATAAGGAATAAACAAATATTATGAATAACTTTGTGTGTAAGGTTGGGAACCTGTTTTTACCAGAATCCTCTAGAGTCCAGATTAAACAAATAATTACAGAAACTCATGCATATTTCAGAAGGAATAAGGGAAAAGAGGTCATCTTTCTCATGAGGTTTCTCTACAAAGGTCATAAATAACTATGGACAATGAAGTGTTTTCTCATGAGATCCAGCTTGTTTTTATTCTCTTTCTCCCTTAATCCCATCTTAATTTCTGGTTGCTGGCCTTGCTGGCCAACAGCAGTCCCAAACTCACCACCTGTTGCCTGACTGGGGTCCTGTGGAAGCAGCAATTCCCATTGAATTAGATGTTGCCACCGAGGCAACAATTTCCAGACAATAGAGTCCACATGGGTTACAGTTTACACCTCCTTCTATGAGCAAATTATGGCTCAAAACTGCAGTGTCTAGATCTGAATGTGTTTTTTTAAATTTTTCCTTCTGGCTCTAGTTTGTCTACTCACATCAGTGTTTTGCATGGCTTTGCCAGTGACTGTTTTTTTCTGATGCAGTGATTCCCACTTCTAGATATCCATTGCCCCATCTTTATTCATATTCAAGGAAATTCTAGTTCCTTAGTAAAATCTTTTTCTATAACACTTGTAGTGACTGTTTTCCTGGCTGAAGTCTTGACTGATATGTAAAAGTTGGGGGAAATAGTATTAACAATATATTCTATATTTCAGGAAATATATATATATTATCAAGTTTATTAGCTATTTTGCTATTTCAACTTATAAGCATAAGCTGATTATGGGAATAGTCATTTGATGTGTCTCTCTCTTTAGGTGTCACATTTTGATTAGATTAATATCTCAATATACTTGTGAATTGTACCATTAGACCATTTCTTATATTCAGATAGTATAGGCATGCCTTGGCGGTAATGTGGATTTAGTTCCAGACAACTGAAATAAAATGAAGATTGTAACAAAGCACGTCACACAAATTTTGTGGTTTTTCCATTGCATATAAAAGTTATGTTCACATTATACTATAGTCTATTAAGTGTGCAATAGCATTAATTCTAAAAAACAATGTATATACCTTAATTAAAATATTTTATTGATAAAAATGCTTACATTATTTAACAATATAGGGTTCCACAAACCTTGAATTTGTAAGAAGTGCAGTATCTGTAAAGTGCAGTAATGTAAAGAGCAATGAAATGAGATGTACCTGTATGTAATGAGGTGTTTCTGATTGATGGTAGTGGTGGAGATGGACAATATTGGCAATCATTTAGGGCTACAGGTTGACTCAGACTTTATTACTTCACTACATGAACCCCAGGTTGCACTCAACATTGACAGTTGGAAGCTTGACTATTAAAAAAAGAGAGAGGACAGAGAAAGCACACAAGCTTCTAATTGGTATTAACCCCAAGATGATACCCAACACTTCTCCTCCTTTGTCATCAGTGACAAATATTGTTCCGTATAATTTCATGATTGGTGGTAAGGATAGCGGAAGTTTGAAAATACAGTTCTTGACTGTAGCATCTTCCCAGAAGAGACTGTAGTCCATGAAAGAGGGCATAAATCTGGTCACAGCTAGACACATGTGTTGAATATTGCTAATAAACACCCATGAACAGTGCTTTTCCCCCAGAACATAAACCCATCCACACACTGGGGAGATGATCTGAAGTTCCAGCTACTTAAGGCATTCTGATCAGTTTTCTTGTAAATGAGTTTCTTTCATCAGATCTAGATGAGATTTCTTTAATTTTCATATGAAAAATTTTTAAAAAGCAAATTTTCAGTACCCGTCTGTTCATATATAGTGGTATAATTCAGACAAAACAGGAACTAAAAACTTCCATTAGAAAAAATGATGAATGAGAGACATCTATTACTGATTCATAGTGACAATGGAATTTTATAGAGAAGACATTAGAATGAGGAATGTTCCTTTAGAAGTACCTGATTGTGTTCTCTGAGAGGGACTTCTTAGTCCTTTATTCTCCCAGACACCTCCTGTCAACCTCTGGGAGAGTCATCTGGTTTGTCTCTTATCCTCCATGACTTCATCTAAAGTGGATGTTTTGGGGATGCCTAGCTTTTAAAACTGGCTTCCTTCTCTGGTGGCTCAGAGGTTAAAGCGTCTGCCTGGAATGAGGGAAACCCCAGTTCAATCCCTGGGTCGAGAAGATCCCCTAGAGAAGGAAATGGCAACCCACTCCAGTACTCTTGCCTGGAGAATCCGATGGAAGGAGGAGCCTGGTAGGCTACCGTCCATGGGGTCGCAAAGAGTCGGACACCACTGAGTGACTTCACTCACTTCTCTGAAGTTTTTAGGGCAGAATACTGTTCTAAGACTCAATCATTCAAATAATTGTTAGGACAGGCACCTGATTTGGGGGCAATGTTATCCCTTCAGAATCACAGTAGGCTTCTGATTTACTTCATATAGGCAAGCTTCCTTGACATAAATACACCCTAAGTTCTCTCATTGTCATATTTCTTAAATCTGTTTTGTTCCTTGGCTTCTTTGGAACTATGTCTTCCTCTCAGAACTTGTAACTGATGTTACAGGTATTTCTGGAAACATGATGCTGACATTATTTCTGATTCTTGCAGGATCACAACCAAATCCCAGGGAAGACAAGATATATCAGGCATTTTCAGCTTCAGTCATGCCAGACAGGTTTTGCTTCCCATCAAGATATCTAGCGTTAAGGGAATTGCCTAAAAAAAGTTGTTCATAGGCTTAGAAGCCCAGAAAATGAAAAATTATCCTACATTTGTACGTGTCATCTTTGAAATTTATGTACGATTGTCAATCTCAACCACTCTTTCCATTATTCATTTAAAGCTACTAATTCTTTCTCTTCAGCCACTCCACACACACTTTAATATGCATCCCAGCCCTGGTTTAATTTATATAGGCTTGAACCACCACATATTCTTCAGGAGGAAAAAATGAGTTGAATGAATACAAAGACATCACTTTTATATAATTCAGTGTACCAAATTTTCCATGGGAAGCAGTATATTCTACGGATGTTTTGCTGCTTCTTCTAAAGTATTTTCTTTCCTGACTCCTCTGGAAAGTAAAATAATGAAATTTTAAAATCCTGAGTACCTTGCTAGTTTTCACGCATCTTAGTTGCTTTTCCAAAGCCAGATAGTATACATTTAAAAGTAAAAACTTGACATATGGTAAAGAATTTGGTACTTGTAATGAGAAAGCTAAGTATAGACCAATTAGGTTTGCTTGGGCATCTTCTCTTTGATTTAAGCATCCCAAGGGCAGCTTTATGAACCTTTAAAGAGTATCATATTACTCTTGCTGTAATTGTAACCTGAATAATTTGACCACTAACCTCTCTATCTAAATGTATTTCTTTAGAAGCACATAACTGTTTCCTATTTTGCTGACTGCTTCCTTGCCTAATTGTGCCTGTGCCAATTGTTATTGAATATTTAATAACATGCATTTTGTCCCCATGCACTTCTTCTTTGCTTTTCTAAATGAATCGTCCTCAGGCACTAAAAACATAAAAGTGTCAGTGACATATTTTTTATAGCATATAAAACAGAATAGTGTTTGACAAATATTTGGTTAATTTATTTTGTACTGATATGACAACAATTTGTTTTAAATGCAGTATAACATAGAATAAGCACAAAAACTTCACATTGAGTGAAATTATGCTTATTACTAAAGTATCCTCTCCTTAATAAAAAGTTTTAACAAATTCATTTTTTATAAACAACACTTTGGGTCTACTTGTCTAGGGAAACAAAGTGAGAGGATCTGGACTGTACAGCTGTAAACACCTGCCTTGATCATTGGTTACAGTTAACTCTTCAGAGAAAGACTTGTCAGAAGAAGCAGGACAAATTCTAATTATTTCAAGAGAAGTAGTAACCTGAATTTTTAGCTGCTTACAGAGGACTTCAATGCTTGCAATATATTTTAACTATAGAAGTCCTGAAAAGTCCTTTTAGCTCAGATTTTAAGGGCATGCATGTGTCTATGACCCCATCAAAAAATAAATGGGGAAGAAAAAGAAAAATATATACAGAAATAATTTGCATAATTTCAAGAAGTTCATATGTATTTGGAAATCTTCAGACATTCAAACTGGAAACATCAAGACACAGAGTAAATATACCTGTGAGATTTTCTTCTGTTTAGTATAAACAGGTACTTCTTAGGTATCTCCAAATAAACACTCTGTTCTTCACAGAAACCATCTCACATTTAGAAGCCTTGTCCCTTACTTAGCTCTAGAAAGGTTTACTATGTAATA
This sequence comes from Ovis aries, assembly GCF_016772045.2. Lineage (NCBI taxonomy): Eukaryota > Metazoa > Chordata > Mammalia > Artiodactyla > Bovidae > Ovis > Ovis aries. The sequence continues at coordinate 168,760,963 of NC_056054.1, read as the reverse complement.
TGAGAAGTATGATATTGGTATGTCTAAAAAGCAATGACATAAAGGTGTAAGAAAGTTGTTATTAATTCTATTTGATGTTTTAATAAAATAGTAGTGAAAAATCAGAATAACTTCTACATTATATAGCATTTAAAGGCTTTATTTGTCAAGTGATAATCATTAATTTTTAATTTAATCTAATTTATTTGTTTTATTGAAGTATATTTTATTTATAATGTTTTAGGTATACAGAAAAGTGGTTCAGTGTCATATATACATATATACATTTAATTTATTTTTATTGAAGGATAATTGCTTTACAGAATTTTGTTTTCTATTAAACCTCAACATATATATTTTTAAAAAATTATTTTCCATTGAAGATTATAATGAGATATTGAATATAGTTCCCTGTGCTATACACTAGGTCCTTGTTGTTTATCTATTATATATATAGGTAGCATGCATCTGTTAATCTCAAATTCCCAGATTGTCCCTCCACCCTACTTTCCCATTTAATAATCATTAGTTTTCTACTTTTATGAGTCTTTTTATATTTTATAAATATTCATTTGTATCAGTTTATCAGATTCTGCATATGTTATAAATAGCTATATCAGTTCAGTCAGTTCAGTTCAGTTGCTCAGTCATGTCCAACTCTTGCAACCCCATGAATCACAGGACTCCAGGCCTCCCTGTCCATCACCAACTCCTGGAGTTCACTCAAACTCATGTCTATAGAGTCAGTGATCCCATCCAGCCATCTCATCCTCTGTCATCCCCTTCTGCTCCTGCCCCCAATCCCTTCCAGCATCAGGGTCATTTACAATGAGTCAACTCTTCGCATAAGGTGGCCAAAGTATTGGAGTTTCAGCTTCAGCATCAGTCCTTCCAATGAACACCCAGGACTGATCTCCTTTAGGATAGACTGGTTGGATCTCCTTGTAGTCCAAGGGACTCTCAAGAGTCTTCTCCAACACCACAAGTCAAAAGCATCAATTCTTCAGCACTCAGCTTTCTTCACAGTCCAACTCTCACATCCATACATGACCACTAGAAAAACTATAGCCTTGACTAGATGGACCTTTGTGGGCAAGGTAGTATCTCTGCTTTTCAATATACTGTCTAGGCTGGTCAAAACTTTCCTTCCAAGGAATAAGCATCTTTTAATTCCATGGCTGCAATCACTATCTGCAGTGATTTTGGAGACCAAAAAAATAAAGTCTGACACTGTTTTCACTGTTTCCCCATCTGTTTTCCATGAAGTGATGGGAGCAGATGCCATGATCTTAGTTTTCTGAATGTTGATCTTTAAGCCAACTTTTTCACTCTTCTCTTTCACTTTCATCAACAGGATTTTTAGTTCCTCTTCACTTTCTTCCATAAGGGTGTTGTCATCTGTATATCTGAGGTTATTGATATTTCTCCCAGCAATCTTGATTTCAGCTTGTGCTTCTTCCAGCTCAGCGTTTCAATATACAGAAACCTATTGTATTTCTATACACTAAACAACAAAATATCAGAAAGCAAAATTGAGGAAACAATACCATTTATTTTATAGCAAAAAGAACAAAGTACCCAGGAATAAACCTACCTATGGAGACATTACTTTGCCAACAAAGATCTGTCTAGTCAAGGCTATGGCTTTTCTAGTAGTCATATATGGATATAAGAGGTGGACTATAAAGAGAGTTGAGATGAACATTGGGGTACATGTGTTTCTTTCAATTCTGGTTTCCTCGGTGTGTATGCCCAGAAGTGGGATTGCTGGGTCATAAGGCAGTTCTATTTGCAATTTTTTAAGGAATCTCCACACTGTTCTCCATAGTGGCTGTACTAGTTTGCATACCCACCAACAGTGTAGGAGGGTTCCCTTTTCTCCACACCCTCTCCAGCATTTATTGCTTGCAGATTTTTGGATTGCAGACATTCTGACTGGTGTGAAGTGGTACCTCATTGTGGTTTTGATTTGCATTTCTCTGATAATGAGTGATGTTGAGCATCTTTTCATGTGGTTGTTAGCCATCCGTATGTCTTCTTTAGAGAAATGTTTATTTAGTTCTTTGGCCCATTTCTTGATTGGGTCATTTATTTATCTGGAATTGAGCTGCATAAGTTGCTTGTATATTTTTGAGGTTAGTTGTTTGTCAGTTGTTTCATTTGCTATTATTTTCTCCCATGCAGAAGGCTGTCTTTTCACCTTGCTTATATTTTCCTTTGCTGTACAGAAGCTTTTAATTTTAATTAGATCCCATTTGTTTATTCTTGCTTTTATTTCCAGAATTCTGGGAGGTGGATCATAGAGGATCCTGCTGTGATTTATGTCGGAGAGTGTTTTGCCTATGTTCTCCTTTAGGAGTTTTATAGTTTCTGGTCTTACATTTAGATCTTTAATCCATTTTGAGTTTATTTTTGTGTGCGGTGTTAGAAAGTGCTCTAGTTTCATTCTTTTACAAGTGGTTGACCAGTTTTCCCAGCACCACTTGTTAGAGATTATCTTTACTCCATTGTATATTCTTGCCTCCTTTGTCAAAGATAAGGTGTCCATACGTGTGTGGATTTATCTCTGGGCTTTCTATTTTGTTCCATTGATCTATATTTTTGTCTTTGTGCCAGTACCATACTGTCTTGATGACTGTGGCTTTGAAGTAGAGCCTGAAGTCAGGCAAGTTGATTCCTCCAGTTCCATTCTTCTTTCTCAAGATTGCTTTGGCTATTCGAGGTTTTTTGTGTTTCCATACAAATCTTGAAATTATTTGTTCTAGTTCTGAGAAAAATATCGCTGGTAGCTTGATAGGGATTGCATTGAATCTGTAGGTTGCTTTGGGTAGTGTACTCATTTTCACTATATTGATTCTTCTGATACATGAACATGGTATATTTCTCTATCTATTAGTGTCCTCTTTGATTTGGTTCATCAGTGTTTTTATAGTTTTCTATATATAGGTCTTTAGTTTCTTTAGGTAGATATATTCCTAAGTATTTTATTCTTTTCATTGCAATGGTAAATGGAATTGTTTCCTTAATTTCATTTTCTACCAATTTTCATTGTAGCACTGTTTATATTATCCAGCACATGGAAACAACCTAGATGTCCATCAGCAGATGAATGGATAAGAAAGCTGTGGTACATATACGCAATGGAGTATTACTCAGCTGTTAAAAAGAATACATTTGAATCAGTTCTGATGAGATGGATGAAACTGGAACCGATTATACAGAGTGAAGTAAGCCAGAAAGAAAACACCAATACAGTATACTAACACATATATATGGAATTTAGAAAGATGGCAGTGATGACCCTGTATGCAAGATAGCAAAAAAGACACAGATGTGTATAACAGACTTTTGGACTCAGAGGGAGAGGGAGAGGGAGAGGGTGGGATGATTTGGGAGAATGGCATTGAAACATGTATACTATCATGTAAGAATCGAATCACCAGTCTATGTCCAATGCAGGATACAGCATGCTTGGGGCTGGTGCACTGGGATGACCCAGAGGGATGTTATGGGGAGGGAAGTGGGAGGGGGGTTCATGTTTGGGAATGCATGTATGGGAATGGATTCATGTCAATGTATGGCAAAACCAATATAGTATTGTAAAGTAAAATAAAGTAAAAATTAAAATTAAATAAATAAATAAAAGAGAAAAAAAATAAAGAAAGTTGAGCACAGAAGAACTGATGCTTTTGAACTGTGGTGTTGCAGAAGACTCTTGAGATTGCCTTGGACTGTAAGGAGATCAAACCAGCCCATCCTAAAGGAAATCAGTCCTGAATATTCATTTGAGGGACTGATGCTGAAGCTGAAACTGCAATACTTTGGCCACCTCATGTGAAGAGCTGACTCATTTGAAAAGACCCTGATGTTGGGAAAGATTGAAGGTGGGAAAAGAAGGGGACCACAGAGGATGAGGTGGTTGGATGGCATCACTGAGTCAATGGACATGAGTTTGAGTGAACTCTGTCAGTTGGTGATGGGAGTTGGGAGGCCTGGAGTGCTGCAGTCCTGGGCATAGCAAAGAGTTGGACACGACTGAACTGAACTGATAGAGACAAAATACTTGTACTGTGAAAACTATAAAATGATGATGAAAGAAATGGAAGATGACACAAACAGATGGAAAGATATGCCATGTTCTTGGATTAGAAGACAAATATTGTTAAAATGCCCATATTACCCAAAGCAATCTACAGATTAAGTGCAATCTCTATCAAGTTATCAATGGCGTTTTTCACCGACCTGAAACAATCAAAAATATATATGTATGGAAATACAAAAGATCTGAATAGCCAAAATAATCTTGAGAAAGAAGAACAAAACTGGAAGTATCATGCTGTTTTCAGATTTACTGCAAAGCTGCAGTCATCAAAGGAGTATGATACTAGCACAAAAATAGACACATAGATCAATGGAACAAGATAGAAAGCCCAGAAATAAATCTATGCATTTATGGTCAATCAATCTACACAAAAGATGCAAAAATATACAATGGAGAAAAGACAGCTTCTTCAATAAGTTGTGCTGGGAAAACTGGACATGTAAAATATGTAAATAATGTAAAATAATGAAATTAAAACATTCTGTAATACCATATATAAAAACTCAAAATGAGTTAAAAACCTAAATGTAAAACCGCATACTATAAAACTCTGAGATGAAAATGTAGGCAGAACCCTCTTTGACATAAATTTGAAGCAATGCTTTTTTCGATCTATCACCTGACATGGGTTTGGGTGGACTCTGGGAGTTGGTGATGGACAGGGAGATCTGGCATGCTGCGGTTAATGGGGCTGCAAAGAGTTGGATACAACTGAGTGACTGAACTGAACTGAATGTAGACAAAGCAAAACAAACAAACAAAAAAGAAATGGGACCTAATTAAGCTTAAAAGCTTTTGCACAGCAAAAGAAAAAAAATATATTTTATTTAAAATTATGTTTTTAGATGAGTTGTAGGATTTCTCCTAGGTTCTTCCCTTATAGATTTCGGCATATGGCTGGAAAATCCTCATGGAGATTAATGTGCTATAATATAAACTACAGATGAATTGCTTATGAAATGTATTTGGAGAAGATTTCATATTTTTATATTAATATTGTCTCAATTAATAAAATTCATTCAATCTATTTCTTCATATAATACCCAGGTATCTGTCTGTATAAACCAGCAAGATAATTTAATTTTATGGTGCAAACTATTTTCTCCCAAATCAAAATTTATATACTTGCTACTTTTAAGATGTTGGATCTTAATTCACTTACAATCCCAATGACAAGTGGGATGACAGGGGTGGAGAACAGGTCAACAGTTATCTACATGCAAGGTATCTGCCTCATGTGAGGTCATTGCAAATCATCACACAAGGCAGCACTTCTACTAATAAACAGAAGAAGAGTCATTTTTTTCTGCTGTTTAGGATATTTTTATTTGTTTGTTTTTGCAGGTTAAAGTCCTTAGATTCATCATCATTCATCCGAATGGAATTAGTATCATTCAACTTTTCAGAGATCTAGTCAATCCTTTAAATTTTATAAGATGCTACTGCTGCTAAGTTGCTTCAGTCGTGTCCAACTCTGTGCAACTCCATAAATGGCAGCCCACCAGGGTCCCCTTTCCCTGGGACTCTCTGGGCAAGAACACTGGAGTGGGTTGCCATTTCCTTCTCCAATGCATGAAAGTGAATATGAAAGTGAAGTCGCTCAGTCCTGTCTGACTCTTTGTGATCCCATGGACTGCAGCCTACCAAGCTCCTCCATCCATGGGATTTTCCAGGCAAGAGTACTGGACTGGGGTGCCATTGTCTTCTGCATTTATGAGATGGGGGGCTGATAAATCTTTTTACGTTATAATTTACCAAACTGAAAGAAAACTTTCTGCAATGCTTTTTAAGTTCAGTAACCCAACTTTGCATCAGCAAGATATATGAGATTATTTTAGGGTAAACATTGATTTTTACCTTTTTTTTTTCTTAATTAAAAATGTCTACTGTGTCAGAATAGCCAATCACATAAGTTGTACCACTCAGTCTTGTCATAACAACCAACCACAACAGCCAGCTGGTCTGCCAGAGGTTACCTTTAATGAGTATTTAATTCCAGGGAATTACAGGATAATAACTTTTAATTATTTCGGTACACATCTGTGGACTAATAGTATACCATTTTCAAACTTCTAAAACAATGAAGTCGGATAAGCCAATTCTGTGAAAATCAGTTTCCTGCAACCTCTCTGTTTATCAAATGCTTTCTTAGGCAAAGTGCTAGGTATTATTTTTTAACACAGAGAGGTTGAATTCAGGGAATTTAGTGGTCACTAGAATTGTTAGGTTAAGAACACTTAAAAAATCATTAATGTATGATTTTTATTTAATGGCCAAATAATTTAATCTCAAAGTCAGGAAGGTGCCACCGCTGCTATCAGTGTTATTATCTTCACTTTCACCTTCATTTATGGCACTCTAGAAACTAGAATGTGAAGTCTACCTCCTAAACACACTCATGTCTTTTAGAACTTGTTTAAGAACTGTAGAAGGATGACTTCTGTTTTATTCCTACCTTTCAAATCTTGCATGAATGCATCTCAATGGCAGAAACTTAATTATATCTAGAACTTCAACCAGAAAAAAAGAAATCTGAGGAAAGGCCTTTTAGCCCTTGTAACACCATAGGAAGGATCTGTTTTACTCAGTCTTTTCAGCATAACTTGACATTGTTGATAGTTGTCTTTCTTAAAGCACTTTCTGCTCTTGCTCTCCATGTAAACATTTTGCTGTGTTTTCTCCTCACACATTGCCTGAAGCTTCTGAAGATCCTTCTCTGCATGAAGTGTTAACAAAATGGGGAAAAAAAGAATAGGTCCATCATCTTTAATATGACGTCAGGGAAGACTTCTGTGAATAGGTACTATTTAAATGGAAGTCTAGAAGTCTGTGTGTGCATTGTGTGTGTGTGTGTGTGTGTGTGTGTGTGTGTGTGTGTGTGTGTATGCACACATACAAATGTGAGGTGGGTCTAAGGAAAACTCAGCAGTGGCCACAGGACTGGAAAAGGTCAGTTTTCATTCCAATTCCAAAGAAAGGCAATGCCAAAGAATGCTCAAACTATGGACAATTGCACTCATCTCACATGCTAGTAAAGTAATGTTCAAAATTCTCCAAGCCAGGCTTCAGCATTACGTGAACCGTGAACTCCCTGATGTTCAAGCTGGTTTTAGAAAAGGCAGAGGAACCAGAGATCAAATTGCTAACATCCGCTGGATCATGGAAAAGGCAAGAGAGTTCCAGAAAAATATCTATTTCTGCTTTATTGACTATGCCAAAGCCTTTGACTGTGTGGATCACAACAAACTGTGGAAACTTCTGAAAGAGATGGGAACACCAGACCACCTAACCTGCCTCTTGAGAAATCTGTATGCAGGTCATGAAGCAACAGTTAGAAATGGACATGGAACAACAGACTGGTTCCAAATAGGAAAAGGAGTACGTCAAGGCTGTATATTGTCACCCTGCTTATTTAACTTCTATGCAGAGTACATCATGAGAAACGCTGGACTGGAAGAAACACAAGCTGGAATCAAGATTGTTGGGAGAAATATCAATAACCTCAGATATGCAGATGACACCACCCTTATGGCAGAAAGTGAAGAGGAACTCAAAAGCCTCTTGATGAAAGTGAAAGAAAAGAGTGAAAAAGCTGGCTTAAAGCTCAACATTCAGAAAATGAAGATCATGATATCTGGTCCCATCACTTCATGGGAAATAGATGAGGAAACAATGGAAACAGTGTTAGACTTTATTTTTGGGGGCTCCAAAATCACTGCAGATTGTGACTGTAGCCATGAAATTAAAAGACTCTTACTCCTTGGAAGAAAAGTTATGGCCACCCTAGACAGCATATTCAAAAGCAGAGACATTACTTTGCCGACTAAGGTCCGTCTAGTCAAGGCTATGGTTTTTCCTGTGGTCACATATGGATGTGAGAGTTGGACTGTTAAGAAGGCTGCACACCGAAGAATTGATGCATTTGAACTATGGTGTTGGAGAAGACTCTTGAGAGTCCCTTAGACTGCAAGGAGATCCAACCAGTCCATTCTGAAGGAGATCAACCCTGGGATTTCTTTGGAAGGAATGGTGCAAAAGCTGAAGCTCCAGTACTTCGGACACCTCATGCAAAGAGTTGACTCATTGGAAAAGACTCTGATGCTGGGAGAGATTGGAGGCAGGAGGAGAAGGGGACGACCGAGGATGAGATGGCTGGATGGCATCACGGACTCAATGGACGTGAGTCTGAGTGAACTCCAGGAGATGGTGATGGACAGGGAGGCCTGGCGTGCCTGATTCATGGGGTCACGGAGAGTCGGACACGACTGAGCGACTGAACTGAACTGAACTGAAACCTTTTTCTTTTTTCCTTTCTCCCTTCTTTCTCTTCTGTGGTGACTGTAAAGACAAAATGCTGAAGGTAGTAGCGTTGCAAGGTGGAATTCTTTAGCATCCTTGTGTAACTTCTTGAGGGAGTCCTCACAAGAGAGAGCTACCTATTGTGAAGAACAATATGGACTCTTGTATTAAAGATAATTTGTTTTAAGCCATATAAAACAAAAGGGAACATTTAGCCTATCCATTTCATGAAGGTTTTATGTTTGTCAGAAAATAATGCTAGAAGGAGATCAGAAAAATGTTGGTATAAGCAATACAGTGATTGTTACAGTAGACAATGAAATTTACATCAAATAAGAATGGGTGGTATTGATGGATAGTTAGAAAGTGATAGTGTCAAATATGTTCACAAGGTTGACAGGTAATAGGATTATGAGGGTATTCGACCAAGTGAGAAGAAGAATGTGGAATGCTCTTTTAAGGCATGTATTTGCTGTCAAGAGTTGATGCAATGTTCATTTTCTTGTGATATCAAGATCAAGGGTATAATCATAGAAGTGAATGACAGGAGATGAAAAGGAGAAATAAAAACACCAGCCATGAGGAGATGAACAAGCTAAAACCAGAGGTTTATGGAGAATCTTTGGAAGACATTCATCTATTCCAATATTGTTTAAATTTTCTAATTTTATTAGTAGATGAAGCCACAATAGCAGAAAACTTGTATTAGTACTTTCTTTCCCCTTACTTTTTATTCTACAGACTTTCTGGCAAGGACAAATAATGTTGCATGTAAAAACATGAACATTGCTGTCATACTGCACAGCTTCTGATTCTGGTTAAAGCATTTACTAGTTTAGTGGTACTTGGCAAATGCTTTACTATTGAAACTTAAAGACAATGATTTCTAATATCTTGGTCATTAAATTACTATCATTATTGTGCAATATTTGGGCTTCCTCCTTTCCTTGATGCCTTGGGATTAAATTTACTGTAGGGGCATTGGTGAGGACAGTATCCACTATATTACTAATGTTATCTATATAATTCCTGCTACATACACACAGACACACTTAAAGCAAAAACAGAATAGCTTTCCAGATTGAGATCTCAAAAAATAATTTGTTTCCACTGAAAAATTGTTGTGTATTCTCAAATTCTCCACAAATCATGCTAACAAATATCCAATCCTTTTAGTTTTGGAGACTATGTAGTTAGAGTCAAAACACTGACTTAACTTTAACATAGAAAAGGACTCAGAATATCATATAAACATTCCTGTCCCTCCATTAATTATAACCTTTCTCTTTTATTTTAGATTGAATATTTATTTTTTATTGAATACATTTTCTGAGCTAGCTCACTTTTTCTCCATGTGAATACATGTGTATGAAGAACCTCAATAACCTAGATTTTGAAACCACAAACTGTTGAAGAAAAATAGATGTCCAGAAGAAGAATATTTATACTGCTATAGAAGGATTTATTTTTATTTTTATTTTTCATTTAAAAACTAGAATGAAGCTGCTTTTTTTGTGTGTGTGTGAAGGGCAAGTTGAACCTGTATTCCAATATGGTTTTTCCTCCATGCCACAGTTTTATTTAAAAGGTCAGTTGTGTATCATCTCCTGACTTTGCTTCTTAATTCGTTACAACCTATGTTATAGTTATTTCTTTACATTTTGATTCTTAGAGCCTAGTAAGGGTTCTGGAGTGTATTTTTAGCTATATAGGCTATGGTTTTTCCAGCAGTCATGTATGGATGTGAGAGTTGGACTGTGAAGATGGCTGAGCGCCAAAGAATTGATGCTTTTGAACTGTGGTGTTGGAGAAGACTCTTGAGAGTCCCTTGGACTGCAAGTAGATCCAACCAGTCCATTCTGAAGGAGATCAACCCTGGGATTATTTTGGAAGGAATGATGCTAAAGCTGAAACTCCAGTACTTTGGCCACCTCATTTGAAGAGTTGACTCATTGGAAAAGACTTTGATGCTGGGAGGGATTGGGGGCAGGAGGAGAAGAGGACGACAGAGGATGAGATGACTGAATGGAATCACTGACTCAATGGACTTGAGCCTGAGTGAACTCCAGGAGTTGGTGATGGACAGGGAGGCCTGGTTTGCTGCAATTCATGGGGTCGCAAAGAGTTGGACACGACTAAGTGACTGAGCTGAAGTGAACTGATATGCTATTTTAACAGTAAAGAGAGATGAACAGAAGATAAGGTGCTATTTCCTACTCTACTGTTGAATTAAGCAGATTATCATTTTAATGACATCCTACTTCCATCCAGCAAGTAAAACTTGCTGCACTGTGGCTTAAACAGTATGTTAAGTAGGACAACTTTGGTATCTTAATCTCTGAGAAACTGCTCAATCTCTGAGAAATTGCTCAGAGATTAAGTGTCTTTTCATACCACCAAATGATTTCATCTTTGACCCATAACTTGAGATTCTAATTATAAAAGGTTCTGTGTTATATATATGCTTCAGTGCTACTCTCTCAATTGTTCTGTATTTTAGTATCAAGAATGACTTGATACTTAACATTAAGTAAGTCCAATGGATTTCATCCAACTTCTAATTTTTGACACTGGGAAGGCTGAGGATACAGCATGGAAATTTAAGCCTATGTAAGTTTCAAGGAAGCCAAATAAAAAAGCAAATAAAGTGCAATTCCTATCAATCCTGACAATAGATCTGTGAAGTCTCATGCATGATAAACCAATTAAGGGTATTCATAAACTGTCCTCTTCTGGATAGATTTATATTTAGTTTTTATATCTACTGTGTGGAGAACAGTTCTTAAAAGACAGAGGAAATGAAAACAAAATAATCCAGGCCTCAAGGAGTACCCTTGGTGTATATAGTATTACTCAAGTTTAGAGGAAAAAAAAAAAATGTGTTCTTTATAATGTGAACCTGATGAAGTAATTTTTACAAATTTCTAAGTAATACAAAACTATGAGTTATATACTGCTTTGCTGTGAGGTAACTTTAGAAAATAGGGGATCATGGGCTTAAGAAACATAACTCAAGTTTAAATTCACCATTCATTTGCCTGCTTTTTGAGTTCTCTAAAATCTGTCCCTTTGTATATTATTCAATCTGATTTTCTACTGAATTTATACATATCTTCTGATTCATTTAGGCCTATGCCCTTCACTTCATTCATTAAAAATATGTTGAAATAGAACTAAATGAGTAGAAAGATATTTTCATGTTCATGGACAGGACAACTCAATATTTTTACAGGGTCCATTCTTCCAACTTGATCTGTAGATTCATTTCAATTTCAATCAAAATCCCAGCAAGCTATTTTTTTACTGACAAACTAATTCTAAAGTTTCTAAGGAGAAGTAGAGAACCCAGAATAACCAATTCAGTATTGAAAGCGAGGAGCAAAGTTGAGTTACTGACACTATTTGTCTTCAAGACATTCTACAAAGTTACAGTAATCAAGGCAGTATGTTATTAAAAAAGGAATATAAAAAAATAGATCAATGGAACAGAATAGAGATTTCAGAAAAAAGCCCTCTTAGATACAGTCAACTAACTTTTGGTAAAGGAACAAAAGCAATTCAATAGTGAAAATAAAGTCTTTTCAACAGAAGATTCTAGAACAATTAAGATATCCAAATTAAACAAGAAAAGGAATTTAGACACAGAGCTTACACTCTGTTCATAGAAACAAACTGAAATTTGTTCGTAGAAATGAAATGAAAATTATTCACATACCTAAATGTAAAATGCAAAACTGTATTTAGTAGAAGGTAATAAAGAAGAAAGTCTAGATGACCTTGGGTTTGGTGATGATTTTTTTATTTACAATACCAAGCACACACACTACTACATATAAAATAGATAACCAATGAGGAATTACTGTGTAGCAAAGGAAAATATATTCAATATTTTTCAATAACTTACAATGGAAAAGAATCTGAAATAAGTATATATATAGGTATATATATATATATATATATATATATATACCTATATATATATAGGTAACTTTGCTATACACCTGAAAGTAACACAACACTAAATCAACTATATTTCAGTTAAAAAAAAAAAAAAGATCTTAAACACCAAAAGCATAACCCATGAGAGAGGATCAGGTAAACTGGACTTTATTAAAAAACTCTGCTCTGTGAAAGTCATTGTAAAAAGAATGAAAAGACTCATCACAGCTTGGGAGAAGATATTTACAAAAGACTTATTTCATGAAAGACTATTATTCTAAATATAGAAAGAACTTTGAAACTTAACAGTAAGAAAACTCAATTAAAAGACTTTACCAAACATCTCACTGATAAAGGTGTGGTGTTGTTCAGTTGCTAGGTTGTGTCCAACTCTTGCAATCCCATGCATAGTAACCTACCAGGCTCTGTCTTTGGGATTTTCCAGGCAAGAATACTGAAGTGGGTTGCAGGAGATTGAACCCATATCTCCTACAGTGTAGGTGGATTCCCTACCACTGAGTGACCAGGGAAATCCTGAAAAAGGTATACAGATGCTAAAAAAGCATATGAAAAGATATTCCACATCATATGTCATCTGGAAAATGTAAATGAAAGCAACAGTGAAATACCACAATACACCTACCAGAATGTCCAGAAAGTAGAACATTGAAAACAAAATGTTGGTGAGAATGTGGAACAGGAGCTCACCTTCATTGTTGGTGGGAGCACAAATGGTACAGCCACTTAGGAGGATGGTTTGGCAGTTTCTTCCCAAAGTAATCATTTTCTTACTATATAATATAGCAGTCTTGTTCCTTGGTATTTTCCTAAAGGAGTTGAAAACTTATGTCCTCAAAAATACTGCAGGTTTTTTCATCATTGCAAAATCTTGGAGGCAACGAGATGCCCTTCAGAAAGTAAAAGGATAAATAAACTGTGGTACATACAGACAATGGAGTATAATTTTGTGATAAATATAAATGAGTATTCAGGTCATAAGAAAAAATGGAGGAAATTTAAATGCATATTAGTAAGTGAAATAAGGCTGAGCGCCAAAGAATTGATGCTTTTGAACTGTGGTGTTGGAGAAGACTCTTGAGAGTCCCTTAGACTGCAAGGAGATCCAACCAGTCCATTCTGAAGGAGATCAGCCCTGGGATTTCTTTGGAAGGAATGATGCTAAAGCTGAAACTCCAGTACTTTGGTCACCTCATGCAAAGAGTTGATTCATTGGAAAAGACTTTGATGCTGGGACGGATTGAGGGCAGGAGGAGAAGGGGACGACAGAGGATGAGATGGCTGGATGGCATCACTGACTCGATGGACGTGAATCTGAGTGAACTCCGGGAGTTGGTGATGGACAGGGAGGCCTGGCGTGCTGCAATTCATGGGGTCGCAAAGAGTAAGGCACAACTGAGCGACTGAACTGAACTGAAAGTGAAATAAGTCAGTTTGTAAAAGGTATATACTGTATGATTCCAACTATTTAACATCCTGAAAAAGACAAAATTATGGAGAAGGTAAAATGGTCACTGCTTGCTCTAGATAAAGGATGAGAGTGAGATTAAAAGGTAAAGCCCAGAATATTATTGGAGTATAAATGTCATTTTACATTTATACAAAGCCACTCTTGGTTCAGTCATCAAGAGTGAACCCAGATGTAAACTGTGGTTTTTGGGTGATAAAGATTCATCAGTGTAGATTCATCAATTGTAAAATATGTACCACTCTGGTGGGACATATTGATAGTGGTGGAAGAGGTGGGTATGTGGGGCTCTCTGTATTTTATGTGCATCTCACTGTGAACTTATAATTGCTCTAAAAATGTTTAGCTGAAAAAGAAAAATGATACAAAATTAAATCTGAAGTGATGAAAGAAAATAATAAATATGAAGAAAAATTAATAAACCAGAAAACAAGTATTTAATAGAGAAAGGAAAGCCAAAAATGTGTTCTTCAAAATAAAAAAAATAACCCAAGGTATGACTCACTGGGAGATATTGGGTACAGGAGGAGAAGGGGACAACAGAGGATGATATGGCTGGATGACATCACCAACTCGATGGACATGAGTTTGAGTGAACTCCGGGAGTTGGTGATGGACAGGGAGGCCTGGCGTGCTGCAATTCATGGGGTTGCAAAGAGTCAGACACGACTGAGCAACTGATCTGAACTGAACTGATGACTCACTAAAATATAGCAGAAATACAAAATATCAGTTTAATGAATGCTGTACTGTCAAAGAGCCAGCGTACATATAAGAAAGTTATGAGCAATTTTACATGGATAAACTGAAAAAAATTAGCTGTGATGGATAATCCCTGAAGAAACAGTTGAGAAGATTTATATCATAATAAAGAGATAATTTAAAAATCCTATCTTTGAAGGAAATTTAGTCCATAATTAAAGCTTTTCTTCAAAGAAATTTCTAGCCCCTATACTTCTCTATCAAGATAATATTGCTCAAAATTTTCCAGAGAATGGAAAAGAAATAACTATATTCTATTTGTTTTATGAGACTAATGTAACTATGATATAAAAACCTGATCAAAGGTATCGCAATAAAAGAAAAAATCATGAGATAATCTTCTTGTAATCTTGAATATAGTTGTAAAATATTGTAAAACAAACTTAGGTCTAACTACATGTCCTATGGATGAGTCTTTTAGCCATGTAAAGAAATCCAGTCAGTCCTCTAATAGGTGAGCTTTCAGTTCAGCTCAGTCACTCAGTAGTGTTGAACTCTTTGAGACCCCATGGACTGGAGCACATCAGGCTTCCCTGTCCATCACCAACTTCTGAGGCTACTCAAACTCACATCTATTGAGTCAGTGATGCCATCCAACCATCTCATCCTCTGTTATCCCCTTCTCCTCTGGCCTTCAATCTTTCCCAGCATCAGGGTCTTTTTCAAAGATTCAGTTCTTTGCATCAGGTAGTCAAAGTATAGGAGTTTTAGGTTCAGCATCAGTCCTTTCAATAACATTCAGACTGATTTCCTTTAGGATGGACAGGTTGGATCTCCTTGCAGTCCAGGAACTCTCAAGAGTGTTCTCCAACACCACAGTTCAAAAGCATCATTCTTCACAGCTCAAGTTTCTTTATAGTCCAACTCTTATATCCATACATGACTACTGAAAAGCCATAACTTGACTTGTTGACAAAGTAGTGTCTCTGCTTTTTAATATGCTGTCTAGGTTGGTTATAACTTTTCACCCAAGGAAAAAGTGACTTTTAACTTCATGGCTGCAGTCACCAACTGCAATGACTTTGGAGCACAAAAAAATAAAGTCTCACTATTTCCACTGTTTCCCCATCTATTTGCTATGAAGTGATGGGACTGGCTGCCCTGATCTTAGTTTCCTGAATGTTGAGTTTTAAGCCAAGTTTTTCACTCTCCTCTTTTCTTTCATCAAGAGGATATTGAATTTTTCTTTGCTTTCTAACATAAGGGTGGTGTCATCTGTTTATTTGAGGTTATTGATATTTCTCTCAGCAATCTCGATTCCAGCTTGTGCTTCATCCAGCCCAGAATTTCACATGATGTACTCTGCATATAGGTTAAATAAGCAGGGGGAAAATATACAGCCTTGACATACTCATTTCCCGATTAGGAATCAGTCTGTTTTCTCCATATCCAGTTCTAAATCTGTCTTCTTGACCTGCATACAGATTTCTCATGAACCAGGTCAGGTGGTCTGGTATTCCCATCTCTTTACGAACTTTCCACAGTTAGTTGTGATCCACACAGTCAAAAAGACTTTGGCATAGACAATAAAGCAGAAGTTGATATTTTTATGGAACTCTCTCACTTTTTTGATTATCCAATGGATGGCAATTTGATCTCTGTTCCTCTGCCTTTTCTAAATGCAGCTTGAACATCTGGAAGTTCGTGGCTCATGTACCGTTGAAGACTGGCTTGGAGAATTTTGAGCATTACTTTGCTAGTGTGTGAGAGGAGTGCAGTTGTGTGGTAGCTTCAGCATTCTTTGGCATTGCCCTTCTTTGGGATTGGAATGAAAACTGACATTTTCCAATCCTGTCGCCATTGCTGAGTTTTCCAAATATGCTGCCATATTGAGTGCAACAGTTTCACAGCATCATCTTTTAGGATTTGAAGTAGTCCAACTGTAATCCCATAACCTCCACTGGCTTTGTTCATAATGATTCCTCCCAAGGCCCACTTGACTATGCATTCCAGTATGCTTTCCTCTAGGTGAGTGATCATACCATTGTGATTATCTGGGTAATGAAGATCTTTTTTGCATATTTCTTCTGTGTATTCTTGCTACCTCTTCTTAATATCTTCTTCTGTTAGGTCCATACTTTCTCTGTCCTTTATTGTGCCTAGCTTTGCATGAAATGTTCCCTTGGTAGCTCTAATTTTCTTTTTTTTTAATATAAATTTATTTAAAAGGAGGCTAATTATTTTACAATATTATATTCATATTGCCATTAATTGACATGAATCAGCCATGGGTGTACATGTGTCCCCATCCTGAACCCCCTTCCCACCTCCCCCCCATCCCATCACTCTGGGTCATCCTGGTGAACCAGCCTCGAGCACCCTGTATCATGCATAGAACCTGGACTGGCGATTCGTTTCTAATTTTCTTGAAGAGATCTATGCTATTGTTTTCCTCTATTTCTTTCCTCTATTTCTTCCCTGAGGAAGGCTTTCTTATCTCTCCTGGCAGTTCTTTGGAACCCTGCATTCAATGGATATATCTTTCCTTTTCTCCTTTGCATTTCACTTCTCTTCTTTTCTCACTATTTGTGAGGTCTCCTCAG
Source organism: Ovis aries (assembly GCF_016772045.2). Classification (NCBI taxonomy): domain Eukaryota; kingdom Metazoa; phylum Chordata; class Mammalia; order Artiodactyla; family Bovidae; genus Ovis; species Ovis aries. Next base: position 168,743,853 of record NC_056054.1, on the reverse strand, counting down.
ACAACCACTTTGCCTTTTTTGCATTTCTTTTTCTTGAGTTGGTTTTGATCACGGCCTCCTGTACAATGACATGAATCTCCATCTATAGTACATCAGGCACTTTGTCTATCATATCTAATCCCTTGAATCTATTTGTCACTTCCACTGTATAATCTTAAGGGATTTGATTTAGGTCATATCTTAGTAGTCCAGTGGTTTTCCCTACTTTCAATATAAATCTGAATTTTGCAATAAGGAGTTCATGACTGAGCCACAGTCAGCTTCTGGTCTACTTTTTGCTGATGGTATAGAGGCTTTCCAACTTTGGGTGCAAAGAATACAATCAATCTGATTTCAGTATTGACCATCTGGTGATGTCCATGTGTAGAATCTTATTTTGTGTTGTTATAAGAGGATGTTTGCTATTACCAGTGCATTCATTTGTCAAAACTCTGTTAGCCTTTGACCTGTTTCTTTTTGTACTCCAAGAACAATTTTGCCTGTTACTCCAGGTAGCTCTTGACTTCATAATTTTGCATTCCAGTACCCTTTAATAAAGAGGACAGCTTCTGGGGATGTTAGTTCTAGAAGTTTTTGTAGGTCTTCATGGAACTGTTCAACTTCAGCTTCTTCAATATTGCTGGTCAGGGCATATACTTGGATTACTGTGATATTGAATGGTTTGCCTTGGACATGAAAAGAGATCATTCCGTCATTTTTCAAATTGCATCCAAGTACTGCCTTTGGGACTCTTTTATTGACTATGATGACTACTCCACTTCTTCTAAGAGATTCTTGCCCACAGTATTAGATATAGTGGTAATCTTACTTAAATTCAACCATTCCAGTACATTTTAGTTCACTGATTCCTAAAATTATGGATGTTAACTCTTACCATCTCCTATTTGACCATGTCCAACTTGTCAATTTGAAGCCAAAGGCAAAGGAGAAAAGGAAAGGTATTCCCATTTGAATGCAGAGTTCCAAAGAATAGAAAGGACAGATAAGAAAGCCTTCCTCAGAGATCAATGCAAAGAAATAGAGGAAAACAATAGAATGGGAAAGACTAGAGATCTCTTCAATAAAATTAGAGATATCAAGAGAACATTTCATGCAAAGATGGGCACAATAAAGGACAGCAATGGTATGGACCTAGCAGAAAAAGAAGGCATTAAGAAGAGGCAGCAAGAATACCTAGAAGAACTGTACAAAAAAGATCTTCACAACCCAGAAAATCATGATGATGTGATCACTCACCTAGAGCCAGACATCCTGCAATGTGAAGTCAAGTGGGCCTTCAGTTCAATTCAGTTCAGTTCCTCAGTCATGTCTGACTCCTTGTGACTCCATGAACTGCACCACGCCAGGCCTCCCTGTCCATCACCTACTCCCGGAGTCCACAGAAATCCAGGTCCATTGATTCTGTGGTGCCATCCAACAATCTCATCCCCTGTCATTCCCTTCTCCTCCTGCCCTCAATCTTTCCGAGCATCAGGGTTTTTTCCAACGAGTCAGTTCTTTACATCAGGTGGCCAAAGTATTGGAGCTTCAGCTTTAGCGTCAGTCCTTCCAATAAACACCCAGGACTGATCGCCTTTAGGATGGACTGGTTGGATCTCCTCACAGTACAAGGGACTTTCAAGAGTCTTCTCCAACACTACAGTTTAAAAGCATCAATTCTTCGGTGCTCAGCTTTCTTTATAGAACTTTCACATCCATACATTACTACTGGAAAAACCATAACCTTGACTAGACAGACCTTTGTTGATAAAGTAGTGTCTCTTCTCTTCAATATGCTGTCTAGGTTGGCCATAACTTTCCTTACAAGAAGTAAATGTCCTTTAATTTCATGGCTGCAATAACCATCTTCAGTGATTTTTGAGCCCAGAAAAATAGCCACTGTTTCCACTGTCTTCCCATCTATTTGCCATGAAATGATGGGACCGGATGCCAAGGAAGGCAATAATGTCCTAGGATCAGCCTCCTGGAAACCACACAAACTTCCTTTTCTGGGACCACGGGTTAAACTGAGAACCAAATTCCCATGAAAATAATTTCTACAAGAGGATATCTTTCAGTTCAATTCAGTCACATAGTCAAGGGGGCCTTGGGAGGAATCATTATGAACAAACCTAGTGGAGGTAATGGGATTCAAGTTGAGCTATTTCAAATCTGAAAAGATGAAGCTGTGAAAGTGCTGCACTCAATATGCCAGCAAATTTGGAAAACTCAACAGTGGCCAAAGGACTGGAAAATGTCAATTTTCATTCCAGTCCCAAAGAAAGGCAGTGCCAAAGAATGCTGAAACTACCACACAACTGTACTCCTCTCACACACTAGCAAAGTAATGCTCAAAATTCTCCAAGCCAGTCTTCATCAGTACATGAACCATGAACTTCCAGATGTTCAAGCTGAATTTAGAAAAGGCAGAGGAACCAAAAATCAAATTACCAACATCCACTGGAAAATCAAAAAAGTGAGAGAGTTCCATAAAAGCATCTACTTCATGGACAGAGGAGCCTGGCAGGCTGCAGTCCATGGGGTCGCTAAGAGTCGGACATGACTGAACGACTTCACTTTCACTTTTCATTTTCATGCATTGGAGAAGGCAATGGCACCCCACTCCAGTACTCTTGCCTGGAGAATCCCGTGGACATGGGAGCCTGGTGGGCTGCAGTCCATGGGGTGGCTAAGAGTCGGACACGACTGAGTGACTTCACTCTCACTTTCACTTTCTGCTCTATTGACTATGCCAAAGCCTTTGACTGTGTGGATAACAACTAACTGTGGAAAGTTCTTAAAGAGATGGGAATACCAGACCACCTGACCTACCTCATGAGAAATCTGTATGCCGCTCAAGAAGCAAGAGATAGAACTAAACATGGAAAAACAGACTGGTCCCAAATTGGGAAAGGAGTATGTCAAGGCTGCATATTGTTCCCCTGCGCATTTAACCTGTATGCTGAGTACATCATGTGAAATGCCAGGCCAGATGAAGCACAAGCTGGAATCAAGATTGCCAGGAGAAATATCAATAACCTCAGATATGCAGATGACAGTACATTTATGGTAGAGACCAAAGAACTAAATATCCTCTTGATGTAAATGAAATAGGAGAGTGAAAAAGCTGGCTTAAAACTCAACATTCAGGGGGGTGGTCCTAAGATGGCAGAGGAATAGGATGGGGAGACCACTTTCTCCCTCACAAATTCATCAAAAGAACATTTCAACGCTGAGTAAATTCCACAAAACAACTTCTGAATGCTGGCAGAGGACATCAGGCATCCAGAAAAGCAGATCATTGTCTTCAAAAACAGGTAGGAAAAAATATAAAAGATGAAAAAAGAGACAAAGGAGGTAGGGACGGAGCTCCATCCTGGGAAGGGAGTCCTGTCCCGGGAAGGGAGTCTTAAAAGAGAGAAGTTTCCAAACACCAGGAAACACTCTTGCTGCTGAGTCTGTGGCGAGCCTTGGAAGCATAGAGGGCAACATAACAGGGAAGAAGAATAAATAAATAATTAAAATTAACAGATTACAAGCCCAACGGTAACTCCCCCAGTGGAGAAGCAGCGCAGATGCCTGCATCCGCCACTAGCAAGTGAGGGCTGATCAGGGAGGTGTGGGTGGCAGTGCTTTTTAAGAATCAGGCCAGAATGCCCTGAGTGTAACCAGAGCGAACTAACTTAGGCTAGCATACCAAACTGTGGGATAGCTACCACGTGAGAAGCTCTAACATAAGACACTGCCAGGACCGCGAACAGAACAAAGGATGGAACAGAAATAGCTGGCTGCAGACCATCCCCTCCGGTGACAGGCAGCCAGAGCCATAAGGGCTGGAAAGGGGCAAGCACAGCCCCAGAGAGACATTACCTACCAAACTGCAAGCAGGCTTCTTTGCTTACACTTCATGGAGTTCTGGACAGTCACCATCTGCCTGAGACAGGGAGCCAGCGGTACACCCAGAAAACTGAGCAGCAGGAATGGGAAAGGCGATAAGTCGCAGTGACCACACTCGCCAAACACCTGAACTACTTGGACCTGGGAAGGGCACAAAACACAGGCCCAACCTAATCTGTGCCTCTGAGGGCTACCTGAGAGCCGAACCTGAGCAGCTTAGATCGGGGAGGTGCATGCAGCCTAGGGCCGGCCTCAGAAGTTTCCCGATAGAGCAACGTAGAGCCTGAACGGTGTGCGCCATGAGCAGGGGCAGACCCAGCGTGGCTGAGACACTGTGAGCACACACGCCAGTGTTATTTGTTTGCATCATCCCTCCCTTCCCACAGTGCAACTGAACAAGTGAGCCAGGAAAAAAAAAAAAAAAAGTGTCCACCACTGCCCCCCTTGTGTTAGGGCAGAAATCAGACACTGAAGAGACTAGCGAACAGAAGAAGCTAAACAGAGGTAACTGCCTTGGAAGTGACACCACACTGCCCACAACACCAGAGAAAGTACCAGATGTATCTTTACTATTTTTCCGATCATTCTGTTTGTTTGTTTTGTTTTGTTGATGTTGTTGTTTGATTTTTTTTCTTCTTTTCTTTTTCTTCTTTTCTTTTTCTTCTTTTTTTAACTTTTTAAAATTTTTAAGTCCTCTATTTCTCCTTTAATTTTATTTTTACCACCTACTATTACTTTTCAAAAAACAAAAAAACCTATTTTTAAAGCAAACACCATATATATATTTCTTGTGATTGTTGTTTTTGTTTTTTAATAATTCTTGTAACTTTGTTTTTCTTTTTTCTCTCTTCTTCTTTTCTTTAATAATGTATTTCTGAAAATCCAAACTCTAGATTTTCAATCTTTGCTTTTTGGTATTTGTTGTCAACTTTGTACATTTAAAAACCCAATCTTCAGTACCCAATTTTACCTGAGAGCGAGATTACTGGCTTGACCACTCTCTCCTCCGTTGGACTCTCCTTTTTCTCCACCAGGTTGTTTCTGCCTCCTCCAACTCCCTTCTCTTCTCTACCCAACTCTGTGAATCTGTGAGTACCAAACGATGGCAAACACTTAGGCAACTGGTTACTGGCTGGAACTGTCTCTCTCCTTTCCTTTTCCCTCTTTTATCCTTCTGGCCACCTCTGTCTATTTCTCCCCTCCCCTCTTCCCTGTATAACTCCGTGAACATCTCTGAGCGGTCCAGACTGTGTAGCGCACGTAAGGAAGAGATTACTTAGCTTGTTCTCTCCTCTTTTGATCCCACCTCATCTCATTCCAGTCACCTCTAACTACCCCCTCCCTCTTCTGTTCTCCATGTAATTCAGTGAACCTCTCTGGGAGTCCCTCAGTGTGAAGAAACTTTTAATCTTTGACCTAGATGTTTTATCATCGGTGCTGTACAGATGGAGAAGTCTTGAGGCTACTGTAAAAATAAAATGGTAAACCAGAAGCAGGAGGCTTAAGTCCAAATCCTGAGAACATCAGAGAACTCCTGAATCCAGGGAACATTAATCAATAGGAGCTCATCAAATGCCTCCATACCTACACTGAAACCAAGCACCAGCCAAGGGCCAACAAGTTCCAGAACAAGACATACCATGCAAATTCTCTAGCAACAGAGGAACACACCCCTGAGCTTCAATATACAGGCAGCTCAAAGTTACTCCAAAACCATTGACATCTCATAACTCATTACTGGACACTTCATTGCACTCCAGAGAGAAGAAATCCAGCTCTACCCACCAGAACTCCAACACAAGCTTCCCTAACCAAGAAACCTTGACAAACCACTGATACAACCCCACCCACAGCGAGGAAACTCCATAATAAAGAGAACTCCACAAATTCCCAGATGGCCACCCCAAACGCAGCAATATAACCAAGATGAAGAGACAGAGGAATAGCCAGCAGGTAAAGTAATAGGAGAAATGCCCACCAAACCAAACAAAAGAGGAAGAGATAGGGATTCTACCTGAGAAAGAATTCCAAATAATGATAGTGAAAATGATCCAAAATCTTGAAATCAAAATGGAATCACAGATAAATAGCCTGGAGACAGGATTGAGAAGATGTAAGAAAGGTTTAACAAGACCTAGAAGAAACAAAAGAGTCAATATATAATGAATAATGCAATGAATGAGATCAGAAACTCTCTGGAGGCAACAAATAGTAGAATAACAGAGGCAGAAGATAGGATTAGTAAAATAGAAGATAGAATGGTAGAAATAAATGAATCAGAGAGAAAAAAAGAAAAACGAATTAAAAGAAATGAGGACAATCTCAGAGACCTCCAGGACAATATGAAATGCTCTAACATTCGAATTATAGGAATCCCAGAAGAAGAAGACAAAAAGAAAGACCATGAGAAAATACTTGAGGAGATAATAGTTGAAAACTTCCCTAAAATGGGGAAGGAAATAATCACCCAAGTCCAAGAAACCCAGAGAGTTCCAAACAGGATAAACCCAAGATGAAACACCCCAAGACATATATTAATCAAATTAACAAAGACCAAACACAAAGAACAAATATTAAAAGCAGCAAGGGAAAAACAAACAACACACAAGGGGATTCCCATAAGGATAACTGCAGATCTTTCAATATAAACTCTTCAGGCCAGGAGTGAATCATAAGACATACTTAAAGTGATGAAAGACAATAACCTACAGCCCAGATTACTGTACCCAGCAAGGATCTCATTCAAATACAAAGGAGAAATCAAAAGCTTTACAGACAAGCAAAAGCTGAGAGAATTCAGCACCACCAAACTAGCTCTCCAACAAATGCTAAAGGATCTGCTCTAGACAGGAAACACAAAAAGGGTGTGTAAACTTGAACCCAAAACAATAAAGTAAATTGGCAACAGGATCATACTTATCAATAATTACCTTAAATGTAAATGGGTTGAATGCCCCAACCAAAAGGCAAAGACTGGCTGAATGGATACAAAAACAAGACCCCTATATATGCTGCCTACAAGAGACCCACCTCAAAACAAGGGATACATACAGAGTGAAAGTGAAGGGCTGGGAAAAGATATTCCATGCAAATAGAGACCAAAAGAAAGCAGGAGTAGCAATACTCATATCCGATGAAATAGACTTTAAAATAAAGACTGTGAAAAGAGACAAAGAAGGCCACTACATAATGATCAAAGGATCAATCCAAGAAGAAGATATAACAATTATAAATATATATGCACCCAACATAGGAGCACCACAATATGTAACACAAATGCTAACAAGTATGAAAGGGGAAATTAAGAATAACACAGTAATAGTGGGACACTTTAATACCCCACTCACACCTGTGGACAGATCAACTAAACAGAAAATTAACAAAGAAACCCAAACTTCAAATGTTACGATAGACCAGGTAGACCTAATTGATCTCTATAGGACATTTCACCCCAAAACAATGAATTTCACCTTTTCTCAAGTGCTCACGGAACCTTCTCCAGGATAGATAACATCCTGGGCCATAAATCTAACCTTGATAATTTCAAAAAAATTGAAATCATTCCAAGCATGTTTTCTGACCGTAATACATTAAGATTAGGTCTCAATTACAGGAGAAAAACTATTAAAAATTCCAACATATGGAGGCTGAACAACACGCTTCTGAATAACCAACAAATCACAGAAGAAATCAAAAAAGAAATCAAAATATGCATAGAAACGAATGAAAATGAAAACACAACAACCCCAAACCTGTGGGACACTATAAAAGCAGTGCTAAGAGGAAAGTTCATAGCAATACAGGCATACCTCAAGAAACAAGAAAAAAGTCAAATAAATAACCTAACGCTACACCTAAAGCAACTAGAAAGGGAAGAAATGGAGAACCCCAGAGTTAGTAGAAGGAAAGAAATCTTAAAAATTAGGGCAGAAATAAATGCAACAGAAAAGAAACAAAGAGACCATAGAAAAAATCAACAAAACCAAAAGCTGGTTCTTTGAAAGGATAAATAAAATTGACATACCTTTAGCCAGACTCATTAAGAAACAAAGGGAGAAAAATCAAATCCATAAAATTAGAAATGAAAATGGAGAGATCACAACAGACAACACAGAAATACAAAGGATCATAAGAGACTACTATCAGCAATTAAACGCCAATAAAATTGACAATGTGAAAGAAATGGACAAATTCTTAGAAAAGTACAACTTTCCAAAACTGAACCAGGAAGAAATAGAAAATCTTAACAGACCCATCACAAGCACGGAAATTAAAACTGTAATCAGAAATCTTCCAGCAAACAAAATCCCAGGTCCAGACGGCCTCACAGCTGAATTCTACCAAAAATGTAGAGAAGAGCTAACACCTATCCCACTCAAACTCTTCCAGAAAATTGCAGAGGAAGGTAAACTTCCAAACTCATTCTATGAGGCCACCATCACCCTAATACCAAAACCTGACAAAGATGCCACAAAAAGAGAAAACTACACACCAATAGCACTGATGAACATAGATGCAAAAATCCTTAACAAAATTCCAGCAATCAAAATCCAACAACACATTAAAAAGATCATACACCATGACCAAGTGGGCTTTATTCCAGGGATGCAAGGATTCTTCAGTATCCACAAATCAATAAATGTAATTCACCACATTAACAAATTAAAAAATAAAAGCCATGTGATTATCTCAATAGATGCAGAAAAGGCCTGTGACAAAATTCAACATCCTTTTATGACAAACACTCTCCAGAAAGCAGGAATGGAAGGAACATACCTCAACATAATAAAAGCTATATATGACAAACCCACAGCAAACATTATCCTCAATGGTGAAAATTTGAAAGTATTTCCCCTAAAGTCAGGAACAAGACAAGGGTGGCCACTTTTACCGCTACTACTCAACATAGTTCTGGAAGTCCTGGCCACAGCAATCAGAGCAGAAAAAGAAATAAAAGGAATCCAAATTGGAAAAGAAGAAGTAAAACTCTCACTGTTTGCAGATGACATGATCCTCTACATAGAAAACCCTAAAGACTCCACTAGAAAACTACTAGAGCTAATCAATGAATATAGTAAAGTTGCAGGATATAAAATCAACACACAGAAATCCCTTGCATTCCTATACAATAATAATGAGAAAACATAAAAAGAAATTAAGGAAAAATTCCATTCACCATTGCAATGAAAAGGATAAAATACTTAGGAATATACCTACCTAAAGAAACTAAAGACCTGTATATCAAAAACTATAAAACACTGATGAACAAAATCAAAGAGGACACTAATAGATGGAGAAATATACCATGTTCATGGATCAGAAGAATCAATATAGTGGAAATGAGGATACTACCCAAAGCAATCTACAGATTCAATGCAATCCCTATCAAGCTACCAACGGTATTTTTCACAGAGCTAGAACAAATAATTTCACAATTTGTATGGAAATACAAAAAAAAAAAAAAAACACCTCAAACTGCCAAAGCAATCTTGAGAAAGAAGAATGGAACTGGAGGAATCAACCTGCCTGACTTCAGGCTCTACTACAAAGCCACAGTCATCAAGACAGTATGGTACTGGCACAAAGACAGAAATATAGATCAATGGAACAAAATAGAAAGCCCAGAGATAAATCCACACATCTATGGACACCATATCTTTGACAAAGGAGGCAAGAATATACAATGGAGTAAAGACAATCTCTTTAACAAGTGGTGCTGGGAAAACTGGTCAACCACTTGCAAAAGAATGAAACTAGAGCACTTTCTAACACCATACACAAAAACAAACACAAAATGGATTAAAGATCTAAACATAAGACCAGAAACTTTAAAACTCCTAAAGGAGAACATAGGCAAAACACTCTCTGACATAAACCGCAGCAGGATCCTCTATGATCCACCTCCCAGAATACTGGAAATAAAAGCAAAAATAAACAAATGGATCTAACTAAAATTAAAAGCTTCTGCACAACAAAGGAAAATATAAGCAAGGTGAAAAGACTGCCTTCTGAATGGGAGAAAATAATAGCAAATGAAGCAACTGACAAAGAACTAATCTCAAAATATACAAGCAACTTATGCAGCTCAATTCCAGAAACATAAGCGACCCAATCAAAGAATGGGCCAAATAACTAAATAGACATTTCTCCAAAGAAGACATACGGATGGCTAACAAACACATGAAAAGATGCTCAACATCACTCATTATCAGAGAAATGCGAATCAAAACCACAATGAGGTACCATTTCACACCAGTCAGAATGGCTGCAATCCAAAAGTCTATAAGCAATAAATGCCTGGGAGGGTGTGGAGAAAAGGGAACCCTCTTAAACTGTTGGTGGGAATGCAAACTAGTACAGCCACTGTAGAGAACAGTGTTTAGATTCCTTAAAAACCTGGAAATAGAACTGCCTTATGACCCAGCAATCCCACTTCTGGGCATACACACCGAGGAAACCAGAATTGAAAGAGACACGTGTACCCCAATGTTATTCGCAGCACTGTCTATAATAGCCAGGACATGGAAGCCACCTAGATGTCCATCAGCAGAAGAATGGATAAGAATGCCGTGTTACATATACACAATGGAGTATTACTCAGCCATTAAAAAGAATACATTTGAATCAGTTCTAGTGAGGTGGATGAAACTGGAGCCGATTATACAGAGTGAAGTAAGCCAGAAAGAAAAATACGAATACAATATACTAATGCATATATATGGAATTTAGAAATATGGTAATGATAACCCTATATGCGAGACAGCAAAAGAGACACAAATATATAAACAGACTTTGGGACTCTGTTGGAGAGGGAGAGGGTGAGATGATTTGGAAGAATGGCATTGACACATGTAAACTATCATGTAAGGGACGAATTGCCAGTCTATGTTCGATACAGGATACAGGATGCTTGGGGCTGGTGCACTGGGATGACCCAGAGAGATGATATGGGGTGGGAGGTGGGAGGGGGGTTCAGGAATGGGAACTCATGTACACCCGTGGCGGATTCATGTCAATGTATGGCAAAACCAACATAGTATTGTAAAGCAAAATAAAATAAAAATTAAAAAAAAAAAAACATTTAGAAAACTAAGATCATGGCATCCAGTCCCATTACTTTATGACAAATAGATGGGGAAACTGGAAACAGTGAGAGACTGCAGCTATGAAATTAAAAGTCACTTGCTCCTTGGAAGAAAAGTTTGGACCAACATAAACAGCACATTAAAAAGCAGAGACATTACTTTGCCAACAATGGTCCATCTTGTCAAAGCTTTGGTTTCTCCAGTAGTCATGTATGGATATAAGAGCTGGACTGTAAAGAAAGCTGAGCACTAAAGAATTGATGCTTTTGAACTATGGTGATGGAGAAGACTCTTGAGAGTCCCATGGACTGCAAGGAGATCCAATCAGTCCATCCTAAAGGAGATCAGTCCTGGGAGATGGCTGGATTGTATCATCGACTCAGTGGACATGAATTTGAGTAAGCTCTGGGAGTTGGTAATGGACAGGGTGGCCTGGCATGCTGTAGTCCATGGGGTTGCAAAGAGTTGGAAATGACCGAGAGACTAAACTAATACGAATTTGCCTTGATTCATGGAACTAACATTCCAGGTTTCTATGTAGTATTGCTCTTTACATCATTGGACTTTACTTCATTCACCCATCACATCCACAACTGGGTTTTTTTGTTTGTTTGTTTCCTTGGCTCCATTTCTTCATTCTTTCTCCACTGATCTCCAGTAGTATATTGGGCATCTTCTGACTTGGGGAGTTCATCTTTGGTGTCATACCTTTTTGCCTTTTCACACTGTTCATGGCATTCTCAAGGCAAGTATACAAAAGGTGTTTGCCATTCCCTTCACCAGTGAACCACTTTTTATCAGAACTCTCCACCATGACCCATCCCACGACCCATCCCATTACCCATCGTGGCTGTACATGCTATGGCCCATAGTTTCATTGAGTTAGACAAGACTGTGGTCCATGTGATCAGATTGGTTACTTCTCTGTGTTTGTGGTTTTCATTTTGTCTACCCTCTGGCTGAGAAGGATAAGAGGCTTATGGAAGCTCTTTTCCTTATGGAAGAGACTGACTGAGGGGAAAACAGTCTTGTTCTGATGGGTGGGGCCATGTTCAGCAAATCTTTAATCCAATTTTGCATTGATGGGTAGGGCTGTTTTCCCTTCCTGTTGCTTGACCTGAGGCCAAACTATGGTGGAGGTAATGAAGATAATGGTGACCTCCTTCAAAAGGTCCCATACATGCACTGTTGCATTCAGTGCCTCTGACCCTACAGCAGGACAGTGCTGACCTATATCTCCACCAGAGACTCCTGGACACTCATGGGTATGTCTGGGTCAAGTTCTTATGGGGGTCACTGCTCCTTTCTCCAAGGTCCTGGTGCACACAAGGTTTTCTCTGTGCCCTCCAAGAGCCTGTTTCCTCAGTCCTGTTTAAGTTCTGGCAGTTTTATGGTGGGGTTAATGGCCATCTGCTCCAAGAAGGCTTATGCCTACCAAGGTCTGCTGCAACCAGAGCCCCTATGTCAGGCCACTGCTGACCTGTATCTCCAGAGAAGACACTCAGACACAGTTCTGGCTCAGTTTCTGCGGGTGGGGCATATGTTTTATGCTCTTCCCATGTCTGAGCAGCTCAGGTAACCAGGTGCTTGGTGAGCACACTGTCCCAGGTGGACCATGTGTCTTAATCACCTTCCTAGTCCTGGATGCTTGGTTTCCAGGGTGCGCCATGGGAGTACCATCTCAGGCGTGCAGTATGTCTCCTCTGGAGAGCTGATTTCAGGCTGTGACCCTCTTGGCATATGTCAACTATTCAGGATCTCAGGAAGACATGGTTAGCAGCTGGGAGTCTGCTCACAGTTTGGTGGAAGATGGTGTTTCTGGGGCTGAGATTGTAGCAGCCCCTTGCCTTCCAGCTCTGGATATCCCAAGCCTGCCTCTCAGCCTCAAGGCAGGGAGGGGCTTGTGTGTAGCAGGCAAGCTCTCCTTTGGTATTTGCTCAATCCTTTGTTCTTTGAGAGGGCCAGGTTAAGCTGTTAGGTTAGAGCCTTGTAATTTTGTTTGCTTGTTTTCTTTCCCTCCTGGTTTTGTTGCCTTCTCAGATCCCCAAACTCCCCACACACTCGCCTGCAAGAGGGTTTCCTACTGTGTGGAAACTTCTCCTCCTTCAAGACTCCCTCCCCAGGATAGCTCTCCATCTCTAACTCTTTTGTCTCAGTTTTTGTCTTTTATATTTTGCCCTACCTCCTTTCTAAGAGAATGGGCTGCTTTTCTGGGTGCCAGGTGTTCTCCACAAGTGTTCAGAAGTTGTTTTGTGGAAGCTGCTCAGCATTAGCTGGGTAGCTGAAAGATAAAAAGGGAAATCAAAGGTGTTTCAAAGGTAGTAACTACAGGAAGCAGATATCACTCCTAGGAACAGGGAAAGCAAAGGTGAGCTTTAGAGGGTTTTAAGAAAAGATGTTTGAGTCTGTATAAACTATAGGATAAAACAGTAAAAACATATTTCTTAATATGATTCCTCCACTCAGTATTTTGGACTTCCCTGGTGGTTCATGTGGTAAAGAATCTGCCTGACAATGCAGGAGACCCAAGTTCAATCCTCGGTTCAGGAAAATCCCCTGCAGAAGGAAATGGCAACCCACTCCAGGATGCTTGCCTGGAGAACTACATGGACAGAGGAGCCTGGCAGACTACAATCTATAGTTTTGCAAAGAGTCAGACATGACTGAGGGACTGACACACACAAAGAAGCTATTGCTCATAAAAGAAAACACTTGAAATAGCAATATAAAGTAAGCAGACTACTAGATTATGGGAATTTATTAAAGAAACATTCCATGTAGAATTTAGAAAATGGAGAATACTTGGTGAATGGGAGAAGAGGAAATGAATTTTACTGTACATAACCATCGGTTCAGTTCAGTTCAGTCACTCCGTGGTGTCTGACTATTTGTGACCGCATGAACCACAGAACACCAGGCCTCCCTGTCCATCACCAACACCTGGAGTCCACTCAAATCAATGTCCATTGAGTTGGCTATTACATCCAACCATCTCATCCTCTGTCATCCCCTTCTCCTCCTGCCCTCAATCTTTCCCAGCATCAGGGTCTTTTCAAATAAGTCAGCTGTTCGCATCAGGTGGCCAAAATATTGGTGTTTCAGCTTCAACATCAGTCCTTCCAATGAACACCAAGGACTGATTCATTTTGGATGGACTGGTTGGATCTCCTTGAAGTCCAAGGGACTCTCAAGAGTCTTCTTCAACACCCCACTTCAAAAGCATCAATTATTCAGTGCTCAGCTTTCTTTATAGTCCAACTCTCAAATCCATACATGACCAATGGGAAAACCAGAGCCTTGACTAGAAGGACCTTTGTGGGCAAAGTAATGTCTCTGCTTTTTATTATGCTGCTTAGGTTGGTCATAACTTTCCTTCCAAGGAGTAAGCATCTTTTAATTTCATGGCTGCAATCACCATCTTCAGTGATTTTGGAGCCCAGAAAAATAAAGCCAGCCACTGTTTCCACTGTTACCCCATCAATTTCCCATGAAGTGATGGGATTGGATGCTATGATCTTAGTTTTCTGGAGGTTGTGCTTTAAGCCAACTTGTTGATTCTCCTCTTTCAATTTCATCAAGAGCCTCTTTAGTTCTTCCTCACTTTCTGCCATAAGGGTGGTGTTATCTGCAAATCTGAGATTATTGATATTTCTCCCAGAAATCTTGATTCCAGCTTGTGCTTCTTCCAGCCCAGCATTTCTAGTCTGCATATAAGTTAAATAAGCAGGGTGACAATATACAGGCTTGACATACTTCTTTTCCTATTTGGAACCAGTCTGTCATTCCATGTCCAGTTCTACCTGTTGCTTCCTGACCTGCATACAGGTTTCTCAAGAGGAAGGTCAGGTGGTCTGTTATGCCCATTTGTTTCAGAATTTGACACAATGTATTGTGATCCACACAGTCAAAGGCTTTGACATAGTCAAAAAAGCAGAAATAGATGTTTTTATGGACTCTCTTGCTTTTTTGATGATCCAGCGAATGTTAGCAATTTGATCTCTGGTTTGTCTGCCTTTTCTAAAACCATCATGAACATCTGGAAATTTCAGGTTCATGTATTGCTGAAGCCTAGCTTGGAGAATTTAAGCATTACTTTACTAGTGTGTGAGATGAGTGCATTTGTGCAGTAGTTTGAGCATTTTGGGCATTGCCTTTCTTTGGGATTGGAATGAAAAGTGAACTTTTCCAGTCCTGTGGCCACTGCTGAGATTTCCAAATTTCCTGGCATATTGAATGCAGAACACTCTCAGCATCATCTTTCAGGATTTAAAATAGCTCAACTGGAATTCCATCACCTCCACTAGCTTTGTTCGTTTTGATACTTCTGGATGGACGTGAGAGTTGGACTGTGAAATAAGCTGAGCACTGAAGAATTGATGCTTTTCAGCTGTGGTGTTGGAGAAGACTCTTGGGAGTCCCTTGGACTGCAAGGATATCCAACCAGTCCATTCTAAAGGAGGTCAGTCCTGGGTGTTCTTTGGAAGGACTGATGCTAAAGCTGAAACTCCAGTACTTTGGCCACCTCATGCAAAGAGTTGACTCATTAGAAAGGACTCTGATGCTGGGAGGGGTTGGGGACAGGAGGAGAAGGGGACGACAGAGGATGAGATGGCTGGATGGCATCACCAACTCGATGGACATGAGTTTGAGTGAGCTCTGGGAGTTGGTGATGGACAGGGAGGCCTGGCATGCTGAAATTCATGGGGTCACAAAGAGTCGGACACAACTGAAGGACTAAACTGAACTAAACTGAGCTGAAAGATATCCTCTTGTAGAAATTATTTCCATGGGAATTTGGTTCTCAGTTTAACCCGTGGTCCCAGAAAAGGAAGTTTGTGTGGTTTCCAGGAGGCTGATCCTAGGACATTATTGCCTTCCATGGCATCCGGTCCCATCACTTCATGGCAAATAGATGGGGAAACAGTGGAAACAGTGGCTATTTTTCTGGGCTCCAAAATCACTGAGGATGGTTATTGCAGCCATGAAATTAAAGGACATTTACTCCTTGTAAGGAAAGTTATGACCAACCTAGACAGCATATTGAAAAGAAGAGACACTACTTTATCAACAAAGGTCTGTCTAGTCAAGGTTATGGTTTTTCCAGTAGTAATGTATGGATGTGAAAGTTCTATAAAGAAAGCTGAGCACCGAAGGATTGATTCTTTTAAACTGTAGTGTTGGAGAAGACTCTTGAGAGTCCCCTGTACTGTGAGGAGATTCAACCAGTCCATCCTAAGGGTGATCAGTCCTGGGTGTTTATTGGAAGGACTGACACTAAAGCTGAAGCTCCAATACTTCGGCCACCTGATGTAAAGAACTGACTCGTTGGAAAAAACCCTGATGCTCGGAAAGATTGAGGGCAGGAGGAGAAGGGAATGACAGGGGATGAGATTGTTGGATGGCACCACAGAATCAATGGACACGGATTTCTGCGGACTCCTGGAGTAGGTGATGGACAGGGAGGCCTGGCGTGGTGCAGTTCACGGAGTCGCAAAGAGTCAGACACGACTGAGCAACTGAACTGAACTGAACTGAAGGCCCACTTGACTTCACATTGCAGGATGTCTGGCTCTAGGTGAATGATCACATCATCGTGATTTTCTGGGTTGTGAAGATCTTTTTTGTACAGTTCTTCTAGGTATTCTTGCTACCTCTTCTTAATATCTTCTGCTTCTGTTTGGTTCCGCAATGGTGCACGAGCGCAGCCGAGGGGAGCTACCCTGGGCCGCAGGTCAGGGGCAGTGGCAGAGAGGAGCTACCCCCATGTCTGAGGTAAGGAGCAGCAGCTGCACTTTGCTGAAGCAGCCATGAAGAGAGACCCAACATCCAAGGTAAGTGAAACCCAAATAAGATGGTAGGCACTAAGAGAGAGGATCAGAGCACAGACAGACTGAAATGACAATCACAGACAACTAGCCAATCTGATCACATGGACCACAGCCTTGCCTAACTCAATAAAACTAAGCCATGCGGTATGGGGCCACCCAAGATAGACGGGTCATGCTGGAGAGGTCTGACAGAATGTAGCCCACTGGAGAAGGGAATTGCAAACCACTTCAGTATTCCTGCCTTGAGAACACCATGAACGGTATGAAAAGGCAAAATGATAGGATACTGAAAGAGGAACTCCATAGGTTAGTAAGTGCCCAATATGCTACTGGAGATCAGTGGAGGGATAACTCCAAAAAGAATGAAGGGATGGAGCCAAAGCAAAGACAATACCCAGTTGTGGATGTGACTGGTGATAGAAGCAAGATCCAATGCTGTAAAGAGCAATATTGCATAGGAACCTGGAATGTTAGGTCCATGAATCAAGGTAAATTGAAAGTGGTCAAACAGGAGATGGCAAGAGTGAACATCAACATTCTAAAAATCAGTGAACTAAAATGGACTGGAAGGGTGAATTTAACTCAGATGACCATTGTATCTACTACTGTGGGCAGGAATCCCTCAGAAGAAATGGAGTAGCCATCATGGTCAACAAGAGTCCAAAATGCAGTACTTGGATGCAATCTCAAAAACGACAGAATGATCTCTGTTCATTTTCTTTTTTCTCTCTCTTCATTTTATTTCTTTATTTTTTACTTTACAATACTGTATTGGTTTTGCCCTACACTGTTCATTTTCAAGGCAAACCATTCAATATCACGATAATGCAAGTCTATGCCCTGACAGTAACGCCGAAGAAGCTGAAGTTGAACAATTTTGTGAAGATTTACAAGACCTTCTAGAACTAATACCCAAAAAAGATCCCCTTTTCATTATAGGGGACTGGAATGCAAAAGCAGGAAGTCAAGAAACACCTGGAGTAACAGACAAATTTGGCCTTGGATTATGGAATGAAGCAGGGAAAAGTCTAATAGAGTTTTGCCAAGAAAATGCACTGGTCATAGCAAACACCCTCTTCCAACAACACAAGAGAAGACTCTACACATGGACATCACCAGATGGTCAACACCAAAATCAGATTGATTATATTCTTTGCAGCCAAAGATGGAGAAGCTCTATACAGTCAGCAAAAACAAGACTGGGACCTGACTGCGGCTCAGATCATGAACTCTTTATTGCCAATTCAGACTTAAACTGAAGAAAGTAGGGAAAACCACTAGACTATTCTGGTATGACTTAAATCAAATCCCTTATGATTATACAGTGGAAGTGAGAAATAGATTTAAGGGACTAGATCTGATAGACAGAGTGCCTAATGAACTATGGACGGAGGTTTGTGACATTGTACAGGAGACAGGGATCAAGACCAACCCCGTGGGAAAGAAATGCACAAAAGCAAAATGGCTGTCTGAGGAGGCATTCCAAATAGCTGTGAAAAGAAGGGAACCTAAAAGCAAAGGAGAAAAGGAAAGATATACTCATCCTGAATGCAGAATTCCAAAGAATAGCAAGGAGAGATAAGAAAGCCTTCCTCAGAGATCAATGCAAAGAAATAGAGGAAAACAATGGAATGGGAAAGACTAGAGATCTTTTCAAGAAAATTAGAAATACCAAGGGAACATTTTATGCAAGATGGGCTCAAAAAAGTACATAACCTTAGACAATATCATATACTTAACTAGTTGGAAGGTAGAAGATAATTTATTTCTGGAAGGGAAAAGTAATAAGAGCAGATGAATTGACACAGTAATAAATTATGGGCTGTGAATCCATATCTCCTAGGGTAACTCTTTAAGCATTAGAGACCTGCAATACATTTTCTGATAAATGAATTTCCTGGTCAGCAGGAACTCCCCCAAAGGACTTGAGGGAGTACCTGGGACATATCAGGTTGGAAAGCAGCCTACCAGTCATAAGAAGGAGTCTTGAAACCCATTTCTGAGATGTGCTCATGCTCATTATTATTTCTTCTACTTACTTTGGATTTCACGTGTTCTTTTTTCAATTTTCTAAGCTGGATACTTAGATCTTTCTTCTTTTCTAATATATGCTATACATTTTCCCCTATGCACTGTTTTCACTGCCTCCCATGGATCTTGATAGCTATTTTCATTTTAATTTTGTTGAAAATAAATTTTTCTTCTTCCTTGACCCATATCATAGAAATTCATTGTTTATATATATATATATATATATATATATATATATATATATAGGGATTTTCCAGTTACCTTTCCACTACTGATTTCCAGTTTAATTATTTGTGGGCTGAGAGCAGACATTGAATGATTTATATATGTTTAAATTTGCTAAGGTACATTTTATGGTCCATAATGTGGCCTATCCTGGTAAATATTCCATACAAACTTGACAGAAATGTGTATTATGCTGTTGTAGAAAGTAGTCTATGCTGCTGCTGCTGCTGCTGCTAAGTCGCTTCAGTCGTGTCCGACTCTGTGCGACCCCACAGATGTCAGCCCACCAGGCTCCCCCCTCCCTGGCATTCTCCAGGCAAGAATACCGGAGTGGGTTGCCATTTCCTTCTCCAATGCATGAAAGTGAAAAATGACAGTGAAGTCTCTCAGTCGTGTCCAACTCTTCGTGCCCCATGAACTGCAGCCTACCAGGCTCCTCCATCCATGGGATTTTCCAGGCAAGAGTACTGGAGTGTATTGCCATTGCCTTCTCCGGAAGTAATCTGTAGATGTCCATAATATCCAGTTGATTGTTAGGTTCCACTATATCCTTAGTACTGTTTTGTCTGTTTAAACTCTCCATTTCTGATACAGGGGTGTTGAAGACTTTGACTATAATAGTGGATTCATCTATGTTTTCTGTTTGCATTTCTATAAGTTTTTACATCATATATTTTGATACTCTGTGGTTAGGTGCTGGAAAAGGCAGTGGCACCCTACTCCAATACTCTTGCCTGGAAAATCCCATGGACAAAGCAGCCTGGTAGACTGCAGTCCATGGGGTCACTAGGAGTCGGGCACGACTGAGCAACCTCACTTTTACTTTTCACTCTCATGCATTGGAGAAGGAAATGGCAACCCACTCCAGTGTTCTTGCCTGGAGAATCCCAGGGACGGGGAGCCTGGTTTGCTGCCGTCTCTGGGTTCGCACAGAGTCAGACAGGACTGAGGCAACTTAGCAGCGGCAGCAGCCGTGGTTAGGTGCTACACATGAAGGTTGTTATGCCTTCTTGGACAAGTGACCTGTTTATCATTTTGTATTGCCCTTCTTTAACACTAATAGGTTTCCTTTCTTGGAAATGTGCTTTATCTAAAATTAACACAGATACTCTTATTTTTTTGGATTAATGTTAGCATAGTATGTATTACTTCACTCATTAATCTTGACTTTATATTA
Organism: Ovis aries; assembly: GCF_016772045.2. Taxonomy (NCBI): domain Eukaryota; kingdom Metazoa; phylum Chordata; class Mammalia; order Artiodactyla; family Bovidae; genus Ovis; species Ovis aries. The sequence goes on along the minus strand of NC_056054.1, from coordinate 168,723,631 downwards.
AAGTGATTTTCTTAGACAATGCATAGTTGATACTTATTTCTATATACTGTGACAGTCTTTTAATGTGTGCATTTAAACTGTTGATATCCAAAATTATTATCAATATAGTTGGATTAATATCTACCATATTTGTTAGGATTTTCCTATTTCTCACTTTTGATCTTTATTCCTATTTTTGTGTTCCACTCATTTTCAGGTTTTTTGTGCTTTTAATTGGTACTTAACATGATTTCATTTTGCAAGTTCATTTTACTTGTTTTTACCATTTTTAGAGTTTTCAATAACATTTACAGCTAATCCAAGTCCACTTTTAAATAACACTATACTAATTTACAAGTAGTGAGTACTTCATAATAACAAAATAATCCTTATCCTTACTTCTGTCCCTTTTATCATTGCTGTCATTCATTTTGCTTATACATAAGCATATATATATATAAGCACACACATATATATGAGGACATATGATTGAATATACTGTTACAGTTATTGTTTCACACATACTCTTATCTAACAGATGATGAATAGGAAAAATAGAGCGTTTAATTTTATCTTTACTTACTCCTTCTCAGGTGCTCTTCCTTTCTTTATATGGATCTGAGTTTCTGCCCTTAATCATTTGCCCTGGCTCTGAAGAATTTATTTAACATTTTCTGCAAGGCATTCTACTATCATCATTGTTTCAGACATTCCTTCCATTCCTTTCTGTTTCTTCTTCTGGAATTCCTATTCAGTATGTGTTATACTTTTCTTTTCAGTTGTACCACAGTTTAGAATATTTAGTTTAGTCTGTTTTATTTTTGTCTTTAGTCCTTTTTCTCATTGCTTTTCAGTTTCAGTGGTTTCTATTAAGATATCCTCAAGCTCAGAAAATCTTTTCTCACCTATATCTTGTCTATCAATAATGCCATGAAGGGCACTTTCATTTCTCTTTAAGAAAATTTTTTTTTTCCTCACCTCTTTCTTTTTGAGTGAACTTGTACCTGTGAACTGTGAACTTCACACACACTTCTGGGTCTTTTTGCCCCTCTTCCTAGGGACACAGTGTCTACACTGGGCTGTATTTGGTATATGTTTTCTTTTATATGGAAAGCTAAAAGCACCTAGAATTGGGTTTTTGCCTTCTCCAGACCAATTAAGCTCTGATTAATTCTGGCAGATTGGACTCTAGCTAAATAATTTAACCTGAGGGGAGATATTTTAAAGAAAAACAGGGTGATCTGGCATATTTTAAAATAGCTCCTTTTCCTTTTCTCTTGCCAGAAGCACAAGGGGAGGTTTTTTCTACTCTTCACTGTGAGAGCCTCATCTACCTGCTGGAGGTAAACCCAAATATGTGGGGATTCTGTGATGTTAAAAACCACAGATTGTCTGTTATTTCAGCCTTGCTTTTCCCCACTTAGACAGATTACCTGAGATGCAGACAAGTTTTATATCATATTTATTTTACCTGAAGGATGTCCTTTGATATGTGTCCTAATAAACGGTACTGAATTCTCTGTTTTTGTTTGTCTGTGAAAGTCATTATTTCCTTTTTGGAAAATATTTTCATGTTGCAAAGTTCTTGGACTGTTTTTCTTTCAGAACTTGAAAGATGCTAGTCATAGTTCTTAAGGCTTGCATAAAAACTGAGTGTGGGTTTTGTTGTACCTGTAGTTACCCCTAATGCTTATTTTGCTTCAGTTTTTTTTCAGCATAGGGTGCGAGTTGGATTGTCAGAGGATTTTTTTCAGTGCTCCTGTTCTCCTATTACCTTTAGACTTTCCCTATGTGTTTCCAGTAGTCATGTATGGATGTGCTGCTGCTGCTGCTAAGTTGCTTCAGTCACATCCAACTCTGTGCGGCCCCATAGAGAGCAGCCCACCAGATTCCCCCATCCCTGGGATTCTCCAGGCAAGAATACTGGACTGGGTTGCCATTTCCTTCTCCAATGCATGAAAGTGAAAAGTGAAAGTGAAGTCATTCAGTCGTGTCCGACTCTTCACGACCCCATGGACTGCAGCCTAGCAGGCTCCTCCATCCATGGGATTTTCCAGGCAAGAGTACTGGAGTGGGCCGCCAGTGCCTTCTCCAGTATGGATGTGAGAGTTGGACTATAAAGAAAATTGAGCACTGAAGAATTGATGCTTTTGAACTTTAGTGTTGGAGAAGACTCTTGAGAATCCCTTGAACTGCAAGGAGATCCAACCAGTCCATCCTAAAGGAAATCAGTCCTGAATATTCATTGGAAGGACTGATGCTGAAGCTGAAACTCCAATACTTTGGCCTCCTGATTTGAAGAACTGATTCACTGGAAAGACCCTAATGATTAGAAAGATTGAAAGCAGGAGGAAAAGGGGATGACAGAGGATGAGATGGTTGGATGGCAACACTGACTTGATGGATATAAGTTTGAGTAAGCTCTGGGTGTTGGTGATGGACAGGGAAGCCTGGCGTGCTGCAATCCAAGGGGTCACAAAGAGTTGGACACGACTGAGAGACTGAACTGAACTTACTGTGTTCTTCCGCATGATAATAGATGCCTCTCCATATCTCTCACCCCAGGTACGGACAGCTGCTGAGTCACCACAGAATAGCCTGGTGGGGACATGGGAGGGTATTCTCTTGTCCTGGTTCAGTCTCAGGTTTAGATAGGCTTGGTGTTCCTAGTTCTGGGAATGGGGATATCCCCATGATCTTATTCTAGTCCCTCTTGCTAGGCTATAGGTACCTCTAATAACCAGGTCTGGAGAGTCAACTTTCATCCCAAGGGTAGAATTTTTTTGTTTGTATTGTTTTTCACCCTAATTGCAACTGTTTACTCATCCCCTCCTCTTTCCCTAATTACAGCTCAAAAAATTTCTTCCCTGTAGGAGGGAAGTTTCCGGACAGAATATTGTGCTTTCCTGTAGTGGCAGCTGCTTTTCTAACTCACAGTTGAAGCACAGGAAGGACCTTTTTTAGTGTCTCAGTCTGCTCAAAATTGTTCTTGTTGCCTTGTGACATCCATGAAAACCTCTGAGATTGAATGTAAAATCCCTTGTGTCTTGGGCTCTTGAGAGTTCTATGTTCTGAGGATATCCTACACTTGGTCTTTAAGAATTTGTTAAAATATTTAGCTGAAATATTTTTACTGGCTTATATGCCAGCCCAAGTTTCCTACTATGTTCTGCCCCAGATACATCATCACTTGTACTTCCTTGAAGGTGCCTGTCTTTCCTCAGATTTCAGCCTACTTGTTTCCTCTGTGACTCCAGTTACTGCATTAGGTAAGAACAAATTATAATTTTGTGGATTATTTGGCTTTTTCCTGCTTGAGTGGAAGCAATACTTTCTACATTTCTACATCTTAATTGGAAGCCACTGTTTCTGGAGAATTTTTTGTTCAGCTGGAAACCATTAAAACTGATCCCTGTTTCATATAATGAAAAAGTTACGCACAATTGTTTTGAGCTGCTGAGGTCATTATTTTCGTTAACAATTGTATTGGCATCACCCCTGGAGAAGGCTACTCACTCCAGTATTCTGGCCCAGAGAACTCCATGGACTGTGTAGTCTATGATGTTGCAAAGAGTCAGACATGACTGAGCAACTTTCACTTTCACTTTGAAAATTTAAGTTTTTAAAATGGCAGAACACAATTTTTCTAAGACCAAATTGTATATGTGATGTCATTTTATAAATGTGATGTCTTTGGCATACCATTTTTTACTGTAGGCTTTAAGTTGAATTTTATTTTTTATTAGTAGCATGACATATAAAATGGATGTTCTTATGTATAAAAAACCCAGAAATTATAAAAAAAAAAAGCTATTTTAACACAGTCTCTCAATTGGAAAGCTGATTTTATTACTAGTTTATTTAAATTTTGGAAATCTTATCTTCAGAATATTTTGTAATGTGAGCATAGCACTTCCTTGGACAATTAATTTTAGCACACCAGAATTCATAATTCTACTGTAATACATTATTTCTACTATCATTTCATCACTCTTGCCATTATCACATTTAACTTGATCAGTGTCAAAACTACTTGGAAGTTCAGTTTATATAAAAGATACTAATGCACTCTTGACTTCTGATAAAGTAATAGTCTAGTGCACTTAGAAAACTGTTGCTGTTATTGCTGTTTTCAAAGCTGTTATGGGTAATAGACAGAAGTGCTCTGTATTCACTCAGCTGAGTCAAAAATCTAGAAGCAGAGTGACACTGCAAAAATGTGATGATGGCCATATATAATGAATGTGTTATGTCTAACATTCATTATTTTTTTATGTTATTTTCAGGAATTGGATGAATAAGAATATAGAAAAATCAGTTTAACCATGTGACCCTTATTTGTGGGCTAGATGTTCATTAATTCAATATTGAGTGACTTATTGAGTGACTCTTGACAGATGCTGTTCAAGGAATTGTGGGGTCAGCAGTGACTGAGAGAACAAGCTCTGCTTTGGATAAAGATCTTCATTTTTTTTCTACAAAATTTAAAAGTACTTACTGCACTTTTATATTAACTCTGGTGATGAGATATCAAGTTGGATGGCTTTGTCATTTATAACTTTTAGCAGTTGACTGCTATATCATTTCTCTAGAATATATAACTATATTTTTGTATTTGAACAGTTTGTAGGAATATATATATATATATATATTCTTCTCTAAAGTTTTCAATAAAATTAAAGAACAGAACATAAAATAATTGATTTAAACTTAAGAAAATGTTTATACAAAGTTTCATTTATTGATTTTCCTCTTTTGGTTTACAGTATTTGCATGGTTCTTTTCAGCACTCTTGTGCACATTAAATGATACTTAGTTTTTAGTAGTCTCAGGAATATAAAGAATAGTTCTCTTTGTCATGTCTAGATTCAAAGTTACATTATACCATGTTGAGTTTTGGTTTTCCTGTGTTGTACTGAAGACAGATCTTATTTTCTTTGTGAGAACTAATTTTTAAATTTTCTAGAGATTTTAAACCTGAATGTCTGTCTACCCATTTGGATTGTCTCTTCTTTGCTATTGATTTGTATGAGTTCTTTCAATATTTAAATATTAACTCATTGTCAAATATATGATTTGCAAATATTTTTCCCATTAAGTAAGTTGCCTTTCCATTTTGTTGTTGTGGTTTGGGTTTTATTTATTTATTTATTTATTGGTGAGCACATGTTAGTTTGTACTCCCATTTGCTGCTGTTTGCTCCTGTTGTTTTTGCTTTTGGAGTCAAATCCAAGAAATCATCACTAAACTAATATCAAGGAGACTACTGCCTAGGTTTTTTCTAGGAGTTTTATAGTTTCAGGTCTTTTAAGTCTTTTATCTATTTTGAGTTAAGCTTTGTGAATAGTGTGAGAGTTGTTCAGTTTCACTTTTTTATATGTAGCTATCCAATTTTTCCAATACCACTTACTAAAGAGACTGTCCTTTCCCCATTGTATATTCTTGGCTCTTTTATCATAAGTTAATTGACTATATACGTGCAAATTTATTTCTTGACTCTATTCTGTCGATCAATGTCTGGTTTTATGCCAATACTATTCAGTTTTGATTACTGCAGTTTCATAATATAGTTTGAAATCAGGTAGAAAGATGCCTGCAACTTTATTCTTCTTTCTTAAGATTGCTTTGGCTGTTTGAGGTCTTCTGTGGTTCCATATAAATGTTGGTATTGTTCTACTTCTGTGAAAAATGCAATTGGAATTTTGTTAGAGACTGCACCAAATCTATAGTTTGTTTAGGGTTTATGAACTTATTAACTATTACTTTTTCTAACTCATGAATGCAAAATATCTTTACATTTATTTGTGTTTTGCCCAATTTCTTTATCAGTGTCTTATAGTTTTCAGTGTACAAGTCTTTCATTTCCTTTGGTAAGGTTATTTGTAACTGTTTTATTATTTTTAGTGCAATTATAAATGAGATTGCAATTCATTTCTTTCTGATAGGCTTGTATTAGTGTGAAGATATGCCACAGATTTCTGTAAGTTGATTTTTATATCCTAGAACTTTACTGACTTTGTATTAGTTCTAACAGTTTTGGGTAAATCTTTAGGATTTTCTATAGGTACAGTCAATTGCAAATAGTGACAGCTTTACTTCTTTTCTGATGTGGATTTTTTTTTCTTTTTCTTAATTGATTTGGCTAGAATTTTTGATACTATGTTGGTTAAAAGTGGTGACAGCAGACATCCTATCTGTTTCTAATCTCAGATTTCAGCTTTTTTTCCACTGAGTGCAATATTAGCTGTGTGTGTGATTTATAGCCTTTACTACATTGGGGTACATTGATATACATGCCCACTTTATTGAGAGATTTTGATATAAAAGGATGATTAATTTTGTCAAATGTTTCTTCTTTATGTATTGTGATTATCACATGATATTTATCCTTTCTTTGGTTAATGCAGTGTTTTGCATTGATTGGTTTGTGGATATTGAGCCATCTTGGCATCCTTGGAATAAATCCCACTTGATCATGGTATAAAAAAATAAATAAATAAATAAACCTGAATGTCTAACAGTTGGTGGCTTAAAATCTGAAGGGGCTCTTGGATGTACAGGTTTCAGCATTGTGGCATGTGGGCTTAGCTGCCCAGAGTCATGTGGAATCTTCCTGTACCAGGGATCAAATCTGTGTTGATCATTGGCAGGTGGACTGGCATAGACTTTGCACCCAATCTCAGAGTTTGTTACTGTGGATACATTTTATTATTGTGTTTTGCAGGTGTTTGTTAATAGTGATTATGTCCACAACACCATCCCCACATTAAAAGTCCCTAGAATGTTTCATGGGACATAAAATATAGTTTTACTCCTAAAGATTTATCACACAGATGTAGTTAGGGTAAACAACTTAAGGGAAAGAGATTAAGTAGAGTGTGGAGGAATCTGTCTGCAAACTTCCTTTGCCCTCCCTCTCATTAGGTGTCACATGGAGCATACTCTTCCCTAACAATGAAAATGCAGTGGCATGTGTGCTGTCTTTTTGCTAAGGGACGCTGACTAGAGACTCTGTCCTAGGTTTTCATTGGGCACTCCCTGCATCACACGTACCAATCTTCCAGATTCCAAGAAAAGCAGACTAGTTTAAAGCACACTGCTTGCACAAACATTGCAGACATGATACGTGACCTTTGTCATTTGGAGATGGTAGGAATACCCTGGGGGAAGGCAATGGCACCCCACTCCAGTACTCTGGCCTGGAAATTCCCATGGACAGAGGAGCCTGGTAGGCTGCAGTCCATGGGGCCACTAGGAGTCGGACACAACTGAGTGACTTCACTTTCCCTTTTCACTTTCATGCATTGGAGAAAGAAATGGCAACCCACTCCAGTGTTCTTGCCTGGAGAATCCCAGGGACGGGGGAGCCTGGTGGGCTGCCGTCTGTGGGGTCGCACAGAGTCAGACACGACTGAAGCAACTTAGCAGTAGTAGTAATACCCTTGATATCCAAGTTCCCAGACACCAAGGGCAAAGGGTTAACCTTGAAAGTAAGCCTTCTAGGGATAGCAGTCTTGCACAGTCATGTTAACCCTTTTCTGCACATTTAACTTCGTTTCTAGAAGCCTAGTTGAAAAAATCCTAAATGCTAACAATAATGACCAAGTTTCTAACTATCTGTACCTTAATTAGAATAATCAGGTTAGAATTATTAATCAGTCCTTATTAAACAGGTTATCTTTCTAATTTCTACTCCAGTTCTAATGACTAGTTCACCCTGCTCCTTCTCTGTGCTTGTCCCATTGTTTACTTTATGCATTTACCCCTTTAATAAATATCCACTGCTATATATGCCATCAACATAATTCAAAATACATAGCAGATAATCCTACAAAATACCTTCCATAAAGGAACTTACACTTTTGTGTGGTTAGGATATGCATACTGGAATATAGAGATTTTCTACTTGTGATCAGTGCTGTGAAACAAAATCTAAGGGGAAGACAGAGTGACAAGAGTTGGATTTGAGTTAATTTATATGTTATTTTCAAGGGTGGCTTCTCTAGATATTTGAACATAGAAGTGAAAGAAGTACAGGAATAAATTATACAGATATCTAGAGGAAATTCCCTCCAGTCCATGTTCCAGAGACAAAAACTGATGGGAGAAAGGCAAGGAGTTCAACATTCTGATATAGAATAACCAAGGTAGTGAGTTATCTAATAGGTGACATTAGAGACATAAGAGAAAAATGGAAACACTTTTGTAGGGATCTGTAAGACCTGTTAACATCTTTAAATTTTCCTCGATAAGAATCTTGGAGATTTTTTGGAAAAAATTGATATGTTTTGCACATTTTAAAAAAGTAAATAACATTTAAAGATGAGGATGAAATATTAGGAGATAATATAAAAGAGTACTCAGAATACATTTCAATAATGCATAGAAAAAGATGGTGTTGATGGTGTCATGGATCATAAGGGTAGCAGTAAGTGGAAGTGGTAAGAATATTTGACCTGGCTTTATTTTGACTTCAGAGTCAATAGGAAAATATAGAACAAAGAATATTTTTGGATAACACTTTCAAGATCCTTTAAGGTTTTTGGTTGAAGTAACTGGAAGAAAGTTGCTGATATTGATGGATATGAGGAAATGAAAAGCATGCTTGGGGGTGATCAAGAATTTATATTTGGATGTGTTATGTTTGGGATACATATTTGATGACCAAGTGGAGATGCTGCATAAACAGTGGTGTATAGGAGTTCTGAAGATGGGCAGAGGTGAGAACTCAAAGATTCCCAAAATTTGCGAATCATCAAATTAAAAGTGACTTTAAAAATTTTTTTATTTATGTATTATTTATTTACTTATTTTTGGCTGTTGAGGGTCTTCATTGCTGCATACAGGCTTTTTCTATTTGCAGGGGCTACTCTCTAGTTGCAGTTTGCAGGATTCTCACTGTGGTGGCTTCTTTTGTTGCCGAGTACAGTAGTAGTTGTGGTGTGCAGGCCCTAGAGTGTGTTGGCTTCAGTAGTTGTGACATGTGGCCTAACTGGCCTGCAGCATGTGGAATCTTCCCAGACCAGGGATGGAACCTGCATCCTCTGCATTGGCAGGCAGATTTTTACCCACAGGACCAACAGGGAAGTCCTAAAGATGACTTTTAGAGCTATAGTAATGGAAGACATCACAACATGTAGTTATAAGAAGTTACAGGGACAAAGCGATAGGGTGTTTTAATTGGTACAAGAGTAGAAGATGAGAACTGCCTTTAGTGGAGGCTGAAAGAAGCAGTAAGTGAGGTAAAAGAACTAAGAAAAAATGATGTCTAGAATCAGTGTGAAGAAAGTTTTTCAAGAAGAAGTGATCAGCATTATCAAATGTTGCTGATTGTTTGCATGAGGTGAAATGTGAGAATTAACTGAAAGATTTAAGGTAGATGATATTTGCAGGAACAAATAATACATTGAGTTGTCCAAAAGAGAAAATAATATACTGGATTTTCCGTTAAGATCTTACGGGAAAATGTGAATGAACTTTTTGGCCAACCCAATACATAATACTAATGATAAATTACTGCGGATTCAAGAAAATAGGTGGACTATAAAGATGGACTATAAATATAGATGGTAGCTTCAGAAGATTTGGAGGGTCAGGGGGATTTTTAATAGGTACTAATACAGCATGTTTGATTATGACAAACTGTTTGAGAGAGATAAAAATATTATAAATCAGAAAGTAAAGCAAACAGTATCACAAATAAGTGAAATAGACTGGAATCCAATGCATAGTTGGAGGGATTAATCTTGGGCAGGAATAAATACACAGCAGCAGGAGGAGAGAAAATAGACTACATGAGAATCACAGTAGGTAAGATGCTGGATGTGGTGTTGGGTGTTTCTAAATGCTTCTATTTTGTCAGTGAAATATTTACTAGTGAATATCTGAAAATAAGGAATTCCCTAGGAGCAGGGTGGTAGAAGAGGTTTTGTTACTTTGAGGTGAAAGGAAGATAGGGTATCTGAATTGACTAGGGAAACACAAAAGGATTAAAATTAAGGACAGATTCTGAGAGATATGGCCAGGAATTTAGAGTTAGTGAATCAGTTCGGGTCCTTCACGAGGCAGATGCCAAGTTGAAATTAAACATGCATGATATTTATTGGGGAAAATGTCTGCAGAGAATACAGGGATGAGTTAAGCATAGGTGAGGGTAGTCTTCAGTCTGTGATGCAAGTCTGACACCTATAAAGTGACAGGAAAGACAGGAACACTGGGTAAGAGAGCTTCTGACTGCAGTGCAGATGTGAGAATGTCTTGATCAGGCCGATGTGATGTCCCCCAGCAGAGGCTGACGATGGGAGAGTCCACATTGGGCAGAAATAGCCCAGAAATAGTAGTCCTACCATACACAATGATTGGCTCAAAGAAGCTTCAGAGAAGCCCAGATTTGGTGTGAACCCAGGAGAGAAGCTGCAGGTCTTGCAGGCCAAAGCTCTGGGTCAGCGTGTTCACTGCAGCAGGTTCTCCTGAAGGCGGAGCAGTGCTGAGCTGAGCGTGCCCATCCACAGCTGACACATTGGATGTGGTGATATGTTTTCCTCTATCTGTGTTTAGTGGCTCTTATGTATTTGAGGAAGGAAGTAGAATGTTAAATTTAAGTAGATTTGAGAATATCCAGGGTAGTAATATCAAAGGAAAGAGGGAAATTCAAATTAAACTAGGCATTTTAAAAGAGGAAACAGTTTAAGCTGGTTATGGACATGAGTGCCTGAGGCACTACTGTTCCAACCATGCAAATAAGAAACTGGAGTGTCTTTAGTAAGATTCATATCCTTAATTCCTTAATTTTCTTTGCAAGTTTCAGAGTATGAAAGGATGAAAGACTTATAATCACATTTACCTACATATATATATATATATATATATATATATATATATATAGAGAGAGAGAGAGAGAGAATTCAAAAGTTATCAATTTAAATATATGCATAAGGCTTAGATATAATAGAGGAGCAAGAAGAATTTTTTCCTTCCTAAGTTTCAATTCCCATGTGTCTCTTATTCTCTTAACCACTCTGAGTTGGATTTTAATTTTCTGTATCTGCTGTAATATGGTCCTCAAATTCCAATGAATTGCTTCATCATATGGTCAAACGAAGAAAAAACAAATTCACTGAACTTGTTATATTGAGAGGTTGAGAGATGATGCGTAGTTCTATAAAATAGTGCTTTGCTATGAGGATATGAAACACAATACTTCAGGAAATTTAAAGTTTTCCCATAACTTCAGGTTTAAACCCCAGTGTAAGATCAGCCTTGAAACTACTTCCAAACTTGGATCCCCACTTAGTTTACCTCTTCTTGTCTATTTGGATCCTCCACTCTCAGTGAGTGTTGTGGAGTTAGCAAGTCCTCACTTACCTGCAACTTTGCCCACAACAGGTCAAGTTCTAACTGCAAGATTGGAATTTATTCCCATTTGTCCTGAGTCCATCACCTCAGTTCTTTTCCTACTTCAATGAGCAGATCTAGTTTCACATCTGAACTTTCTTCAGTATATCTTTTGCTGACCCAATTGACAAAGCCATGCCTGGCTGTGTCAGACATATTCCTAAATAAATAATAATAGTTATTACAGAATTAGTACCGCTGTCACCAGCAAGTGCCAGGAAGTAAGTCTTGTTCTAGGAAGCTTAGAAATATTCATACTGAATCCTCATAATAAACTATATTTTATCCCTATTGACAGATGAAAAAAATGAAGCCCAGGTAATATTACTTGCCTTAATTCATGCAATAAATTGTGGAGCCATAGAGAAACCAAGCTGGATACAAATTTTTCTTTTAATTACCAACTTATACCCTTAATGCTTGACACTAAATATATCAATCTATAAATGTCTCATGGCCTGTATTTTCAGTGCATCCACAGATTTATCTCCTCTAGAAGTTCTCCATTTTAATACATAAACAGCATTGTCTACTTACAGAAAAAAAATAACAATCACGTCTGTGCAAGGCTATCATTAGTTACTTGTTGATTTCTTTCAAACCCTGAACACATGGCTTAGTGCTTACATTTATTGCTGCTCCAGGGTAGCTAGTTTTGGTTATGGCAATAATCATAACCCTCCAACAGAAGTGTATATAATTTTTTTTTCCTTCTAGTTTCATTAGAATTATTGCTGTAGGGATTGAGGCTTTTCAAATCATGAAAGCTGGTCTCCTAAATCAGAAACAGGGTTCTTCCACAGGGTGATATATGCTTCCAGATGTGTATGTCAAAATAAAGCAAACTTCTTCTTAAAGGATCATTTTGACCTATTTCTCTTTCTTGGTCTGAGTTATATTTTTTCAAAACTATATTGAAAATTAATTTTTAAAATTTCAATGGATGAAAAGCTAATTGAAACTTTAGTGAAATCAGTGATAGTTTTCTGCCGCTGAAGTAAATCAATTACCTGTCAAACACATTGTCCTGTTTCTTTAACTCTTTTCTAGCCATCACTTGTGGCATCTGTGTCTGAATGTTTTGAAAGAATAGATTATAATATTTAAGTATAGAGTTCTATTTTATAAAATTAGACAGTCTTTTTCTTGCTTTGTCTCAAGCTTTGTAGCAGCCGAGTTTGTTTTTTTCTGTACCGAATTTTTCCCTATTGGATTGAATGTTGCATACGAGTATTGATTTCACTGGCAAATTATTACAGAATTAAAGGTATCACATGAATTTTTTTATTACATAGGAAATTAATAAAACGATTTGAACAAATCATGTTTGGACTAACTTAGAAATTAATTTTTCAGGAAAAGCATAATAAAACCCTTAAACTTGGTAAATATATATTTTGTAAGAAATATTTTCTATTTTTAACATTTCTGGTTTTGATATAAATAGTCTGGGTATGGAAAAATAAGTTAAAAGGAAAAAATAATGCTTTCATATCTGTATTCTGTGTTCCTTACTTAAGATGCACCTAATTTTGAATTGAAAGATCAAGTAAAAAGGATATAATTACTCATGTAATATAGCAGAGCTCAGAATTAACTATAGTATTAGGAATATATTTTTACTTCCTATGTGCAATTATTTACCTAACATGTTTCTTATAGTTTCTCATGTGTGTTTCTTCCTTTACATTTTTTAATATCATTTTAGTCAGAATTTGATAGCTTTGCATTTCTATAACTACAATAAACTTCTAGTGATATTTGCTGCCACCAAACCCTTGCTATTTTCAAACTGCTTCCAGGTGGATATTTTCAAAACCTCACTTTTACTTAGGTTGTCCCCCTTTAATATTCCTTATCCTTCAGTTCATACTCAGTCTCACTTAGCGGTGCTCTACCAGCACCCTTCAGTGAGGCTAGTATCTCTGTGGATAACCATGAATGTTCGAATATTGTTGCTATTGTTTATGCTGCTCCTCAGATAAGCCAGATGCTGCCTTTCCTTTATGTCCAGTTCCTTCAAGTCTCATCCAGTTGATTTGTATGTTTGATGTTCTCTTCTCTAAGTACTAAATCTCAAACTGGACTCTGGATGATATTGTTTTCTAGCTGCTTCATATACCATATTATTTCTCCAAGTAGGTTATTCATCTTACAGTATTACTATGTTCTCTATTAAGACTTGGTGAACACTGAGAAACAGATACTTAAGTAATTATAAAACATTCTAATATACGGTCTACCACAGTAATAAGATTTCTTAGAGTACAGTAGCAGGCAGTGTAAGACAATAAATGGTTAAATGTTCAACAAGGTACTGAGTTTTAAAAATTGAAGTACAGTTGACATACAATATTAGCTTGAGTTGTACAGTGTAATGGTTCAAAGTTTTTACAGATTATATGCCATTAAAATTTATTACAAAATAATGGCTATAATTCCTTGTGCTATACAATATATTCTTGTTATTTTATATACAGTACCTTGTATTTCTTAATCTTATATCCCAGTCACTATTCCTTTCCTTCTCCCCTCTGGTAGTTACTGGATTTCTTTACCTGTGAGTCTGTTTCTGTTTAGCATATATATTCACTTACATTTTTTGTTAGGTACCACATATAAGTATCTTTCTTTGGTTCATTTCACTAAGCATATTATTCTCTTGGTCCATCCATGTTGGTGCAAATGATATAACTTCATTATTTTTATGGCTGAGTAATATTGCATTATATGTATATATAGGTATTTTATATATATAATACATATATATTTATATTTATGTGTGTATATATATATATAATACATAACCACGTCTTTCATCTGTTGATGAGCACTTGGACTACTCCCATATCTTGGTAAAGTGCTGATATGAATATGTGGGTACATGTATCTTTTTTAATTAGTGACTTCATTTTTTCCAGTTATATACCCAGGACTGGAATTGCTGGATCATATGATAGCTCTATTTTTAGTTTTTAGAGAAACTTCCATAATGGTTTTCCAAAGTGATGGCACCAATTTACATTCCCACTAGCAATCTACAAAGTACTATGCACTTTTCTCCACATTCCTTCCAATATTTGTTATTTGTAGACATTTTGAGGATAGCCATCTGACAAGTGTGAGGTGACATCTCATGGTGGTTTTGATTTGTATTTTAAAATTTTATTTATTTGTAATCAAAGGACAATTGCTTTACAGTATTGTGTTAGTTTTTGCCAAACATCAACATGAATCAGTCATAGGTATACATAGGTGCCCTCCCTCTCGAACCTCCCTCTCACATCCCTCCCCATCCCAGCCCTCTAGGTTGTTACAGTGCCCTGGTTTGAGTTCCCTGAGTCACATGGCAAATTTCTATTGGCTATCTATTTTACATACGGCAATGCATGTTTCCACGTTACTCTCTCCATACATTCCACCCTCATTTCCCTCCCTCCACTGCCATGTTCACAAGCCTGTTCTCTATGTCTACCATAGACATAAGTTCATCAGTAACATCTTTCTAGATTTCATATATATGCATTAGTATACAATATATGTTTTTCTCTTTCTGACTTACTTCCCTCTGTATAATAGGCCCTAGATTCATCCACCTCCTTAGAACTGACTCAAATGTGCTCCTTTATGTGGCTGAGTACTATTCCATTATATATATCCATTCATCTGCCAATGGACATCTTGGTTGCTTCCATGTCCTAGCTATTGTAAATAGTGCTTCAAACATTGGGGTACATGTGTTTTTTCAGTTTTGGTTTCCTCAGGGTATATGCCTAGGAGTGGGATTTCTGGGTCATACAGTGGTTTTATTCCTAGTTTTTTGAGGACTCTCCATTCTGCCTTCCATAGTGGCTGTATCAGTGTGCATTCCCACCAACAGTGCAAGAGTGTTCCCTTTTCTCCACACCCTCTCCAGCATTTACTGTTTGTTGACTTTTTGATGATGGCCATTCTGATTGGTGTGAGGTGATATTTCACTGTAGTTTTGATTTGAGTTTCCCTAATAATGAATGATGTTGAGCATCTTTTCACATGTTTGTTAGAGAAATGTCTGTTTATGTCTTTTTCCCACTTTTTGATTGGGTTGTTTGTCTAGTATTGAGTTGTATGAGTTGCTTGTAAATTTTGGAAATTAATCCTTTGTCAGTTTCATTTGTCATTGTTTTCTCCCATTCTAAGGGTTGTCTTTTTACCTTATTTATACTGTCTTTTTCTATGCAAAAACTTTTAAGTTTAATTAGGCCCCACTTGTTTATTTTTGTTTTTATTTTCATTACTCTAGGAGGGAGATATAGAGTATCTTGCTGTGATTTATGTCACAGAGCGGTCTATGTTTTCCCCTAAGAGTTTTATAGTTTCTGGTTTTAAATTTAGATCTTTAATTCATTTTCAGTTTATCTTTGTGTGTAGTGCTAGGAAGTATTCTAATTTCATTCTTTTACATGTAGCTGTCCAGTTTTCCCAGCACCACTTATTGAAGAGGCTGTCTTGGGTCCATTGTATGTTCTTGCCTCCTTTATCAAAAATAAGATACCCATAGGTGTATGGGTTTATCTTTGGGCTTTCTATATTGTTGCATTGGTATATATTTCTGCTTTTGTGCCAGTACCATACTGTCCTGATGACTGTAGCTCTGTAGTATAATCTGAAGTCAGGAAGGTTGATTCCTCCATCTCCATTCTTCTTTCTTAAGATTGCTTTGGCAATTTGGGTTTTTTTTGGAACATATGAATTGTGCAATTTTTTGTTCTCGTTCTATGCAAAATGCCATTGGTAATTTGCATATTTTGATTAGTGGTGTTGAGCATTTTTTCATGTCCCCATTTGCCATCTGTATGTCTTCTATGGAAATACATCTATTCAGGTCTTCTGCCCATTTTATGAGTGTGATGTTTCCTTTTTGATATTTAGTTTTATGAGCCTTTTATATCTTTTGGATATTAACACCTTTTCAATCATATCATTTGCAAATATTTTCCAGTGTTCTGTAGGTTGTCTTTGTCAATGGTTTCATAGGGTTTCCCTGGTGGCTCAGATGGTAAAGAATCTGCTTGCAATGCAGGAGACCCAGGTTCAATCCCTGGGTGGGGAAGATTCCCTGGAGAAGGGAATGGCAACCCACTCCAGCATTCTTGCCTGGAGAATCCCATGGACAGAGAAGCCTGGTGAGCTACATACAGTCCATGGGGTCACAAAAGAGTCATACATGATTGAGTGACTAATAACTTTCTCTTGCCCTTGCTATGCAAAGTTTTACATTTAGGTCCCACTTATTTTTGCATCTATTATTTTTGCATTTATTTCTTTTGCCTTGGAGACAAATCCAAGAAAACATTGCTACAATTTGTGTCAGAGTGTTCTGCTCATGTTTTCTTCTAGGAGTTTATGATCTCAGTTCTTCCATTTAGGTCTTTAATCCATTTTCTGTTTATTTATGTATATGGTATGAGGATATGTTCTAACATTGTTTTGCATTTAGCTGTCCTGTTATCCCAACACTACTGATTGAAATGGCTGTCTTTCCTCCATTACACATTCTTGGCCCCTTTGTTTCACAATTTTTTGAAAAACATGTCATTATATATTAATATAGTTGAAGTTCAGTTCAGTTCAGTCATTCAGTCGTATCTGACTCTTTGCAACACCATGAATCGCAGCATGCCAAGCCTCCCTTTCCATCACCAACTCCCAGAGTTCACTTAAACTCACATCCATCGAGTTGGTGATGCCATCCAGTCATCTCATCATCTGTCATCCCCTTCTCCTCCTGCCCTCAATCCCTCCCAGAATCAGAGTCTTTTCCAATGAGTCAACTCTTTGCATGAGGTGGCCAAAGTATTGGAGTTTCAGCTTTAGCATCATTCCTTCCAAAGAAATCCCAGGACTGATCTCCTTTAGAATGGACTGGCTGGATTTCCTTGCAGTCCAAGGGACTCTCAAGAGCCTTCTCCAACACCACAGTTCAAAAGCATCAGTTCTTCGGCACTCAGCTTTCTTCACAGTCCAACTCTCACATCCATACATGACCACTTGAAGTTAGCTGCATCTTATTCTGTTATTTTCTTCCAGTTAAAAAGTAGCAAGCTAGTATCCTAAATTAAACCTGCAAAAATAATGACCAATTTCCAACATTATATGTCCAAATTTTCATAGGCTGAATAAAATATTTTTCAACAATTTTTTAAAATTTATTGTGTTAATCAAATAAGAAAAAAAGTCAGCTTTTGCTTTTAAATTTTTTGTTTTATATACAATTTTAAGAACTGATAAATTATAGACCTGTCTAATATTTCACCCTTCCCACATATAATGAACATAAAATAAACAATATTTTCATGTTATTTGCTTTAGTTTGTATTGGAAATAGATATCCTTTGCAAAAACTATAAGTGAAAGTAGCTCAGTCATGTTCAACTCTTTGTGACCCCATGGACTATACAGTCCATGGATTCTCCAGGCCAGAATACTGGAGTGGGTTGTCATTTCCTTCTCCAGAGAACCCAACCCAGGGATCAAATCCAGGTCTCCTGCATTGCAGGTGGATTCATTACCAGCTGAGTTACAACTACAAGGGAAGCAAAAAATATAAGGTCAAGTTAAAAAAAGAATATCACCATACTCCAAGTATGAAATGAAAACAATGGCTTCCTTAAAAAATAAAAAGGGCCTAAATGCAAATTGGACAAGTAAAACTGAAAAGAGGAAAGTTAATTCTGCTTACAAGTATACTTAAATGAGTAAGTTGCTGGTATTTGGCTTGAATAATAAATTTATATTTTGGATTTGACTTTGACATGGCAAAGGTTATGTCATCTTTAGTCTGCTATTGAGGTTTTTAACTTGTCCTTTCAGTGATAATAAAAGCTGGTAATCTGATTCACCTAAGTTCATAGAACCACATCAAATAAAAATTCCTATAGCGCCTATTGCCAAGCTAAGGTTAACTCTTGTCAGGGAATTCTTATTTTCTGCCAAAGATGAGTTAGATTTGTGTTAGATTGTTTACTTTTTTCATTTGCAAATTAATGAAGTAAAATTGTGTGTGTGTGTAATTTTTTCAGTGTGACATTCATCATACTATTTTAGCAAAAATAATTGAATCTACACTTTAATTTTAAAGTGTCATGAGAATTAAATTTCAAAAGGGTCTTGCAGTATTTTCTGGTATTTTCAGACTTCTTCTATTAAGAAATCTACAAGTTCTTTTTGATTACTGTTTTTAATCTAGAGAAAAAAGACTTCTTCCATATCTAGAGGCTAGAGAGGTCAAATTTAAAAAAACAAACAAACAAACACAAAACAGTGATGTTTTGACAATTTAGAATGCATGTAAGAAAATATGTTGCTTGCAAATAATCAATCTGCTTTAGTTTGGACAAAGAAATTTTATATACTTTATAAATCTGAAAAGACCAGCAGTTGAATTATTTCATTTTTCCTAAAGAAGTGAATGAGTTTATAAATATTTAAAATTCTATATGACAAGGTAATTTCCTCACTTCTCTTCAAAAGTAAATATAAATATTTGTAGTTTGGATAGTAGGAGAACATTCTTCAAAAAATGGAAAGAGCATGTAGAGGCAATATTATTTTTAATAATAGCACCTGCTTGTCTTTCAGAGAGATTCCTATCTTATCTGTCAGGGTTTGGTGGTATTTCATTAGTAGGAAGATTCTTGCCTATGAAAATTTTCAAGAAATTAAAAAATAAGAAATAGGACAGATAAAAACAACCATCATTGTTAATGATTAGTGATTAGGTGGATATTGGAAATCTCTGGTCTAGTGGGCTTATTGATGCTGACAGACTAGGTCACCAGTGGCCATGGACCACTGTAGGTATGCCCACCAGGGAGGAACATTGCTTGACTAAAAACAATTGACAGTATATGCTCCATGAAGGGCAGATTTGTTTCCCAGAGAAAAAGCCTTAGCAGTTTGTTCAGTTCCTCATCCCAGGGAAATCAACAAATCAGGTAAACACTTCCTTCCTAAATAGAAATAATTAGTGGAGCTGAGTATGGCCAGGACGTTTATACTGTTAAACTTCTACTCATATAGAGAAAAAAAAAAAAATGTCACAAGTCGGGAAAAACCATTTACCAAATCATCCTATATTAATGTCTCATGGTTTGTTGTTGTTTAGTCACTTCAGAGAAGGCGATGGCACCCCACTCCAGTACTCTTGCCTGGAATATCCCATGGACAGAGGAGCCTGATAGGCTGCGGTCCATGGGGTCGCGAAGAGTCGGACAGGACTGAGCGACTTCCCTTTCACTTTTCACTTTCATGCATTGGAGAAGGAAATGACAACCCACTCCAGTGTTCTTGCCTAGAGAATCCCAGGGACAGGGGAGCCTGGTGTGCTGCCGTCTATGGGGACACAGAGTCGGACAGGACTGAAGTGACTTAGCAGCAGCAGCAGCAGTCACTTTGGTCATCTCCGACTCATTACAACCTTGTAGACAGTAGCCAGCCAGGTTCCTCTGTCTATGGGACTTTCCAGGCAAGAATACTGAAGTGGGTTGTCATTTCCTCGTCCAGGGGATCTTCCCAACCTCATGATATAACCTGTGTCTCTTTCATTGTCAGGCAGATTCTTTACCACTGAGCCATACATGGTGGTTGCTTAGTTGCCGAATCATGTTCAACTCTTTCGCAATCACATGCACTGTGTTCTGCCAGTCCTCTCTGTCCATAGGATTATGGTGATATAATAATAATTTCATATTAATTTTACAGTACAAATTATTTAGTGCCCAGGCACATCTCTGTGAAGAATATGGAAAATTCACCTTAAAAATATGATTGGTAAAAATAAGATTTCTTTTAAGAAATCCATATAGGGTTCTTTGGAGACTGAAAGGGTGGCTAGGGCCATTAACTCTATTCTTGAAGGCAATGGTACCAACAGAGTTTTCCGGCTATTGAGTATTTGAGATATGGCCAACATAAATGAAGGACTGAAGCTCTAATTTTATACTGTTTTCATTAATTTTTAAACTGAAAAAAGAAAACATGTAGCTAGTAGCTACTGCATAAAATGATGGATTATAAAATAGCTCTGAGAATAAAAGGAATTCTTAGACAAAATACCATGACATAAATCTTAGGCTAATTACAGAGGCTGATAAAGAGGAGGGTTCTGGTAGCGTTTCTTGACCTTAATGCAGTGTTGACCAGGTTGACAGTCTGGCTAGTGAGGCTCAGTTGATAGGCTCAAAGAAGCTTCCTGAATATACCATTAGAAATAGGTTAAGAAAATTTTAGAGGAGGAACCAAACACAGTAAATCCATGATAGGTGGCCATATACAAGATTAGTGTTAGAGAGAAAAAATGTGGATATTTTAAAGGAGGTGGGGTGAAGGGGAATTAAAACAGGCCTCAGTCAGATAAAGGGTTAATTCTGAGGACAAGTAGAGAGAATATGGGATCTCATTTATTGATCAAAGTGCTCTTGAGTACCTGTGGACTCTCTGAGGCTTCCTATTTGATCCACTCCAAGGTGATGCTTTTGGAGATGACTGACTTAAAATCATGTTCTTCTTATAACCTGTACCTACCCAACAAGGAGTAGACTAGATAACATAGAAAGTTGATAATCAAGAGAAAGAGTAAGCCTCAGCAAACTCTGCTTCCCTCAGGTAAGACATTTGTAAGCCCTGCCTTGGTTCTGTGAGGAACATATTTTTATCTTCCTAAAGATTTATCTTATTTAAGCTGTCCTTATGAGTTTCTGTTGCTAGAATAAAAAAATATAATTAATGAAATAAATTATCCTATTAATTCATATTTATAATAGTCTTCCTATAATTCTTCAGATGCTTCAGAATTCTATTTATAAGGACCACTATAGCATATTACTCCTTGTGAAGACATCTCTAAGTCACAAGACTTCTCTCCTCCCCACTCACATACGAATCACTACCTTATCTAACTTATAACAGCTCTTGGCATTTTATCTTCATAGAACTTCTTTAGTATTTTCTCAGTCCACAGATTTACTGATCATCTACTCTGAGCCTGATATTGCATTAAGCATTGAAGTGTTGAAGAAAGTCACTCAGCATTGTCCGACTCTTTGCTACCCCAAGGACTATACAGTCCATGGAATTCTCCAGGCCAGAATACTGGAGTGGGTAATATTTTCCTTCTTCAGGGGATCTTCCAAACCCAGGGATTGAGCCCAGGTCTCCCACTTGCCGGTGGATTCTTTCCCAGCTGAGCCACAAGAGAAGCCCAAGAATACTGGAGTAGGTAGCCTATCGCTTCTCCAGTGGATCTTTCCGAACCAGGAATCAACTCAGGGTCTCCTGCAGGCAGATTCTTTACCAACTGAGCTATGAGGGAAGCCCTACAAATGTGTATATAATGTGAAGCAAATTAGTAGAGATTCACACTTGGTCGTGTGTAACCTTAGAAGAAAGACTATAAGCAATTCTGTCTAGGGAAATCAAAAGGTCCCTGGCAAAATGTTATGGATGAGCTAACAAAAAAAAGAATAGGAGTTATCTAAGCAAACAACATCAGAGAAGGCAATTGCAACCTACTCCAGTACTCTTGCCTGGAAAATCTCATGGACGGGGGAGCCTGGTAGGCTGCAGTTGATGGGGTCGCACAGAATCGGACACAACTGAAGCGACTTAGCAGCAGCAGCAAACAAACAAGATAATATAGATAGAGACTGACCAGTCAGAGGAAATAGCAATTGAAAAGAAATGAAAGACTGAAAATCTCCTTAGACCACTGAGGAATTTGTAATGTAGGTCTGTGTGCAATGTGGAGGTGAGAGGAATAAAGGGGACAAAGGTCAGTCACATCAGTTAGATAAGCATGTTGAGGTCAATTAGGAAAATCCTCAAATTCTTCAGTCATACTCTGATTTGTAATTATATATACTATCTCCTCAACCAGATTCTTGTTTTGTTTTTTAAATTTTCTAACTTCCTCATGTTTTTAAAGGTTATAGTTGAGATCTTTCTAAAGGGAAAGGCAAGAAAACAAGATAGCCAGCTTGGCAAGGAATATATGAAGAATTTTGTGTAGTTTGTATTTAACTATTGCATTTGAGGATAACCCTTCTTAAAATGTTCATTTAGAGTTTAAAAAGAGTTGACTATTACTTTGAGTCAAACACTGATCATTTTTTAATTCAAACTTAAAATTTTCAAATATCTATAAAGTTAGATTAGAAATATAACAAGATGGAAAAATACAAAGACCTAGCCATAAACCGCAATCACTTGGGAGCTTTCTGCAAACACAGCAAGCAATTTTTTTTTAATTCATAATTTCAAAGTTCTGAGAGATACTGATTTTCAAACTAGAACTGTATATCCAGGCAAAACATTAAATAATTGTGAGCAAGGAATAAAGACATTTTAAGATAAAAAATATATAAATTTATTTTTGTTAGATTGGATGATGAGAACATTAGTCACCAGGAGAAAGGGTAGTAGGAGGAAGCATTAAAAGATAAATAAAAGGTATTCAGCCAAGAGATAATTTTGATGTACATCAGTTCAGTTCAGTTCAGTCGCTCAGTCATGTCCGACTCTTTGCGACCCCATGAATCGCAGCACGCCAGGCCTCCCTGTCCATCACCAACTCCCAGAGTTCACTCAGACTCACGTCCATCGAGTCAGTGATGCCATCCAGCCATCTCATCCTCTGTCATCCCCTTCTCCTCCTGCCCCCAATCCCTCCCAGCATCAGAGTCTTTTCCAATGAGTCAACTCTTCACATTAGGTGGCCAAAGTACTGGAGTTTCAGCTTTAGCATCATTCCTTCCAAAGAAATCCCAGGGCTGATCTCCTTCAAAATGGACTGGTTGGATCTTCTTGCAGTCCAAGGGACTCTCAAGAGTCTTCTCCAACACCACATTTCAAAAGCATCAATTCTTCAGTGCTCAGCCTTCTTCACAGTGCAACTCTTACATCCATACATGACCACAGGAAAACTATAGCCTTGACTAGACGGACATTTGTTGGCAAAGTAATGTCTCTGCTTTTGAATATGCTATCTAGGTTGGTCATAATTTTCTTCCAAGGAGTAAGCATCTTTTAATTTCATGGCTGCAGTCACCATCTGTAGTGATTTTGAAACCCCCAAATTAAAGTCTGACACTGTTTCCACTGTTTCCCCATCTATTTCCCATGAAGTGATGGGACCAGATGCCATGATCTTAGTTTTCAGAATGTTGAGCTTTAAGTCAACTTTTTCACTCCTCTTTCACTTTCATCAAGAGGCTTTTTAGTTCCTCTTCACTTTCTGCCATAAGGATGGTGCCATCTGCATATCTGAGGTTATTGATATTTCTCCCGGCAATCTTGAGTCCAGCTTGTGTTTCTTCCAGCCCAGCGTTTATCATGATGTACTCTGCATAGACGTTAAGTAAGCAGGGTGACAATATACAGCCTTGACGTACTCCTATTCCTATTTGGAACCAGTCTGTTTTTCCATGTCCAGTTCTAACTGTTGCTTCCTGACCTGCATACAGGTTTCTCAAGAGGCAGGTCAGGTGGTCTGATATTCCCATCTCTCTCAGAATTTTCCACAGTTTATTGTGATCCACACAGTCAAAGGCTTTGGCATAGTCAATATAGCAGAAATAGATGTTTTTCTGGAACTCTCTTGCTTTCTCGATGATCAATTTTCTCTAAAAGCTTGGATAAAGGAACATAAGCTACTGGGAATGAGTGAAGCTAAATTCAGAGGGGCATTAATATTTCCTGAATTTTTAACAATAATTTCCTAGGGAATTGAAAAGAAGCTTAGAGATAAGGATATGAAAATGAGAAGTTAGTTTATTCAGGGAAAAAAAAATAGTAATGCAAAGGATCTCAAAGTTTGACCGTAAGAATATTTAAATAAAAGCAACCTATTATAGGATTTCAGGTTATTTTTTTTATCTTCTAACATAGAGCATTACTTAAATCAATATATAGAAAAAGATATGCATATATATGTAGATAAACATGGGTAATATATACATGGTGGTGGTGGTTTGGTCACTAAGTCTTGTCTGACTCTTATGAGTCCATGGACTGTAGCCTGCCGGGTTCCTCTGTCAATGGACTTCTCCAGGCAAGAATACTGGAGTGGGTTGCCATTTCCTTCTCCAGGGGATCTTCCTGACCCTAGATAAAACCCAGGTCTCCTGCATTGCAGGCAGATTCTTTACTAACTGAGTTATGAGGGAAGCCTCAATATATACACATATGTACACATTGATGGGCTTATACATACATGTTGTGGCTTCCCTGATAGCTCAGTTGGTAATAAGAGCCCAGTTCAATTCCTGTGTCAGCAAGATCTGCTGAAGAAGAGATAGGTTACTCACTCCAGTATTCTTGGGCTTCCCTTGTGGCTCAGTTGGGAAAGAATCCACCAGCAAAGCGGAAGACTTAGGTTCAATCCCTGGGTTGGGAAGACCCCCTGAAGAAGGGGGATTCTGGCCTGGAGAATCCATGGACTGAACAGTCGATGGGGTAGCAAAGAGTTGAACATGATTGAGTGATTTTAACTTTCACTTATATACATGTAATGTACGTATGTGTATATTATGTGCGTATGTGTGAGTGTTTATGTTAAAACAGTCCAAAGAGAGTCTCTTTGCTTATACCTCTACATTTTGTTCTATCAGAATCAACAGTATTAAAAAGCATGCTGTGGGAAACCTGTTTGCCTATTTCGATATTCATTTCTCCCCTTACCCCACCCTAACACAACACCAATTATTCTTAGTATCCCCTTCAGTTCAGTTCAGTTCAGTTCAGTTGCTCACTCGTGTCTGAACTGCAGCATGTCAGGCCTCCCTGTCCATTCCCAATTCCCAGAATTTACCCAAACTCATGTCCATTGAGTCAGTGATGCCATTTAATCATCTCATTCTCTCTCGTGCCCTTCTCTTCTTGCCTTCAAATTTCCTAACATCAGGGTCTTTTTAAATGAGACAGCTCTTTGCATCAGGTGGCCAAAATATTGGAGTTTCAGCTTCAACATCAGTCCTTCAAATGAACACCCAGGACTGATCTCCTTTAGGATGGACTGCTTGGATCTCCATGGAGACTAAAGGACTCTCAAGAGTTTTCTCTAACACCACAATTCAAAAGAATCAGTTCTTTGGTGTTCAGCTTTCTTTATAGTCCAACTCTCACATCCATATATGACTACTGGAAAAACCATAGCTTTGACTAAACGGACCTTTGTTGACAAAGTAATGTCACTGCTTTTTAATATGCTGTCTATGTTGGTCATAACTTTCCTTCCAAGGAGTAAGAGTCTTTTAATTTCATGTCTGCAGTCACCATCTGCTGTGATTTTGGAGCCCCCCAAAATAAGGTCAGCCACTGTTTTTCCTGTTTCCCCATCTATTTGCCATGAAGTGATGAGACCAAATGCCATGATCTTAGTTTTCAGAATGCTGAGCTTTAAGCCAACTTTTGCACTCTCCTATTTCATTTTCATCAGAGGCTCTTCAGTTTTTCTTCACTTTCTGCCATAAGGGTGGTGTCATCTGCATACCTGAGGTTATTGATATTTCTCCCGGCAATCTTGATTCCAGCTTGTGCTTCATCCAGCTCAGCGTTTCTCATATGTACTCCGCACATAAGTTAAATAAGTAAGGTGACAATATACAACCTTGACGTACTCCTTTTCCTACTTGGAACCAGTCTGTTGTTTCATGTCTACTTCTAATTGTTGCTTCCTGACCTGCATACAGATTTCTCAAGAGACAGGTCAAGTGGCTTGGTATTCCCATCTCTTTCAGATTTTTCCACAGTTTATTTTGATCCACACAGTCAAAGGCTTTGGCATAGTCAATAAAGCAGAAATAGATGTTTTTCTGGAACTCTCTTGCTTTTTTGATGATCCAACACATGTTGGCAATTTGATCTCTGGTTCCTTTGCCTTTTCTAAAACCAGCTTGAACATCTGGAAGTTCACAGTTGACAGATTGCTGAAACCTGACTTGGAGAATTTTGAGCCTTTCTTTACTAGCATGTGAGATGAGTGCAATTGTGTGGTAGTTTGTGCATGCTTTGGCATTGTTTTCCTTTGGGATTGGAATGAAAACTGACCTTTTCCAGTTCTGTGACCACTGCTGAGTTTTCCAAATTTGCTGACATATTGAGTGCTGCACTTTCACAGCATCATCTTTCAGGATTTGAACTAGCTCAACTGGAATTCCATCACCTCTGCTAGCTTTGTTCCTAGAGATACTTCCTAAGGTCCACTTAACTTCACATTCTGGGTGAGTGATCACACCATCATGATTATCTAGATAGTGAAGATCTTTTTGTACAGTTCTTCTGTGTATTCTTGCCACCTCTTCTTAATATCTTCTGCTTCTGTTAGGTCCATAACATTTCTGTCCTTTATCAAGCCCGTCTGCATGAAATGTTCCCTTGGTATCTCTAATTTTCTTGAAGAGATCTCTAGTCTTTCCTATTCTATTATTTTCCTCTATTTCTTTCCATTGATCACTGAGGAAGATTTTCTTATTTCTCCTTGCTATTCTTTGAAACTCTGCATTCAAATGGGTATATCTTTCCTTTTCTCCTCTGCTTTTCACTTCTCTTCTTTTCACAGCTATTTGTAAAGCCTCCTCAGACAGCCATTTTGCTATTTTGCATTTCTTTTCCATGGGGATGGTCTTGATCCCTGTCTCCTGTACAATGTCATGAACCTCCATCCATAGTTCATCAAGGACTCTATCTATCAGATCTAGGCCCTTAAATCTATTTCTCACTTCCACTGTATAATCATAAGGGATTTGTTTTAGGTCATACCTGAATTGTCTAGTGGTTTTCCCCACTTTCTTCTATTTAAGTCTGAATTTGGCAATAAGGAGTTCATTAATTTAAAATTAGAGCCAATCATGATATCCCATTTCTCTTGGCTGGAATTGTTTTTAGGTAGGAAACTTAAAACACTCTGAGGATGGGTTCTAGGCTGTTGAGAGACACTAGAATTGAAAATCCCTTTTTTTCTTGGCATTGCTGAATTTAGATATTGTACAAGAAAGGGTTAATTCAGCAGGCCTACATTGGTCAAATCCTATACATTTCCACAAGCCCTATTTTCAGGGCTATTTGCCAGCTTCTTGTTGCTGAGGAACAAGAAATTTTGAAACTTTGAAATTTCTGCCGGATAAGAGTCTTTGCAAGCCTGAGGCTTGGGGCTGCGCTAGAACACTTTGACCAGATAGTTTATGATAGCAACATGATTTATGATGAACATCCAGTTCTGCTATGGGGGTCTGGAGTCCAGTTAGCCTACCTGACTGACCCCCAACAAAATCTAGACACAAAGCCTTAGGTGAGCATCTTGTATTGGCAGTGCTTAGTGCATATTGTCATACCTTCTTCTTTGAAAAATTAAGCAGGCTTGTGCAATCAAACTGGGAAGGCACCCCTGGGAGCTTGCACTTGGTTTCTACCAGATGCCATACCATATACCTTTTCCCTTTGTAATTTTAACCTGTATCCTTTAATTGCATTAAACTGTAATCACGGGATAACAGCTTTTGAGTCCTCAGAGTCCTTCTAGTGAATCAAAGAAGGACTCAAAATATAATGAATGCTTACATCTGCCTATTCATGCATAATGAGTTTTAACAGAGTCCCAGGCTGTCCTCCTGGCAAACGTTCAACTGTCAGTAGTGCCCAGATAAATATCAACATAGCAAAGTGTCTTTATCAATTGTTATGTCACTGTTTTAATCAATTTTATGTTTTTACTTACCTAATTAGATCCAGCACTAATTACAGTTGTAATGCTAAGAAACATGCTCAAATTACCCAGCTAAAGGATGAGAATCTAAGCCTATCTCAGAACAAGCCCATACCATTTGTTTTATTTTTATATTTTTTTATAATAGGTCCTTATTGACTTTCTATTTCAAATATAGCCAAGTGTACTATTTATTTTATATCATAGAATGTGTCTTATCACTGCATTTCCATTTCAGTATTTCTATTTCCCTCCTTCACGTTCAATTATTTTGTCACTGTGCATCCATTAATATAATGTATATTTTGGATCCCTATCAGGACTCAGATATTAAGCTGAGGGTCTGGAGAAGAGTGGAAAAAGGGCATATTTTCTGCTTTAATAAAGTGTCAAATTATTATTCTATATAAATGTCAAATTTTATTGTTAATGAGAAGAAATGATATTATAATATTATGTATCAAAATAGATAACCTAGATTATCACAGAAGACATTTTTGAGAAATAGTGCAGAAGATGAGATGACAAAAGTAACTATGAATCCACTAGGTAAAAGCTTAGGGCTATGCTATGTAATACAGTAGCTACTAATCTTAGTACGTATAGAACAGTCTTTTGGACTCTGTGGGAGAGGGAGAGGGTGGGATGATTTGGGAGAATGGCATTGAAACATGTATAATACCATATAAGAAACAAATCGCCAGTCTAGGTTCGATGCAGGATACAGGATGCTTGGGGCTGGTGCACCAAGGGGGGATGGTATGGGAAGGGAGGTGGGAGTGGGGTTCAGGATTGGGAACATGTGTACACCCGTGATGGATTCATGTTGATGTATGGCAAAACCAATACAATATTGTAAAGTAATTAGCCTCCAATTAAAATAAATAAATTTTAAAAAAAAGAAGAATGTACATTATGTAGCAGAAAGGTCAAGTAAGATAACCCCTCTAAGCTGATAACATGTAACAACACCCATTGGTTCCTCCATGGAAAGAGAACTGTTTGAAAATATTTTCCTAAAAACCTTGAGTATAGATTTTATGCTTGCTTTTTGAAAAAGAGATGTGATTAAGACCCATAAACAAGAAAGTTGTTTGGAATATAGTGGAGCTATGTATGTAAACTGATGGGGATTTAAACCATAATGAAACAGTCTGAATAGTGAACAAAAGCTCATACAGGTAGAAAATATAAACAATTATTTTAAGCAGTTTGACTGTGAGGATAAAAAGAGATACTTGAGATTTCAGAGTGAGGGAGTCAAAGGTGTTTTTGTTTGTTTTTTAAGATATAGAAAGCTTAATTATGTTTAAAGGAAAACTAAGAGAAATCCCAGGGACTGGGGAGCCTGATGGGCTGCCGTCTATGAGGTCGCACAGAGTCGGACACGACTGAAGTGACTTAGCAAGAGAAATTAAATATGAATATAGAGAACTAAAAGAGGAATACTGGGAGTGCAAGTTTTCAGAGAAGTGAAATTTTCTGATTTTTCCGAGTGGAGAGATTAGACTTCCTGCAAGTGACTTAGTATTCTAGATCTATCTCCATTTAATCATATCCTATTGTATCATTAAGATATTTATTGCCTTAATGCTAGCTAACTCATGCCTGAAAAATATCATCCTCTTGGAATAATATAGTTAGAATTATGTTAAACCCCCTAAGATAGTCAAATAAGCACATCTCTAATGTAGAGGACAAATACAACACTTGAAGACATTGAGGTGACATCCCTCAAATCTTAATTTCATGCATTTCCTTCTGTACATTTCAGCATATTAGTGATCCCAGATTTAGCAATATGAAGATAAATACAATTGATTTTTTTAAGTTATTTCTTTTAATATGCTTGCTTTCTCCCATTTTTCTATGAGTTCCTATTGGCTGAGAGCCAACCACAGGCAGACTGTCAGAACATTTCACATTAGAATATTTTGTAAGTAGCAGTGATTCATCTTACTCACTATATTCTATAATTATTATTTAATCATTAATTCAGTGCTATAAAAAACACCTCCTCAAACCCCAGAGAACTTTTTTTTATATAATTAATACCTAGAAGGATTAATTTCCCATTATTAATATTCAGGTTGATTGTGGATATTTTTACAAGCACTTCCAAAACATTATATAATAGTTAAAAAAATTTAGAAGGTAGTTTACCTGTTTAATACAAAAATAAAATAAAAAGAAAAAAAACTTTGCATCTAAAGTAATGTTTGACTATAATACCTAAACTTAGTTATCTCTTTTAGGGGAATGGGCTATGTAATCTTTATCATTGATTGGATTCTGTACTTGAACATTTAAACTGAAAGTGGGTTCTTTTCAGAGGTCAGTAAATCAATTGAATTTGTTCAAAACCATGTGCAGATTTCCTTTGCAACCATTCTCAAGCGCAAATTTGCAAGGATCTATGCAAGAAGGTACTTGTTTTACGTTTTGGGGACCTCACTTTGTTCAATGACACTGAGGATATTAGTTCAACAAACTAATTAATTTTTGCTTTTAAATATTCTCGCTATTTATTTCCACTGTCAACTGGAGAACTTTGATTCCAAAAAACACACATGAGAAAGACTAATAAATTAGGCGTTCTTTGCAAGATCAAAGCTGTGCATGATAAGCCAGCCCTGGAGGTATGATGCACTCTACATTCTCAGAAATAGACTGAACTCTCTTTAGACCAAGACAGAATTTCATAGCTATTAGTAAATGAAAGGATTTCATAGCACCTATTTCCAAGTACTATTTCCTATCAAAAACAAGGACCCCAAACTGGGGGCTCACAAGCTAACTTAAAACAAATGTAATTTTGTATAAAAATTTGAATTATCTTAAATATTGGAAAACTGTTAACATGCCACATTCTCATAATTGAATTTGGGTGACAGATGGTCTTTGTTAAAGAAAGTGTACACTTTCCATATCTCCACTATTCTTTATTATCACTCTGACACTGAATTCTATGTGAACTTCCTTTTCTGCTGACCCATTTCATTGAGTCATCTGAGTGTCCGAGTCTTGCAAGTATCTTAATTAGTATTCCCTAATCAATATATCTACACACTTTGCATGGAAACAGTAGTTTGATCATTTGAATTATGTTTTGACCTCACTAGAGTGAGAGTGAGATGAGTATTATAGTAGAGGACTTGCACAGGATGTTCAGATTTGACTAGAGGTTTTGTCATTGTCCTTAACTTCAGATTGGTTCTGAAACCCTGTTATGCAGGCCACTTGTAATCTACTCAGTGGAAGAAATAAATAACTGACATCATATGGATAAATAAATATCATTAAATGTATCTGTTAAGAAATTACTGTTCATATCATGTGCAAACACTCAGGCATTGTCTGCTAAGAGAGAAGTCTTGTACCATGTGCTTTTGAGGAAGTTATAAAAAGAACATTGTTGTCTCAAGTCATTCATCTGGCTACTGAAACAGAAGCAGTCAGTGTAACTGTGACTCTGCTGTGACATTTGCTGGATACAAATGTTTTGGGGCTCAGGTCTTTTCTTATCCATTGCACACTGGGCTGGTATTAAAATGGACATCTCTAATGATTCATCCTGCTCTTGCCACGTTGTTTCAATTAAAAAAAGAAGGATGACAATTTTTTTCTGAAAAATTGGATGCATATTTCATTTTGATTTTCATTATTTTTATAAAATTAATAAGAAAAGTAGACACACATGCTAACTTATATAAGCATTAGCAGCTCTCAACTAGAAAACTAGGACTATTAAGATATTCAGAGTAATAGCAAGATATAAAGAAGTAGCAGTCTTACAGCAATTAGAAATGTTACTGAGTTCACAGTCAAATAACCCAGAATAACTGAGAATATAATCACAAAATGATTATCAGCAGAATAATGGCCCCATGTGCAAGATAATTCTATGAAACACTGAAAGACCAAAATAATAGGAAGAAAAAAGATATTAAGCAAAATTGGAGAATAAGTTTTCAGCATTTTGAAATAAGCCCACAACTTAATAAACTAACCAACGGCATGCCTGCTCCACCAAAATTTTCCAAAGCATGAGCACTTTAGGAGACAGGTCTCCAGAGAGGCAGTTCTCCTCCTACCTTTCTTCAGTGTTATGAACAGAGGCACTGATAGCTCTGGGTTTGGACTATCTTTTCAAGGATGCTTTTATTACAAATAGCTTTGGAAGACATAGTGCCTTTCTTGAGTGAGCAAAGGTTGAACAAGATTGCTTGCAGCCCAATTTAAAAAAAAAAAAAAAAGGAGTTAAGTAATCTCAGGATTACTTAACTATGATGCAAATCCACTAGGTGAGCAGCATCCACCTGAGCTATCCTGGGTTGCCCCTGTGAGTCTTGGGGAATGAGAAAAACTGATATGAATGTTAAACTCAGGCTGTGCCATGACAAAACTCTCTTCTCTGTCCCAGGATTCTCATGTCTTCTGCCAACATCCATAAAACTATAGCAGACTAAATTAAGTGTCCCAAAATGGTAAAATCTCATATCCTTCACAGTTCTTAAGGCAGGAGTCTCTTAGTTTACATTTTATGTAAATAATTGGACCCAGTTTTCCAATCTTTAAGGTTTCTAGGTTGTGAATAGATATTGATTTTTACTGTCATCAGAGCATTCAGTTCTGGATTTTTTTTTTTTTTTTCAGCTATTCAGTATTGGTTTCCTGATAATAAGTTCATATCATGGCCAAGTTCATTTCTACTGAACTTACAAATATTAATTCTATAATATTTCCCATCCCATGACAAATCTCTTTTCCCCTTTGCTTCTGACCCTTAAGTAAGTGTATCAAATTAGTTACATGAATAAGCATTACCTAAAATAAGTATTCTGGGTGTGGAATCCTAAGCCAACCAACTTTGGACACTTATCATCACCAAGAGTGCAGCAGTGATACTGAAACTTTTGTAATGCACATAATAGCTTTAGAGCTGACTTAAGCTTCCAAGTATTTGAAAGCATATGTCTGAAGTGGTCTTGCTCTGTGTTTGCTCAGCTCTCATACTTGATGTTGTGAAATACCTCTAAAATCATGCTATTAGAGCTGAAGCTCTTTCTATGACCACACTGATGAAATTATAATTTTCAATATCAAATCCAAAGATTCCATGGTTTCATTTCTGCTCTTGGCTCTTGATTTTTTTTTAATATTTCTGCTATAGTCTCCATAATTCTGTTAAAATAGTATTGTAAGGTAATACCCATGTGGTACAAGATTTTGAAAATGAATGACAGATAAAGAAAACCACACAGTTGTTTCAAATTTTTTCACATAAATACCTTTTTTTAAAACTCTCTTAACATATTCCCCTGGAAAGCTCTGTTGATAGTGAGAAAGATCCCAGGTCAATATGTTTCTTATCAGTCAAGCACAGTGCAAAGGCTGGCCAGTTGATGTTATATTTATCTTTTCTTGTTAGACTAAAGGGAAAGTAAGTTATCTGGCTTCCCTGGTGGCTTAGAGGTTAAAGCGCCTGCCTCCAATGCAAGAGACCCAGGTTCGATCCCTGGGTCGGGAAGATCCCCTGGAGAAGGAAATGGTAACCCACTCCAGTATTCTTGCCTGGAAAATCCTATGGACGGAGAAGCCTGGTAGGCTACAGTCCATGGGGTCGCAAAGATTTGGACATGACTGAGCGACTTCACTTTCACTTTCAAGTTATCTGGCACAAAGACGCAAAGCTTATTAATGAGATTTCCCTCCTAATGCTACTAGCAGAAGGGTTATCAGCCTCCCAGGAAGACCTCTGAAAGGTAGCTCAGGAAATATAAGATTTCAGAGAAAACCAAATCTCTGTCATTACCTAGATGAAAATTTAAACATGAAAAGGTGAATTTGACCTTGGTTGAAAAGTTTATCAAAAGGAAGACTGGAATTTGAACTAAAAGATCTTGATACATAGTACCTGGTTCAATGCTCCTCTTATCTACTGCATTCATGGGAGTCTCTCACATTACTTTTAAGTTTATTGCTGATTTTAAATACCAAACAGAGCTATAGCTTTTCCAACTGACTGATAAGAAGTGAGTCTGCCTGTTGAGAGTTAACTAAACTATAGTATTGTTCCTTTCACTTCCATTTTCTTGGGCCAAGTGGTCTGTGCAAGTTTTAAACACTAGCCTCCTCATGCAAACCCATGACCTAGATAAGAGTCCATCAGTCACAAGCAAAAAGTAGGTTCGGACATGCCTTCCCCAGTAGTATCTGTGATCAGTAGTCTCCCCTGCCTCCCTGGGGTCTTCCCTCCCTTGCACATTCCTTAGATATAGAGTTTTCTAAAACCCTGTTCATATGACTTGGAATTCACCAATCAAACCTTAGGGGAACTCCAAAGCACTGCATCCATGGATCCTAACAAAGGCATGTACCTAGGTCCAGTTACTCTCTCTACTTCTCCCCTGCTTTAACCTGCCTGTGTGGGTTCTCATGCATGCTGTGTACTTCTTGAAGGATTTGAAAGTGATATTTCTCTTGAACCCTGACTCACTGTTCTCTACCCTGTGACCCACTTAACAAATGTTAATTTAACAAAGTCGACCCATAACACTGGCAAGAAAGCAATTCTTATATGATCAGCTCAAGCATCATCTTTCCTCAAGACATTTCTTTAACAATGTTTCACTTCTAATGCTGCCCCATCTCTCACCAACCTAACCTGGGTGTCCTTACATGTTCCTCACTGTTCTCTGGGTTTGTAGACAGAACTACTTCACTCAACTCCTATTGAGTGATTATATCTTTGCATACCTGCTGCTGCTACTGCTGCTGCTGCTGCTGCTAAGTTGCTTCAGTCATGTCCGACTCTGTGTGATCCCATAGACGGCAGCCCACCAGGCTCCCCCATCCCTGGGATTCTCCAGGCAAAAATACTGGAGTGGGTTGCCATTTCCTTCTTCATTGCATGCAAGTGAAAAGTGAAAGTGAAGCCGCTCAGTCATGTCCGACTCTTAGTGACCCCATGGACTGCAGCCCACCAGATCCCTCTGTCCATAGAGTTTCCAGGCAAGAGTACTGGAGTGAGGTGCCATTGCCTTCTCCATTGCATCCCTAATATAGAATAATCTATGCCACATTATTATTAATGCCACATAAGAGGCATTAATATATGTTAATAGATGAACAAAAATGTTCAGCATTGTCAGCACAGTAATAGGTCTGTTTTGAAACTCTGTGGGAAGATGGAGGATGGACTTGAACCCCAGAAACTTGGATAAATCAATCTGAATCATAGTTATCAGGTAATCAAGGGGAGTTTTTAGAATAGAAAAGGAGAAAAAAGAACTCAATGGTTAGAATTGAGACTTGAGGGCAAAGTCAAATTGTCATAAAATAGCTAATAAGTCAGGGAGAGGAGGGAAATGGGGGTATCAATCAGAATCTGGCACAATCCACATTCTCCTTTTTACATGTATTTTTTGTTAACTTCTTAGACTCATATTTATGCAGCTTTTCTTTTTACTCATTCTTCCATGGTTTAATTGGCCCCAAATTTTGACATATGAAGTATGACATTACACTTGGAAGGTTGGTTGTGTTATATCTCATATCTAAGCCATAGTGAACAATAAGCTATCACAGGTGACAGCTAGTTGTAATATATGCCACATGTGGCTAAATGTTGATATTTGAATGAAGGAAATATTGATGCTAAATTAAGGAAATTGAGTGTACGTAAAGAAAAAGAATTCTCTGATCCATGCTGTTTCACATTATAAATAATGCATTGGCACTCTGCATATATATTATATGAATCAGGATAATTTCTTAATACCTTTGGCCTTACTAACATCTTTGGCATACTAAGTTAAAATTATGTGCCTTATGTTATCTTAATATTTTCCATATTAAAATGAAAGCTGACCCAATCAACCCGTTAATCTAATAATGTGAGCACAGACAATATTGATAAAAGTGATCTAGTCTGAATCATCCAACTCAAGGCTAGTTTTATGTGTAGGTAGAGGGCACAACTATTGTTTGAGATGATTATAGTACCAGTAAAAGCTTCAAGCCAAAATTTATTATCTCACCCTCTCTTCTCACCTGTGCCTGAAATTTCTTTAACAGAGAAAATTCTCTTCTCAATTTAATATAAAATGCAAATATCCACAGAAAGAAATGAAAAGCAATGACACCCTTAAATCCACATAGTAGTGTGAATGGTTAGCATTGTGTGTTTTTCAGACTTTAAGTTGTGCAACAAAAGGGTAGAAGATCCATAATTGAAAAGCCAAGCTGAATAAAGATAAAGTTAACCAAACTCACAGCTTTCACTAAGACTTGTCCTGAACATTTTGCAGGAAGGATATCTTAATGGTCCAGTCTTTAGAAGCAATGACAAAGCTCTATTCTTTCACATTTTGTCTTCTACAGTATAGGCAACAATACCTTCACATGCTTCCTCTCATCAGCAAAACTCGTTTAGCTTTGTTCTAGTTAGTAGGCTTTGCTGTGTGTTTTTTTTTTTTTTTAACTTTTCCCACAAGTGATTCAGAAAGCACTATCTGGGCAAAATCTTGGCACTGAAATTACCACCCTTGTGGTAAGTCTGATTTTGTGTTCTCAGAAATGTTACTGACTGGCCGATGCTTGGAATTGTTTTTAAGGTTTAGGGACTTCTCTGAAGTCCTCCTAAATTATTTTAGAGATGTAAGCCTCTACTACATTACAGTTTATCACATTTCTACCAAGAAATGTTGAATGAATTAGTAAATTTAAAAAAAAATGCTGGGTTAAAGCATACAACTGGAAATGTGTAGCAGTTCATATCAGGACCAGATAGTGTCATATTTTGTCATTGTCATGATAAGACCAGAAACAAAGATAATTATTTAACAATCAATTTAACTAATTCCTCCCGCCATCACCTTTTAATACTCAAGCAATAAGCCTAATGGGCTTCCCTTGTAGCTGAGTCGGTAAAGAATCTGCCCGCAAGGCAGGAGACCTGGATTTGATTCCTGGGTTGGGAAGATACCCTGCAGAAGGAAATGGCAACACACTCCAGTATTCTTGCCTGGAGAATCCCATGGACAGAGGAGCCTGGTGGGCTACAGTCTATGGGGTTTCAAGAGTAGGACACTACTTGGTGACTAAACCACCACCACAATTAAGGATGAGCAGACATTTCTAGGTGAACAGAAAAAATATGCAATAAGTGTCACATGCACTTATGCTGGGAAACCAATGTAAAATTGGGGGAAATATGGATAGTCCTGTTTCCTCACTCTTCTCCATTTCAAATTATTCTACTTTTTCTTTGATTGTTTTTTAATCTAGCTGGACTAAGTGTGCTTAACTGACTGCTTGTTAGTCTGTGCTACAAATCTCCAATCCACCCCTCCTCAAATGTTTTAGTGAATATGATTCTGTGTGTGTGTGCGTGTGTGTGTGCGTGTGTGTGCATGTGTGTGCATGCTCAGTCACAGTCGTGTTGGACTCTTTGTCTGCCAGACTCCTCTGTTCATGGATTTCTCAGGCAAGAATACTGGAGTGGGATGTCATTTCCTCCTCCAGAGGATCTTTCCAACCCAGGGATTGAACTGTATCTCCTGCACTGGCAGGCAGATTCTTTACCACTGCAGCCACCTAGGAAGATTCTGTGTGGTAGTAACTGAAATTAAGTATCCAGAAACCTGACGACAGGCTAAAATTTCTTTGGCATATGCCCCTCTATCAGGGACACAGGACCATATATGAAAACAGGTTACACAAAATACCTGGAGTATTCCATAGTTGTACAAGGAAGATAGGCAAACTAAATTCTGAGAGTGATCCCTGGCTAATTACATAAAACTTGTTATCTATTTATATTTTGTCAGTGTATTCAACCACCTCAACCTTGAATTAAAAAGTTTACCTAGAAAGAAATGAACATTCAAATTACCAAATATCTTACTGTTCAATTCAATCCAGTAAATAAATGTCAAAAATGTGTATGAATACTTATTAAGTATATTTATTTTTTATTTAAAAACTTTGAATACATTAGAAAGAATACAAAAGTAAAAGTTGAAGTAAAAAATCATTGATAATCACATAACTCCAAGGCAACAATTATTAACATCTTGGCATATCTCCTTGACTTATTTTTCAGTGAAAATATTGAAAAATGTGTCTATAATTGTCTATATTGTTCCCTTTAAACACTCATAAGTCATGCATATTTTAATATCAATTTGTAAAAATATAGCAAAGCATTTTTGAAATAGATTGTAGGACCAGACTCCCTGCTTTTAAGGCCAACACTGCAACTTACAAAGCTGAATGACATTAGGAGGTAAGTTATTTGATTTTTTACATTTAAACTTTACCCAAAATAGAGCAGATATAATAATGGCATGTGCCTCATAAGGTCCTTGTGAGGATTCTCTATTTGAACATATATAAAATACTTAATTTTTGGCCTATAGTAGGTACTATACAAGTTATCTAAAATTATTTAGCATTTAGTTATTTATGCATATAACCAATTTATTTCATCAGTTCCTAAAGTTAATTACTTTTCCAGTATTTTATAAATAAATGTTTTGAAGAACATCTTTCTATAAAACATATAGCTGCTTTAAAAATGTTCTTTGAGGGTATTTATACATGTTAATTGATTCATCCAAATACATTATTTGGAGACACTTGGTAGACAGTAATATGTTTCATCCCTTCTCAGCTGCAACCTAGGAAGACATCACAGACATATAAAGTCACCAGGACTTAATGAAAGTGATTTATCATCATTTAATAATATAAATACTTATTTTTAAAAAAATATCATAGTTGAAGTTTTTATGTGAACCAGAGATCAAATTGCCAACATCTGTTGGATAATCAAAAAAGCAAGAGAGTTCCAGAAAAATATCTACTTCTGCTTTACTGACTATGCCAAAGCTTTTGACTGTGTGGATCACAACAAACTGTGGAAAATTCTTAAAGAGATGAGAATACCAGACTGCCTGACCTGCCTCCTGAGAAATCTGTATGCAGGTCAAGAAGGAACAGTTAGAACTGGACATAGAACAACAGACTGTTGCCAAATCAGGAAGGGAGTATGTCAAGGCTGCATGTTGTCACCCTGGTTATTTAACTTATATGCAGAGTACATCATGCAGAATGCTGGGCTGGATGAAGCACAATCCGGAATCAAGATTTCTGGGAGAAATATCAATAATCTGAAATATGCAGATGATACCACCTTTATGGCAGAAAACGAAGAAGAACTAAAAAGCCTCTTGATGAAAGTGAAAGAGGAGAGTGAAAAAGTTAGCTTAAAACTCAATGTTCAGAGAACTAAAATCATGGCATCTGGTCCCATCACTTCATGATAAACTTAATTTTTTGGAGCTCCAAAATCACTGCAGATGGTGCCTGTAGCCATGAAATTAAAAGACACTTGACCCTTGGATGAAAAGTTATGACCAACCTAGACAGCATATTAAAAAGCAGAGACATTACTTCGCCAACAAAGGTCTATCTAGTCAAAGCTATGTTTTTTTTTTTCCAGTAGTCATGTTTGAATGTGAGAGTTGGACTATTAAGAAAGCTGAGTGCAAATCAAAACCACAATGAGGTACCACTTCACACCAGTCAGAATGTCTGTGATCCAAAAATCTGCAAGCAATAAATGCTGGAGAGGGTGTGGAGAAAAGGAACCCTCCTACACTGTTGGTGGGAATGCAAACTAGTACAGCCACTATGGAGAACAGTGTGGAGATTCCTTAAAAAATTGCAACAACCTAGATGTCCATCAGCAGATGAATGGATAAGAAAGCTGTGGTACATATACACAATGGAGTATTACTCAGCCGTAAAAAAGAATTCATTTGAATCAGTTCTGATGAGATGGATGAAACTGGAGCTGATTATACAGAGTGAAGTAAGCCAGAAAGAAAAACACCAATACAGTATACTAACACATATATATGGAATTTAGGAAGATGGCAATGACGACCCTGTATGGAAGACAGGAAAAAAGACACAGATGTGTATAACGGACTTTTGGACTCAGAGGGAGAGGGAGAGGGTGGGATGATTTGGGAGAATGGCATTCTAACATGTATACTATCATGTAAGAATTAAATCGCCAGTCTATGTCTGACGCAGGATACAGCATGCTTGGGGCTGGTGTATGGGGATGACCCAGAGAGATGTTATGGGGAGGGAGGTGGGAGGGGCGTTCATGTTTGGGAACGCATGTAAGAATTAAAGATTTAAAATTTAAAAAATAAAAAACTAAAAAAAAAATAAAAATAAAAAATAAATCTTAAAAAAAAAAAAAAGAAAGAAAGCTGAGTGCCAAAGAATTTATGCATTTGAACTGTGTGGTGTTGGAGAAGACTCTTGAGAGTCCCTCGGACTTCAAGGAGATCCAACCAGTCCATCCTAAAGGAAATCCATCCTGAATATTCATTTGAAGGACTGATTTTGAAGCTGAAACTCCAATATTTTGGCCACCTGATGCGAAGAACTGACTCTTTGGAAAAGACCCTGATGCTGGGAAAGATTGAAGGCAGGAGAAGGGGATGACAGAGGACGAGATGGTTGTATGGCAACACTGACTCAATGGACATGACTTTGAGTAAACTCTGGGAGTTGGTGATAGACAGGGAAGCCTGGCGTGCTGCAGTCCATGGGGTCATGAGAAGTTGGACACAACTGTGTGACTGAACTGAACTGAATTGTGTGTATTTATGCACTTTAAACTTATTGTGGGTTGAATTCTGTTTCCCCACAATTTATATGTCGAAATTCTAACCTCCCAAACCCTCTTTTGTTATCTTATTGGAAATGGTCATAGCTAAGCACTTAAATCAGGATGAGACCCTACCAGAGTAGTTTAGATTAGGATCACTAATCTAGTATAACTAGTGTCCTTATAAAAAAGAGAGATTTAGATACAGGCTGGCACACAGGGAGATCTCAACGTGCAGATGAAGGCAAAGATCAAAATGGTGAAGCAGAAGCCAAGGAACACCAAAGCTTGCCATCAAATTTCTAAAAGCCAGGAGAGAGGCAGACTTCAGGAGGACTGCTGGCCTCTAGAATTGAGAGACACTGTTTCTCTATTGTTCTGAAACCACCCATTTTGTGGTGCTTTGTTATGACACCATTTTTGTTTGTTTGTTTGTTTGATTTTTACATTGTACCATAGTATAAAGATGTTGTATTCGTTTCAGGTATATGGCAAAGTGATTCACTTTTATATGTACAAATATCTATTTTTTTTTCAAATTCTTTCCCTGTTTAGATTATTATATAATATTGAGCAGAGTTCCCTTTGCTATATAGTAGTACTTGGATGATTACCTATTTTAAATATTGTGGCATTGTTCAGTCACTAAGTCATGTCCAACTCTGCAACCCTGT
Source organism: Ovis aries (assembly GCF_016772045.2). Lineage (NCBI taxonomy): Eukaryota > Metazoa > Chordata > Mammalia > Artiodactyla > Bovidae > Ovis > Ovis aries. The sequence goes on along the minus strand of NC_056054.1, from coordinate 168,682,149 downwards.
GGACTGCAGCACACCAGGTTTCCCTGTCCTCCATTATCTCTCAGGGTTTGCTCAAACTCATTTCCATTGCATCAATGATGCCATCCAACCATCTCATCCTCTGCCGCCCTCTTCCTTTGCCTTCAATCTTTCCCTGCATCAGGGTCTTTTACAATGAGTCAGCTCTTTGCATCAGGTGGCCGAAGTATTGGAACTTCAGCAAAAGTGTTTCCAATGAATATTCGGGGTTGATTGACTGAATTGTTTTCAGGATCGAATGGTTTGATATCCTTGCAGGCTAAGGGATTCTCAAGAGTCTTCTCCAGCACTGCAGTTCAAAAACACTGGTTCTTTGGCTTTGTTAACTTTTTTGATGGCCCACCTTACATCAATACACGACTATTGGAAAAACCATGTCTTCGAATATATGGACCATTCTCGGCAAAATATGCCTCTGCTTTTTAATACACTGTCTAGGTTTGTCTCATGTTTCCTTCCAAGAAGCAAGCTATCTTCTAATTTCTTGGCTGCAATCACCATCCACAGTGATTTTGGAGCCCAAGAAAAGCAAACCTATCACTGTTTCTATTTTTCCCCCTTCTATTTGCCATGAAATGATAGAATAGGATATTGTGATCTTAATTTTTAAATGTTGAGTTTTAAGGCAGCTTTTTCACTCTCCTTTTTCACCCTCATCAAGAGGCTATTTTGTTCCTCTTCACTTTCTTTTAAATATTCTCTATATTTTAAATATAGCAGTGTATAAATGTCAATCCCAAACTCCAATTTACCCCTTCACCCACTCTTCCCCCGTGATAACCATAAGTTCATTCTCTAACTCTGTGGTCTTTCTACTTTGTAAATACGTTCATTTTAGATTCTGCATATAACTGTTAACATATCATATTTGTCTTTCTCTGTCTGACTTACTTCATGATCATCTCCAGGTCCATCGATGCTGCTATAAATGGCATTATTTCATTCCTTTTCATGGCTGCTTGATATTCCATTGTATATATGTAACACATCTTCTTTTTTAAAAATAAATGTCTTTATTTTAATTAGAGGATAATTACTTTACAATATTGTGATAGTTTTGCCATATATCTTTCATTATTAGTGTGTAGAAATAAAACATTTCTGTACATTGACTTTGTGTCCTGCAAATTTCCCCTATTCATTGATAAGCTCTAGTAGTTTTCTAATAGCATTTTAGGATTTACTCTTATAGTATCATGCCATCTCCAACCAGTGTCACTGCAAACAGTGACAGTTTTACTTCTGCCTTTTCAAAACAGGTTCCTTTTACTTATTTTTCCTCTCTGACTGCTGTGTCTAGGACTTCCAAAACTATGCTGAATAGAAGTGGTGAGAGTGGACAGTCTTGTCTTGTTCCTCATATTTGAGGAAATGCTTTTAACTCTTCACCATTGAATATGATAGCTATGGGTCTGTCATATATGGTCTTTATTATGTTGTGATAGATTCTCTCTATGCCTGTTTTCTGGGGAGTTTTTATTATAATTAACTGTAATTCTCAAAAGCTTTTGCTACATCTATTGAGATGATAATATGGTTTTTATCCTTTAACTTGTTGATTACTGTATCACACTGATTGACTTGTAGATACTGAAAAATCTTTGCATCCCTGGGATAAATCCCACGTGAATATGGTGTGTGATCCATTTAATGTATTGCTGGATTTTGTTTGCTTAATATTTTGTTGAGGATTTTTTTGTGTCTCTGCTCATCAGGAACATTGGCCTGTAATTTTATTTTTTGTGAGCTATCTTTGCCTGGTTTGGTATCAAGACGGTGGTGGCTTCAAAGAATGAGTTTGGGAGTGTTCCTTCCTCTGCAAATTTTTTGCAGTATAGGTGTTTCAAAAGGATAGGTGTTAACCCTTCTCTAAATGTTTTATACAATTCACCTGTAAAGCTATCTGGTCATGGACATTGGTTTTGGGGAGTTTTTAAGTCATAGTTTCAATTTAAGTATTTGTGATTGATCAGTTCATATTTTCTATTTCTTCCTGGTTCAGTCTTGGGAGATTGTATTCTCCTAAGATTTTGTCCATATCTTCCATGTTGTCCATTTTATTGGTGTACAATTGCTTGTATTCTTATTATTTTTTGTATTTCTGTGTTGTCAGTTGTAGCCTCTTTTCTAAAAATTGTATTGATTTGAGCCCCCTCCCTTTTTTCTTCATTAATCTGGCTAAAGTTTTAACAATAATAATTTGTTTGTTGTTTCAAAGAATCAGCTTTAGTTTCAGTCATCTTTTCCATTGCTTTCATTGTTTCTATTTCATTTATTTCTTTTCTAATCATTATGATTTCTTACTTCTACTAACCATGGATTTTGTTTTTCTTTCTCTAATAGCTTTATACGTTTAGTTTTTGTTTGTTTGTTTGTTTTTAGATGTTGTTTCCTGAGGTAAGTTATATTGCTATAAAATTCCCTCTTTTAATTAGTGATGTCATGTCCCATAGGTTTCAGATCATTGTGATCTCATTTTCATTTGTCTCTAGGTATTCTTTGATTTCCTGTTTGATTTCTTTAATGATCCATTCGTTCTTTAGTAGCATATTTTTTAACTTCCAGGTGTTTGTGCTTTATTTCTGTCTCTTGTAGTTGATTTCTAATCTTATAGTGTTGCAGTTAAAAACGTTGCTCGACATAATTCCAATTTTCTCAGATTTACCAAGGCTTACTTTGTGGCCCAGCATGTGATTAATCCTGGAGAATGCTCTATGTGCATGTGCACATTTGAGAAAAAAATCTTTGTTCTTCAGCTTTTGAATGAAAAGCCCTAAATCCATCTTTTCTAATGTTATTATTTAAGGCCTGTGTTTTACTTATTGATTTTCTGTCTGCATGATCTGTCTTTAGATGACAGTGGGACATTAAAGTTACTCTCTACTACTGTGTTCAGTTCAGTTCAGTTGAGTCGCTCAGTCATGTCCGACTCTTTGCGACCCCATGAATCGCAGCACGCCAGGCCTCCCTGTCCATCACCATCTACTGCGTTACTGTCAATTTCTCCATTTATGGCTGTTTGTATTTGCCATATATATCGAGGTGCTGCTGTGTTGGGTCCATAATATATTAACAGTTGTTACATCTTCTATTTGGATTTAGCCCTTCATCATTCTGTAGTGTCTTACTTTGTCTCTTGTAACAGTCTTCATTTTAATGTCTATTTTGTCTGATATGAATATTGCTACCCCAGTTTTCTTTTGATTTCCATTTGCATGAAATCACTTTTCCCATCCCCTCACTTTCAGTCTGCATTTGTCCCTAGATTTGAAGTGAGTCACTTGTAGACAATATACATATGGGTCTAATTTTTGTATATATTCTGTTAGTCTATGTGTTTTGGTTTTAGCACTTAATCTGTTAATATTAAGGTAATTTTCTTATGTATGTTATTGCCATTTTATAATTGTTTTGGATTTGTTTTGTAGCTCTTTTTTCTTCTACTTTTTTATTCTTTTCTCATTTGATTACTAACTTTAGTGTTGTGTTTGAATTATTTTTTTCTGTGTGTATGTGTATCTATTGCAGATATTTTGGTGTCGGTTATCATAAGACTTTGATATAGTAGCTTTTAGATAAATAAAATTATTTTAAATTGTTAGTCTTTTAATTTCAAATGCATTTCCAATATCCTGCATTTGTACTCACCTCATAATTTCTGGTTTTGAAATCATATCTGTGTGCATATGATTTCCTACCTTTACTACATTTTCTTTTACCTGTAGGCTTCATCATTCACACTTTTCCTGTTTCTAGTAGTGGTCTTTTCTTTTCTGCTTAGAGAACTTCCTCTAAAACTCATTGCAAAACTGGCCTGGTGGTACTGAATTCTCTTAACTTTTGCTTATCTGTAAAGCTTTTTATTTTTCCATCAAATCTGAGTCAGAGTCTTGCTAGGTAGAGTATTCTTGGCTATGGGTTCTTCCTTTACATCATTTTAAGCATATCAAGCCTCTCCCTTCTGATCTGCAGATTCTCTGCTGAGAAATCAGCTGATAACCTGAAGGAAGTTCCCTTGCATGTTATTTGCTTCTTGGACTTGATGACAGTTTCCTTTCCCATATTAGACAAGTTTTCAGCTATTATCACTTTCAATATTTTCTCAGGCCCTTTCTCTCCCTCTTCTCTTTTGGGGACCCCCATTATGTGAATGTTGGCTCATCTAATGTTTTCCCACAGGTCTCTTAAACTGTTCTCATTTATTTTCATTCTTTTTTCTTTATGAGAGTATTGATTTCCACCATTCTAACTTGTAGCTCACTTGTCTGTTTTCCACCTCACTTATTCTGTTGATTCCTTTTACTGTATATTTCATCTCAGTTATTGAACTGTTCATCTACTTGTTCTTTAATTCTTCTAGGTCTTTGTTAAATATTTCTTGTATATTCTGGATCTGTCTCCATTCTTTTCCTGAGATCTTGGATCATCCTTACTATCATGATTCTGAATTATTTTGGGGGTGAGTTGTCTATCTCACTTCACGTAGTTGTTCTTTTAGGGTTTTATTTTGTTGCTTCATATGGGGCATATATGTCTGCCATCTCATTTGCCTAAATATCTGTGATTGCAGTTTCTCTTCCACAGACTACAGAATTGTAGTTCTTCTTCCTTCTGCTGTCTGCCATCTTATGGATGATGCTAATAGGCTTGTGCAGACTTCCTAGTAGGAGGGACTGGTACCTGCCAACTGGCAGATGGAGCTGGGTGCCTACTGGAGCTACCTGTCTACTGGTAGGTGCCTACTGGTAGGCAGATCTGGGTCTTATCCAGCTTGGAATTCCTGGTTCAAACCTTGATTTGTCTTCAAAACCAGATTCCCTAGGGGCTCCTACTTCTACAGCCAGACTCCCAGGCTGGGGAGATTGATGTTGTGCTTGGAAACTTCACTAAAGTGGGAGACGTTCTGTGGTATAGTTATTTATTTTCCATTTTGTGGATGACCCTTCCACCAGGAATGGAATTTGATTTTTATTGTTATTGTGTCCCTCCCACCATTTCCTTGCGTCTTCTTCTTTGTCTTTGAATGCAGGGTACCTCTTTTGGTAGGTTCCAGCATTTCTCTGTCAATGGTTGTTCAGCAATTAGTTGTCATCTTAATGTTTCAATAAGAAATTTTAAGCTCATATCCTTCTACTCTGCCATCTTATCTCTGTCCCTCCTGTTGTAATGTGCTTAATAAACCATATCCTATGTATTGGTATTTCCTCTTTAGTAAAACAGTGTGAATTCTTTACCCATTTGCACTTTTTTATTTGATGTGCTCTTTGGTGCGAAAGTGAAAGTGTTTGTCACTCGGTCATGTTTGACTCTTTGAGACCCTATGGACCATAGCCCACTGGCTCCTCTACCCATGGGATTCTCTATGCAAGAATAATGGAGTGTGTTGCCATTTCCATCTCCTGGGGATCTTCCCCACCCAGGGATTGAACTTGGGCCTCCCTCATTATGGACAGATTCTTTGCTATCTGAGTCACCAGGAAAGCCCTGGCATAGCAGTGTTTAGTGTTTCTTTCTCTAATTATTTGGATGGTTTTTCCAGTACAATGCCCAGAAACTCCACAGGCCTAGGTGAAACAGAAAATCCACTCTTTTGGGTGCACACAAAGTATCATGTGCACCAGAACTCTGGGGGAAAAATAGAGTGACCTGATAAGAGACTGGATCAGACCTACTTGTTAGTATTCGAGGGAATCTTGCAGAAGTGGAGATTAGCTGTGGTCATTACAGGGACAAAGACACTGACAACGGCAGTTCTGGGGAGAACTCATTAGCAGAACTACAAAAAAAAAAAAGTAGCTTTTTTCTGTTGTTCACTTAGTTTTTTGAATTTTGAGTTTTAAGCTAGGTTTTTCACTTTCCTCTTTTTCACTCTCCTCTTTCACACTTATCAAGAGGCTCTTTAGTTCCTCTTCAGTTTCAACCATTAGGATGGTGTCATCTGCATATCTGAGGTTACTAATATTTCTCCCACCTACCTTGATTCCAGCTTGTGCTTCATCCAGTCAGGCATTTATCATGATGTATTCTGCATGTAAGTTAAATAAACAGGGTGACAATATACAGTCTTGACATAACTCCTCTCCCAATTTTGAATCAGTCCAAGTTCCATGTCCAGTTGTAACTGTTGCTTCTTGACCTGCATACAGGTTTTCTCAGAAGGCAGGTATAGTCGTCTGGTATCCCCACCTCTTTAAGAATTTTCCACAGTTTGTGGGATCCACACAGTTAAAACTTGACCATAGTCAATGAAGCAGAAATAGATGCTTTCTGGAATTCCCTTGCTTTGTCTATGATCCAATGCATGTTGGCAAGTGGACATCTGGTTCATCTCTCCCTTTTCTACATCCAGCTTGTACATTTGGAAGTTCTCAGCTCATGTAACGTTGAAGCCTAGCTTGAAGGATTTTAAGCATGATTTTACTAGCATGTGAAATGAGTGCAATTTTGCAGTAGTTGGAACCTTCTTTGGCATTGCCCTTCTTTGGGATTGGAATTAAAACTGACCTTTTCCAGTCCTGTGGCCACTGCTGCATTTTCCAAATTTGCTGTCCTATTGAGTGAACCACTTTCACAGCATCATCCCTTAGGATTTGAAATAGTTCACCTGGAATTTCATCATCTCCAAAAGCTTTGCTTGTAGTGATGCTTCCTAAGGACTACTTGACTTAACACTCCAGGATGTCTGGCTCTATGTGAGTGACCACACCACCATAGTTATCTGGGTCATTAATAACTTTTTTGTATAATTCTGTGTATTCTTGTCATCCCTTCTTAATTTCTTCTGCTTCTGTTAGTTTCTTGCCATTCCTGTCCTTTATAATGCCCATCTTTGCATGAAATTGTCCCTTGGTATCTCTAATTTTCTTGAAGAGATCTCTATCCTTACCCATTCTATTGTTTTCCTCTATTTCTTTGCATTGTTCACTTAAGAAGGCTTTTTTATCTCTCCTTTCTATTTTTTGGAACTCTGCATTCACATGATTATATCTTTCCCTTTCTCCTTTGCTTTTTGCTTCTCTTTTTTTTTTTTCTCAACAATTTCTAAAACCTCCTCAGAAAAGTGCTTTTCCTTCTTGCCTTCCTTTTTCTTGAAGACAGTTTTGGCCACCATCTCCTATACAATGTCACACACTTCTGTTCATAGTTCTTCAGGCATTCTGTCTACCAGATCTAATCCCTTGAATCTATTCATCACCCCCAGTGTATAATCAAAGTATTTGATTCAAGTCATACCTGAATGGCCTAGTGGTTTTCCCTACGGTCTTCAAGTTAAGCCTGAATTTTACAATAAGGAGCTGAGGTCTGAGCCACAGTCAGTTCCAGATCTTTTTTTTTTGCTGACTGTATACAGCTTTTCCATTTTCAGCTACAAATAATATAATCAATCTGATTTTGGTATTGATCATCTGGTGATGTCCATGTATAGAGTTGTCTCATGCTGTTGGAAGAGAGTTTTTGCTATGACTGGTGAATTCTCTTGGCAAAACTCTGTTAGCCTTTGCCATGCTTCATTTTGTATTCCATGGCAAAACTTGCCTGTTAGTCCAGGTGTCTCTTGGCTTCCTACTTTTGCATTCTAGTCTCCTATGATGAAAAGGAATTTTTTTTTTTTTTGGTTTTATTTCTAGAAAGTTTTGTAAGTCTTCATAGAATCATTCAACTTCAGCTTCTTCGGCATTAGTGGTTGGAGCAGACTTGAATTACTGTGATGTTGAATGGTTTGCCTTGAAAATGAACCAAAATCATTCTGTTGTTTTTAAGATTGCACACAAGTACTGCATTTCATCCTCTTTTGTTCACTATGAGGACTACTCTCTTTCTTCCACTCCAATCCCTTCTAAGGGATTTTTGCCCACAGTAGTAGATATAAGTCATCTGAATTAAATTTGCCTATTCCCATCCATTTTAGTTCACTAATTCCTAAAATTTCGATGTTCAGTCTTGCTGTCTCTTGTTTAACCACACTCAATTTACCTTGATTCATGGACCTAACATTCCAGGTTCCAATGCAATATTGTTCTTTACAGCATCAGACTTTACTTTTACTGCCAGACACATCCAAAACTGGGCACACTTCTGCTTTGGCTCAGCCACTTCATTCTTTCTGGAGTTATTTCTCCACTCTTCTCCAGTTAGCATATTGGACACCTACTGACCTGGGAGGCTCATTTTTCAATGTCTTTTTTTTTTTTTTTTTGCCTTTTCATACTGTTCATGGGGTTCTCAAGGAAAAAATACTGGACTGGTTTGCCATTCCTTTCTCCAGTGGACCACATCTCGTCAGCCCCTGACTAGCTGTTCTACATAGCTCAAGGACATGCTCAGAGCCCTGATTGTCCCACTGCTGATTTTCTTGAATGCATAAATCTTCAATGGCCACTGGGTATTGGTCAGCTTGCACCTGGAGGCCTGGACCAAGGCCCTGCTGCAGTTGTTGCTGGAGCAGAGGGTTCCCAAGGCACACTGTTGCCTCTGGCCGCCCTGGATGTGTTAGAAAATGCATGTGTCCTTTATTATCTCAAGTGACTAATTACGTCAGATGGGAAATTTGAGGTAATTCTTGTTTCAAAATATATTTAATAATGAGTTTGGATTTTCAAGTTTTTTCTTCCTTAAAATTTCAAATTCTGAGTAAATTTACTAAAGAGCAAACATTCCAACACTTGATACACACCATGTATTGTATTTTCTGTAATATTTAAAGTCTAAAATCAATCAATTTATAGCTGACAAAAGTGATTTTAGAAAATTTCATATAGAGATATTTATTAAATATGTGCTCTGATAAAAATTCTGCAATTCAACATTTCAAATGTGTGGTTTTTTTTTGGGGGGGGGGGTGTCTGGCAGGGAGACTCTTTTTTTTTTTTTTCCTGTAGTTCACAATTTTTCAGCTTGATATGATCTAATGAAACCCAGCTTTCTCTCTCTAATAAAAACTATATCCATTCCATATATAGTGATATATTATGTTCAATGTAAGTTCTGAAAGGACAAAATGTACACCATCAAAAAGTCAATGAACCAAATTGGTTTATGTAACTGCTCCAAACCAATTTTATTGGAAAACTTCAGACCATATTGTATGGCAATTTATTTTTTCTGGTTTGTGATTTGTATCCTTTGGGTTTATTACATTTTCCATTTTGACTTCTCTTTTTACATCCTTACAAAGATATTTAGATGGACTTTCATGACTTTAATAATAAGTATAAAGAAGAGAGTTTGAATTTATATTTTCCTTGGTTTTTAAAGAACTTTTTGTTTCTCCATCCATTGTATTATCATAACTGGTTACATGTCCTAAGGCCCTTCATTATTTTCACTGAACCATAAATAAAATACTCATATTACAGCAATCATTAACTTACCGGCTTTATGTAGTAATAATCCTAATGATCCTAAGCATAGAAATGTCCAATATTAAAGTATCCTGGGGCCTTCTCTTTAATTTCAATTCTTAGTAACCAAGGAGAACACTGCTGTTGTTAATGATGGTTTAGGGAATACATTTGTTATAGGATCATTCTGGTATTGAAAAATACTATTATAACTTTGGAATTGGTAAGACTCTGGAGCACAGAATTAAGGAGTCTTCCTTTGTCCTGACTGCAGCTAACAGGCAGAGTAGTAGGCTGCTTTTATATTCAAAATCTGTGCCTTCTCTGGGACTGAATTAGATATTAACTGTGCTTCACAATACTTAGCATACCAAGTAAAACTTCTAATGATGGGTAATGAAGTGCTTCCAATATCCAGGAAACCAAGCTACAAACTGAATGGGAATCACTTCTGTAAGGGTGATTTTGCCATTACAAGCAGGGAGAAGTCAAAATGCAATCTAACTTCCAGTGATAAATAGGGTCAGTTCCTCTAGATAAGAGCCAGTGTGTTGTGATGTCACAAAAACACAAGCAATCCAGCAGTATGAAAATCACCAAGGAAATATACTGGACCTATTCTCCTGTAAAGATAGCATGACTTCATTTCTGGCTACTCTGTTCTTATACCTGGTTACTTGCCTCCAGAATGTCTCATGTGCCCATGAACTTGCATTATTTTTTCCAAACTGAATTACATGCCAGCTATTAGCAGCCATTGATGTGGGAATTAAAATTTTGATTTTTTTTAGGTATGTCAGACAAAAGAATTGTGGGTTCAATTAAAATTATAGATTCATTTAAAAGCATCCATCATTAAGATTATAGGGGCCGTAACAGTCAGTGAAACCACTTAACAAAGCCAAAGACAGAACTGGGATGAAGTTGTGTTGTCTTATAACTCTAGGTCCCAAAATAGTACCAACATAATGAGTTTTATCCAACTGTCTGAGAAGATGCCCAATTAATTCTGTTATAAGATAAACTGAGGCACATTAATAGTTTCAAGAGTTAATTTAGACAAAAGATTCTAATTGGGCAGTGCCAAACTGGGAGTAGTCTAGAGCACTCTTTTGTCAGAAGGTAGAGGAGAGACATTTACAAGCAGACACAATGCAAGGGAAGTATTTGATTGGCTATTGCTTAAGTATTATTGGCTATAGCAAACATCCTCTTCCAACAACACAAGAGAGGACTCTACACATGGACATCACCAGATGGTCAACAACGAAATCAGACTGATTAAATTCTTTGCAGACAAAGATGGAGAAGCTTTATACAGTCAGCAAAAAAAAAAAAAAAAAAAAAAGACTGGGAGCTGACTGTGGCTCAGATCATTAACTCCTTATTGCAAAATTCAGACTTAAATTGAAGAAAGCGGGGAAAATCACTAGACCATTCAGGTATGACCTAAATCAAATCCCTTAAGATTATACAGTGGAAGTGAGAAATAGATTTAAAGGACTAGATCTGATAGACAGAGTCCCTGATGAACTATAGACGGAGGTTCATGACATTGTACAGGAGACAGAGATCAAGACCATCTCCGTGGAAAAGAAATGCAAAAAAGGAAAATGGCTGTCTGAGGAGGCCTTACAAATAGCTGTGAAAAGAAGAGAAGCGAAAATCAAAAGAGAAAAGGAAAGATACACACATTTGAATGCAGAGTTCCAAAGAATAGCAAGGAGAGATAAGAAAGCCTTCCTCAGCAATCAACACAAAGAAATAGAGGGAAAACAATAGAATAGGAAAGACTAGAGATCTCTTCAAGAAAATTAGAGATACCAAGGGAACATTTCATGCAAAGATGGGCTCAATAAAAAACAAAAATGGTATGGGCCTAACAGAAACAGAAGATATTAAGAAAAGGTGGCAAGAATACACAGAAGAACTGTACAAAAAAGACCTTCATGACCCAGAAAATAATGATGGTGTGATCACTCACCTAGAGCGAGACATCTTGGAATGTGAAGTCAAGTGGGGCTTAGAGAGTATCACTAGAAACCAAGCTAGTAGAGGTGATGGAATTCCAGCTGAGCTATTTCAAATCCTGAAAGATGATGCTGTGAAAGTGTTGCACTCAATATGTCAGCAAAATTGGAAAACTCAGCAGTGGCCACAGGACTGGAAAAGGTCAGTTTTCATCCAAATCCCAAAGAAAGGAAGTGCCAAAGAATGCTCAAACTGCTGCACAATTGGATTCATCTCACATGCTAGTAAAGTAATGCTCAAAATTATCCAAGCCAGGCTTCAGCAATACATGAACCGTGAACTTCCATATGGTCAAGCTGGTTTTAGGAAAGGCAGAGGAACCAGAGACTAAATTACCAACATCTGCTGGATCATCAAAAAAGCAAGAGAGTTCCAGAAAAACATCTATTTCTGCTTTATTGACTATGCCAAAGCTTTTGACTGTGTGGATCACAACAAACTGTTTCAAATTCTGAAAGAGATGGAAATGCCAGACCACCTAACCTGCCTCTTGAGAAACCTTTATGCAGGTCAGGAAGCAACAGTTAGAACTGGACATGGAACAACAGACAGGTTACAAATAGGAAAAGGAGTGCATCATGGCTGTATATTGTCACCCTGCTTATGTTGTGATAGGTGTCACTCTGTCACCCTGCTTAACTTATATGCAGAGTACATTATGAGGAATGCTCAGCTGGATGATGCACAATCTGGAATCAAGATTTCCAGGAGAAATATCAATAACCTCAGATATGCAGATGACACCATCCTTATGGTAGAAAGTGAAGAACTAAAGAGGCTCTTGATGAAAGTGAAAGAGGAAAGGGCAAAAGTTGGCTTAAAACTCAACATTCAGAAAACTAAGATCATGGCATTTGGTCTCACCACTTCATGGCAAATAGATGGGTAAACAATGGAAACAGTGGCTAACCTTATTTTGGGGGGCTCCAAAATCACTGCAGATGGTAATTGCAACCATGGAATTAAAAGACGTTTACTCTTTGGAAGGAAAGTTATGACCAACCTAGATAGCATATTAAAAAGTAGAGACATTACTTTTCAAAAAAGGTCCATCTAGTCAAGGCTATGTTTTTTCAGTAGTCATGTATGCACGTGAGAGTTGGACTGTGAAGAAAGCTGAGTGCCGAAGAATTGATGCTTTTGAACTGTGGTGCTGGAGAAGACTCTTGAGAGTCCCTTGGACTGCAAGGAGATCTAACCAGTCCATCCTAAAAGAAATCAGTCATGGGTGTTCATTTGAAGGACTGATGTTGAAGATGAAACTCTGATACTTTGGCCACCTGATGCAAAAAGGTATCTTATTTGAAAAGACCCTAATGTTGGGAAAGATTAAAGACAGTAGGAGAAGGGGACAATAGAGGATGAGATGGTTGGATGGCATCACTGACTCAATGGACATGAGTTTGGGTAAACTCTGGAAGTTGGTGATGGACAGGGAGACCTGGCATGCTGTGGTTCATGGGGTGGCAAAGAGTTGGACACGACTGAGTGAGTGAACTGATAGCTTAAGAAGTTGCTTCATTTGGGAAGGCCTAGTTTATATTGTGTGTGTGTGTATGCTTAGTCATGTTCAACTCTTTGTGACCCCATGGACTGCAATCTACCCGGTTCCTCTGTCCATGGGATTTCCTGGGCAAAAATACTGGAGTGGGTTGCCATTTCCTCATTCAGTGTATCTTCCCACCCCAGGGATCAAATCTGTCTCTCTTGTGTGTCCCATACTGGCAGGCAGATTCTTTACCAAAGAGCCACCTGGGAAGAAAATTTCACTTTCTGGTATATTAATGCATTAACAAGAACTTACTCTGGCTTATGTTTTGGTTTGCTTACACAGGCTACCAAAGCATTAGAGCCACCTTAGGCTAGTAGCCTCCTTGTTTAATGACTTTAGCAGCCTCACTATTAGTAATAGTGGACTCCACCCATTTCCACCAATGGAAATAATGCTGCTGGAGACTCTGGTGATTAAGTGTGTGTAAAGTCAGATGACCTAGGAGAAGGTGAATTTTTCAGGATGCCAGGTGGGTCTCTTGGTGTCTAAAATACACTCATTTGATAAACTACCATGAATGGCATGATTTATCAGTTTTAGTTGGGTATTTCAATACATCTAGCAATTATTGTCAATCATTTTATTACAACACCTCTATTACTAAATTGATTATTTTGATTTGCCTATTTGATCTGTTACTATTTCTAGTATTTTTCCAGAAGAAAAATCATGATTTCTTCATTCCCTGGATTTTGTGGATGTATAAAGATACTTTTCGGTTTAATCTTGAAAAACTATTAGGAAAACAGTGCTTGAAACACATCCTTCCCCCGACCTCAGTAGACTTCGTCTGGATAGGTGTGGAGAAGCCTGAGGTCTTCTTGAGGTTTCCTTCTTCTGCATGGCTCACTTTTCTGCTGCAAGTCATAAAATTTTATTCATCCTAAAACTACAGTAAATTTGTCCTGATATGTGCTTAAGTTAATCATTCTGCATTATTCTTTTTCTGGCTTACTCCATGTCCTATCTGTACACAAATTCACCCTTGTTTTGCTTTTTTTTTTTTTTTTTTGGTCCAGAAAAGCTTTATTTTATTATATTTTGGATATTTTCCCTACTCTGTTTTCTTTTTCAGATTCACTGTGGGTGGCTATGTCACTTTTGTTTGTCTTCCATACACATCATCTTCTTTATAATCATTTTATAATCACTGTTATTTCCATTTCATCATTTACAATTTATTAAAGCCTCTCCTCATGCCATTTACATGTTCTCACTCTCTTTTTTCGATTTTTGTTGCTTTAATGAATTTCATCACTAAAACATTTTTTCTTTTTTCCCAAATGGATGATTTGCTTTAAGGCCCTTCTCTTACAAATTCTTTTATGAACCTTTAGATTCTGTTTAGAAAAAGGATATCACTTGTTATTTCTTTGAAACTAAGCCTTTGACTGTGTGGATCACAATAAACTGTGGAAAATTCTGAAAGAGATGGGAATACCAGACCACCTGACCTGCCTCTTGAGAAATCTGTATGCAGGTCAGGAAGCAACAGTTCGAACTGGACATGGAACAACAGACTGGTTCCAAATAGGAAAAGGAATATGTCAAGGCTGGATATTGTCACCCTGCTTATTTAAATTCTATGCAGAGTACATCATGAGAAATGCTGGACTGGAAGAAACACAAGCTGGAATCAAGATTGCTGGGAGAAATATCAATAACCTCAGATATGCAGATGGCAACACCCTTATGGCAGAAAGTGAAGAGGAACTAAAAAGCCTCTTGATGAAAGTGAAAGAGGAGAGTGAAAAAGTTGGCTTAAAGCACAACATTCAGAAAACGAAGATCATGGCATCTGGTCCCATCACTTCATGGGAAATAGATGGGGAAACAGTGGAAACAGTGTCAGACTTTATTTTTTTGGGCTCCAAAATCACTGCAGATTGTGACTGCAGCCATGGAATTAAAAGACACCCCTTGGAAGAAAAGTTATGACCAATCTAGATAGCATATTCAAAAGCAGAGACATTACTTTGCTGACTAAGGTCCGTCTAGTCAAGGCTATGGTTTTCCAGTGGTCATGTATGGATGTGAGAGTTGGACTGTGAAGAAGACTGAGCACCGAAGAATGGATGCTTCTGAACTGTGGTGTTGGAGAAGACTCTTGGGAGTCCTTTGGACTGCAAGGAGATCCAACCAGTCCATTCTGAAGGAAATCAGCCCTGGGATTTCTTTTGGAAGGAATGATGCTAAAGCTAAAACTCCAGTACTTTGGCTACCTCATGTGAAGAGTTGACTCACTGGAAAAAACTCTGATGCTGGGAGGGATTGGGGGCAGGAGGAGAAGGGGACGGCAGAGGATGAGATGGCTGGATGCCATCACTGACTCGATGGACGTTAGTCTGAGTGAACTCCGGGAGATGGTGATGGACAGGGAGGCCTGGCGTGCTGCGATTCATGGGGTCGCAAAGAGTTGGACACGACTGAGTGACTGAAATGAACTGAACTGAACATTCTTATCTAACATCGTCCTCCTTTTTTTTTTTTTTTTGAGTGATTTCTCCAACAGTTCAGCTTTTGCTTGTGTTCCTTTATCCCTGTATATGTTGTTGGCAAGGGTTTGTTTCTTATCCTTACTCTTATAGACTAAGACAAAACAATTATTTGTTGAAGAAATGTTTGCAGAAGGGTGAAAATAGTTGTTTGTGTAGTGTGCAGATTTAATTCTGACTTTTTAAATTATCTCTACAATGTCTGCTATTATTTTGCCTCTGTTATCCCCTTCATCTTTTGCAATAAGAGAATTTAATGTGGCTCACAGCAAAGTACTTTTGTGTTTTCCATTGCTACATAGTTTCTGCAGAATGACACACACTGCTTACTTCACTATGCATAGTAATTACATAGTAAGCTAGAAAATACAGCTTTGGTGGTTCAGTGGTAAATAATCCACCTGCTAATGCAGGAGACATGGGTTTGATTCCTAGATCAGGAAGAGCTCCTTGGAGAAGGAAATGGCAGTCCACATTTCAGTATTCTTGCCTGAGAAATCACATGGACAGTGGAGCCTGGTGAGCTATAGTCCATTGTTTGCAAGATGGTCAGACAAGACTTAGAACATAAACAAAGAAATGAAAAAATCTCTATCTAATTTTTATCTACACAATAACTACTTGCATTTTCTTCTGCTTACTATATCCATACTGCCTCTCTTAATAAGTATAAATATCATATGATCATGTAACCCAGATGATATATAAGGATCTTTTGAGAAAGTTTCCTAACAACGTTGTGATATAAGTCATTACAGTACCCTGAAAGGCTTTTCATCATCTCTCCCTATGACCCTTTGATCCTGTGTCCTACTCCTCTACCTGCAACCACTGATCTTGTATTTCAAAAATATCCACAGCATACCACACTGAGGCATCTTATGTTACTTCTTCTCTAAGCTATTCATAAGGCTTATTCCCTTATGTTCTTCAGATCTTAAGTGTTATTTTCTCAGGGAGTTCTTCTCTGGTCTCCTTATTCAAAGCTGTTCTTCACCATCTCTCATCCCTACCAAACCACCAAGAACATCTTCCCACTCTCTTGCCCCTGGTCTTATTTTTCTAAATGGTACTTAAGTCCTTCTAACATATTGGATCTTTTATTTCTGTTTTCTAATGATCTGATTCTGCCCAATAGATTTCATGTTGTTTCAATGCTAGATTATAAAAGCATTCCAAGCATCTAACAGGCACACAAGAAATACTTCTGAATGAATGAAAAATCAAAGAGGAATCAAGAATAACATACTTAAGTATTAACTTTCAGCATATGGCTATATATTACTGCTTACATCAGTGATAATTAATTTGATATATTATATATATTATGCTTTTTAATTGTAACTAAGTTCATTCATACCAAGTAAACATAGGTCTCCTAAAAGAAACTGAAGATTAGAGATAGTGTTAATATTGGAAAGATAAACAAACAAACAAAAAAAGAGTTGAAATTTCTCTTACCACAAGAGTAGGAATTTTATTAGCCATATTAGTGAAGTGAAGTCTCTCAGTCGTGTCTGACTCTTTGTGACCCCATGGACTGTAGCCTACCAGGCTCCTCCCTCCATGGGATTCTCCAGTCAAGAGTAATGGAGTGGGTTGCCATTTCCTTCTCCAGAGGATCTTATTAAGGTAATATGAATAATTCATTAAAACTTGATAAAAAGGTAGCTCCCCAAGATTAGCAAAATGACTGAAACATAATTTATAAATAGTAGCTTTTATATTCTTTAATGTCCTTTGAGATATCATTGTAGGAGTACATGTAGAAAGTTTAGAAAAGAGATTAATGGGTAGAGAGATGGGCAAATAGAGAATATTCATAAAGCTATTTTCTTTTTACACGTGGTGTGGACAAGTAGCAAAATATTGGTTTCCACTGATACATGGTTTTTAGTAGTAGATCATTGGTAAAACTGGTAAAGTGCTTTCTGTACAAAACCTTAATGATAAAAATAGCACTATTCCAAAAACAGGAACATTCAGCGTTTGCTATGTGCTGGACAAGGAAGTGACATTTTACATGTATCTCTATTTAAAAAAATGAAAAAAAAATAGAAATTAAGAAAAATGGAAGTACTTGTTCAAATTCATATACTTAACAAATAGCAAAGCCAAAATTTAAACTCTGGGATTCCTATTTACAGAGCCCATACTTTTAAATAGTACAAAATTAATACTAGCAAAGACTAAATCCATCCATATTAATATATGTGATCCATACATATGGAATGTAAGTACTCAAAATATTAAATTAATGAAGAAAATAAATTATTAAAAACATGATTTTTTCTGATGGCAGACACATTCTTCTAATAGTTGAATGTATCTAAACTAGGCTGAAATCATTTTACTAGTATTCTTTAATCTTTAATTAAGTACCAAAAATGTAGACTTCCACAATCTGACCTTGTCAGTTGGTACCTAGGCAAGCTATGAAATGCCTTTTGGTAAAAGGTTATCAGTCCTGGGAAATATTTGATTAGCCTCTGCAGTCATTTCTCTAACTATCAGAGAATATTTTCAAATTTTGTTAAATGTGCTCCAAATTAGTACCAACGTTTCTTCCAAAATAATTTATTAGTTTTCTTCTTCTGTTATCAATACCTTGATTTGAAGAACTTATCACTAGGTAGCAATGTCTACTGCCAAATGACCAATTGTAAAATTGTGATTTAACCTGGAGAAATAAGCTTCTTATGACTTTTCATGCCCTCAAATCATCACTTACAAGGTATGGCCAAATACCCTCTTTCCAAACTTATCTTTTAGAGCTTCCCACTTACTCATATATCAAGCAACATCACATGACTTTATTTCACCTGCTATGTCATAATGTTACATGTCTCTGTGCGTTTTTACCTTTTCTTCTCCTGGGAATAACATTATGAGCCACTTCTAAGAGACAAATTACTTTTTTGTGATTCTCTATAAATATTTCCTTATTGCCAAACTCAAACTTAAATTGAAGAAAGTGGGGAAAACCACTAGACCATTAGGTATGATGTAAATCAAATCCCTTATGGCTATACACTGGAAATGAGAAATAGATTCAAAGGACTAGATCTGATAGACAACATGCCTGAAGAATTATGGATGGAGGTTTGTGACACTCTGTAGGAGACAGGGATCAAGATCATCCCCAAGAAAAAGAAATGCAAAAAAGAAAAATGGCTGTCTGAGGAAGACTTATAAATAGTTGTGAAAAAGAAGAGACGTGAAAAGCAAAAGGGAAAAGGAAAGATATACCCATTTGAATGCAGAGTTCCAAAGAATAGCAAGGAGAGATAAGAAAGTCTTTCTCAGGAATCAGTACAAAGAAATGGAGGAAACCAATAGAATAAAGGACAGTAATGGTATGGACCTAACAGAAGCAGAAGATATTAAGAAGAGGTGGCAAGAATATACGGAAGAACTGTACAAAAAAGATCTTCATGACCCAGATAATCATGATGATGTGATCACTAATCTCGAGCCAGACATCTTGGAATGTGAAGTCAAGTGGGCCTTAGAAAGCATCACTACTAACAAAGCTAGTGGAGGTGATGGAATTCCAGTTGAGCTGTTTCAAATCCTGAAAGATGATGCTGTGAAAGTGCTGCATTCAATATGTCAGCAAATTTGGAAAACTCAGCAGTGGCCACAGGACTGGAAAAGGTGAGTTTTCATTCCAATTCCAAAGAAAGGCAATGCCAAAGAATGCTCAAACTACCGCACAATTGCACTCATCTCACACGCTAGTAAAGAAATGCTCAAAATTCTCCAAGCCAGGCTTCAGCAATATGTGAACCGTGAACTTCCTGATGTTCAACCTGGTTTTAGAAAAGGCAGAGGAACCAGAGATCAAATTGCCAACATCCCCTGGATCATGGAAAAAGCAGGAGAGTTCCAGAAAAACATCTATTTCTGCTTTATTGACTATGCCAAAGCCTTTGACTATATGGATCCAAATAAACTGGAAAATTCTGAAAGAGATGGGAATACCAGACCACCTGACCTGCCTCTTGAGAAATCTGTATGCAGGTCAGGAAGCAACAGTTCGAACTGGACATGGAACAACAGACTGGTTCCAAATAGGAAAAGGAGTACGTCAAGGCTGTATATTGTCACCTACTTATTTAACTTCTATGCAGAGTACATCATGAGAAATGCTGGACTGGAAGAAACACAAGCTGGACTCAAGATTGCCGGGAGAAATATCAATAACCTCAGATATGCAGATGACACCACCCTTATGGCAGAAAGTGAAGAGGAACTAAAAAGCCTCTTGATGAAAGTGAAAGAGGAGAGTGAAAAAGTTGGCTTAAAGCTCAACATTCAGAAAACGAAGATCATGGCATCTGGTCCCATCATTTCATGGGAAATAGATGGGGAAACAGTGGAAACAGTGTCAGACTTTATTTTGGGGGTCTCCAAAATCACTGCAGATGGTGACTGCAGCCATGAAATTAAAAGATGCTTACACCTTGGAAGAAAAGTTATGACCAACCTAGATAGCATATTCAAAAGCAGAGACATTACTTTGCTGACTAAGGTCCATCTAGTCAAGGCTATGGTTTTTCCTGTGGTCATGTATGGATGTGAGAGTTGGACTGTGAAGAAGACTGAGTGCCGAAGAATTGATGCTTTTGAACTGTGGTGTTGGAGAAGACTCTTGAGAGTCACTTGGACTGCAAGGAGATCAAACCAATCCATTCTGAAGGAGATCAACCCTGGGATTTCTTTGGAAGGAATGATGCTAAAGCTGAAACTCCAGTATTTTGGCCACCTCGTGGGAAGAGTTAACTCATTGGAAAAGACTCTGATGCTGGGAGGAATTGGGGGCAGGAGGAGAAGGGGACAACAGAGGATGAGATGGCTGGATGCCATCACTGACTCGATGGACGTGAGTCTGAGTCAACTCCGGGAGATGGTGATGGACAGGGAGGCCTGGCGTGCTGCGATTCATGGGGGTCGCAAAGAGTTGGACATGACTGAGTGACTGAACTGAACTAAACTGACCCATCTCTTCCAAAAAGTTAGAGATACCAGGGGAACATTTCATGCAAAGATGGGCTCAATAAAGCGCAGAAACGCATGGATCTAACAGAAGCAGAAGATATTAAGAAGAGGTGGCAAGAATACACAAAAGAATTATATAAAAAAGATCTTCACAATCCAGATAATCATGACTGTATGATCACTAATCTAGAGCCAAACATCCTGGAATGTGATGTCAAGTGGGCTTTAGAAAGAATCACTTAGAACAAAGCTAGTGGAGGTGGTGGAATTCCAGTTGAGCTATTTCAAATCCTAAAAGGTGATGCTGTGAAAGTACTGCACTCCCTATGCCAGCAAATTTGGAAAATGTAGTAGTTGCCACAGGACTACCAAACGTGTTTTCATTCCAATCCCAAAGAAAGGCAGTGCCAAAGAATGCTCAAACTGCTGCACAGTTGCACTCATCTCACACACTAGCAAAGTAACACTCAAAATTCTTCAAGCCAGACTTCAACAGTACATCAACAGTGACTTTTATATGTTCAAGTTGGATATAGAAATGCAGAGGAACAAGAGACCAATTTGCCAACATCTGTTAGATCATCAAAAAAGCAAGAGAGTTCCAGAAAAACATCTATTTCTGCTTTATTAACTATGCCAAAGCCTTTGGCTGTGTGGATCACAATAAACTGGAAAATTCTTTAAGAGATGGGAATACCAGACAATCTGACTTGTCTCTTGAGAAACCTATAGACAGGTCAGGAAGCAACAGTTAGAACTGGACATGGAACAACAGACTGGTTCCAAATTGGAAAAGGAGTATGTCAAGGCTGTATATTGTCACCTGCTTATTTAACTTATATGCAGAGTATATCATGAGAAAGAACTGATGCTAGACTGGAAGAAACACAAGCTGGAATCAAGATTGCCGGGAGAAATATCAATAATCTCAGATATGCAGGTGACATCACCCCTATGGCAGAAAATGGAGAACTAAAGAGCCTCCTGATGAAAAAAGTGAAAGAGGGAAGTGAAAAAGTTGGCAAATAGATGGGGAAACAGTGAAACCAGCGACAGACTTGACATTTTTGGGCTCCAAAATGACTGCAGATGGTGATTACAGCCATGAAATTAAAAGATGCTTACTCCTTGGAAGAAAAATTATGACCACCCTAAACAGCATATTAAAAAGCAGAGACATTACTTTGTCAACAAAGGTCCATCTAGTTAAAGCTATGGTTTTTCCAATAGTCATGTATGGATGGAAGAGTTGGACTATTAAGAATGCTGAGTGCTGAAGAATTGATGCTTTTGAACTGCGGTGTTGGAGAAGACTCTTGAGAGTCCCTTGGACTGCAACGAAATCCAACCAGTCCATCCTAAAGGAAATCAGCCCTGCATATTCATTGGAAGGACTGATGCTGAAGCTGAAACTCCAATACTTTGGCCACCTGATGCGAAAAATGGACTCATTGGAAAACACCCTGATGGTGGGAAAGATTGAAGGCAGGAGAAAGAGAGGACCATAGAGGATGGTGGTTGGATGCCATCACCGACTCAATGGACATGAGTTTGAGTAAACTCTGGGAGTTGGTGATATATAGGGAGGCCTGGCATGCTACAGTCCATGGAGTCACAAAGTTTCAGACATGACTGAATGACTGAACTGAACTGAACTGCTAGATGTTCCACTCCTGCAACAGAATTAAAGCCTACTTCTTTGTATAACCTTGAAAATCTATACATACTTTTATCATTACAATCATTACAGTACTTTCTGAGAACAGGAGCAATGTCTGACTGCTCACCTAATGTGTTAACATAATATAATACTGGAGTTGAACTAGGCACTTGAATAATATTTATTAAATTAAAATTCTATTGCTATAGCCTTATAATTTTTTGTAATGAAAACTTCCTCTTTCAGAAATGAAAACTTTATCACTACAGAGTTGGACAAGCTGTTTCTGATAAATTAATATGTGTTTTTACTTTTTCATAGTCCAAGTTTTTTGTAATTGGATTTTGAAAATAAATACTAGCAAAGCAGAAAAATAATTTTATTTTTAAAATTGTTTTTCATGCCTCCATGGGCAAAGCAATAAGATTGAGTCATAGTTTTCAATAATGTTTTCATTAGGAAAAATAACAATTTTATTGGGATTTATAATGACCTGTAACAACAAACTGAATTTGATTTATTATAGTTCATTGCTACATTTTTCTAAAAACATTTATGTTAATTTTGAAAGCAGAAATGCAATTCTGGTGGAAGAAAATGCTAGCATGTTATGTTTACTTCTGTTGAACTTATATAGAAGATTAAGCCACACAATGAAAACATCAGATGCATTAGAAAATACAAGTCAACTCAGATATACCAAAGATCAGGCAGATTCAAATTGAGTGAACTTCCCATGTCTAGCCAAGGCATAGTACTTATTAACAGAAAATCTCCACAAATCTGATGTCATACAATATTTCTTCTGTGTCTGATTTACATCCCTTATATGTGGAATCTAAAAAGACATGATAGTAATGGATTTACAAAACAGAAAGAGAACAAACTTATGGTTGCTGGTGGTGAGGAGTGAAGTGATAGTTAGGGAGTTTGGGATGGACATGGACACGCTGCTATATTTAAAGTGGATAAGCAACAATGACCTACTGTACAGCACATAGAACTCTGCTCAATTTTATGTGGCATACTGAATGAGAGGGGAGTTTGGTGGAGAATGGTTTCATGTATATATATATGAGTCCTTTCACTGTTCACCTAAAACTATCACAATATTGTCAATCAGCTATACCCCAGTACAAAATAAAAAACTTTAAAAAGAAAATGAGGTCAAACACACACATGTATACACCAACAATTCACAATGAATAAAATTCATTGGCTGAAAGAATATAAAATTGTCTTTTGGAACTTAACTTATATTCAGAGTGAATAAGTGAGATAAAATACTTTATAAAAATATAACAAATTCTTAAATATTGGGAGTATCTTAAGTATAATACATATAAAGAAATAATAATACTAAATTTGAAGGAGGGCAGCATAATACATAATTAAATGACAAGGAAAAATTGCAGTGTAAGACAGGATAGAGAATTTAGACTTAAAACATTCTAAATGTTTTTTTGTTGTTGTCCTCAAAGAAAGTAACAGATTGATTATCTTAAAATAATATTAATACTTTTTTATTTGGGCATGTTAAATATTTGGAAAAGAATAAACATATGATAAAACATTTTCAAATCAGTAGTGTTAAGAAAAATAAATAGATTAATAAAATATGACAGAGAATATAAAGCTAAACCCAGAAAATGGATACTTAAAAAATTAAATGCTGTATGAAAGTGAAAGTGAAGTCATTCACTCATGTTGGACTCTTTGTGACCCCATGGACTGTAGTCTACTACACTCCTCCGTCCATGGGATTTTCCAGGCAAGGGTACTGGAGTGGGCTCCCTTTTCTTTCTGCAGAGGATTTTCCTGACCCAGGGATCGAACCCAGGTCTCCTGCATTGTAGACAGATGCTTTACCATCTGAGCCACCAGAGAAGGTACAAATACTATATAAATGAGTTCAAATACATCAGCAACCATCACACAAAAAGAAATGAACTGTTTAATTCATCATGTAAAAATTAAAATTTTAAGAAAAACAAAACAGCTATATATATATATTTTAAAGAGATATACTTGGAGCAAAATAAAGCAGGTATAAATAAAGTGGTGAAAAAATAAATATAATATTCAAAACTAATCAAAAGATAAATAATAACACATGAAATAAAATTTAAAGAAAAAATATTTTTTCAAATAACAATGTAGCCAGATAACAAAAGAAAAAATGCATTATGGATTCTATCATTTATCAAGAAATATGCCATGAATTACATATTCTCAAAATATGTAAAAATATGACAGAATAACAATAAGAAATGGACAAATCCAACTCAATTAAAACTGAATATATACCTTTCTCAATAACCATTCAAAGAGACTATAGGAATAGTCAAAATATAAAAAAAATATGAACACTAATCTTCCCCTAATGGGCACAGTAGAACACTGCACAGAATAGTTAGAAAATGAACACCTATTTCAAGCACCTGAGGAATATATACAAAAAGTTGTGGATTCATGTTGATGTATGGCAAAACCAATACAATATTGTAAAGTAATTAACCTCCAATTAAAATAAATAAATACATATTAAAAAATAAAATAAAATAGAAACACACACACACACAAAAATATTGCCAAACCACTAAGCCAAAATGAAAGGCTCAAAAAATGCAAATTACTCAATATTACAGAGATATTACTGTGATGCCAAAGAAATGGCAAAAATATTATATCCAAACCCTTTCATTTAGAATTATCAAAACATGTTTTTAAATAACTAATTGGCAATATAAATTAAATTAAAATTTAATTGAAGTGATACAAATAGAATTGAAAGAAAATGAAAATATTATACATATATAATCAAAAAATTGACTTTGAGGAAAAGTACATTGCAACAGCACATTTACATATCAGAAAATAAAATTATGTATAAAGAGTGATTTAAGCATTTAGCTCATACAATCAGAAAATATAGCAAATTTTAAAAAGGGGTAAATATATGAAAAATAAGAACTTATAAAACAGAAAGCAATCAAATACAGTATTGTCAAGACTATAATCTACAAATTTAGAATAATAATATAGTCTATCATTTTAACTAAAGAAGAAAAATTATAGAAATGTGACAGTGGGATGTTACAGCTTAAGCTGAAAACCCAATATTTTGGCTACCTGACATGAAGAGTTTACTCATTAGAAAAGACTGTGATGCTGGGAAAGACTGAAGGCAGAAGGAGAAGGGGACAACAGAGGATGAGATGGTTGAATGGGCATCACTGACTCAATGGACATGAGTTTAAGCAAGCTCCAGGAGATGGTGAAGGACAAGGAAGCCTGACATGCTGCAGTCCGTGAGGTTGCAAACAGTTAGACATGACTGAGTGACTGAACTGAACCTCAAGTATTTTAAAGATATAAGTAAAACTGACATAAATATTCAATTGGTAAGTAAAGTCTAACCACATACTTGTTTTTCAGAATAATTATGTTAAACTCTGAAGAAACATATCAAATAGTAACATATTTAATGAATAAAGATATGTATAGCATTAATATAGTTAAATGTGATTATCTCTGGGGAGGAAAGAAATACAAAGATATGGAGAATAAAGTTTTTAACTATATGTTAATGTTTTATTTCTTGAAAAGAAATATACACATCTGAAAAATACAAAAATATTAATATTTCTTTAATCTTTGTGGATACATTAATATGTTGTTTTTCTAAAATTTTGTGTATTTTATTTAAAAATAAATGTATAAAATAGGCGGTCCTAAGATGGCAGAGGAATAGGATGGAGAGACCACTTTGTCCCCAACAAATTCATCAAAAGAACATTTAAATGCTGAGTGAATTCCACAAAACAACTTCTGAATGCCAGCAGAGGACATCAGGCATCCAGAAAAGCAGCCCATTGTCTTTGAAAGGAGGTAGGAAAAAATATAAAAGACAAAAAGAAAGACAAAAGAGGCAGGGATGGAGCTCTGTCCCTGGAAGGGAGTCTTAAAAAGAGAGGTTTCCAAACTCCAGGAAACACTATCACTGCTGAGTCTGAGGCGAACCTTGGAAGCACAGAGGACAACATAACTGGGAGAAAAAATAAATAAATAATTAAAACCCACAGATTACCTGCCCAACAGTAACTCCCCCAGCAGAGAAGTAGCACAGAAGCCTGCACCTGCCACTAGCAAGCAGGCAGGGAGGTGCGGGCTGCATTGCTTAGAGTAAGGACCAGGCCTGAATGTCCTGAGGGAAATCTGAGTGAACTAACTTGGGCTAGCAAAGCAGACTGTGGGATAGCTACCACGCAGAAAGTGCTAACCTAAGATACCGCCATGAAATTAAAAGACACTTACTCCTTGGAAGAAAAGTTATGACCAACCTAGATAGCATGTTGAAAACCAGAGACATTACTTTGCCAACAAAGGTCCATCTAGTCAAGGCTATGGTTTTTCCAGTGGTCATGTATGGATGTGAGAGTTCGACTGTGAAGAAAGCTGAGGGCCAAAGAATTGATGCTTTTGAACTGTGGTGTTGGAGAAGACTCTTGAGAGTCCCTTGGACAGCAAGGAAATCCAACCAGTCCATTCTGAAGGAGATCAACCCTGGGATTTCTTTGGAAGGAATGATGCTAAAGCTGAAACTCCAGTACTTTGGCCACCTCATGCAAAGAGTTGACTCATTGGAAAAGACTCTGATGCTGGAAGGGGTTGGGGGCAGGATGAGAAGGGGTTGACAGAGGATGAGATGGCTGGATGGCATCACTGACTTGATGGACGTGAGTCTGAGTGAACTCTGGTGATGGACAGGGAGGCCTGGCGTGCTGCAATTCATGGGGTTGCAAAGAGTCGGACACAACTGAGTGATTGAACTGAAAACACCACCAGGCCCACTCACAGAACAAAGAACTGACTAGCGGCTTAGACCTGGGAGGTGCATGCAGCCCAGGGCCAGCCTCGGAGGTTCCCTGGGGAGCAAACTAGAGCCTGAGCAGCATGGGCAGGGAAGGCACACGCGCTGTGAGTGGGGGCAGGCACAGTGTGGCTGAGACACTGCTAGTACACGCCAGTGTTATTTGTTTGCAGTGTCCCTCCCTCCCCAAAGTGTGACTCAACAAGTGAAACTAAAAAGTGTCCACCACCACCCCCTTGTATCAGGGCAGAAATCAGACACTGAAGATACCAGCAAACAGAAGTTAAAACAGAAGGAACCATCTTGGAAGTGACAGGTGCAATAGATTAAAACCCTGTAGTTAGTGCCGACTACATAGGAAGGGGCCTATAGATCTAGAGAAATAAAAGCTGGACAAAGGAACTAGCCGAAAATGAACTGAACCCGCTGCCCACAGCACCACCAAAGAAAGTCCTAGATATATTTTTACTATTTTTACTATCATTTTTTTAAACTTTTTTTAAAATTTGTAAGTCCTCTATTACTCCTTTAATTTTCATTTTTATAACCTACTATTGCTTTGCAAAAAAAAAAAAGATACCCTATTTTTTAAAGCAAACTTCATATATATATATATATATTTTATAATTTTTGTGACTTTTTTTTCTTTTTTTCTTTTCTTTAATATTGTATTTTTGAAAATCCAGCCTCTACTCTATTTTAAATCTTTGCTTTTTGGTATTTGCTATCAGTTTTGTACCTTTAAGAACCCAATCTTCAGTACCCATTTTTACTTGGGAGCGAGATTACTGGCTTGACTGCTCTCTTCCCCTTTGGACTCTCCTTTTTCTCCACCAGGTCTGCTCTGTCTCCTTCCTCCCCCTTCTCTTCTCTACCCAACTCTGTGAATCTCTGTGTGTTCCAGACGGTGGAGAACACTTAGGGAACTGATAACTGGCTGGATCTGTCTTTCTCTTTTTGATTCCCCCCTCCCTTTATCCTCCTGGCCACCTCTGTCTCCTTTTCCCTCTTGTCTTCTCTTCTCTGTATAATTCTGTGAACATCTCTGAGTGATCCAGACTTGGAGCGCACATGAGGAAGTGATTACTGGCTAGCTTGCTATCTCCTCTTTTGATTCCACGTCATCTCATTCAGGTCACCTCTAACTCCCTCCTCCCTCTTCTCTTCTCCATGTAACTGTGAACCTCTCTGGGTGTCACTCACTGTGGAGAAACTTTTCATCTTTAACCTAGATGTTTTATCAATCGTACTGTATAGATGGAGAAATCTTGAGGCTTCTGTAAAAATAAGACTGAAAACCAGGAGCAAGAGGCTTAAGTCCAAATCCTGAGAACACCAGAGAACTCCTGACTCCAGGGAACATTAATCAACAGGAGCTCATCAAACACCTCCATATCCACACTGAAACCAAGCACCACCCAAGGGCCAACAAGTTCCAGAGCAAGACATACCATGCAAATTCTCCAGCAATACAGAAACACAGCCCTAAGGTTCAATATACAGGCTGCTCAAAGTCACTCCAAACCCACTGATGTCTCATAACTCATTACTGGACACTTCATTGCACTCCAGAGAGAAGAAATCAAGCTCCACCCACCAGAACACCGACACAAGCTTCCCTAACAAGGAAACCTTGACAAGCCACCTGTACAACCCCACCCACAGTGAGGAAACTCCACAATAAAGAGAACTCCACAAACTGCCAGAATACAGAAAGGCCACCCCAAACATAGCAATATAAACAGGATGAAGAGACACAGGAATACACAGCAGGTAAAGGAACAGGATAAATGCCCACCAAACCAAACAAAAGAGGAAGAGATAGGGAATCTACCTGATAGAGAATTCTGAATAATTATAGTGAAAATGATCCAAAATCTTGAAATCAAAATGGAATCACAGATAAATAGCCTGGAGACAAGGATTGAGAAGATGCAAGAAAGATTTAACAAAGATCTAGAAGAAATAAAAAAGAGTCAATATGTAATGAATAATGCAATAAATGAGATAAAAAACACTCTGGAGGGAACAAATAGTAGAATAACAGAGGCAGAAGATAGGATTAGTGAAGTAGAAGGTAGAATAGTAGAAATAAATGAATCAGAGGGGAAAAAAGGAAAACGAATTAAAAGAAATGAGGACAATCTCAGAGACCTTCAGGACAATGTTAAGCATTCAAATCATAGGAGTCCCCGAAGAAGAAGACAAAAAGAAAGACCATGAGAAAATACCTGAGGAGATAATAGTTGAAAACTTCCCTAAAATGGGGAAGGAAATGATCATCGAAGTCCAAGAAACCCAGAGAGCCCCAAACAGGATAAACACAAGGCAAAACACCCAAGACACATATTAATCAAATTAACAAAGATCAAACACAAAGACAAATATTAAAAGCAGCAAGGGAAAAACAACAAATAACACACAAGAGTATTCCCATAAGGATAACAGCTGATCTTTCAATAGAAACTCTTGAGGCCAGGAGGGAAGGGCAGGACATACTTAAAGTGATGAAAGAAAATAACCTACAGCCCAGATTACTGTACCCAGCAAGGATCTTTTTCGAATATGAAAGAGAAATCAAAAGCTTTACAGACAAGCAGAAGCTGAGAGAATTCAGCACCACCAAACCAGCTCTCCAACAAATGCTAAAGGATCTGCTCTAGACAGGAAACACAAAAGGGTGTATAAACTTGAACCCAAAACAATAAAGTAAATGGCACCAGGATCACACTTATCAATAATTACCTTAAACGTAAATGGGTTGAATGTCCCAACCAAAAGACAAAGACTAGCTGAATGGATACAAAAGCAAGACCCCTATATATGTTGTCTACAAGAGACCCACCTCAAAACAGGGGACACATACAGATTGGAAGTGAAGGGCTGGGAAAAGATATTCCATGCAAATAGAGACCAAAAGAAAGCAGGAGTAGCAATACTCATATCCGATAAAGTAGACTTTAAAACAAAGGCTGTGAAAAGAGACAAAGAAGGACATTACACAATGATCAAAGGGTCAATCCAAGACGAAGATATAACAATTATAAATATATATGCACCCAACATAGGAGCACCGCAATATATAAGACAAATGCTAACAAGTATGAAAGGGGAAATTAACAATAACACAATAACAGTGGGAGACCTTAATACCCCACTCACACTTATGGATAGATTAACTAAACAGAAAATTCACAAGGAAACCCAAACTTTAAATGATACAATAGACCAGTTAGACCTAATTGATATTTATAGGACATTTCACCCCAAAACAATGAATTTATCCTTTTTCTCAAGTGCACACGGAAACCTCTCCAGGATAGATCACATCCTGGGCCATAAATCTACCCTTGGTAAATTCAAAAAAATTGAAATCATTCCAAGCATCTTTTCTGACCATAAAACATTAAGATTAGATCTCAATTACAGGAGAAAAACTATTAAAAATTCCAACATATGGAGGCTGAACAACACGCTTCTGAATAACCAACAAATCACAGAAGAAATCAAATAAGAAATCAAAACATGCATAGAAATGAATGAAAATGAAAACACAACAACCCAAAACCTGTGGGACACTGTAAAAGCAGTGCTAAGGGGAAAGTTCATAGTAATACAGGCATACCTCAAGAAACAAGAAAGAGTCAAATAAATATCCTAACTCTATACCTAAAGCAACTAGAAAGGGAAGAAATGGAGAACCCCAGAGTTAGTAGAAGGAAAGAAATCTTTAAAATTAGGGCAGAAATAAATGCAAAAGAAACAAAAGAGACCATAGCAAAGATCAACAAAGCCAAAAGCTGGTTCTTTGAGAGAATAAATAAAATTGACAAACCATTAGCCAGACTCATCAAGAAACAAGGGAGAAAAATCAAATCCACAAAATTAGAAATGAAAATGGAGAGATCACAACAGACAACACAGAAATACAAAGGATCATAAGAGACTACTATCAGCAATTTTATGTCAATAAAATGGACAACATGGAAGAAATGGAAAAATTCTTAGAAAAGTACAACTTTCCAAAATTGAACCGGGAAGATATAGAAAATCTTAACAGACACATCACAAGCACAGAAATTAAAACTGTAATCAGAAATCTTCCAGCAAACAAAAGTCCAGGTCCAGATGGCTTCACAGCTGAATTCTACCAAAAATTTAGAGAAGAGTTAGCACCTATCCCACTCAAACTCTTCCAGAAAATTGCAGAGGAAGAAAAACTTCCAAACTCATTCTATGAGGCTACCATCACCCTAATACCAAAACTTGACAAAGACACCACAAAAAAAAAAAAGAAAATGACAGGCCAATATCACTGATGAACATAGATGCAAAAATCCTTAACAAAATTCTAGCAATCAGAATCCAACAACACATTAAAAAGATCATACACCACGACCAAGTGGGCTTTATCCCAGGGATGCAAGGATTCTTCAATATCCACAAATCAATCAATGTAATACAGCAGATTAACAAACTGAATAGCTAACATGTGAAAAGTCCTAACATAGGCCAAGAGGAGCTAGCCCATGTCCAAGGTCAGGGGCAGCGGCCGAGAGGAGCTACCCCGCATCCGAGGCCAGTGGTGGCCAGGAGGAGAAACCCCATGTACGCGGTCAGGGGCGGCCCGGAGAAGCCACCTCATGCCCAAGGCCAGGGGTGGTGACCCTGAGGAGCCACCCCGAGACTGAGGCCAGGGGTGGTAGCAGGGTGGAGCCACCTACGCCCGAGGCCACGGCCAGCGGCCTAGAAGACCAACCTGAGGAGCAGTAGCTACACAGGCACAGGAGGGCCTAGAGGAACTATCCCACGTTGAAGGTCAGGAACAGCAGCGGTAAGCAGATACCCCTCATCCAAGGTAAGGAGCAGTGGCTGTGCTTTGCTGGAGTAGCCGTGAAGAGATACCCCACACCCAAGGAAAGAGAAAACCAGGTAAGATGGTGGTGTTGCAAGAGGGCATCAGAGGGCAGACACACTGAAACCATACTAACAGAAAACTAGTCAATCTAATCACACTAGGATCACAGCCTGTCTAACTCAATGAAACCAAGCCATGCCTGCGGGGCAACCCAAGATGGGCGGGTCATGGTGGAGAGGTCTGACAGAATGTGGTCCACTGGAAAAGGAAATGGCAAACCACTTCAGTATTCTTGCCTTGAGAACCCCAAGAACAGTATGAAAAGGCAAAATGATAGGATACTGAAAGAGGAACTCCCCAGGTCAGTAGGTGCCCAATATGCTACTGGAGATCAGTGGAGAAATAACTCCAGAAAGAACGAAGGGATGGAGCCAAAGCAAAAACAATACCCAGTTGTGGATGTGACTGGTGATAGAAGCAAGGTCCAATGCTGTAAAGAGCAATGTTACATAACAACCTGGAATGTCAGGTCCATGAATCAAGGCAAATTGGAAGTGGTCAAACAAGAGATGACAAGAGTAAACGTCAACATTCTAGGAATCAGCGAACTAAAATGGACTGGAATGGGTGAATTTAACTCAGATGACCATTATATCAACTACTGCGGGCAGGAATCCCTCAGAAGAAATGGAGTAGTCATCACGGTCAACAAAAGAGTCGGAAATGCAGTATTTGGATGCAATCTCAAAAACAACAGAATGTTCTCTGTTCGTCTCCAAGGCAAACCATTCAATATCACAGTTATCCAAGTCTATACCCCAACCAGTAATGCTGAAGAAGCTGAAGTTGAATGGTTTTATGAAGACCTACAAGATCTTTTAAAACTAACACCCCAAAAAGATGTCCTTTTCATTATAGGGAACTGAATTGCAAAAGTAGGAAGTCAAGAAATACCTGGAGTAACAGGCAAATTTGTCCTTGGAATGTGGAATGAAGCAGGGCAAAGACTAATAGAGTTTTGCCAAGAAAATGCACTGGTCATAGCAAACACCCTCTTTCAACAACACAAGAGAAGACTCTACACATGGACATCACCAGATGGTCACCCCTGAAATCAGATTGATTATATTCTTTGCAGCCAAACATGGAAAAGCTATATACAGCCAACAAAAACAAGACTAGGAACTGACTGTGGTTCAGATCATGAACTCCTTATTGCCAAATTCAGACTCAAATTGAAGAAAGTAGGGAAAACCGCTAGACAATTCAGGTATGACCTAAATCAAATCCCTTATGATTATACAGTGGAAGTGAGAAATAGATTTAAGGGCCTAGATCTGATAGAGTGCCTGAAGAACTATGGAATGAGGTTTGTGACACTGTACAGGAGACAGGGATCAAGACAATTCCCATGGAAAAGAAATGCAAAAAAAGCAAAATGGCTGTCTGAGGAGGCCTTACAAATAGCTGTGAAAAGAAGACAGGCAAAAAGCAAAAGACAAAAGGAAAGATATAAGCATCTGAATGCAGAGTTCCAAAGAACAGCAAGAAGAGATAAGAAAGCCTTCAACAACAGAATGGAAAAGACTAGAGATCTCCTCAAGAAAATTAGAGATAGCAAGGGAATATTTCATACAAAGATGGGCTCGATAAAGGACAGAAATGGTATTGACCTAACAGAAGCAGAAGATATTAAGAAGAGGTGGCAAGAATACATGGAAGAACTGTACAAAAAAGATCTTCACGACCCAGATAATCATGATGATGTGATCACTAATCTTGAGCCAGACATCTTGGAATGTGAAGTCAAGTGGGCCTTAGAAAGCATCACTACTAACAAAGCTAGTGGAGATGATGGAATTCCAGTTGAGATGTTTCAAATCCCGAGAGATGATTCTGTGAAAGTGCTCACTCAATATGCCAGCAAATTTGGAAAACTCAGCAGTGGCCACAGGACTGGAAAAGGTCAGTTTTCATTCCAATTCCAAAGAAAGGCAATGCCAAAGAATGCTCAAACTACTGCACAATTGCACTCATCTCACATGCTAGTAAAGTAATGCTCAAAATTCTCCAAGCCAGGGTTCAGCAATACGTGAACCATGAACTCCCTGATGTTCAAGCTGGTTTTAGAAAAGGCAGAGGAACCAGAGATCAAATTGCCAACATCCACTGGATCGTGGAAAAAGCAAGAGAGTTTCAGGAAAACATCTATTTCTGCTTTATTGACTATGCCAAAGCCTTTGACTGTGTGGATCACAATAAACTGTGGAAAATTCTGAAAGAGATGGGAATACCAGACCACCTGACCTGCCTCTTGAGAAATTTGTATGCAGATCAGGAAGCAACAGTTAGAACTGGACCTGGAACAATGGACGAGTTCCAAATTGGGAAACGAGTACACCAAGGCTGTATATTGTCACCTGCTTATCTAACTTCTATGCAGAGTACATCATGAGAAATGCTGTACTGGAAGAAACACAAGTTGGAATCAAGATTGCAGGGAGAAATATCAATAACCTCAGATATGCAGATGACACCACCCTTATTGTAGAAAATGAAGAGGAACTAAAAAGCCTCTTGATGAAAGTGAAAGAGGAGAGTGAAAAAGTTGGCTTAAAGCTCAACATTCAGAAAACGAAGATCATGGCATCCGGTCCATCACTTCATAGGAAGTAGATAGGGAAACAGTGGAAACAGTGTCAGACTTTATTTTTGGGGCTCCAAAATCACTGCAGATGGTGACTGAAGCCATGAAATTAAAAGATGCTTACTCCTTGGAAGAAAATTCATGTTCAACTTAGATAGTATATTCAAAAGCAGAGACATTACTTTGCCGACTAAGGTCCGTCTAGTCAAGCCTATGGTTTTTCCTATGGTCATGTATGGATGTGTGAGTTGGACTCTGAAGAAGGCGGGGCACCTAAGAATTGATGCTTTTGAGCTGTGGTGTTGGAGAAGACTCTTGAGAGTCCCTTGGACTGCAAGGAGATGAAACCAATCCATTCTGAAGGAGATCAACCCTGGGATTCTTTGGAAGGAATGATGCTGAAGCTGAAACTCCAGTACTTTGTCCACCTCATGCGAAGAGTTGACTCATTGGAAAAGACTTTGATGCTGGGAGAGATTGGGGGCAGGAGGAGACGGGGATGACCAAGGATGAGATGGCTGGATTATATATCGGACTCGATGGATGTGAGTCTGGGTGAACTCTGGGAGATGGTGATGGACAGGGAGGCCTGGCATGCTGCGATTAATGGGGTCACAAAGAGTTGGACACACTGAGCGACTGAACTGAACTGAAAAAATTGAAAAATAAAAGCCATATGATTATCTCATTAGATGCAGAGAAAGCCTTTGACAAGATTCAACATCCTTTTATAACAAAAACTCTCCAGAAAGCAGGAATAGAAGGAACATAACAACATAATAAAAGCTATATATGACAAACCCACAGCAAACATTATCCTCAATGGTGAAAAATTGAAAACATTTCTCCAAAAGTCAGGAACAAGACAAGGGTGCCGACTTTCACCACTACTATTCAACATAGTTTTGGAAGCTTTGGCCACAGCAATCAGAGCAGAAAAAGAAATAAAAGAAATCCAAATTGGAAAAGAAGAATACTCATTGTTTGCAGATGACATAATCCTCTACATCAGTTCAGTTCAGTCCAGTCACTCAGTCGTGTCTGACTCTTTGCGACCGCATGAGTTGCAGCATGCCAGGCCTCCCTGTCTATCACCAGCTCCCGGAGTTCACTCAGACTCACATCCATCGAGTCCGTGATGCCATCCGGCCATCTCATCCTCAGTTGTCCCCTTCCCTCCTGCCTTCAGATCTCATCCTCAGTTGTCCCCTTCCCTCCCAGCATCAGATACTTTTCCAATGAGTCAAATCTTAGCATGAGGTGGCCAAAGTACTGGAGCTTCAGCTTTAGCATCATTCCTTTCAAAGAAATCCCAGGGCTGATCTCCTTCAGAATGGACTGGTTGGATCTCCTTGCAGTCTAAGGGACTCTCAAGAGTCTTCTCTAACACCACAGTTCAATAGCATCAATTCTTCGGCACTCAGCCTTCTTCACAGTCCAACTCTCACATCCATACATGACCACAGGAAAAACCATAGCCTTGACTAGACGGACCTTAGTCAGCAAAGTAATGTCTCTGCTTTTGAATATGCTATCTAGGTTGGTCATAACTTTTCTTCCAAGGTGTAAGCATCTTTTAATTTCATAGCTGCAGTCACCACCTGCAGTGATTTTGGAGCCCCCCAAAATAAAGTCTGACACTGTTTCCACTGTTTCCCCTTCTATTTCCCATGAAGTGATGGGACCAGATGCCATGATCTTCATTTTCTTAATGTTGAGCTTTAAGCCAACTTTTTCAGTCTCCTCTTTCACTTTCATCAGGAGGCTTTTAGTTCCTCTTCACTTTCTGCCATAAGGGTGGTATCATCTGCATATCTGAGGTTATTGATATTTCTCCCAGCAATCTTGATTCCAGCTTGTGTTTCTTCCAGTCCAGCATTTCTCATGATGTACTCTGCATAGAAGTTAAATAAGTTGGTGACAATATACTGCCTTGATGTACTCCTTTTCCTATTTGGAACCAGTCTGTTGTTCCATGTCCAGTTCGAACTGTTGCTTCCTGACCTGCATACAGATTTCTCAAGAGGCAGGTCAGGTGGTCTGGTATTCCCGTCTCTTGAATAATTTTCCACAGTTTATTGTGATCCACACAGTCAAAGGCTTTGGCATAGTCAATAAAGCAAAAATAGATCCTCTACATAGAAAACCCTAAAGACTCCACCAGAAAATTACTAGGGCTAATCAATGAATATAGTAAAGTTGCAGGATATAACATCAACACACAGAAATCCCTTGCATTTCTATACACTAATAATGAGAAAATAGAGAAATTAAGAAAACAATTCCATTCACCATTGCAATGAAGAGACTAACATACTTAGGAATATATCTATCTAAAGAGACTAAAAACCTATATGTAGAAAACTATAAAACACTGGTGAAAAATCAAAGAGGACACTAATAGATGGAGACAGGTACCATGTTCATGGATTGGAAGAATCAATATAGTGAGAATGAGTATACTACCCCAAAAAATCTATAGATTTAATGCAATCCCTGTCAAGCTACCTATGGTATTTTTGACAGTGCTAGAACAAATAATTTCACAATTTGTATGGAAATACAAAAAACCTTGAATAGCCAAAGCAATCTTGAGAAAGAAGAATGGAACTGGAGGAATCAACCTGCCTGACTTCAGGCTCTACTACAAAGCCACAGTCATCAAGACAGTATGGTACTGGCACAAAGACAGAAATATAGATCAATGGAACAAAATAGAAAGCCCAGAGATAAATCCACACACCTATGGACACCTTTTTTTTGAGGGGGGTGGGGTGAGGGTGTTAGTTCTAAAAGGTCTTGTAGGTCTTCATAGAACCGTTCAACTTCAGCTTCTTCAGCATTCCTGGTTGGGGCATAGACTTGGATTACCATGATATTGAATGGTTTGCCTTGGAAACGAACAGAGATCATTCTGTCGTTTTTGAGATTACATCCAAGTACTGTATTCCAGACTCTTTTGCTGACCATGATGGCTACTCCATTTCTTCTGAGGGATTCCTGCCCACAGTAGTAGATATAATGGTCATCTGAGTTAAATTCACCCATTCCAGTCCATTTTAGTTCGCTGATTCCTAGAATGTTTTCACTTTTGGCATCTCTTGTTTGACCACTTCCAATTTGCCTTGATTCATGGACCTAACATTCCAGGTTGCTATGCAATATTGCTCTTTACAGCATTGGACCTTGCTTCTATCACCAGTCACATCCACAGCTGGGTACTGTTTTTGCTTTGGCTCTGTCCCTTCATTCTTTCTGGAGTTATTTCTCCACTGATCTCCAGTAGTGTGTTGGGCACCTACTGACCTGGGGAGTTCCTCTTTCGGTATCCTATCATTTTGCCTTTTCATACTATTCATGGGTTCCCAAGGCAAAAATACTGAAGTGGTTTGCCATTCCCTTCTCCAGCGGACCACATGTTCAAGCTGGTTTTAGAAAAGGCAGAGGAACCAGAGATCAAATTGCCAGCATTCGCTGGATCATGGAAAAAGCAAGAGAGTTCCAGAAAAACATCTATTTTTGCTTTATTGACTATGCCAAAGCCTTTGACTGTGTGGATCACAATAAACTGTGGAAAATTCTGAAAGAGATGGGAATACGAGACCACCTGACCTGCTTCTTGAGAAATCTGTATGCAGGTCAGGAAGCAACAGTTCGAACTGGTCATGGAACAACAGACTGGTATCAAATAGGAAAAGGGGTATGACAAGGCTGTATATTGTCACCCTG
This sequence comes from Ovis aries, assembly GCF_016772045.2. Classification (NCBI taxonomy): domain Eukaryota; kingdom Metazoa; phylum Chordata; class Mammalia; order Artiodactyla; family Bovidae; genus Ovis; species Ovis aries. The sequence goes on along the minus strand of NC_056054.1, from coordinate 168,643,944 downwards.
CTTATTTAATTTATATGCAGAGTAATCATGAGAAATACTGGACTGGAAGAAATACAAGCTGGAATCAAGATTTCTGGGAGAAATATCAATAACCTCAGATGTGCAGATGACACCACACTTATGGAAGAAAGTGAAGAGAAACTAAAAAGCCTTTTGATGAAAGTGAAGGAGTGTGAAAAAGTTGGCTTAAAGCTCAACATTCAGAAAACGGAGATCATGACATCCAGTCATATCACTTCATGGGAAATAGATGGGAAACAGTGGAAATAGTGTTAGACTATTTTTTGGGCCTCCAAAATGACTGTAGATGGTGACTGCAGCCATGAAATTGAAATACGCTTACTCCTTGGAAGAAAAGTTATGACCAACCTAGAGAGCGTATTCAAAAGCAGAGACATTACTTTGCCAACTAAGGTCCGTCTAGTCAAGGCTATGGTTTTTCCTGTGGTCATGTATGGATGTGGGGTTATTCGAGAAGACTCTTGAGAGTCCCTTGGACTGCAAGGAGATCAAACCAATCCATTCTGAAGGAGATCAGCCCTGGGATTCCTTTGGAAGGAATGGATGCTAAAGCTGAAGCTCAGTACTTTGGCCACTTTATGGGAAGAGTTGACTCATTGGAAATGACTCTGATGCTGGGAGAGATTGGGGGCAGGAGGAGAAGGGGACGACCAAGGATGAGATGACTGGATGGCATCACTGACTCGATGGGTGTGAGTCTGAGTGAACCCCAGGAGTTGGTGATGGACAGGGAGGCCTGGCGTGCTGTGATTCATGGGGTCACAAAGAGTTGGACACGACTGTGTGGCTGTACTGAACTGATGGACACCTTATCTTCGACAAAGGAGGCAAAAATATACAGTGGGTAAAAGACTATCTCCTTAACAAGCAATGTTGGGAAGACTGGTCAACCACTGGTAAAAGAATGAAACTAGAACACTTTCTAACACCATACACAAAAATAAACTTTAAATGGATTAAAGATCTAAATGTAAGACCAGAAACTATAAAACTCCTCGAGAGGAACATAGGCAAAACACTCTCCAACATAAATCACAGCAGGATCCTCTATGACCCACCCAGAATGTTGGAAATAAAAGGAAAAATAAACAAACAGGACCTAATTAAAATTAAAAGCTTCTGAACAACAAAGGAAACTATAAGAAAGGTGAAAAGACAGCCTTCAGAATGGGAGAAAATAATAGCAAATGAAGCAACTGACAAACTACAAATCTCAAAAATGTCAAGCAACTACTACAGCTCAATTCCAGAAAAATAGACAACCCAATCAAAAAATGTGCCAAAGAACTAAACAGACATTTCTCCAAAGAAGACTTACAGATGGCTAACAAACACATGAAAAGATGCTCAACATCACTCATTATCAGAGAAATGCAAATCAAAACCACAGTGAGGTACCATTTCACACCGGTCAGAATGACTGTGATCCAAAGTCTACAAGCAATAAATGCTGGAGAGGGTGTGGAGAAAAGGGAAGCTCTTAAACTGTTGGTGCGAATGCAAACTAGTACAGCCACTATGGAGAACAGTGTGGAGATTCCTTAAAAAACTGCAAATAGCACTGCCTTATGACCCAGTAATCCCAGTGCTGGGCATACACACCGAGAAAACCAGAATTGAAAGAGACATGTGCTCCAATGTTCACCGCAGCACTGTTTATAATAGCCAGGACATGGAAGCAACCTAGATGTCCATCAGCAGATGAATGGATAAGAAAGCTGTGGTACATATACACAATGGAGTATTACTCAGTCATTAAAAAGAATACATTTGAATCAGTTCTAATGAGGTGGATGAAACTGGAGCCAATTATACAGAGTGAAGTAAGCCAGAAAGAAAAACACCAATACAGTATACTAACACATATATATGGAATTTAGAAAGATGATAACATAACCCTGTATGCAAGACAGCAAAAGAGACACAGATGTATAGACCAGTCTCTTGGACACTGTGGGAGAGTGAGAAGGTGCGATGATTTGGGAGAATGGCATTGAAACATGTATAATACCATATATGAAATGAGTCACCAATCCAGGTTCGATGCAGGATACAGGATGCTTGGGGCTGGTGCACTGGGATGACCCAGAGGGATGGTACGGGGAGGGACGTGGGTGGGGGGTTCCGGATGGGGAACATGTGTACACCAGTGGCAGATTCATGTTGACATATGGCAAATCCAATACAATATTATAAAGTAATTAGCCTCCAATTAAAATAAATACATTTGTATTTAAAATAAATAAATAAAAATATATAAAATAAAAGAAATAAATGAACAGAGTGTAAATAGGAATATATAGGTACATATCAACAAAGTGCTTAGGAAAATATTAATTAAGACAAAGTAGTAGCAGTATCAAAAACTGACAGTACTATATTTTTCCCTTACAAGGCTAATAATAGTTTTAAAAAAATACTTTTTGCTGTGATACAAAGAGTAGTGATATAAATAATATACAAAGAATATGTGGCTCAGAAAAAGGTAAATAATCTGCCCAATTTCATTCAATGAGTAATTGGTAGGAAGGGATTTGAATAAACAACAGTTTAACACATAAATATGTGTTCTTTTCACTGTAGCTTAGTAATTACCTGATGTTGATGATGATAGTAGCCATAGACCCTGATTTATAGCTGACAGAAACAGAGGCAACTTTAAGTGAAATCATGTTTTATTTCTTTACACAGATCAGCCTTAGTTTCAAATGAAATGAACACCAGATCCTGTTCCATCTGCAGACTAAGGTGCTCAGCCTCTCTGAATATTTGTCTCTTCATTATTAACATGGGGGTGAGTAGGACCATAAGGCATGAAAAGACCACAGCAAACTGAAAATTACCATAATTGTTAATTACTGTGATTTTAGAGGGGAAAATAATAGTTTCTCCTCTGCCTCCCCAGTGAAATTCTTAGTTTTAAATTAAAAGTACAGTGGGAGATGAACCAATCAATTCAGCACCTTAACACTTCCATTTTCATATTCTGTTTTACTAACAGAAAATAAATTTTAACATTTAGAGATATGCAGAACTGGAGAACAAGTTAGAAGACATGGTTGGAAAATAATTACTTAGAGAAAGTAGTTTATACCATGAAACAGAGACGGTTAGGAGAGAAGAGCAAAGAAGAAAGGGAAGGGTATAAAAGGAGTGGACAGAAAATGAGTACAGGAGAAAATCAGGAGAACAATATAATATTTCTATCCCATATAATCATATTGTTTTAGAAGGTGAAAGAATTCCAGAAGGTAGCAGAACAGAGGCACTCAGAAAGTTAAGAGAGTAAAAAGGGGATCATTGCATCAATAATATAATATTAGTATATTAGTAATGACCAATTAATGAGAGTGTAATATGTACTGTGTTGTTTATTGTACAGATTTAATTAATCACCATAAAAATCTCTCCACCCAGTTAATAGAGGAGAATATATAATTCATAGAGAGAAATGGTAAGGTATAAAAGACCTGGAGCAATTTTTTAAATTTAGCTACTAATGTTTTGTGGTAATTATATGACTGATGTAGGAGAATTACAGTCAGGTTCTACAGTTGTTTCTAAATGTTCATAAATGAGCAATAACATAACTATTATAGGAATTTGTGGGTAATAGCTAATGGTCCTGGTGACCCTTACAGATTAATCAACCCTCAAAGCCTCAACATCCATCTCCCATCTCCTTTCTCCCTTCCTTTCTCTCTCTCTCTCTCTGCCTCCAGCCCCATCCCTCTTGATGACTTACTTTCAGAAGTACCTATAAATAGCTACTGTCAGCAGCATATTAGAAAAAATTACTAGCTTTTAAACCAGATCTAGTAGAATAGATATTTTCATAAGTGAACAGAGATGACCATGCTAACCTTCCTTTCCCAATTTCCATTAATCAGATGACCATGAGACATTCCCTTTATCTCCCATGCTTAAGTGGCTTCAAACTATTATACCCTCTCACAACAGCAGTTGTCACAAAAAAAGCTAAGTTTCTATTGAATATGGTAATGCATAAGCCTTTTATTGCTCTGACCATTGGCTGGGGTAGCTAACATAAGCAAAGATCGAACAATAGCTAAATACTTTGAAATAATGCAGAGTAAGTAATTTAAAACTTGAAGAAAACCAAGGGCAGGAAGTCCATTTCTGTTTTCTACTAGAAACCACACACAAGCTACTGAACTCAGATTCAGCTGCTCACCACTCAAAATCCAATACTCTAAAGGCAAGGGTTGGTAGTAAAGAAAATTGCTTTAATCAGAAAATCCGAGGAAAAGTCAGACTCATATCCCAAAACCAACTCCAGAGATTCTGCTGAGCTATGACAGTTCTAAAGGGATAAAAATGGGAAGCAATTTTAATCACTGAGACAGGTTAGGATCTGTGACATTTTCCATTGTGTACAGGTTGACTTCTCATAGTCTCTCTTTAGATGTTATCTTCACCCCATGATCTGTCTCCAGGGAGTAAGTAAAGAGCTAGTCATTCTTTCACTATTTAATTTTTTGTTCCTACTTCTTTTAGTCTAGGAAAGGAATCAACAGGTTAGGCAAAGCTCTGTGCACATTCAGTAGAACATAAATCAGGAGTGATCTCATTTCTGTGTTTGAGAGGAGTAGACATGGGCAAAAGAGCTCCTTACACACACACACACACACACACACACACACAGACATATTTCATTTGTTTATTTATTTATATCACAGATCGGGTTCCCCCGAATGGAGGTTGACATAGAGCTTGAGGTTCAAGATGTTTATTGGAAATAAAAGTCTTTAAAGGGAAGTGAGAGGAAACAGTATCAAGCAGAGGAAATGGTGAATGGTGATGCAAGACTAACAAAGCCCCAAGAAACCTAGAGAGAAGCTTTGCAGAGAGAATACTCCAGTCAGAGTGCCCACGTCTAGTAGAAATGTCCAGACCACTGTATCTTTGTCCAGCCTTCCTCAGTGACTAGATATAGGCTGCCCAAGGAAGGGCGTGATCTGGAGAGAGGAGAAGAGGCTATCTTCTGCTCAAAGTGACTTTGAAAGAGCTCACAGTTGGAGCCATTTGTTAAGGAGTTGGAATGAATAAGATGGCTTCTTTCAGGTGACATCTCTGTAAAATACCATTTACAGAGTATTCAAATATTCAAGACAAACCTTGATACACAGGAATTTTCATATCCTTTACTTGACAAATAGTTTCTCAATATCCCTGAGGAAAAATTCAGATTACCACTTTATTACTCAGTGAAACTCCATTCTTTAATATAAAATGCTAGTAAACTAAGCAGAAGAGATCTTACTCCCTAAACAACATAGGTCTTGAGTGTGTTCATGCTTGCTAAGTTACTTTGGTTGTATCACTCTGTGCAACCCTATGAACTGTAGCCCACCAGGTCATCTGTCCATGGGATTCTCCAGGAGAGAATACTGGAGTAGGTTGCTGTGCCCTCCACCAGGGGATCTTCTAGACCCAGAGATCAAACCTGCATGTCTTAGTCTCCTGCATTGACAGGTGAGTTCTTTACCACTAGCACCACCTGGGAAGCCGAGTTTTTGAGTGCCTGGATGCAAAACAGGCCTCCTTTGCCTAGTCGCAAACAAAAAATCAAATCTGAATCTAACTCTTATTACCTGTCCTGAGCGAATATGTGAATGAGAATATTAAGCAGAAAAGGAAAGCTAATTTCACTGCTTAGAACAGAGCTCTCCTGAGCTTCCTTCCTTGGGCACATTGGCTGGGATCACAGACCCTGAGAAAGTGTATGAAGTGAGAAGAGTACATATACATGCTTTTGTACTTTTAGGGCTTCCCTGGTGGCTCAGATGGTAAAGCTTCTGCCTGCAATGTGGGAGACCCAGTTTCGATTCCTGGGTCAGGAAGATCCCCTGGAGAAGGAAACAGCAATCCACTCCAGCACTCTTGCCTGGAAAATCCCATGGACGGAGGAGCCCAATAGGCTACAGTCCATGGGCCACAAAGAGTTGGACACGACCGAGCGACTTCACTTCACTTTGTACTTTTAGCCCTTACAAAATTCTAATCACTGAAAGCAGGTTTCCCAGGCTAGGGAACCAAGTACTGGACTCAGGCTTGTCTCAAGACCAGCATTTAGGATTTAAAAGAATTCAAATGGGAAAAAGTGAAGGAAGGAAAATAAATTGTACACCAGTAAAGAAAGAGAACAGGTCCATACCCCTGCCTCTTCAAGCTTTGATTCATACTCTTCGTGCTGATCATTAATTCCTCTGAGAGTTCAAAGCCCTGTGATTATGGTGTCTTAAATTATCCTGGCATTTGGCCAATAAAGATTTGTAATTCTAATCTATAAAACTGAAAAATACTGATGAGGTGGAGCTGAAAGAGGGCAACAGCTCCCCTTCCTTTAGATTTAACTAGATCTTGTGCAATTAAAGAGGGTATGACTTTCTAACAGACATTGTAATAAATTACTCTAATCTACAGTTTCTCTGAACACTCCCACTCTTCTGAGAACCTTGTTATGTTATGTGATGGCTGCTAAAACTTTCAACTGTAGGTATATTTCCACTTCTCAGAACATTATACTTCTCCCTGTCAGCTAGCAAGATATGCTAAATGAATGATAAAGGTTAAAGATAGTTTTGTATTTTTTTTATTCTTTAGGCTGAGAGAACAAGAAATGAAATAAGTAGAATTATGACCCCTCTCAGTTAATTTTTTTCTCCATTTTAACAGTTGCCTATGACAACCTTGCAGTGCCTCTGACAAACTCTTAAAGAAGTGGGATCAGGTATCAAAGTAGCAACTGCCAAGAGAACCTTTAAGAGCTGCAGTGTGTCAGATAAAGATGGTTTATAGTCCTTGGGTCACAAGTCATTTTTGTCTTATGCCCACAGTGCAATGAAAGACTATCTGTTCCAGCCAAAGGCACCATTTTTTGGTGGAAACATTTTGAAATTCAAAGGCCAAGCCTGAGGCCCATTCCTTTTAAATGATTAATATACAGCCAAATTGGTTTTTATACTTTCAAGTTAGCAATATGAATTAGAGTATATTTGAAAGCTGGGATAATACAGATATGTTTGTCTAACCCATGCATATGTTTGTGTGTTGGCTCAAACAACTAAGAGCAAAGTAAGGACAGACAGCAGCTGTAACACAAGAAATACAAAGTTGATGACTCTGGAAAATTGGCAAAAGTAAGTGTAGAGATAGCCTCAGCTATTTGGTGGTTTTGAGTTAGAAAGCAGAAATGGCTTCCATGCTGCCCTCCAGGATATTTTCATAAGAACAGAGGCTTAGGGCATGGTACCGAAATAGAACTCCATGACTCTAGTTGTTGCAAGTATAGCGGAGTATTACAAGCATTGACTGCTCCAGAGTGGTGTGGGAATGGGAGTTGAAGGAGGTGTGCTCAGGGAAGAAAAGTTGAGAAAAGAGTGGTGACTGTTTGCCTTTAGGAAACACTGCTACTCCTTCACAACCTCTCAACACTTACTTGTGCCTCAGGCTGCATACTGAAGGAAAATTTTGAAATCTTGTGATGATTAATGTTCATTTTGTTTTCATATATCAACCCCTAAAAATGCATTAGGGCATAATGAAACAAAATCAGAAATAATGTTTTCCTTGTTCTCTCTTCTCTTGGAATTTTATTGAAAATCCATAATAATGTGAATTTTGTTTACTTTTTAAGCTTCAGTTCAGTTCAGTTTAGTCACTCAGTCATGTCCAACTCTTTGCGACCCCATGAATCACAGCACACCCGGCCTCCCTGTCCATCACCAACTCCCAGAGTTCACGCAAACTCATGTCCGTACAGTCGGTGATGCCATCCAGCCATCTCATCCTCTATCATCCCCTTCTCCTCCTGCCCCAATCCCTCCCAGCATCAGGGTCTTTTCCAATGAGTCAGCTCTTCGCATGAGATGGCCAAAGTATTGGAGTTTCAGGCTCAGCATCAGTCCTTCCAATGAACACCCAGGACTGGTCTCCTTTAGGATGGACTGGTTGGATCTCCTTGCAGTCCAAGGGACTCTCAAGAGTCTTCTCCAACACCATAGTTCAAAAGCATCAATTTTTTGGTTCTCAGCTTTCTTCACAGTCCAACTCTCACACCCATACATGACCACTGGAAAAACCATAGCCTTGACTAGATAGACCTTTGTTGGCAAACTAATGTCTCTGCTTTTGAATATACTGTCTAGGTTGGTCATAACTTTCCTTCCAAGGAGCAAGTGTCTTTTAATTTCATTGCTGTATTCACCATCTGCAGTGATTTTGGAGCCCCCAAAAATAAAGTCTGACACTGTTTCCACTGTTTCCCCATCTATTTCCCATGAAGTGATGGGACCGGATGCCATGATCTTAGTTTTCTGAATGTTTAGCTTTAAGCCAACTTTTTCACTCTATTCTTTCACTTTCATCTTGGGTAGACACAATTTTTATAACCCTTTCTAAGAGAAGTTTGGGCAAAGGTTTTTAAGATGACACCAAATAAAACATGTAGTCTGTTAAGAGTCTGCAAGACTTTGAAGATATAAATATATAGAAAGATGAAATTTTAAATGTAAACTTTACTTTGCCTAATCTTATGGTCAAGAATTAGAGTTCCCTTTACACAAATGTTTGTTTCTCTCTTCCTAGAAACTCATTTTAAAGGCACCATGACATAGCTTTAAAATCCAGGAGTTTTTGACAATATGCATTGGTTCTACAATCATTTCCTGGCTTTGTGACCATGGATAAACAATATCAAATTTGTTTGTATTATTTTCTCTTTCCTCTAAATGGAGTATCAAAACTTATAAGATTTATAAAAAAATAATGTGAAGTCAATTTTAATGATTGATATTAGCCAGTATAGCAGCTTCCCCAGTAGCTCAGTGGTAAAGAATCTGCCTGCAGTGTAGGAGCCACAGGAGAATCAGGTTTGACTCCTGGGTCAGGAAGATCCCCTGGAGGAGGGCATGGCAACCCACTTCTCTTGCCTGGAGAATCCCATGGACCGAGGAGTTTGGCAAGCTACAGTCCATAGGGATCATAGAGTTGGCCATGACTGAAGCTACTTAGCATGCACGCATAGACAGTAAAGCCAGCTTTTTCTACAGCAAAAAATATTTAACCCTGTACTACAAAATAACAATTTATAAGTAATATTAATTTAATAAAAAAAGAGATAACTAAATGTATAAAAATTTAATATTTCAAATTTCATGTAAATAAGAAAATACTTATATAAAAATTCCTACTAAACCCACCTGTCACATATCTTAATTATCAGCAGCCAGAATGGCCTCTGATTGCTTTAAGCAGAGAAAGCTTCTTAAATGGATACTTGTTGGCTCCCAGAATCACTGAAAGTTTCTCTAAACATGATCAGAGGCTGTAGGATACCAAGCCCTGACTCAGGTAGTAGACCTAGTATGGTGGTTCTATACTGCAAAGCACTGTATTGCTCTAAGCAGAACTACTGTCACCGAGGCTATCGCTGTTGCACCAGGACTTAATTTTCCTTTAACTGCAAAATCAAAAAAAAAAAAAAAAAAAGGCTTCTCTTTGGTCTCTGCTTCTATTTTCATAAGTTCCTAATTTACCAGTGTTTAAACAGAACACTGGGGTTGATCCATCAGGTTAGGAGATCTAGCTGCCTGAACTTAACTGCCACAAAGGTTGAAAAACTACCTGGTATATTCAGCACCTAAGACAAGTAATGGAATCTGTCACCTACCAAGTCTCATAAACTCAGGTATACCTGGAGCATAAAGGGGGCTTCTATGATAACAAGCAAAATAAAGTATATTAACAACTTATTACACATAAGAGATAGTATTTGCCTTAGTGTAGACCATGATAATTGTGTTTTTAACTTCTATTTTATATTGGACTAGAATTGACTTATAATGTGTTAGTTTCAGGTGTACAGCAAAGTGATTCAATTATATGTGTAGATATGATTATTCTCTTTCAAATTATTTTCCCATTTAGGTTATTACAGAATATTGAGCAGTGCTCCCTGTGCTAAATACTAGATCATTGGTGATTATTGTTTTTAAATATAATTGTGTACATAAGTCATTCCCAAACTTACAATTTACCTCTCTCTGCTGCCTTTTGCCTTTGGTAACCATAAAGTTTGTTTTCTAAGTGTGTGACTCTGTTTCTATTTTGTAAATAAGTTAAATTGCACCATTATTTTTATATTCCACATACAAGATATATAATTTTCCTTGTCTGACAGACTTCACTTAATATAATCCTCAGGTCCATTCATGTTGCTGTAAATGGCATCACTGTTCAGTCATATCTACCTCTTTGCAACCTCAGGGACTGCAGCATGCCAGGCTTCCCTGTCCTTCACCACCTCCCAGAGCTTGCTCAAATTTATGTCCGCTGGGTCAGTGATACCATTCAACCATCTCATCCTAACATCCCCTTCTCCTCCTGCCTTCTATCTTTCCCAGCATCAGGGTCTTTTCCAACTAGAATGCAAATGGCATTAACTTGGTCTTTTTAATGGCTGAGTAATATTCCATTGTGTATATGTACCACATGTTTATTCATTCAACTGTTGATGGACATTTAGGTTGTTTCCATGTCTAGGCTATTGTACACAGCACTGTTTTGAACACTGAGATGCATATATTCTGTCGAACCATGTTTTCTCTGTATATTCATCCAGGAGTAGGATTGCTGGATCATATGATAGCTCTATTTTTAGTTTTATAAGGAACCTCCATACTGTTCTCCATAGTGGCTGTATCAATTTACATTCCCAACAATGTAGGAGGGTTTGGTTCCCCTTTCTTGACACCTTCTCCAGCATTTATTGCTTGCAGAATTTTGATAATGTCTACTCTGACAAGTGTGAACGAATATCTTAATACAGTTTTGGTTTGCATTTCTCTGATAATTAGTGATCTTGTGCATCTTTCCATGTGTTTTTTGGTTATATCTTTGGAGAAATATTTATTTAGGTCTTCTTTTTTGATTGGGTTGTGTGCTAATTTTTTTTTTTTTTTTTTTTTGGGTATTGAGCTGCATGCTGCCTGTATATTTTGGAGATTAATCAGTTTCGAGTTGTATATTTTGCAAATATTTTCTCCCACTCTGTGGGTTGTCCTTTTGTTTATAGTTTCCTTTGCTATGCAAAAAGCTTTTGAGTTTAATTTTATCCCATTTGTTTATTTTTATTTCTCTCACTCGAGGAGATGGACAGAAAAAGATATCTTGCTGTAGTCTCTTTAGGTGCAAGTTTAGATTGTTTACTTGAGATTTTTCTTGTTTCCTGAGGCAAGTTTCTAAGTGTCACTCTTAGAACTTTTGCTGTGCCCCATTGGTTTTGGATCAATGTGCTTTCATTTTCATTTGTCTGTGGGTATTTTTAATTTCTTGTTTGATTTCTCCAATGATACATTGGTTATTTAGTAGCATATTGTTTAGCCTCCATGTGTTTGTTTTTTTTAATAGTTTTTTTTTCCTGGTAGTTAATTTCTAATCTCACAGCACTGTGATCAGAAAAGATGCTTTGTATGACATCAGTTTTAAAATTTATCAAGATTTGCTTCATGGCCCACAATGTGATCAATCCTGGGGAATGTTCCATGTGGACTTGAGAAGAATATGTGTTCTACTGCTTTTGGGTGGAATGCTCTATAAATATCAATTAAATATCATATGATCGAATGTGTCATTTAATGCCTACATTTCCTTACTTATATTCTGTGTGAATGATCTCTGCATTGGTATAAATGGAGTGCTAAAGTCCAAGTACTAATGTGTTACTGTTGATTTTGTTGACTTTTCCTTTTATGGCTGTTAGTATTGCTGTATATATTGAGGTGCTCCTATGCTGGATGTGTGTGTGTGTGTATAACCAATTGGTGTATCTTCTTAGATTGATCACTTATTCATTATGTAGTCTCGTTTTCTCTTGTAACAGCCTTTATTTTAAAGTCTTCTTTAAAGTCCCAATATGTGCCCTGCTACTCCAGGTTATTTTAATTTCCTTTTGCATGGAATATATTTTTCCATACACTCACTATCTGTATGTGTCCCTAGATCTGAAGGGCATCGCTTGCAGACAGCTTATATGTGAGTCTTGTTTTTGTAGCCATTCAGCCAGGCTGTCTTGGTTGGAGCAATTTGATCCATTTACATTTATGGTAATTATCAATATGTGCATTGTTATTGCCATTTTGTTGTTTTGGGTTCGTATCTGTAGGTCTTTTTCCTTTTCTTCCTCATTTGTTGTCTTATGATTTGATGACTAACTTTAGTATTGTGTTTGGATTCCTTATCATTTTTTTGTTTATGCACCATAGATTCTTCTTTTGCAGTTACCAAAATGTTATGATACAGCAATCGGTATATATACAAGATTGTTTAACTTTGTCTGTTTTAATGTTAAATGAATTTCCAATGTCCTGTGTTTGTACTCTTCTCATGATTTGTGGTTGATATCATATTTATGTGTGGATGCTTTTCTACCTTTACTTTATGTTTGACTTTTCCAGTGAACTTTTTCACTCATAAGTTTTATTGTTTTTAGCTATGGCCTTTTCTCCCTAGAGAAATCCCTTTAGAATTTGCTGCAAAACTTGTCTGGTTGTGTTGATTTCTCTTAGCTTTTACTGTCTGTAAAACATTTGATTTCTTTGTTGAATATGAATGAGAGCCTTTCTAGATAGAGTATTCTAAGTTGTAGATTTTTCCCTTTTAGCACTTTAAATATATTGTGCCACTCCTCTCTGGCCTATAGAGATTCTGATGAAAAATCAGTTGATAACATTATTGGAATTACCTTGTAAATTATTTGTTGCTTTTCCCTCATTGCTTTTAATATTTTTTCCTTTGTCTTTCATTTTTGCCTATTTGAGTACTATATATATGTTCCTCCTTGGGCTTATCCTGCCTGTGGATTCTCTCAACTTCCTAGACTTGGTGACTGTTTCTTTTCCCATATAAGGGAATTCTTCAGCTGTTATCTTTAAAAATTTTTTTTTCTTTCTCTTCTCCTTCTAGGACTCCTATAATGCAAATGTTGTCCCTGTAAGGAGCCACAATCACCCCCTATCTCTCCGTAAGATCCTCCAATACTAGGAGTTGTCTAGCCCAGTCTCTTATCAGATAACTACTTTTTTTCCTGCATCCAAGTATGCATGAGACCTTGTATGCACCCTCCAAAAGGGGAGCTTCTGTTTTCTTCAGTCCTGTGGAATTCCTGTGATCAAATCCCACTGACCTTCAAAGGCACATTCTCTGGAAACTCTTCCTCCTGTTGCCAGACCCTCAGCCTGAGGAACTAATTTGGGACTCTCAGTCCTGTGGGAGAAACTCTGAAATATAATTATGTTCCAGTTTGTGGGTCACCCACTCTACAAGTATTGAATTTGGATTTTTTCTCAGTTGAACCTCTCCTAACTTCTCACCCCCTACTTTCTCATTGTGGCTTCTTCCTTCTCTTTGACTAGGATATCTTTTTTTTATAGGTTCCAGAATTTTTGCTAATGACCATTCATCAATTCATTGTGATTTTGGAATTTTGATTAGAGGCGGTGAGCTCACATCCTCTTACTCTGCCATCTTATCTCCATTTCCTCCTTTATTTAAAAAATCTGATTCTTACTTGTATCTTTGTTATAATTTGTGATAATAATCTACACAATCATTTTTGTCATGGTATTAATTACTAGATATAGAATATGTCCAGTCCTATATAATTGGTTAAAACTTATTTCAAATGCCAGTTAAGTTTCATCCTAATAAATATTGAGGTTGGCTTATTTAAATAGACTCTGAAAGATGATGGTTGTATATATTTGCATTTGAACGTAGAAACCATGATGGGTTGCCATCTCCCTAACTTTCTCTACTTCAGTTTATCTCTAAGATATTGTTACACTACTTCTCTCTGGTTACATTCAAAATGCTGGTGTAATAGAATTCTAAGAAAAGTTTGATGCAATTGAGTATGCTCTGCAATTTGAGAAACACTACTAAATATTGAGTGTTCACTATTTCTGTGTTTGTATTGATCTCTGCAATCAAGGAGGAATTTTTGTTAGGTTGAAGCTGAAAATAGATTCTTCATTGAGTAAATGTAAATTCTTCCAAGTTCTGTATAATATCACCAAATTCATGGAAGTCATAAACTTCTGTACTTCACTGAAGTGGGAGGAATTTGGTAAGATTATGCAGAAACCAGTAGAATTTACATTTATCAAATTTGCATATGAAATTTCATACAAAGATAATTTTAATAAAATATAATACATGTCATTAATATCGTTTAATATTACACTTAAATTGCATAACAGAAATCTAACACACTTTTCTTTGCCGTGTCTTACAACAGTGGTATAATATGTAAGTATGAAAGAAACTTGGAATGATACAAAGGTGGTAAGATTTCAATGATCCCCCAAAATATTTTCATTTTAAATATGGATATGTTTCTGTCTTCAAATGCTTGTTATCACTTCTCATAGAAAACCAGGAAAGTGAAATAAACTATTAATAGGAAAGAATAAGAAGAATCTAGTAATAGATTCTTCTGTTTAATGAAAATTATTTAGTTCTTTATTGTTTTCAAAGTATTTCTTTAGCATACCCTTTTAAAAAGATGATTTTCAAAGGTTTTTCAGAGTTTACACTGTGAATTCTTACACTTCTCTGACTCTCTCAAGTCAATGACAGTATTTTAGAAATACCACCTGCAAAGAATGTATCTGAAATGTCTGGCACTTCTATGTCAGTGACCATGGTTAATAAAATGCTAGTGGTTACAGAGAAGGCTTGGAAGTTGGCTTATCAGATGATAAGACTTAGAAAATAGAAAGTAGGGAAAAGACTCATTGGACTGAAAGAAAGTTGGAATTCTTATTTAAAATGTATTCATTCATAATATCTTAATACCTCAACCCTGTGGGCACTTGTTGTGGCTTTTTACACCTCTAAAGTAGTTCTTAGTTATCATCAAAAGAAAATTAAAAATCAACTTGGACAAAGGAGTGGTCAAGAGAATTATAACCATTTGCTACAATTCAAAATCTTACAGAAATTAACCTCTACTATTTTATTATTTTAACTGGAAGATAACTACCTTACAATATTGTAGGTTTTGCCATACATCAGTATGAATCAGCCATAGGTATACAAGTGTCCCCCCCACCCCCGCCCTATCCCTCCCCACCCTATCCCTCCAGGTTGTCACAGAACACCAGTTTTTGGTTCCCTGCTTCATACATCACACTCACACTGGTTATCCATTTCACATATGGTAATGTATATGTTTCAATGCTATTCTTTCATCTCATCCCACCCTCTCCTTCTCCCACTGAGTCCAAAAGTCTCTTCTTTTGGCTGTGTCTCCTTTGCTGCCCTGCACATAGCATTGTGAGTACCATCTTTCTAGATTTCATATATTTGCATTAATATATGGTATTTGTCTTTCTCTTTCTGACTTCACTCTGTATAATAGGCTTTAAGTTCATGCACCTCATTAGAAGTGAATTGTGTTCCTTTTTATAGCTAAGGAACATTCCATTGTGTAAATGTATCACAGCTTCCTTATTCATTCATCTTTCAACGGACATCTATATTGCTTCCATGTCCTAGTTATTGTAAATAGTGTTGCGATGAACATTGCGGTACATGCGTCTTTTCAATTCTGGTTTCCTCAGGGTATATGCCCCGGAGTGGGATTGCTGAGTCATGTGGTAATGTTATTCCTAGTTTTTAAAGAAATCTCCATACTGTTCTCCATAGTGGTTGTATCAGTTTGCATTCCCACCAACAGTGTAAGAGGATTCCATTATCTCCACACCATCCCCAGCATTTATTATTTGTAGACTTTTTGATGATGGCCATTCTGACCAGTATAAGTGATACCTCATTGAGTTGTGATTAGCATTTCTCTAATAATTAGTCCTTTTGAGCAACTGCTCATGTGTTTATTAGCCATCTGTATGTCTTTGGAGAAAAGTCTGTTTAGCTTTTCTGCAAAGCTCTTAACTGGTTTGTTCATTTTTCTGGTATTGAGCTGCATATTTTGTTTCTAAAACGTCTATACTCTTTGCCAGTAATGAAACTTGCTTAGTCTTTTTAACATTCTCTAACTCCTAAAGAAACTGCTGGATTATTCAGGTACAAAATGCTTCTCCTTTAATCTGTTTTGTTGTTCTGCAGCTCCTGTCTTCTGTAAGATATTTTATACTTTGAAGCAGCACTTTATTTTAAACAAATGGATGGTTTTCCTTTTGGCACCACAATAGAAAGCAGCTCTGTTCATAGGGCCTACAGAGAAGAAAATGAGAAAAAAGGGGCATTGCAATTCTGACAATGAACACAAAACCTTTTTTAGCTGAAAGGAAAATAAGCATTTTTAAAGGCAAAAATATAGACTAATGACTAGTTTCGAATTTTATAGTGACCAAGAGGTTAAATAGCCAACTATTTGTATTTCATTGTATTTGATACTGTTATTTATTTCTCCATTTCAACCCAGATTCATATGGAACACAGCTGGAAAGAAAATAGAAATCTGTGACTGTGGAGTTAATGCTCAACAGATGTGGAGGTTGCACATTTATTCTACTGATCTTCCAGGGAGAGTGTGAAACGACTCTAGCAAACAAGCACTCTGGCTGAGTCTTCTTCTACCATGTAGTCACATTTCTGTTAGTTATTGCCAGAGTTAAAACTATCAAACCACATAGTTTCAAGCCTATAGAAGATTGCTCTCTCTGTGTGTATGGTATTGTGATTTATAAGAAGTATATATATTTTGTTATTCAGATCACATTGGCTCATAGTTTCCCAGCCCTTGGAATTTTCTGAGCAATGGAAGCATTCTATTTCATTTTAATTTGCAGTGGAATGTAGCTGATTTACAATGTTGGACTGGTTTTTGTTGTACTGTAAAGTAGATCGGCTATATACTTATCCACTCTTTTTTAGGTTGTTTTCCCATTTGGGTCATTATAGAGTAATGAGAAGAGTGCCCTATGCTATGCAGCATTGTTATTCATTTTATATACAGTAGTGTATATATGTCAATACCAAATGCCCAGTTTATCTCTTCACTTCTCCCCTGATAACCACAAATCTATTCTCTGAATCTGTGACTGTTTCATAAATAAACTCATTTGTGCCATTTTTAAAGTGATACTATATGATATGTTTTTATCTGACTTACTTTACTCAGTATGACAATATGAAGGCCCATCCAATGTTGCTGTAGATAGCACTATTTCAGTCCTTTTTATAACTTATATATATATATAATATATATATTATATTATATATATTATATATATATATATATACCACATCTTTTTTATTCATTCCTCTGTTGATGGACATTTAGGTTGCTTCCTTGTTTTGGCTATTGTAAACAGTGCTGCAAAGAGCACTAGGCTGCAAGTATTGTTTAAAATTATGATTTCCTCTGGATATATGCCCAGGAGTGGGATTACACAATCATATGTTAGAGCTCTATTTTTAGTTTTTTAAGGAACCTCCATACTGTTCTCCATAGTGGCTGTACCATTTTACATTCCCACAAACAATGTAAAAGGCTTCCCTTTTCTCCACAGCCTCTATAACATTTATTGTTTGTAGAATTTTTAAGTTTAGTTTTTATTATTTCTTAAAATTTTTATTGAAGTATAGTTGCTTTAATCAGTCTTTGGAGATTGTAGCTTTCTAAGAATATATCTATTTAATCTAGGTTGTCCATTTTACTCATGTACAACTACTTGGAGTCTCTTATGATTTTTGTATAGCTGTGATGTTATTTTTAACTTCTCTATATTCATTTATAATTTTATTGATCTGAGTCATCTCAATGGGAGCATTCTTTTTTCTTTTTTTGTTTTATTCTAATATTTGGTTTCTTGGCCTAAACTAAAATGCTGCAGAGCCAAAAAGGTGAGTGGGCATCCTCTTATTCATAAAGAATTCCTTTCTACCTTAACTGGATTTACATTGATAAAGTTATTTTCGAAGAGTGTTACCAAACCCAAGTCCAGCAGCTTGCCACACAAAAATTAATAATCCCAAGGTAAATGTTGGTAGAAAGCAAAGTTGCTTTCTTCAGAAAAAATAGCATCTGAGGAGAAGGCAGAATCATGTATCCAAAAACCAACTGAGGATCCTCCTCAACTATAAAAGATTCTAAAGGGAAAAAGATAAGTCAGTTAATCTCTGAGAAAGAGGATCAGAGGCATCGCCAGTTCCCACGCTGTGCAGGCTTGTTGACTCCTCATTATCTTACTCAAGAGATACTATCTTGTTCATAGTTGATTCACAAGACTACTAGAAAGGAAAAATTGGGAAGAAACATGGTAATCTGTTATTGACTTATTTTTACTTCTCTTATCTTGGTCTCTTAAGTAACTCTTATCTAGGGTCTTCCCTATAAGCTCAAATGGTAAAGAATCTGCCCACAATGCAGGAGACCCAGGTTCAATCCCTGGATCAGGAAGATCCTCTGGAGAAGGGAATGGCAGTTCACTCCATCATTCTTGCCCGAAGAATCCCACGGACAGAGAAGCCTGGCAGGCTACAGTCCGTGGGATCAGAAGGAGTCGGACACAACTGAGCTACTACTACAACTATCTAGGTAAAGGATTAACAGGTTAGGCAAGGTATTGTAAGACAAAAGGATTTTAGAGGGCTAGAAAGGGGTAAAACATGGGGTTCTGCTCTAAGCTTAGTTACAATATAGCTTTGAGGAAGTGGCAAGACAAAAGGGATCTCTTGAAGAGAGTGCTTTCTTTCAAAGAGTTCTTTCCTTCCAAAAGCTACTTACAAAAGCATACAATAATGTTAAGCACTTGAGGAAAACATTTAAGACAAATCTATTATTATACTTTGATAATTCAATACATCTCTTTCAGTAATTGATATGCTACATGGGCAGAAAATTAGTATATAGCTCACGGGAAGAACATGAGCAATATGATCTAATTGAGATGTATAGAATACTCTAATAATTTTTTTCTCAAGTTTACATGTAGAATTAAACTTAGACCAAATTCTGCACTGTAAAATACACCTGAACACTTAATTTCAACAGTATTTAAACTATTCTGTATTTGTAGTTTCCTCACATGATTGCTGATTTAGATTTCATATTTGTGTGTGGATGATTTCTAGCTTTGATTCATGTTCATCTTTACTGGTGAGCTGCCTATTTTATAATTTTCTTGTTTCTAATGATAGATTCCTGTCAAGAAAACACCAAAATCACACCTAACTGCTGAACAACCATCACGAAAAAGAACTAGAACCTACCAAAAATATTATACTTCCAAAGACAAAGAAAGAGCCACAAAGAAAAAGTAGGGAGGGTGTATTTGTGATTTAATAAAATCCCATATCTTCTTGGTGGGTGACCAACAAACTGGAAAACAATTATATAGTAGAATAGGAGTGACAATTTTGAGCCCCATGTCAGGCATCTGGTGGAGGATGTCTTAGAGCATTTGGCTTTGAAGGTCAGTGACTTAACTGAAGGAACTCCACAGGTCTGGGTGAAGCAGAACCATTCTTGGAAGGTGTATATATATATATAATAAATATATATTTATTATATATTTATATATAATACATATGTATGAATATGTGTGTATATAAAAATATATATATATATTTCCTGTGTGCACCAAGGGAAAAAGCAGTGAATTCATAGGAACCTGAATCAAACCTACCTGCTGGTCTTACAGGGTTACCAGGTGGAGATGAGGGAGGTGGTTGTGTCTCACTGCAGGGATAAAGACATGGGTAGCAAAGGTTACTCAATGGCAGAAGCTGTCCTGGAGGCCACCATTATGATGTTAAGATGTGGCCCCCCCCCAGCAGCCCAAATCTCCAATCTTGCAGGCCAAACCACGAAGAAGGTGTATACATGGCATCACCCATCAGCAGATAGACTGCTTAAAGCCTTCTTAAGGCAAGAGCTGTCTGTAAACACACACCTTGATATTGTTCTGCTCACCAGAAAGGCAAAACACAACCCTAACAATCACTAGGTAAGGACCACCCAGTCTCGCCCCCCCACACACTCTAAAGACTAAGCAACCCTCTTAGATCAGCTTCTTCCACCAGTGGGCAGACACCAGCAAGATGAAATATAATCTTGTAGCATGAGGGGACTGCAAACCAAGGAAGCTGAATAAGGCAAAAGAGTACATTCCTGAAAATGGAACAAAATAAAACCCCAGAACAACAACTTAATTTCAGTTCAGTTCAATTCAGTTGCTCAGTCGTGTCCAAATCTTTGAAACCCCATGGACTGCAGCACAACAGGCCTCCCTATCCATCACCAACTCCAGAAGTTTACTTAAACTTTCATGTCCATTGAGTCAGTAATGCCATCCAACCACCTCATCCTCTGTGGTCCCCTTCTCCTCCCACCTTCAATCTTTCCCAGCATCAGGGTATTTTCAAATGAGTCAGTTCTTAACATCAGGTAGCAAAAGTATTGGAGCTTCAGTTTCAACATCAGTCTTCCAATAAATATACAGGACTGATTTCCTTTAGGATGGACTGGTTGGATCTCCTTGCAGTACAAGTGACTCTCAAGAGTCTTCTCCAACACAACAGTTCAAAAGCATCAGTTCTTCAGCACTCAGCTTTCTTTATAGTCCAACTCTCAAATCCATACACGACTGCTGGAAATACCATAGCCTTGACTAGACAGATCTTTCTTGGCAAAGTAATGTCTATGCTTTTTAATATGTTGCCTAGGTTGGTCATAACTTTCCTTTCAAGGAGTAAGCATCGTTTAATTTCATGGCTATGGTCACCAACTGCAGTGATTTTGGAGCCCCCAAAATAAAGCCTGTCATTGTTTCCACTGTTCCCCCATCTATTTGCCATGAAGCAATGAGACTAGATGTCATGATCTTAATTTTCTAAATGTTGAGCTTTAAGCCAACTTTTCCACTCTCCTCTTTCACTTTCATCAAGCAGCTTTTTAGTTCCTCTTCACTGTCTGCCATAAGGGTGGTGTCATCTGCATATCTGAGGTTATTGATATTTCTCCCAGCAATCTGATTCCAGCTTGTGTTTCTTCCAGTCCAGCGTTTCTCATGATGTACTCTGCATAGAAGTTAAATAAGCAGGGTGACAGTATACAGCCTTCACATACTCCTTTTCCTATTTGGAACCAGTCTGTTGTTCCATGTCCAGTTCTAACTGTTGCTTCCTGACCTGCATAAAGGTTTCTCAAGAGGCAGGTCAGGTGGTCTGGTATTCCCATCTCTTTCAGAATTTTCCACAGTTTATTGTGATCCATACAGTGAAAGGCTTTGGCATAGTCAATAAAGCAGAAATAGATATTTTTCTGGAACTCCCTTGCTTTTTTGATGATCCAGTGCATGTTGGCAATTTGATCTCTGGTTCCCCTGCCTTTTATAAAACCAGCTTGAACATCTGGAAGTTCATAGTTTCATATTATTGAAGCCTGGCTTGGAGAATTTTGAGCATTACTTTGCTAGTGTGTGAGATGAGTGCAACTGTGCAGTAGTTTATGCATTGTTTGGCATTGCCTTTCTTTGGGATTGGAATGAAAACTGACCTTTTCCAGTCCTGTGGCCACTGCTGAGTTTTCCAAATTTGCTGGCATATTGAGTGCTACGCTTTCACAGCATCATCTTTTAGGATTTGAAATAGCTCAACTGAAATTCCATCACCTCCACTAGCTTTGTTCATAGTGATGTTTCCTAAGGCCAACTTGACTTCACATGCCAGGATGTCTGGCTCTAGGTGAGTGATCACACCATCATGATTATCTGGGTCATGAAGATCTTTTTTGTATAGTTCTTCTGCATAAATTCTGTGGAAATAGACAATCTACTATCGTTACTCTGAATTCTCTTTCATGTAAAGGTGATCCAAGACCTCACAAAAAGAAGAGAGGCATAGAGGGAGAGAAATGTTTACTAAAGAACTAGAAAATATAAAGAGCAAACAGATTTACAATAGAATAACTGAAATGAAAAATACACAGGAGTCAATTGTGGAATACCTGAGGCAGAGGTATGGATAAGTGAGCTGGAATACAGAATGGTAGAAATCATTGCTGTAGAACAGAAGAAACAAAGAATGAATTGAGGACAGTTTAGTAGACCTCCCCTGGGACAACGTTGCATGCACCAATATTCACATTACAGGGATACAAGACAGAGAAGAGAGAAAGGACCTGAGAAATCATTTGAAGAGATAATAGCTAAAATATTCCCTAACATGGAAAAAGAAACAGTCACCCAGTCCAGGGAGTGTAGAGAATCTCAGGCAGGATAAACCCAGAGACAAACATGTAAAGACCACTGAAGTGAAAGGTGTTCAGTCATGTCTGACTCTTTGTAACCCCATGGACTGTATTTCCCTGAAATTCTCCAGGCAAGAATACTGGAGTGGGGATATTTTCTTCTCCAGAGGATCTTCCCAAACCAGGGATCAAACAGAAGTCTCCTGCATTTCAGGTGGATCCTTTACCATTCTTCACCATTCTTCACCACCAAACCAGTGTTACAACAAATGCTAAAGGAAGTTCTCTGGGTGGGAAAAAAAAAAAAAAAAGCCCAAAATTGGAAACAAGAAGATTATGAATGGGAAAGCTCACTCATAAAAGTAAGAAATCATCCACACATATGAAATCAAAACAAGCAACCATAATGTAAGTATAAATGCAGGATATTGGAAGTGCATTTGAAATTAAGACCATCAACTTATGACAACTGTGTGTATATATGCATATATATGTACATATACATACCAAACCTCATGGTAAAAACAAACCAATCTATAAGAGATACATACACAAAAGGAATGCAAACACAGTGCTAAAATTAGTCATTAAATCACAAAGATAGCAAAAGAGGAAGGGAAGAAAAAAGGCCTACAAAAACAAATCCAACACAATTAACAAAGTGGCAATAAGAACATATATATTGGCAATTACCTTAAATGCAAATAGATTAAATGCTCCAGCCAAAAGACACAGTCTAGTTGAATGGGTAGAAAAACAAACCCATATACATACTGTCTATAAGAGACCCTTTCAAATTTAGGGACACACCCAGTCTGAAATCAAGGGAATGCAAAAGCTATTTCATGCAAATGTAAAGAAAGCTGGTGTAACAATACTCATATCAGAAAAACTACTTTAAAATAAAGGTTGTTACAAGAGACAAAGACATTACTTAATGATCAAAGGATTAATCCAAGAAGAAGGTATAGCAAGTGAAAATATATAAAAATATATGCACTCAATATGGGAGCACCTTAGTATATAAAGCCAATACTAACAGCCATAAAAAGAGAAACTGACAGTAACATAATAATAGTGGGGGGACTTGTACCATTTGACTTACATCAATGGACAGATCATCTAGACATAAGATCAATAAGGGAACACAA
This sequence comes from Ovis aries, assembly GCF_016772045.2. Classification (NCBI taxonomy): domain Eukaryota; kingdom Metazoa; phylum Chordata; class Mammalia; order Artiodactyla; family Bovidae; genus Ovis; species Ovis aries. The sequence goes on along the minus strand of NC_056054.1, from coordinate 168,620,529 downwards.
GGCCTTAAAATGACACAGTAGTTCAGATGGACTTAATTGATATTTATAGAGCATACCATTGAAAAACACCTGTGTTTCTCCCACAGAATGGGAGAGAAAATATATGCAAAAAAAGTGACTGACAAGGGATTAATCTTCAAAATATACAAACATCTCATGTAGCTCAATATCAAAAAACAACTCAATTAAAAATGGGCAGAAGATCTAAATAGACATTTCTGCAAAGACATACAGATGTCTGAAAGGCATATAAAAAGATATTTGACATCACTAATTACTAGAAAAATGCATATCAAAAACTACAGTGATATATCACCTCACACCAGTCAGAATGGCCATCTTAAAAATATCTACACACAAACATGGAGTTATTATGGAGGAAAGAGAACCCTCTTACACTATTGGTAGGATGTCAGTTCATGCAACTACTATGGAAAACAATCTGGAGGTGCAAACAAAAATTAAAAACAGAGAGTTACCATATAATCCAGGAATTTCACTCCTGGGCATAAATCTTTGGAAAAATCTAATTCAAAAAGAAGCATATACCCCAGTTTGCACAGTTACAGTATTTACAATAGCCAAGACTTGGAAGGATTCTAAATGTTCATCAACAGAGCAATGGATAAAGAAGAGGTGGTATACATATATAATAGAATATTATTCAGCCATAAAAATAATGAAATAATGCCATTTGCAGCAGCATGGATGGACCTACTACATGAAATAAGCCAAAAACAAACATCATATGATACTACTTATATGTGGAATCTAAAAACTGATAAAAATGAAATTATTTACCAAACAGAAATTGAGTTATAGAGTTAGGAAAAAAAAAATATTGTTACCAAAGGGGAAGGTAGAGTTAGGGATGTATTAGGATATGGGATTAATATACATGCGCTACTATATACAAAATAGATAATCATCAAGGACCCACTGTATACCACAAGTAACTATGTTTAATGCTCTGTAATAATGTGTATGTGAAAATAATCTGCAAAACAATGGATATATGTATAATTGAATCACTTTTCTGTATACATACTAATGAAACAATGTTAATCAACTATATTTCAACTAAAAATGTTAAATTACAAAGTCCACACACTTAAAACAAAATTCAAATAATAGAAATTATAGAAAATAATTTTTCAGACCAGAATTGAATTAAATTATAAGCAAATACTAGAAAGTTAGTTAAAAACTCTCAGATATTCAGACATTAAAGATAATCAATCAAGAAAGAAGTCCCAAGAATCTTTTTAAATGTTTTAAACTACATGAAATGATAAAACATCAGTGTTAGTGTGATGCAGTGATAGCAGTACTTAGATTGAAAATTAAAATATTGAGTGTATATTAGAAAAGAAGACAGAAAATCAGGAATATAAAAGCTTCCACCTTAGGAAACAAAAGAGAATGTGTATTCTGCCTAAATAAAGCAGAATAAATAATAAAAATTAGAAGATAAAATGGAAAATGAAACAATAGCAAAATCAGTGTCAAAAGCAGAATCATTGAAAAGAACAATAAAAATGATGAACCTCAGCCATTTAAGAAACAACTAGAAAAGATATAGATTACTAATGTTAGAAATGGAGGAATATTGGTACTACAAGTGCCTGAACATTATAAATAAATCTTACATAGTAAAGGAATAATGGGAAAAACTCTAAGCCTACAAATCTGATAAACTCAATGAAATACACCAATTTTTTGAAACACATAAATTACCAAAACTCAGACATAAAAAACTAGATAATCTAAATAGGCCCATATCTATTAAGGAATTGAAAAATACCAAATACCAATGATATTAGTGGTAGATTATCAGTTGTATGGTGGTACTAGTGGTAAAGAAGCCACCTACCAATACAGGAGACAGAGATTCAGGGTCTACAACTGGGTTGGAAAGATCCCTTGGAGAAGGGCATGGCAACCCACTTCAGTATTCTAGCCTGGAAAATCCCTTGGAGAGAGGAGCCTGGTGGGCTACAGTTATAGGGTTGCAAAGAGTCAGACACTACTGAATCCACTTAGCCAAGCACACATATGCAGCAGTTTTAAGTACGTTGATAGTAGGTAACTTTGTGGATATGATTAATATAGCACTTTATATCTTTGGTCTTTTCCTAAAAATCCATAAATTCTAATCTGATAAATTCTGATGAGAGGGACATTCTGACTGGACAACTGACCAGTATACCTCAAAACTGTCAAGATCATCAAAAACATGGGACCTTTGAGACATTGCACAGTCCAGTGTAATGCTCTGTGATATATAAAGGTAATGCAGTGTTCTGAATGAAGTCCTGGGTCAGAAAAATGACAGTCAAAAACAAACTGTAGTAAAGTATGGACATTAGGTAACATATCAGTATTGGTTCACTATCTATAAACAATGTGGTACAGTAATGTGAAATGGTAATGATAGGAGAAACTTGATAGAAAATATATGGAATTTATTTAATATCTTCTTAAATGTTGAAAACATATAAATTGTAAAAACAAAGTTTATTTTTTAAAAGTAAGGAAACATGTCAAGTCAGTAATTTGTATTCCTACCTCAAGCAACTTGAAAAAGTAATACAAAATAAATACTCAAAGCAAGTAGCATTATTAATAAAAGTAGGAGCAGAAATTAATGTAATTCAGAACATGATAAGAATAGAGGAAATCAATGAAAAAAAAATTTTTTCCTCCCAAATCAATGAATTGATTGAAACTCTAGTAAGACTGACAAAAATAAAGTAGATAAAAATCATCAATATCAAGAATGAAACAGTATATCACTACAGATCCTGCATCTATTAAAAGCATAGTCCAGTTCAGTTCAGTTCAGTTGCTCAGTTGTATCCGACTCTTTGCAACCCCATGAATCATAGCACACCAGGCCTCCCTGTCCATCACCAACTCCCGGAGGTTACTCAAACTCACGTCCATCGAGTCGGTGATGCCATGCAGCCATTTCAATCTCTGTCGTCCCCTTCTCCTCCTGCCCTCAATCCCTCCCACCATCAGGGTCTTTTCCAGTGAGTCAACTCTTCACATGAGGTGGCCAAAGTACTGGAGTTTCAGCTTTAGCATCATTCCTTCCAGTGAATACCCAGGACTGATCTCCTTTAGAATGGACTGGTTGGATTTCCTTGCAGTCCAAGGGACTCTCAAGAGTTTTCTCCAATACCACAGTTCAAAAGCATCAATTCAGCGCTCAACTCCAGTCCAATTCTCACATCCATACATGACCACTGGAAAAACCATAGCCTTGACTAGATGGGCCTTTGTTGGCAAATTAATGTCTCTGCTTTCCAATATGCTATCTAGGTTGCTCATAACTTTCCTTCCAAGGAGTAAGCATCTTTTAATTTCAGGGCAGCAATCACCATCTACAGATAGTAAGGGAACACAAACCTTATGTTTATAAATTCAACAACTTAGAAATAATGAACAAACTCCTCAAAATCTTTATGCTGCCAAATTCAACCAAGACAAAATGTATAATCTGAAAAGTCCTATTGTCATTAAAGTTATTCAATTTTTAAAAGTTCCCAAGTAAGATATCACTAGGCCTTAGGGATTACTATTACATACTTAAAGAAGACTTACTACCAACTTTCCACTTTTCTCCAGAAAATAGAACAGGAAGGAGCACTGTCAATATCATTTTTGAGGCCAATATTACTGTAATACCAAAAGTAAACAACAAAAAACTACAAACCAGTTATCCTTCATAAACTTAGAGACAGAAAACCTCAACAAAATATTAGCAAATAAAATCCAACAATATAGGAAAATGATTAAACACCATACCAAAGGGGATTTAGTCCATATGTGAAAAATTAGTTCAACATTCAAAAACCATACCATGAAAGATTACTCAGCAATAAAAGGAGCAATTAATGATTCATGTAGCAACTTGGATGGATTTCAAAGGATATACACTGAATGAAAAAAGCAAACCCAAAATGGGGCATATTGTGTGATTTCATTTATATAACATTTGACATGATATCGCAGAAATGGAGAGAAGATTACGGAAGTCAAGGGACAGGAGAAAAGGGGTTGTGATTATATTAGGGCAACACTGAGGATTCTCATGTTAATGAAAGTATATTGTGACTATAGTGGTGGATTCATGAACCTCTACATGATGAAAGTGTATAGAAATAAATAACATACGAAAATAAGCACAAGTAAAACTGGGGATATCTCAATAAAATTGGTAAAATATATTCATGTGAATTTCCTGGTTATGATGTTTTATTTAATTTTTAAGGTGTTATTGTTGGGGAAACAAAGTACCCAGACTCTCTATTACAAGTGCATATGAATCTGCAATTATTCAAAATAAAATTTAATCTAACAAATGGGAAATAAACAACCCTGAAAATTGCATCTGAAAGTTTGCAAACTGTTTATTTGTTCATTCTTCCTCATGTTTAATGTTATTTTTCAGTAAACATTTATTTGAATATACCCAGCGGTCTTTTCTGAGAACTTCAATCACCTAATTTTTTAGTTAGTACTGTGATAATTCAAACAAGCCCAACTTTATGATTAAATATCAACTAAAGATTTCTTTAGGATAATGAGAGATGAGGAGATGGTAATGAAGAGTTAATGCTGGCTCTAAGGTCACCCCTGACAAGGCTGCTAAACTGCAAAGACCAATGATGGAAGGAAAAATAAGAATGGAATTTCGAAGTAGAACCACAGTGTGGAAATGTGTTCAATGGACTACAAAAGACATTCAGACTGATGAGAATTCAGGCAATATTTTTGTACTTCGAATGCTTTTGAATCCTTTTTGATGATAATGAGAATAATTGAAAAGGAGCCTGAGGCCTGCATTTCTGTATTCCAGCTGATGACTCTTTATAATGGGGTAAGACATGATGCTAAAAAGGGGTTGTGAAGCTTTCTATTTTTATCTGAATTCCCCCTCATTCTGACCAATAAACACTAAAAAAAAGTCTCTCTCTCTTTAGCTATATATATACATATAGCTAAAGGGAGAAATTAAGAGACAAATTAATCTGGAAGCTGTTTAATCAAAGATGTAAGTCTCTTTGTAGACCAATATGAATAGATTTCTGAGAACTCAATATTAAAATGGATTTTATATTTTGGCAACAAGGAGTTATTTTCTTCATATTAGATGCTGCACAATGGAAGAACATGTTTGTCCTATTCATGATCCCCATTACTTGTAACATTTGCAAAAATGTGGACAAATTCCCAATATGTTGAGCTGGATAAAAGTGAGTGTACATAAACCATACCTTGGGAGGAAGACTTGTACAATTTTACTTTACAATGGCACATTACTTCTGAGGTTGCTGAAATGTTGAGACTGCAATAAACTTTGGATTGGACATTTGGTGATAAAGTGTCCTCTATTTTTATACCATTGACCTGAATGATGATTGGTGCTTTGACGGGTTCCAACAGGTGCATATGTAGGATTCTACTATCATTAGAAGAGCAAGGTTTAATAACTGAAGCTTTGGAAGACCTGTTATTTCATCTCCCACAAATAGGACTGAAGAATATAAACATATTAGGATCATTCAAAAAAGGGAAGGTCCATAAAAGAAACAGGGAAAATATCATAACAATTAAAAGAAACTGTGCAAGAAAATGGTTCAGAAATGAAGGAGAAGTTAGAGCTACTAAAAATTTAATGGACAACAAGTAGAGATGAGTTGGCCTAGTCACCATACCAATGCTTAAATCATAAAATAACCATAGCATTGAATTGATTACTAATAAAATATAATTATTTCTCTTGCTAATCAAATACGGAAGATCATTAAGGATTTTCCTTTAATTTCTGAATGTATTTGGTTTTATATATATATATATATATTTGTTATAATCAAATTAATCTTAAATATAATGCTAGTTTTCAAATTTTGAAGCAATCTGCTAATACCCTTCATAGAATTAAATTTTCATTGGTAAAAAGAGTTGCTCACCCTTTGAATGACTATTAACAATGCATATTTAAATATTTAGAGGATTGAAATATGCCAATAAACCAAGGGTTGGCAAAGGTTTTATTTATAAGTCCACATGGTAAATAGTTTAGACTTTTGGGGCCACACATAATATCTCCTTATTTTAACATCTTTGTTTATATCATCCTTTAAAAGTACTAAAAAATATTCTTATTTACAGGGCTATGCAAAAAGCCTGCCTATGGGTCAGATAGGAGAAGGCAATGGCACCCCACTCCAGTGTTCTTGCCTGGAGAATCCCAGGGACGGAGGAGCCTGGTGGGCTGCCGTCTATGGGGTTGCACGGAGTTGGACATGACTGAAGTGACTTAGCAGCAGCAGCATGGGTCAGATATGATTAGTATGCCATAATTTACGGAACTCTGCTTTGAAGTAATATCTATATTGCATTGACTAGCACTTACATATGATTTTAATAATGTAAGGGATTCAAAATTTTAAATGGTATTTATAATTAAGAATATTTGATGTAGGGTCATGGGGAAGAGATGAGCTCAGTAAGGGTAGACTTAACTTGAAGCTTGTGTATGGTAGTTCTATGCTTATCTTTAGTAATATCTGGAACTATGATACTAACTCTTGATCAAGAGAGGAATAAAATCTACCATCTAGATTCATATGGCCTATTTTAGCTATAAGTGGAGCATAAATGACTCCTTAGGTGCCTTGACACCTCCTGAGACCAAAATACCTAATGTGTATCTTTTAAGTTCATGTTTTGAAGACAATGTTCATCGTATATGACTGAGGGTCCAGGCAGCTACAGCTGGAAGTCTCAGATTTCTCTTATATGTCTGGGTTTTCTTTCTCTGGCTATACAGTATCTTTTACAACTATTATTTATGAGTATATCTTGTGGTATCTCAAGTCCTCCTAGCTTTTCAAACTTGTGTAATTTTTATAATGTTGACTAGATACTGAGGCTCATTCATATACAGTACTTTCCTCTCTAAGCATTACAAATATTTGCCTGATTGGATCGTGACCTAATAAAACTTATTCATCTAGTGCCTAGAAGAAGTGGGGATATATCTTGAAATAGATATACTGATACTTTTCAAGTTAGAGGCCCCTGAAATCATTATTAAAAAGGAGAGAACACTAGTCTTTTAAAGAGAGGAATGGACAATGTCTGTGAGCCCAAAGGCTTCAGAGATTTTTCAAGTATATCAACCAATATTCCAATGCCCTATCTTGGGGTCCAACACCTTTCCCATTAAGCTTTTGGTATTGACATAAGAGGCTCACGCAGCTTGAGAACACAAACTTCTGTCCTATAAATAGATCCTACACTTACTATTTAGCAGTTTCTTCCCTTTTGCTTTAGAGATTAGAGTACCTTTATTTGCTATTAATGTTGGCAAACAATTCTCCATGGATCACTCACATGCATGACTTAAGAGTAAATCACATAATCTTTATTCCAGATTATGTGATGTTTGTATAGCTGCAAAATAATTATATCATAGAAGTTCCTTCACAGGAGTGAAAGTTTTATAGACTCATATCAGGCACCCCAGCCTGGAAGTCTGGCATCAGAAGGAGGAGACCCCCTGCTGAGAATCTGACTTTGAAGCCTGCAGGGTTTGATTATGGGTATTCCATAGGACTAGGAGAAAAAGAAACTCCATTTTTGGAGGGTGCATGCAAGGTTTCATGTGTACCAGGACTCAGGAAAAAAATCAGTGTCCTAATACCAGACTAGGCCAGACCTAGTTGCTAGTACTGGAGGGTCCCATGGGGAAGAAGGGGATGGCTATGGCTCACTGAGAGGACAAAGACATTGACTGATATTGGTAGTTCTGGGGAGTATTCATTGGCATAAGCTGTCTTGGAACCTGCCATTTTCTCACCAAGACCAGCCTGTAGGTTCCAATGCTAGGAAACCTCAGGCCAAACAACAAATAGGATGGAACACAGCCCCACCCACCAGCAGACAGGTTGTCTAAAGTCTTCCTGAGCCTACAGCTACCCAGTAAACACACTACTTGACACTCTCTTGATTTCTTAGAACAAACTCTGCAGGCAAGAGGGAAGTGACATAATGTATTGAAAGTGATAAAAAGGAAAAATATATAACCTAGAACACACTGCACAGCAAGGTTCTCAATCAGATTTGACTGAACAATCAAAAACTTTACAGACAAGGACAAAACAAAGAATTCAGCACAACTTGAGAAGCATTGCAATAAATTCTAAAGAAAAATAAAAAAGGCACAACTACAAACAGAAACTTATGAATGGAAAAGCTCACCAGTAAAAACAAACATAGCATAAGGATAGGAATCATTCACACACAAATATGATGTCAAAACCAGTGACTATGAGAAGAGTTCAAATGCAGAATATTGGAAATGCATGTGAAATTAAATAACCACCAATGGAAAACAATTTTGCTTATATATAGACTGCTATACAAAACCTCATGGGAAACACAAACCAAAAATCTACAATAAATACACATATGAAAATGAAAAAAGGAATCCAAACACAACATTAAAGGTAGTCATCAAATCAGAGGACAAAAGAATAGAAGAGGAAGGGGAAAAAAAAGACCTACAAAATCAGATCCAAAACAATTAACAAAATAATAATAAAAACATACATGCTGATAATTACCATAAACACAAACAAATAAAAGGCTCCAACCAAAAGATGTAGACTATCTGAATGGATTAAAAAAAAAAAAAAAAAACACAAGACCTGTAATATATACTCTCTACAAGAGACCAACTTTAGACTAGGGAAATATCCAGATTGAAAGTGAGGGGATGGAAAACAGGATTCCATGCAAATGAAAATCAACATAAAGATGGGGTAGTGTTACTCATCAGACAAAAGAGATGTTAAAAATGACTGGTAACAAAAAACAAAGAAGAAACCTACATAATGATGACTCCAAGAAGATGTAACAGTTGTAAATAAATATGCACCAAACATAGGAGCACCTCTCTATATATGACAAATCTTAACAGACATAAAATAAGTGACAATAATAATGGGAACTTTAACACTCCACTCTCATCAATGGACAGATCATCTGGACAGAAATCAATAACGTACCACAGGCCTTAAACAACACAGTGGGCCAGGTGAACTTAATTGATATTTATAGATCATTCCATCTAAAACCAACAGAATATATATTTTTCTCAAGTGAATATGGAACATTCTCCAGGATTGATTACATGCTGGGCCACAAAGAAAGTATTAGCAAATTTAAAGAAATTAAAATCGCATCAAGCATCTTTTCTGACCATGATGTTATGAGATTATATATCAAGTACAAAAAAAAAAAAACAACTAAAAAATACAAACACATGGCTAAACAAAGCTACTAAACAACCAATAAATCACTTAAGAAATCATAGAGGAAATAGAAAAATACATAGAGAAGAATAAAAATGAAAACATGATGATACAATACATATAGACATAGCAAAATTGGTTCTAAGACATTTATAGCAATAAAAGGTTACCTTAGGAAACAAGTACTTCACTGGTGGCTCAGATGGTAAAGCGTCTGCCTACAGTGCGGGAGACCTGGGTTCAATCCTTGGGTCAGGAAGATCCTATGGAGAAGGAAATGGCAACCCATTCCAGTATTCTTGCCTGGAAAATCCCATGGACAGAGGAGCGTAGTAGGCTACAGTCCACGGGATCACAAAGAGTCGGACATGACTGAGCAACTTCACACTTTACGAAACAAGGAAAATCTAAAAAATAAACAAAAAAAAAAACCAGCCTAACTTTACCCCTAAAACAACTAGAGAGAGAAGAACAAACCAAACCCAAAGTTAGTGGAAGAGTAGAACAAAAATAAATAAAATACAGATGAATAAAATGTTAGAAAAGATGGATGAGACTAAAAGCTGGTTCTTTGAAAAGATAGAAAAAATTGATAAATCTTTAGATAGACTCATCAAGAAAAGAAAGGGAGAGCCCTCAGATCAATAAAATTAGGAATGAAAAAGAAGTTACAATGGACAACATAGAAATACAAAGAATTATACAAGACTACCACAGACAACTGTATGCCAATAAAAGGGACAACCTAGAAGAAATGGACAGTTTCTTAGAAAGGTATAATCTCCTGAACTGAACCAGGAAGAAATGGAAAATATGAACAGACCAATTACAACTGATGAAATTGAATCGAATCTGGGTCTCCTGCATTGCAGGTGGATTTTTTACTGACTGAGCCACCAGAAAAGCAAAAAGTGGAAATAGTGACATATTTTATTTTCTTGGGCTCCATAATCACTGCAGATGGTGAGTGCAGCCATGAGATTAAAAGATCCCTGCTCCTTGGAAGGAAAGATATGACAAACCTAGACAGCATAGTAAAAAGGCAAAGACATCACTTTGCTGACAAAGGTCTGTATAGTCAAAGCTGTGGTTCCAGTAGTCATGTGTGGATGTACGAGATGGACCATAAAGAAGGCTGAGTGACAAAGAATTGATGCTTTTGAATTGTGGTGCTGGAGAAGACTCTTGACAGTCCCATTGACAGCAAGTAGATCAAACCAGTTAATCCTAAAATAAATCAACCCTGAATATTCATTGAAAGGACTGATGATGAAGCTCCAATATTTTGGCCACCTGATGCAAGGAGCCAACTTGTTGGGAAAAGATCTTGATGCTGGAAATGATTGAGGGTAGAAGGAGAAGGGGGTGACAGAGGATGAGATGGTTGGATAGCATCATTGACTCAATAGACACGAGTTTGAGCAAACTCCAGTAGATAGTGAAGGACAGGGAAGCCTGTGGCACTGAAGTCCATGGGGATGCTGAGTCAGACACAACTTATCGACTAAATAACAATAATTCTCTAACACCATATACAAAAATAATCTCAAAATGAATTAAATACCTAAACGTAACACCTGATACTATGAAACTCTTAGAGGAAAACATAGAATGGTCTTCAACATAAATCATAGCAATATCATTTTTGATCTGTCTCCTATAATAATGGAAATAAAAACAAAAACAAGAAAATGAGAACTAATTAAACTGAAATCTGTTGTACAGCAAAGTAAACCATAATAAAAATGAAACAACAGCCCTCAGAATGGGAGAAAATATATTTGTAAACAATTTGACTGACAGATTATCTCCAAAATATACAAACACCTGACAAAGCTCAATGTCAAAAAAAAAAAGAACAACCCAATCGAAAAATGGGCAGAAGACCTAAATGGACATGTCCCCAAAGAGGACATACAGATGACCAAGAGATACATGAAAAGGTGCTCACTGTAGCTAATTATTGTTGTTGTTAATTATTAGAGAAATGCATGTCAAATTATTAATAGAGAAATGCATATCAAAACTACAATGAGACAGCACCTCTCAGAATGGCCAACATCAAAAATCTACTAACAATATATTTTGGAGAGGGTATGGAGAAAAGGGAATCCTCTTACACTGCTGGTGGGAATATAAGTTGGTACAGCCAATATGAAGAACATTAGGGAGGTTCCTTAAAAAACTAAAAATAGAGCTAGCATTTGAATTAATAATCCCACTCCTGTGCATATATCCTGTGAAATCCATAGTTCAAAAGAATGCATGTACCCCATTGTGCATTTCAGTGCTGATTACAATAGCCAAGACATGGAGGCAATCTAAATGTCCACTGACAGATGAATGGATAATGAAAATGTCGTACATAATGGAATATTAATCAACCATTAAAAATAATGAAATAGTGCCATTGCCACAACATAGATGGATCTGGAGATAATCATATTAACTAAAGTAAATCCAAGAAAGAGCATTATCATAAAATATTGCTTATATGCAGAATCTAAAAGAAAAAATATATAAATGCACTTATTTTAAAAAGTACAGACAGACTCACAGATTTAGAAAACTAGCCTATAGTTAACAGGGAAGAATGGTGGGGGGATGGTAGATGGAGGGATAAATTCAGAATTTGGTATTGACATATAAAGACTATCATATTTAAAGTAGATAACCAACAAGAACTTACTGTAGCACAGGTAACTCTACTCAATATTGTGTAATAACCTAAATAGGAAGAGTATTTGAAAAAAAATACATATTTGTATACGTAAAACTGAATCATTCTGCGGTACATCTGAAACTAACATAACATTATTAATCAAGGGAAATGGCAACCCACTCCGGTATTCTTGCCTGGAGAATCCCAGGGATAGAGGAGCCTGGTGGGCTGCCGTCTATGGGGTCGCACAGAGGCGGACACAACTGAAGTGACTTAGCAGCAGCAGCAGCATCAGTTCAGTTCGGTTGCTCAGTCATGTCTGACTCTTTGTGACCCCATGAATCCCAGCACGCCAGGCCTCCCTGTCTATCACCAACTCCCGGAGTTCACTCAGACTTAACGTCCATCGAGTCGGTGATGCCATTTAGCCATCTCATCCTCTGTCGTCCCCTTTTCCTCCTGCCCCCAATCCCTCCCAGCATCAGAGTCTTTTCCAATGAGTCGACTCTTTGCATGAGGTGGCCAAAGTACTGGAGTTTCAGCTTTAGCATCATTTCTTCTAAAGAATACCCAGGACTGATCTCCTTTAGAATGGACTGGTTGGATCTCCTTGCAGTCCAAGGGACTCTCAAGAGTCTTCTCCAACACCATAGTTCAAAAGCATGAATTCTTCGGTGCTCAGCAGCAGCATACACCAATATAAAATAAAAACTAAAAAAAAAAAAGTAGGGTAAAACCTTAGACTCCTTAGAGTTCTTAATACTGAAGAAGCTCTCAGCTTCACATTTAGCTTTCAATTGTTGATTTATCACACTAATCCTTTATCTTTACTCAATAAACATGCTTCCCCTAGGAACTGCTAATATTGTTTTGTTTACCTTTGTATGCAGAGACTTGGACGGATCCCAGAATATAGCAGATGTTCAAAATATTGTACAATGAATGTATAAATAAGATTATTATATTGATTCATATTGGAATTAAGAATCTTTTACACATATACAACAGTATAACAGGAATATGAACAGTATTTTCTCTGTCTCCTTGAAAAAAGTATGAAAAACTGAACAATCAAATCAGAGATTTGGAAGGACACAATTTGACATCCTGCTTTACCACCTTCCTTACTGCATATAAGAAGTTAGCTGGCCTATATGAAGTCTTCACATATAAATAATAAGGATGAAGCAAAATTGCTCAGCTATTGCATTAAATCTCTCCAGAGAAAACACAAATAGCATGTATGTACACAAAAAGAATGGAGAAGGCAATGGCATCACACTCTAGTACTCTTGCCTGGAAAATCCCATGGACAGAGGAGCCTGGTGGGCTGCAGTGCATGGGGTCACTAAGAGTCAGACACAACTGAGCAACTTCATTTTCACTTTTCACTTTCATGCATTGGAGAAGGAAATGGCAACCCACTCTAGCATTCTTTCCTGGAGAATCCCAGGGACAGGGGAGCCTGCAGGGCTGCCGTCTATGGAGTCACACAGAGTTGAACACAACTGAAGTGACTTTGCAGCAGTAGCAGCATACAAAAAGAAAATGATTTATTACAAGGAATTAGCTCACATGATTATGAGGCTGACAAAACCCAAGACCTGCAGAGTAAATCAGCAATCTGGAAATAGACAAATGCTAATGCTGTAGCTTCAACCTGAGTTTGAGGGCCTGAGAACCAGAACTGACAATATAGTTTCGGTAGTCTAAAGGCCACAGGCTCAGTACCAAGAAAGAGCCAGTGTTTCAGTTTAGTGTGAAAGCAGGGAAAGCCAGTGTCTCAGATTGAAGGCAGTCATGTAGAAAAGATTCTCTTACTCAGAGAAAGGCACCCTTTTTTTCTATTCAGGCTTTCAACTGATTAGATGAAACTCATCCACATTAATGAGGGCAATTTTCACTCAGTCCACCAGTGTAGGTGCTAATCTCACCCAAAAACATCCTTATAGAAACACCCTGAATACTATTTTGCCTAATATCTGGGCAGTTGTGGTGACATCAAGCTGATATACAAGATAAACCATCATGGCTTACTTGTTTTGTTCTAGATATTCAGGGAACCGAATTAGGCATGAATGAAAAGAAAAGTACACCTTGTACACGTATCTTTTCAAACATTATGAAAGCAAGGTCTAGAACAAAGGCCACCAGTTTCAGGAAGACTTCCTGGACCACAAAGGATGGATTCAGGTTTTTATCTGTAGGACTAACATACTATTTGAATAAAACCATCTTTTTGAAAATCCTTTGCAAAATTTTACCTTTTAATTCTCAGTCTTTTGGGAATAGATTATGAGACTGAATATTAGTTTACAAGACTATTAGTTTGTTTTTATTTTCTTTTTTTTAATATTCATGTATAAAGCAAAGTTTGCTGTACATAGCAATTCACCAGTAAATACTTATTAATAGATGAAGATATAGGGGCTTCCCAGGTTGCTCGGTGGTAAGGAATCCACCTGTCAATGCAGGAGACACAGGGGACATGGGTTCAATCCTTGGAAGAAGAAATGGCAACCCACTCCAGTATTCTTGCCTGGACAGAGAAGCTTGGCAGGCTGCAGTCCATAGGGTCACAAACAAGGGTCACAAACAGTCAGAAATGACAGGATGAACACAAGATGAAAATATAATTATAACTAAAATTATTGTACAAATAATAGAGAAGCAAGTAAAAAAGATAACATGATGGTAGTATTTCATCTTACAGCAGAAGAGGGTAGAATCTAAAGACTCATTTAATAGTAAAATAATATACTAGAATTCAAGTGTATTTAAACACTAGTTTCAAGTCTTTTCAATGCCATTTCACCTTTATTCTGGAATAGGTTTGTAATATTATATGGCACAGGATAGGCCAAAGCTAACATTTCTGTTTAACTCACTCTTGGTAAGTAAGTATGTATTCTGCTTCTGACAAATATCTCTTTGAAGATACATCATTCACAAGCCTGACATAACAATCAAACCCAGGGTGGGAAATACAAGCACTCCTGTTTCAGATACTTTTAACAACACTCAGTAAGAAAGGTGCATTGTACAGTTCACACTATTCAAAGATGAAGGTCACTGAGGGGTTACACTTGCATAGTGTGAAACTCAAGCAACAGATTTCATGTGACTGATGACAGTGTAAATATGGTATGTACTTATATAGGTAGGATAGTTGAGAAAAAGAAGTCTGCATAAAAAGTGACAGCACTTAAATTTATACTTTATAAACTTTTAGCAAAACTAATAAAAGGGAAAAAACTAGCTTCTCTTTAAAATACAAATTTCATATAACAGAGTGGTTTAAAAAATAGTTTATATATGTTTAAAAGTTGTCTTTTTATTCAAAGCATTTCTGAAGTGCACATTTTTCTTTACCCTCCTTAGCTGACAAGAGAATATGCCTTCAGTCAGTTAGTTTTAGAGTATATAAATTACTCTCCAGAGAATTCCCTGACAGTGGAGTTGTTGGGATTCCATGCTTCCACTGCAAAGTCGGGGAGATAAGGTCCCACAAGTCATGTGGTATGGCCAAAAAGAAAAAAAAAAAGCCAAATAAAAACCCAAGTATTTGAGGTGATGGCAAAAGAAAAACATTTAAGTAAGAACTCCTATTCCAAGGCATCCTGGCTACTAAAACAAAAGAGTGATCGTATTAAGACTTTAGACAAACACAATAGCATCTTCCTTTAAGATCTAAAAATCACAATTAGAAAAAAAAAAAAAAACACTATTCATTTATTGACTGAAAAAGTAAAAACCATAGTAAATCTCCTAAAAGCAGAGATAGAACTTTGTTTAACATAGACCCTAAAAATTATGCAATTTCTTTCAGGTTATCTGATACATATATTCTTAATTTTGTTTCCTTTCCCTATAAGTACCTAAATATGTGTGAGATTTGGGCAATCTGTTTTTTTTGTTTGTTTGTTTGTTTTCAATTATAAAGGGATTTTTTGTTCAGCTGTTGAAGAAAAGGTTATTTCTAAAATTGTGCTCCTTTTTTCCTATTATTGTATAAACTGATATGTAAATTAATACAATAATTATAATATATAAACCCGATTGTACCATGACCAAGTAAAGTCGTTCAGTCACTCAATTTGTGTTTGACTCTCTGTGACCCCATGAACTACAGCACACTAGGCTTCCCTGTCTTTCACCATCTCCTGGAGCTTGCTCAAACTCACACTCAAAATATATGTAAGTGAAGTTACATATATATACATATACATGTATGTATATGTATATATAATCTACATTATAGATTCCCAGGTGGTGCTAGTGGTAAAGAACCTGCCTGCCAGTGCAGCCGACATAAGAGACACAGGTTCAATCCCTGGGTTGGAAAGATCCGCTGGAGGAGGGCATGGCAACCCACTGCAGTATTCTTGCCTAGATAATACCATGGACAGAGGAGCCTGGCGGACTACATTCCATAGCGTTGGAAAGAGTTGGACATGACTGAAGTGACTGAGGGTGCATGCATAATCTACACGTGGTTAATATATAAAGACATACTAAAGGAAGGAGAAATAGTCATGCTAAGACAAATACTCTCTTTTTGTGCTATCTGCTGTTTGCTTCCTAAAATAAGTTAAAAATCAATTCCATTTTCAACAGATGTTTTAATCAAAGTTCTCATATCATTTATCTGTAGAAGCCATTCTTTTAAAGAAAAGTTGATTTTATCCAGTGCTTCTTTGGTGGTCCAAGTTTAGGCATCTAGGATTCCAGTCTGATTAAAAGTGATGTATAGAGGGTGTGTGCACATATGAACATGTTGTTCAGGTTGTATGGCAGGTAGCTACAGGTCTTTCCTGATGCATTAGGTAGGACTCACCATAGGAAACCAAGGACATTCATTTTTAGTTTGCTTTCAGGTTTGCTTAGGCAACAGTACTCTTCCTGTGTTTTCAGGAGATTTTTTCTGGTAATGGGTCCACAAACTGGCAGGAGCATTTAAAAGATTTTTAAATGGTCTTACATTGACTGTTGGATATTCATTGATGCCCCTGCTAATCACAAGCCCTAAGATGCTTTTACTGCGCTTTTCTCACTCTCATCGCTCTGCTGGGCTGCCTTCATCCTTCCTCTTTCTCAGGCCCTCTGCTTCAGTGCTTTTGCAGGTGTGGTATATAGCTCTGCAAGGTACAACATTATAGAAAACATCTGTATTTTTGCATTTGATGTAATATTTAGTGCCACTGCATTTGCCTTAATCATCAAGGGCTGTTTTGGTTGCCTAACTGCTATATAATGGAAAAGAAAAAGTTCACTATCTAGAGATTTATAATTTTACTTTGCATTTAATATCACATTGCTGCTCTAACCTCTAAAAAAAGCACTGTATGAACAATGGAATACGCATTTTAAGTCGTATGGTAATTATCTGGTAATATCTTCTTTGGCTCTTTTCAATCAATGTTTCCTTCTAGCATGTGACTATTTTAGGAGTCTCCCTATTAAAATTCAAATTAGATAACAAGGTACAAATGGTTTTCTTCCCTTTCTGCAAATTTGTCTTCATGTTTATAGCTCTCACTGTTGCTATACTTTTCATGATGCTGAGTTTTCATACAAAATTATTGTGGTGATATGAATGTGGTAGTTCTTAAATGAGAAACATGCGCATTTCCATCATATTGCCTTTGAAATGGAAACTCACTCGGTTAGCGCATTAACTAGAGCATAAGAAACTAATTAAGAACCCCCCTAAATCCTGAGGATAAGTTTAGTAAGGAAGCACAAGTCAGTTTTCAAAGTTCTTAATATCATATTAGAGAAGGTTTTGATGGGGGGCAATGTGGTAATCTCACTCTAGGGCCTTGTGGATATACCCTGACTAAGTTGCTTATGAAAATATGATTTCTCATGGCTTTGGGCAAATTTGATTTCAGGAAAGAAGCCAGGGGATTTTTGACATAGCGCCAAAGTGACAGGTTAATATTATTGGGAAAAGAGAGTGAAACTGTATGCTTTTCTATTTCAGTATTTCGATTTTGTCAATAGGATTGGCACTATAATTATCTCTGGATTAGTCACAGGCCTCTATACTTGTTAAAAGTGAGTATAAAGTAAAATGTAACTTGATAGGAAATTTGTTTTAAAAGATATGAGGGAGGAGGGGGCAAGAAGTTCAAGTTGAGAAAGAAGTCAAGCATTTTAGAACTTTAGCTGCTGAAACTTAATATTCTTGTTTCAAAAGAATTTGCTGATAGAGACAACTTCAGGGAGTCTCCACTTTGTCAAGACTTACTAAACCACAGAACCAGGCAGCTTCCAACAGCAATGATTTCACCAGTGTCAAGTCACTAGCCTAACTCATTTGAAAAGACCCTGATGCTGGGAAAGATTGAAGGCGGGAGGAGAAGGGGATGACAGAGGATGAGATAGTTGGATGGCATCACCAACTCAATGGGCATAAGTTTGAGTAAACTCCGGGAGTTGGTGATGGACAGGGAGGCCTGGCGTGCTGAGGTACATGGGGTCACAAAGAGTCACGTGCGACTGAGCAACTGAACTGAACTGAAGTCAAGTCACTGCCTAAGGCAATTCCTGTCGTCCCCCTAGAATTCTTCCCACCTCCCACTTGGCCTTGGACCCCTTCTAATATGTGAGTAAAATACGAAAGCATCTGGAGATTAGAAGGATAGGGACAGATTTTCTTCTGTTTCATTTAGTAATCAACTGGTTTACTTATTGATTCATCCATAGCCATCCACCGAACACATATTAATTCTTTTGATGGGTGAAAAGAATTTGCTCTATTTCACTTTCCTCATTCATTTTTTACTAAACTGAATTTTATTCTTCAACAGGAAAAATCACATTTAAAGATTTCAATGGAAAAAAAAAAGAAAAACAAAAAGAAATGCAAAGTTAGTCCAGATGAAAAGATCTATGACAAGAAAAAAAAAAAATCACAAATAAATACGTAATGTAGTTTCTAAAATAAAACTAAGCTCCTTAGATGTTTTTTGCTACCTATACATTTTTCTATAAGCTGCTAATATCTAGGACAAAAGATACTGAAGAGAAATGTCATCATTTTAAAGACAAAATATGATGCATAGCTGAGATAAAGGCTTAAGAAAACACCATTCCTTGAGAAATTTATAATCCACAGCAGACACAGATATGAACTGTAAATATAAAAACCTTAGAGTACACCAAAACTGCAATTCTCCTTTAAGGAATGTAGCCCAAAGAAAGAAGTTATTATTTGAACAAAATGTACAAGACACATGAACCATTAAGCTTGTTATAATAATGTATTTAAGGGCAAATTCAGAATAAAAATTAAACATCTGGTGGTAGGGGATACACTGAATAAAGGAAAATCGATCCAAAAATAGTAATGATGAAGCAGTAGAATATATCTTATGGACATATATATTCATGGTATACTGTTATATAAAAAACACATCACAAAATATGATATATCCTGCTTTATCCAAGTATAAACATATAGATAAAAGCTAAAATTAGTTTATCTGAAATTGTAAAGTTCATAATCATCTTATATTTCTTTTTAAAATATATAGTCGTGTTAAAATTGTCCCAATCTATACAAATTTGTGTTTTCAAAATTATGAAACCAAAATTCCTAATCAGGAGGATAAAAGGCAAATAGTGTGTGATAGGTTTGACAAAGTTCCAGAGTAACCCTGAACAAATCTTTCTCTGGTCTTATTTCTATGTTTATAAACTGAGCCCCATGCCTTCCCTCTGGCAAGATTATAGTGAAAATTAAATGGGAACAGCAGGTCAGGTACCTCATACCATGCCTAGAACATAGTAAATAGTATAGGTATAGTGGGCTCAAGAAAGCTATTTTTTCTCCTATGTAATACTTGTCTAATAAAAATGAAACTTTTGTATTAGTTTCATTCAAATTAATGTGTGGCATGCTCAAAATATCTGAAGAATTATTGACAGAGGTTTATAACACTGCACAGGAGGCTGTGACCAAAACTCTCCCCAAGAATAAGAAATGCAACAAGGTTGTCTGAGGAGGTTTTCTGAGAAGCCCTTACAAAGAGCTAAGAAAGAAGAGAAGTGAAAGACAAAGGATAAAAGGAAATATATGTCCATCTGAATGCAGAGTTCCAAAGATTAACAAGGAGATTTAAGAAAGTTGTCTTAAAAGAACAATGCAAATAAAGGAAAACAGTAGAATGGGTAAGACTAATGATCTCTTCCACAAAATTAGAGATACAGAGGGAATATTTCATGAAGATGGGCACAGTAAAGGAGAGAAATGGTATGAACCTAACAGAAGATATTAAGGAGAGGTGGCAAGAATACACAGAAGAGCTGTTTAAAAACAAAGTCTTAATGTCCCAGATAACTGCAATGGTATGATCATTCACCTAGAGCCAGACAAACCTGGAGTGTGAAGATAAGTGCACCTTAGGAAGCATTACGATGAACAAAACTAGTGGAGGTGACAGAATCCCAGATGAGCTATTACAAATCCTAAAAGATGAAGCTGTGAAAGTGCTGCACTCAATATGTCACCAAATACGGAAAACTCAGCAGTGGCCACAGGACTGCAAAAGGTCAGTTTTCATTCCAATCCCAAAGAAGGGCAATGCCAAAGAATGTTCAAACTACTGCACAATTTCACTTGTTTCACATGCTAGACTTCCCTGGTGGCTCAGATGGTAAAGTGTCTGTCTACAATGCAGGAGACTTGGGCTCGATACCTGGGTCTGGAAGATTCTCTGGAGAAGGAAATGGCAACCCACTCCAGTACTCTTGCCTTGAAAGTCCCATGGATGGAGGAGCCTGTTGTCCATGGGGTCGCAAAGAGTCGGACACAACTGAGCGACTTCACTTTCACATGCTAGAAAGGTCATGCTCAAAATCCTTCAAGCTAGGTTTCAAAAGTATGTGAATTTAGAACTTCCAAATGTACAAACTGGATTTAGGAAAGGCAGAGGAACAAGAGATCAAATTACCAACATTCATGGGATCATAGAAAAAGTAAAGGAATTCCAGAAAAAAAAAAAAAAACACATCTATTTCTTCTTTATTGACAATGCTAAAACCCTTGAATGTGTGGATCACAACAAACTATGTAAAATTCTTAAAGAGATTAGAGTATAAGACCACCTTACCTGCCTTCTAAGAAGATCAAGAAGCAACAGTTACAATTGAATATGAAAAAACGGACCCATTGAAAATTGGGAAAGGAGTACATTAAGGCTATATATTGTCACCCTGCTTATTTAACTTCTATGGAGACTACATCATGTGAAATACCAGGCTGGATAAAGTAAAAGCTTGAGTCAGAACTGTCAGGAGAAATATCAATACCTCGGATATGCAGATGATATCACCCTAATGGCAGAAAGTGAAGAGGAATTAAAAGCCTCTTGATGAAGGTGAAAGAGGAGAGTGAAAAAGGTGGCTTATAATTCAATATTCAGAAAACTATGATCATGGCATCTGGTCCCATCACTTCTTGACAAATAGATGAGGAAGTAATGGAAACCATGAAAGACATTATTTTCTTGGGCTTCAAAATGAATGAGGACAGTGATTGTAGCAATGATGCCTATTCCTTAGAAAATAAACTAATACAAACCTAGACAGCATAGTAAAAAGCAGAGATATCACTTTGCCTACAAAGGTCTGTAGAGTCAAAGCTATGACTTTTCCAGTAGTCATGTATGGATGTGAGAGTTGAACTGTAAAGAAGGCTTAGCACTAAGGAACTGATGCTTTTAAGTTGCGGTAGTGGAGAAGACTAGAGAATCCCTTGAATATCAGAGAGATCAAACCAGTCAATCTTAAAGGAAATCAACCCTGAATATTCATGGGAAGGACTGATGCTGAAGCTCCTGTACTTTGGCCACCTGATACGAAGAGCCAGCTCATTGGAAAAGACCCTGATGCTGGGAGAGATTGAAGGCGGTGGAGAAGCAGGCAACAGACAGTGAGACGGTTAGATGTCATCATCAACTCAATGGACATGAGTCTGAGCAAACTCTGGGAGATAGTGAAGGACAGAGAAGCCTGGCATGCTGCAGTCCATGGGGTCTCGCAAAGAGCTGGACATGACTGAGTGACTGAACAACAAATTGTTAGAATTACAACAAAACTATCATTGACCTATTTGGGTTTGTTTGTTTGTTTCAATTTGTCCTGCTTATACACAAGCAGGTGCTAAGATATATTTAATTAAATTCAACCAAATTACTGAATGAAAGTGAAAGTCATTCAGTCACGTCTGACTCTTTGCTTTTGCAACCCCATGGCCTATACAGTTCATGGGATTCTCTAGGCCATAATACTGGAGTGGGTAGCCTTTCCCTACTCCAGGGGATCTTACCAACTCAGGGATCAAATCTAGGTCTCCCTCATTGTGGGCAGACTCTTTACCAGCTGAGCCTGGGAAGCCCAAGAATACTGGAGTGGGTAGCCTATCCCTTTTCCAGTGGATCTTCCTGACCTAGGAATTGAACTGGAGTCTTCTGCATTACAGCCAGATTTTTTGCCAACTGAGCTATCAGAGAATTTTACATTCTTCTAGATATTAAAGATAGTAGAAGTAGTACAAAGACCCTGCCAATAAAGTAATATAAGATAGCCAAATAATTACAATACTGTGAAAAATATAATCACAGAAATAGTACAAGATACAACAGCACCACAGAGACAGTTTAACTATCAGTCTGGAAGGAATGGCAGAGCAGGCTTCCCAGAAAATATGATTTCTGAGGTAGGTGGAGAAGACTGATAAAGTAGATAAGGAGACAACAATTGTTAGCTCAAGACTAAGACACAGAGAAAACCACTACATTTGTAGGAACTGTGAGTCTACTCTCTGCAGGACCATTATGTAGAGAGGGAATGGAAAAGAAGGCAATAAGGACCAAGGAAGAGATTAGGGTCAGTGTTATGGGAGATCCTCAGGAAAATCCCAAGGTCCTCTCACATCATGACATTATATATATATATATATATTTTTTTTTCTTAAGACATAAATGAATTTTAAAATGTCTGTTTTTCTTAAAGATACTACAGTAAGATATTCATGGCCCTATTCCAGAAGAAAGCAGGAAATGTACAATCAGTAGAATATCTGCTCAAAGTCTCTTTGTTTGGAGATCAAGCTGACTTGCTATCTATGATTCTGTTAGAGAAGATAAACTTGCTATTGATTGAAAATGTTTATGATTAGAAAACATTATAGTGTTACAGTCTGTCCTAACAGAGATGATTAAAGGGGTCAGAACACATTTCTTCCTATCTAAACTTCCCTGGTAGCTCAGTTGGTAAAGAATCCACCTGCAATGCAGGAGAACCAGGTTCAATCTTTGGGTGGGGAAGATCCCCTGGAGAAGGAAATGGCAACCCACTCCAGTATTCTTACCTGGAAAAGCCCATGGACAGAGGAGCCTGGCAGGCTACAGAAAGTCAGGCATAACTTAGCGACAAAACCACCACCAAACAGTGCCCCAGTGGTACCCATGCAGTTGGTTGTGGAGAAGTCAAACTCCACCATATTACTGCTGATCAACTGAGCCAAACACTGCTTAGTATTTTCATGGGTGAGGAATAAAAAGAACATTAAAAATTGCCCCCTGGTATTCTGAAACTTTCTGCCTAAATACAGTCTAAGGATTAATGTTAGGCCTGATCCAGAGAAGGGAAATATTTCTAAAGCTGGATGGTTCCTAAAGCAGCTACATTATGAAAGTACTTACTATGCTCCACTGAGAGATGCCAAGTGCCTTGGAGTGAGGCTGTCTATAAAACCATCTGGACCTTCCTTCCCTTCCTTTTACCCCTTTGCCTTTCCCTCCTTCCTCTTTCTTTCTGTCATAAAATTTCCCACTTTTTCCACTGTTACTAGTCTCTTTAAGTTTTTTCCTCTGGAATCAGTTTTGAATGTCTGTTTCACCTGGCAGGCTCGAGTTAAAAACATATATTATTATTATGTTTGCCTATCTTACAATGCTTTAAGTTTATTCTTTAGGTCTACATTGTTCTCTCCAAGTGTCTGTTTCCCATCTTGGGTAGGGAATGAGGGAAGACCCTTAGTGCAGGCTTCCTCAATCTGTACCCATAAGATATCAACACACAAGCTGGTAAGTAAATGAAGAGCCAGGATCATACAACTGTAGAATTGGTTAATCCCATAAGATAAAACACAGTTTTGTTTTCCTTTTAATAAAATTTAATAAAGGTAAATTCAGAGTAATTTTTATTATTTTCACGTATTTATATTGTTTAATTGTACATACAGTCTTATACATATTGTAAGTAGGAAAAGCCATATTTGTTTATCCATTCATTATACATTATTCAATTTATATTCAGGAGACAATATTTTAGCATATGTTGTCAAAGAACGACTACTAATTAGCTACCTTAACATACTAATAATAGGCATATCTTCAAAGAAAAGAAAATCTCCTATATAAACATGAAGTTATATCATAAAGTTATGACTAAGCTACTACAGGTCAAAATAATTGACAATGTGCAAATGACAGAATTATTGCCAGTACGCATATCAATCCATGATCAGTAGAATTATTGACCAAATAGCCATGGATCACATTGGAGTATCATCATTTTGATTGCTACAGTCTACTATGACTTGTAAAAGGCAGGATCACGTTAAAAGCTTAGCCTGAGAAGACAAAGGATGGGGAAGTTAAGAAGAAATTTTATTCCTATGGCACTTGGCTCTCATCAAGATGTAAAAGCAAGGAACCCTTCACTCAACACCAGCTCCACTAGACTTTTAATAAGAATGGATAAGCCCAGTCTCTTATAAATGAATGTTTTTTACTCTGCCTAACTCCCATTGTAATGAACATACCCTAACTTCATCTTTAAAATGTTTTATCATATTATGGATACATCCTATTGTAAATTAAACCTATTACCATTGTTTTAGAATGTTGCATTTTTGTTACTAAGGCTAACTGATTTAATGGATTGTTCTCCAGCTTCAATTCTTTTTAACAGAGTTGGTATCAGATCTTATCTCTCTATATTTTTCATACAGTATACTTTCATTTCAGTGTGGAAAACCAAATGAAAATTCGATGAATTATGAAGCATTCCCAAACTCAACATACCACTAAAAAGGCTGACACACCATAAGACAATGAACAAATGTATATTTGAAAGACAAGCATATCTCTAACTTTGGACATATATTCCATTTAGCAAAGGTGTCCCATAAAAGAGCTTTTAACACAATTTTTTTGCAAAGTACAGAGAGAGACAAATTTTCGCATATATGGTTACCCCCAAACCCGGGCCTTTAACCCTTGCTACAAGAAATTGCTTAGCTGAACAGGTCTTGGGAAACCGTTGGCATTCAAGTACCCCTTTATAGTACAAAGAAGACTCAAATCACGCCCAAATAAACAGAAAAGGAAACCATGAGGAACTTATCTAAACAGTGATTTTTAGTGAGAATTGCAGATGTTAATAGAAGCAATAGAAAACTAAAACATATGAGACTTTTCAAATATTTGTAACATGCAAATGATAGAAAAGGAGACCCCGTAAGAAAAGAAATTTGTTGTAACTGCATTCTCAAGGAAATTTTAATGAATTCTATAAAATATGAGATAAAAGGGGATTTGGAATGGTTTCAGAATTCATTTAAAAGACAAATACATTAACATTGATGGCAGCAAAAGTCATGATAAATAATATAAAATACCAAGTGAAAAATAGCTTGAATGGCTATACAGCAAAAAAGATAAAATAATGAAAAATAAGATAATTTTCAAGGATGAGGTTGATTTATCAGATTGGCAATAGAAGTGACTGCAGAAACGAACTAACAAGTGTCAGATAATGCATTTCAAGATATGAAAGAATTATTCATGAAAATGAAAAAATTTAAACAATTTTTTTTAACAAAAAATTATTTTAAAATCTACCAGCCATATTGTGGTTTAAAAAAAAATACTGGTTTCAGGAGGAAATATAAAATTGATATAACTCCAGGCTAAAAAGCCAAACAAGATTACCTCCAAATAAGAGGCCTTAAATATTTCTAGGTATAGAACATTTTGATGTGGTGATTTCCAAGCAGCCATTTGACACAGACTCTTTCCACATTCTTCTTTTAATAGAAGGACATTCTGATTTAACTTAGAAAAATTAACAGTTATTAATAATTATTTATTTTTGAATTGCTTAATATTATGATCACTGATCTCAAATAAGCATCCCATCCCTGATTCTGCTTTGCAAGATATACTTGTGTGTCTGCTGTTAAGACTAATTTTCTCTTCTAAAAAATATCAATGGTTTGATGATTTCTCATCATAATTTTGTTTTTAATTTGTACTTATAATTTCATCAGGTCTTCTTTATAAACATTTTGCTTCCTTATTATATAAAGTTCATTATTTTTATGTGTTTTTATTGGACTATTCCCTTTAACAATTAAAAAACTACTTCTTTTTATTTGATTATATTTATCAGGAATACTAAATTTGTATGATTTAATATCCTGACATGATTTTAATTTAATTTTTTTCATTTATTTATTGTATCTTTGAACACTATATTCAACCTTCTTAAGACAATTTGTTTTGGTAGGTCTTTTAAAATTTCATATATTTTTAAGAGGCATTCCAAATGTTTTCTTTTCTCAAAGATACACATATTTATTAAATCTTATATTTCCAAGTTGGCTTTAAACTTTTTAAACTTTTTATTTTTGACTTTTTCTTTTAAAATTTGTTTCATTTCTTATTTTCCAATCTTTTCCTACAGGTCAACTTTTGTAGCTCAGATGGTAAAGAATCTACCTGCAGTTCAAGAGATCCAGGTTCAGTCCCTGGGTTGGGAAGATCTCCTGGAGAAGGGAATGGCTACCCACTCCAGTATTCTTACCTGGAAAATTCCATGGACAGAGGAGTCTGATGGGCTGCAGTCCATGGGGTTGCAAAGAGTCAGACACAACTGAGTGACTATTACTTTCAAATTATTTAACTACATCTTTCCCATCCAACGCTGGAACTGAAGAAAAGGAATTGCTTTTAGGTTTTTGTGTTTGTTTGTTTTTTTCCTTTCTTTTTTTCCTTAGCTGTTTAAACTCTGAAAGTCCTTATACCTAATTATATATCAAACTTACAAATAAAATACACATTTATGATTAAATTTTTCATCTGTTTTTCCCAGTTCTGAGTTGTGTTAGTATGCTGAGAGTTTTTTAGTCTATTAAGTGAAAGTGAAGTCATGTCTGACTCTTTGCAACTCATGAACTGTAGCCTGCACCAGGCTTCTCCATCCATGGGATTTTCCAGGTAAGAGTACTGGAGTGGGTTGCCATTAAGTCTAAAGTATTAGACATAAAGTATTGCAGAGACATTACTTTTCCAACAAAGGTCCATCTAGTCAAGGCTATGGTTTTTCCAGTAGTCATGTATGGATGTGAGAGTTGGACTGTGAAGAAAGCTGAGCGCCGAAGAATTGATGCTTTTGAACTGTGGTGCTGGAGAAGACTCCTGAGAGTCCCTTGGACTGCAAGGAGATCCAACCAGTCCATTCTGATGGAGATCAGCTCTGGTATTTCTTTGGAAGAAATGACGCTAAAGCTGAAACTCCAGTACTTCGGCCACCTCATGTGAAGAGTTGACTCATTGGAAAAGACTCTGATGCTGGGAGAGATTAGGAGCAGGACGACAATGGGACAATGGAGGATGAGATGGCTGGATGGCATCACTGACTCGATGGATGTGAGTCTGAGTGAACTCTGGGAGTTGGTGATGGACAGGGAGGCCTGATGTGCTGTGATTCATGGAGTCACAAAGAGTCGGACATGACTGAGCAACTGAACTGAACTGAATTGATTGCCATCATATCACTCAAACACTATTTCAAAAACTGCAAATTTAATAAAGTTTTAAATTTAATTCAAATTAGATTTCTATTTATTACAATTTCAAAATGTAGTCATTGCACAACAACACACAATTTCCTCTCCAATTAAGAGTTCCTATTTTAGAATAAAATACAGTCACATTTTACATATGGTTATATTCTACTGACAGCATGTAGGATATAAACTGATCTCAATTAAATTGCTATTGAAAATCCCTTGAATTATGGAATTATGAGGAATATATATTCTATTATATCTTGAACATACCCTAAAATTATTATGCAATGTGTTTGCTATGTAAGAGTTCCAAAGAATAGCAAGGGGAGATAAGAAAGACTTCATGCAAAGATGGGCACAATAAAGGACAGAAATGGTACAGACCTCACAGAAGCAGAATATATCAAGAAGTGGCAAGAATACACAGAAGAACTATACAAAAAAAGATTGTAATGATCCAGATAACCACAATGGGGTGATCACTCACCTAGAGGCAGACATCCTGAGCTGTGATGTCAAGCATTACTATAAAGAAAGTTAGAAGAGGTGATGGAATTCTAGCTGAGCTATTTCAAATCCCAAAAGATTATGCTGTTCACGTGCTACACTCAATATGTCAGCAAAATTGGAAAACTCAGCAGTTACCACAGGACTGCAAAAGGTCAGTTTTCATTCCAGTCCCAAAGAAGGGCAATGCCAAAGAATGTACAAACTACCACACAATTGCCCTCATTTCACATGCTATCAAAGGTCATTCTCAAAATCCTCCAACCTAGACTTCAACAGTATGTTAATTGGAACTTCCAAATGTAAAAGCTGGATTTAGAAAAGCAGATGAACAAGAGGTCCAACTACCAACATCCACTGGATCATAGAAAATGCTAGAGAATTCCAGAAAAAAAAAAATCTACTTCTGCTTCTTTGACTATGCTAAAGCCTTTGATTGTGTGGATCACAACAAACTAAAAATTCTTAAAGAGATGGGAATACCAGACCACATTACCTGCCACTGAGAAACCTGTATGCAAGTCAAGAAGCAAAAAACAGAATGAGACATGGGAAAATGGACTGGTTCCAAATTGGGAAAGGAGTACCTCAAGGCTGTATTTTGTCACCCTGCTTATCTAATGTCTACACAGAGTACATCATGGGAAATGCTAGGCTGGTTGAAGCACAAACTGGAATCAAAACTCCTATGTGAAACATCAATAACCTCAGATATGCAGGTGACACCATCCTTATGGCCGAGAGTAAAGAGGAACTAAAGAGCCTCTTGATGAAGGTGAAAGAGGAGAGTGAAAAAGCTGGCTTAAAGCTCAACATTTAGTAAACAAAGATCATGGCAACCAGTCCCATCACTTCATGGCAAATAGATGAGAAAACAATGGAAAGCGTGACAAACTTTATTTTCTTGGGTTCCACAATCACAGCAGATGGTGACTGCAGCCATGAAATTAAAAGATGTTTGCTCTCCCTGGATGAAAAGCTATGACCAACCTAGATATCATATTAAAAAGCAGAGACATTAATTTTGCCTACATAGTCTGTGTAGTCAAACTATGGCTTTTCCAGTAGTCATGTATGGATGTGAGAGCTGGACCATAAAGAAGGCTGAGCACTGAATATTTGATGCTTTTGAATTGTAGTGTTGGGGAATATTTTTGAGAGTCCCGTGGACAGCAAGGAATTCAAACCAGGAATTCAGTCCTGAATATTCATTGGAAGGACTGATGCTGAAGCTGAAACTCCAATACTTTGGCTTCCTGATGGGAAGAGTGACTCATTAGAAAAAACTGTGATGCTGGGAAAGATTGAAGGCAGGATATGGGAATGATAGAGGATGCGATGGTTGAATGGCATCACTGACTCAGTGGACATGATTGTGAGCAAGCTCCAAGAGATGATGAAGGACAGGGAAGCCCAGAGGCCTGCAGTCCATGGGATCACAAAGAGTTGGACACAACTGATTGACTGAAGAACAACAATGCTATGTAAGAAGTTCACATATGAAACATTCAGTTGTATCCCAGTATAATATTATTTACTGAGGTATATTTTGACCAGGTCTCACTTACTTAGTTTGAAAAGCTATTTTCAGAAAAACACAATTTCTAAGTAACTAATTTAGGTAGTTTAAATGATTAAGGATATTTTTCACTTCATTACATATTGGACTCTATAAGGTTGCGTAGGAATCATTTATTTTTTCTCATTAAGATAACAGGGTTGTGATTCTGAGCAATATTTCAGTTAGTTATTCTATTAATACATTTGAATCATAGAAACAATCATGAAAGACTCTTCTCCTGGCTACATAGATATTATAGTCAAATTTATTGCATGTTCTGTTCAAACACACATTTTTATCTTTATCTCCTTTTTCTTCAAAATTTATTTACATGAGATGCCAAATTTCTCACCTAAAATTGTATTCATCTTGTCATCTCACAATATTTATGGAATCAAACTTATTAAGAATAAAGTGCCATATAAATCGATGGTAATGCTGGGCATCTTTTTAGGTGTGCATCACAGTGAGAAGCGCAACTACAGATAGAAGTCCAAGTAGTATAAAATTTAGTATAAAACAAAGCCTCTAAGCGATAATGAAATGTAGTAAAAGTACAGTTACACTGTGTTAAAATGGTCAGGACAGACTTAAATCATGCCACAAAGGAGGCATGATTTAAGCTTGGTTTTGGGTGATTGATCAGCTTTAGATAGAAAGAGAAATGGAGAAACTAACTTTGCATTAGTTACATTAAAACATACACAGGAGAAAACTAGAAAGGCACACTTGAGTACTGCTAAAAAAGAGACCACCCTACTGAAACAAAGGCCCTGTAAATAAAGAAGATAATAAAGTTAAAACAGACACTGGGACAAGAAAATGTCAAGATATTGCTCAATTAACCGCTATGAACTTCATCCTTCTGTCACAGGGCTGTCACTGATAGTTGATGGAAAAAATTGATGTTAATGAACCTAGTTTTAAAATAACTTATCTTGCAATAACATCGAGAATAGATGAGAAAAGGTTTTGAAGATGAGGAAATCCATTAGAAAACTACTGTAATAATTCAGGTATGATATCTAACACAGAATATATATACTTAATACACATTTGTTCAATAAATTAATGGCTGAAATAAAGAAGTGGATAAGTGGAAAAGGAAACACCATTTATTAAGATAGATGAGAAAAAATGATGAACTGACAGAACTGGAGATAGCAAAAGAAGTTATAGAAAAGATTACAAATTCATTTAAGGTGTTTATAGTGTTTATAAAAATAGGGAAGACAAAAATAGTACAGCTTTACTAAAGATGACTAATTTTAATTATATTGAATTTGAGGTAAAAAAAAATCTAGGAAATATTAAAGTACATTCGGACTGTAACATCACAACATACAGATTTTTTTGTCTCATTCACTGAGATATACAAACACTTAGAAAAGTGCATGGAACAAACTAGGCACTCAATATATACTTCTTAAATTAAATTGAAATGTTTAGGCAAATGTGATTTGACTGAAGGTACAAAACACTTTATGTCTGGTGAAATTATGTATGTTATCTACATAAAGAATGGAATAATGTTGAACTTCTACATAAAATTATAGCAATACTATTTTAATAGTGTCCATTTATTGCATTGTGACTTATACCAGAAGTATACGGATTAACTTATTAAATATTATCAATAATATTTGAGCAGAGACTGAATTTATCATGAACCCATACTGAAAAAACATTTGAAAAGTTTACATGAAAAAGAAGGAATTTATGTCTTATACTATGTTGGGAGATTGTGGTTGGTTGTGTGTATAAATTTTCTATTCTATTTTAAAATATTTTGCATTTGCTAGGCATCATCTGTGTCATATGTCTTTTCCTACAGAAGAGTGATATAAACTGAAATGGAGATCAATTAAGAGCACAGAGTATGAGAATTGTGAAGAAGGCTTCTCTTTGCACTATTATTAAATTGAAAATAGCTCAGTGACTGTAACAAATCCTTTTCACATTCACCATATTACTGAAAAAAATGTATAGATGCTCACGGTAGTTGTTTACAGATCTGTGAAACAAAAGCAGAAAGAAAAAGGAAAAAAAGAAAAAGGGATAATTTCACTTCATCAAAAGATAAAAAATATGAGCAAATGGTTTTTTCTTGGTTTTCTCATAATAATTCACATGTGATTTTGAAAATATTCATGAGATCTATAAAATGCAATTACCTCATTTTTATACTTCCTGAAAAGAGAAAAAATCATGAGATCTGATACTGCTACTGCTGTGTTAACTATTCAGATTTAAAATTACATACTATTTTTGCATGATGTTTTATTGATTTTCTCTTGGTTCAACTTCAGTGATTAAATGAGACAAAACATATGGTATTGAAGTTTCTCACTGATGTTTTCATCAAGACTGGATAAAATCCAAATGGTGCAGTATGTTCTGGCTTTCATAAAAGTCCTGCTTTTATGGGATAGTAATTTAGTTATTTATTTTTCTTTCAAGGGCTTATTTCTTTCACTTGTTGCTAATATTGCCATGTAATTACAGAAGTGATTTTTAAAGCCTCACTTCCTCATATATGACAAATAATATATATGATATGTATTTTAACAAAAATTGCTTAAGTCATTGTAGGTTCTAGAAACAATAGTCAAATGGTATTCTAGAGAGACAGAGATGGGAAAAAGAAGAGAAGATTAAGATTAAAAGAAAAAAATGATCATTTAATCAATTTAACTATCAAATAAATACTTGTCATTTGTTTTTGTCTGTAATTTTCTCCTTTCTGAAGATCCTAACTGCATAAGTCATGTAACATAAGAATTTATTGTACTATAAGAATGCTACACAATATTGTGAATCTGTGAATTGTTTCATGTTCCCGAATGAATTTGTCTGGAGGAAGGCAACTTTATGTGCCTGTCAGAGATTTTGAGAATGAATTAAGGATCATTTTAACATCTATGAAATATACTCAATACAAGTCTGAACTGCCAGCTTTCTCAGTTACCTTTCCTTAACTCTCGAGTTGTTCTTTTACTTAATACTAAAAAAAAAAAAAAAGAAGAAGAAGAAAAAGAAGAAGAAGAAGAAGAAGAAGAAATGACCAGACTGCCTTACCTGTCTGCTGAGAAATCTGTATGCAGGTCAAGAAACAACAATTAGAACTGGACATGGAACGACTGGTTCAGAGTTGGGAAAGGAATACAATAAGGCTATCTGTTGTCACCCTGCTTATTTAACTTACATGCAGAGAGCATCATGCAAAATTCTGGGTTGGATGAATCACAAACTGGAATGAAGATTTCTGGGTAAAATATCAACAACCTCACATAGGCAGGTGATATCACTTTAATGGCAGAAAGTGAAGAGCAACTAAAGAGCAGCTTGATGAGGGTGAAAGAGAAGAGTGAAAAAGTTGATTTAAAACTCAACATTCAAAAAACTAAGATCATGGCATCTGATCCATCACTTCAAGGCAAGTAAAAAGGGAAAAGGTAGAGGCAATGACAGATTTTATTTTCCTGGGCTCCAAAATCACTGCGGACAGTGATTGCAGCCATGATATTAAAAGATGCTTGCTCTTTGGAAGGAAAGTTCAACAAACCCAGATAGCATATTAAAAAGCAGAGACATCATTTTGCCTACAAAGTTCTGTATAGTCAAAGCTATGGTTTTTCCAATAGTCATGTATGGATGTGAGAGTTGAACCATAGAGAAGGCTGAGCATTGAAGATTTGATGCTTTGGAACTGTGGTGCTGGAGAAGACTCCTGAAAGCCCCTTGGACCACAAGGAGATCAAACCAGTCAATCTTATAGGAAATCAACCCTGAATATTCATTGGAAGGACTGATGCTGAAGCTCCAATACTCTGGCTACTTGATGCGAAGAGCAGACTCATTAGAAAAGACCCTGATGCTGGGAAAGATTGAAGGCAAGAGGAAAAGGGGGAGGCAGAGGATGAGGTGGTTAGATAGAATCACTAAATCAAGGGGGGCATGAATTTGAGCAGACTCTGGGAGATAGTGGAGGACAGAGGAGCCTGGCGTACTTCAGTCCACTGGGTAAGAGTTGGACACGACTTGGTGACTGAACAACAGCAAAAGAAAATTGTATCCAACTGAAAACATATTACATTGGGAAGCATGTATTTTTTAGAGACAGTGATAGACTGTAGCTACATAGACTGCCCTACACAACTTCATGGATACCATTTAGGCAGTCTGGGATATGAATGATGTACCCTGAAGTTCTATAACACAAGGACTTTAATGGTAAATTCTGATAACTAAGGATCTATTCACAACAGTGAAGTGAAGTGAAGTCGCTCAGTCGTGTCCAACTCTTTGCGACCCCACGGACTGTAGCCTATCAGGCTCTTCTGTCCATGGGATTTTCCAGGCAAGAGTGCTGGAGTAGATTGCCATTTCCTTCTCCAATTCACAACAGTAGTAATTTCTAATGATGTTATTAATGTCAATGAAATTTTAACACATTAAAAAATTATATATCAATAAAAAACTGTTCATGAAAATCCTTTGAATTATTGGAAAAATGATTTCTATTTGTATATGTATGAAAATATTTCCAAAGAAATATAACTTCTTGAAGTAAATTACAGGCTCATAATAGTAAATGTCAGTCAGTTAATCATGAATATAGAAAGTAATACATATTTGTCAAATAGGAAAGTACTTAACACAAGAAATGAAAGGTTTGCAAGAGTTATGGCAGTGAAGATTAGGAAGTTCCAAACAGATTTCACAAAACATCAGTAGTGATTGTAGTCAACTGCCACTGATATTCTCAACAGCATTCAACAGCCTTCAGCAACAAACTGGATAACTCTCAGAGGACAAATGGAAGTTTCTTGCAAAAATTCATAATTAAATCTGCCAAGCCACATGCCTGCTCACAGATATTGGCTAAAAAATAATTACTTCCACTTTTCTCTCATTTCACAAACATTTGCGATTTCCTCTCATTGATGGATAGAACCACACTGGCAGGAGATAATAAGAAATCCAGTTTCTAAAGCCTAATTTCTTTCATGGTTGTGAAAGGTTAGAAAGGAAGATGGTTATATTTTATATAGAAATTCATTTTGAGCCCTTTTTACCTCCTCAAACCTCAATTCACAATTTAGTTTTTCCTCCTAATATTGTTTCTTGTTCTACTGTTAAATTTAAGGCTCTTACAAAAATTATAACATTATACAATTTTATTTTGTCATATCCACCATTTTATTCCTAAATAATAACCAACTTTTGCAATTATTCTCATGAAGGAAAGTTATAATACCTATATAGAGATTTGAAACAGCATGTGTGAAAAACACCTGAAAAAAATTAAAGTTTCTGGACAGATGTTATAAGAATCTTGCAGAAAAAGCTATCAGCATTACAATCCAAATTCTAATTTACTTTACATCAGGCACTTAAATTTATTATCTTTAGGCCATATGTTCCAAATGGAGTTTGGTTCTATATTCATGAATCAGTTGACAATGAATAGTTAAGTTCTGCTAATTCAGAAAGGTGAAGTTGAGTGAGTTAATTTAAATGGCAGAATATTTGTAACTACAAATTCTACATACCATCAGAAAACTTCCCAGAAAGACCTGCCATATGTTTTAAACCATGATGAAAATGGTCTTCTTAAAAAAGCTGCAGCTTTTATGTAGCTTATACTTGAGAATATCTTAGCATTTCCATTAAAATTCTATTTTGAGATTTTTAAACTTGGCTTCAAAAATTCATTGTATGTTAAAATTTAACATGTGAAATATAAGTGAATATTATTTAACTGAATATTTTAAATTAAATGTTTTCCACATTTTATAGTTATTTAATACCTTAGCAGTATGTTTAGATTTGAATTATAAAAATAAATTTGTGCTACATGGACAACTGGCTGTGACTCATTTAGGTGTGCTAACAAGCTGTCCAAGCAAGTATACCAGTCACAATCTACGTGAACAATGATTTGTTGCTGAAGAGAGTAAAAATGCCAACAGGTAGAAAAACTGGGGGTGGAAGGTAGTAGCCTTTGTTTTTCTTTTATAAATTAATTAATTTGTTTTAATTGGAGGATAATTACTTTACAATATTGTGATGGTTTTTGCCATACATCGACATGAATAATCCATGGGTGCACATGTGTCCCCACCATCCTTTGACTTTTGAATGGTTCTTAACTCATTTTCACATTACCTTAGTTCACAGAATAAACATTCAAGCCTTATTGTAGGCCAAGTTCTTTGCTAAAAGAAAAGAAGACATAAAATAAGTTTCTTGTTCTCAAAAACTTGTAGTTCCAAGAGTAAAGCTGATAGAAGTGAAATAATCCTAATAGCATGAGATAAGTGCTGATAAAGTCAGATGCAGTATGCATGTATATCAGATGAAATGTTTGGGAAGGCTTCTTAGAGGACATAATAAAATAGGTTTTAAAAAAATAAGTTGAGCATATGAATAAAATGAAATAATATTCCAATAGCAAGAAGACCACATTCAAACAAGTTGTGGAAACAAGAAATGATTTAGTTTGGAAAAATCTAAAACTATAGTAGTTACCTATAGAGAA
Organism: Ovis aries; assembly: GCF_016772045.2. NCBI lineage: Eukaryota > Metazoa > Chordata > Mammalia > Artiodactyla > Bovidae > Ovis > Ovis aries. The sequence continues at coordinate 168,584,052 of NC_056054.1, read as the reverse complement.
AGAAGGTTATACCCAGAAAAGTCAGAAAGACTTTCTCCTAAATCATATGGGAATCTGTCACAGAATTTTAAGTAGATAACTGGTAGAAATAGTTTTGAATAGGAGAGGGATTATTCTGGTAGCCATGTGAAGGACAGTAAGATTGTAACCAGTGAGATCAATTAGGAAGTTATTTAATAATCCTAAAGAAATAGTCCAGAATTTCCTAGTTACGCAATCTTCGGAAAGTTAGTTGGGATCTTAATTGACCTTTGTGAGCCTTGGTTTCATCAGTATTATGTAAGTTTAATATTTATATTAGTATTCTGTAACTTTAACAACAATAACAATGACAGTGTGAGCCATATGACCTGCCAAAGGTTGATACAAGGATTAGATTAGAAAATTTATGTGACAGCAGTGAGCACTGTGCCCTCACAGGAGCTAAACATGCTTGCCCTTATCTTTCATTCCACGGTTCCAGGTGCATAAACACTTGCAGATGGATTTTTGAGCTGTTAGATATTTTGTTTGTGATCATTTGGGATCCAGGCAGAAGAGGGTGACAAGTGATAGATACCTACATCTTCTCTAGAGAAGAGCTTCTCATAGTTTATGTTAAAAAAAAAAAAATCACCTGAGTATTTTGGTTAAAATGCAGATTCAGAGTGAGCAGATCTTGAATTAGGTCTACTATGATGTATTTCTAAAATTTAAAAAAAAAAAAAAAAGACTCCTGACGTTGATGCTTCTGGTCCATTAACTACCTTTTGAGTTAAAAAGCTTTAAGAAATGCCTGTAATTTTGACCATGCTCCCAGCAGTTGGAGAGGTAAATTTTAAAAAGCAAATGCTGGAGATACAGAATTACCTATACCAGCTAAAATATTCCTGGGACTCATTTTGTAGTTCAAATTCTATTTTCCATAACAAATTTTCATTTTTTTCTTTAAATATATAGATAGCACATACATTAATTCTATGCTTTCATTACATACTACTTTATTTCTGGATTGAGAAGACTTTCACTGCTTATTTATATTTTAAAATCACTCTCTCAAATGAAACATTCCAAAGTACATTATCACAACACACTCAGGGCCCCTCAGCATACTGACTTCTGTGGAAGCAAGGGGTATCAGGCAAAATTTGAGGATGAAAAAGTCCAAGTGTCAGAACTGGGGAAAAAGATAATGTATTCTGCTACTTTTTCATAGACTTGGTCAACAGCATGGAATTTCATGTAGCAAGACTAAGAGGTATTTCCTGGAGTAAAAAAAGTGTCCTGTTGGCAGCTGAAAGGAAAAGTGACTTTCAATTACCTTTGATTCAGAGTCAATGTAAAGAAAAGGACTTTGACTTTGAGCTATGTGATGAGTTTGGTTATTGAGCACTCTGATTGTTTCAATTTCTAGGGAGTTAAGAAATAGATATCATATAATGATTAAGGCTATATCAAAATTGTATTGGCTCAAAAATGTATTATATACAGCTGTGCAACATAGAGGTTAAACATACCTCAACATTTTCTTTTACTTGGATTAGAAATATTTCAAAGATACGTATATATAATTATATAATATTATGAAGCAAAATTAGTAAAAAAAAAAAAAAAAGAGGCTTCGCTTTTCAAACAAAAGTCAATGCTTTAGAAATGACCTCAAAATTTGATTACAGCTGTTCTACATTTAAATGTATTTTAGTTTTTAATATTTAATGTGATTTGTATAAAGGCATAGGAAATCTATAAGGGTAAAAGACAGGGAAGCCTGTTGTGTGACAGTCCATGGGGTTGCAAAGAGTTGGACATGACTGAGAAACTGAACTGAAATGAACTGAACTGAAAAGACAGAAGTACAGTGTTCCTTGCTGAACAGAGTATTAGCATCACTTTGTTAATGAGATTTACACAGGAGAATATTTCAGTCAATACAGAAAAAGCCAAAATACATCTCCATTTTTGTTTCAGAATGACAATTCTCTATAACACAATAGATTTCAGAAGCATATTTTAAATTTCATCAGTACCTAAAATGAAACCTGACAATACAGAGAATGACTAATCAGGTAACTAGGCACCTTTTGATATCATCCAGGGTCATTTAATACATCATCCAAACTTACTCAAATTCTATTTAAAAATGTATTGCAAAATCTAGTTTAAAGTCTCTTTTTCATGCTTTATTTATGATAGAGATTGAAAAGTTATTAGTTGCAAACAAAAGAAATTTAATGTTTAGAGTAAACAAAATGCCATTTCTGGAAAAACTGCCCTTTTTTTTTTTTTTTCCTTCATACATCTGTGCTTTTGTAAAATAAAAGCTAGTTATCATGGCAACTGGAGAATCACATGTACCATCTCAGAGCTAAGATACACTTTGTTTGAAAAATATTATGTTCATTGTTTATTTGAATATGTGTCTAGTCAAGGCTATGGTTTTTCCAGTGATCATGTATGAATGTGAGACTTGGACTGTGAAGAAAGCTGAGCACCGAAGAATTGATGCTTCTGAACTGTGGTGTTGGAGAAGACTCTTGAGTGTCCCTTGGACTGCAAGGAGATCCAACCAGTCAATTCTGAAGGAGATCAGCCCTGGGATTTCTTTGGAAGGAATGATGCTAAAGCTGGAACTCCAGTACTTTGGCCACCTCATGCGAAGAGTTGACTCATTGGAAAAGACTCTGATGCTGGGAGGGATTGGGGGTAGGAGGAGAAGGGGACAACAGAGGATGAGATGACTGGATGGCATCACTGACTCGATGGACGTGAGTCAGTGAACTCCGGGAGTTGGTGATGGACAGGGAGGCCCGGCGTGCTGGGATTCATGGGGTCACAAAGAGTTGGATACCACTGAGCAACTGAACTGAACTGAACTGAACTGAACTGAATATTAAATCAGAGGATAAAATATTTTATAGGTACCATATGATAAAACTATTGAATAATTTGTCTGTTTTGCATAATTAATTTACTGTTATTTAAGCAATATATTTAATAGTAGCAGTGAAGAAAACCCTGATACACAAAAATAAATTGAAGGAGATTAAAAATGTAACATTCTACTTTGACAAAGGAGGCAAGAATATAAAATGGGAAACAGTCTCCAGTAAATTTTGCTGGGAAAGTTGCACAGCAGTGTGTAAATTGGTGAAGTTAGAACACACCTTCATACCATGCACAAAAATAAACTCAAAGTGACTTAAAGCCCTAAACATAAGTCATAACACCATCAAATCCTTGAAGAGAATATAGGCAAAATATTCTCTGACATAAATTATAGCAATGGTCAAAGGTCAGTCCCCCAAAGCAATAGAAATGAAAATGAAAATAAATGGGACCTACTCAAACTTAGAAGTTTTACACGGCAAAGAAATCATAAACAATAAAAACCAAAAAGACAACCTATGTAATGGAAGAAAGTATTTGCAAATGAACAGATAAGGACTTAATCTCCAAAATATATAAATAACTCATACAACTCAACATCACAAATAAAAACAGACCAATCAAAAAGTGGGCAAAAGACCTTAATAGACATTTCTCCAAAGAAGACATAAAGATGGCCAGTAGGCACATGAACAGATGCCCAATACCACTAATTATTAGAGAAATGTAAACCAAAACTACAATGAGGTAACCACCTCACACAATATCATATATGAAATGAATCGCCAGTCCAGGTTCGATGCATGATACTGCATGCTTGGGGCTGGTGCACTGAGACGACCCAGAGGGATGGTGCAGGGAGGGAGGAGGGAGGTGGGTCAGGATGGGGAACACGTGTATACCTGTGGTGGATTCATGTTGATGTATGGCAAAACCAATACAATATTGTAAAGTAATTAACCTCCAATTAAAATAAATAAATTTATGTTTAAAAAAAAAGTCTATAAATAACAAGAACTGGAGAAACCCTCTTACATTGTTGGTGAGAATGTAATTTGGTACAGACATTATGGAGAACAGGATGGAGGCTCCTCAGAAAACTAAAATTAGAATTGTCATATGATCCAGCAATCCCACTCCTGGGAATATACCCAGATAAAACTAAAATTCAAAAAGATGCATACGCCCCTATATGTATAGAAACAGTGTTCACAGTAACCAAAACATGGAAATAATAAACAGATGAATGGATAAAGAAGATGTGGTACATAAATACAGTGGAATAGTACTTAGCCATAAAAAAGAATGAAATATTGCCATTTGTAGAAACATGAATGCAACTAGAGATGATCATAGTAAGAAAGAGAAAGACAAATACTATATGATACCACTTATATGTGGAATCTAAAATACAGCACAAATGAAACTATATACAAAACAGAAATAGACTCAAAGACATAGGGAAAAGATTTGTGGTTGCCAAGGGTAGGGGGAGGATTGGAGGATGGACTGGGAGTTTAGAGTTGGTAAATGCACTTTGGGTCCTAATGTATAGTTCAGGGAAGTCTACTTAATATCTTGTGATTAAACCATAATGGAAAAGGATACAAAGAGAATGTACATATGTGTATAACAGTCACTTTGCTGAACAGTAGACCTGGTACAACATTGTAAATCAACCATAATTCAATTTAAAAATATAAGAAAAATAACATTCTAGATAAATCACAAGACAACTGAAGGATTCTACTTTCAGTAAAGAGTATAAGTAATTTTCCTAAATATATTCAAACTATAATATGTAAAGTTACTAAGGAACAATTATAAGTAAAATAATAACAACAGCAAAACAGCATCAATATACACTACAAAACTGCTACATGTTTTACCATCATTCTATTATTCCAGGCATTTTATGTGACAACTTAAACCAGTAAACATAAAGTAGAAAGTTATGGAATCAACTTCAAATTTTTAGGAGGGATAGGGTAATTCTGGCTCTGGGGATGGCTAAACCATGGTCCAGAATGCCAAGAGACTATTAATTTTTAATTTTCTTTTTGATCGATAAAGCAGGGTGCACCATCTATGACATTCACATCTTTTTAATTTTTTTACTATCACTTTTTACCTAAAACATAAACACTTGACAGCCACAGATGATTCTCATGGACCAACAGGTTCGCCCACATTTGTAGGACCCACGCCAGTCCTACAGCCTCCTGCTCCAACTCTAACAGCATAAGCATGTGACCCTCACACAAGGGGTCTTTTAATTTTGGGATGATAAAGCTGCTTATGTCCTCCACAAATTCCATGTACACCCAACCCACACCTACCATGAACCTGTAACTCCCAGCACCTTGGTGTCCCTGGCCAGTTTGATTGACTACATGAAGCTCATTTTCATGATGGTGGCATGGGAGAGGTTAAGTGGAGTTATAGTCTATTTTAAAACTAGAGAGAAAGGGAAATTTCCTTTCAGAAGGAAGAACAATCCTTTGAGAAACATCTTATTTATGGTATCTGTTCTCATTTAGTCACAATAAAAAAAAATTAAAAAAAAAAACTGAAATGGAATAGCCATGACATCTAGAATTATATTGTGATGAACAGCTATAACCCTGAATCCAGTATGTATATTCGTTAATTACCCAGAAATCAAATACTGGATTCATCTTCTCTGAATTAAGTCATTCTCATTGTACAGGAATATTGCTTGCATATCTCATATTCATTAAGGCCTATGTATCTTTCATGCAGACTTTCTTTCCTTATCAGGAGAGATGTGTTCCCTTGCTTTGTAGCAGCAGGGTGCCTGCCTCCATCCTCATTTCCATAGGTTTTCTTTACCATGCCTTAGGAGTGACTTATAATTTCAACATTTCAAAATAAATGAACAATGGGAGGTTTTGTGAAATAATTGGGTGTGTCTTGCTAGGAGAGCATAGAAAAAGGATATTGATGGCCAGGAAATAGAGCCCAAAGTCTTTTATCCTTGCATCCCCTGAAATCTTTATGAATAACAAAGGGCTGTAAGTATTTGAATTGGGGAGAAGAAAAGAAAATCAACCTTTGTTATGTTTGTAGAAGTAGAGGCATTTTTCATCATTGTCTTCCTCTCTTCAGCTTTGCCTTTATCTTGTCTTTGTTTCTGTCTGCCTCTTCAAGGAGGTATACATCAAAAAAAAATTCAGGGGGCTATAAATCCACAATGTGAGGATTTCCTCAAGATATATTTAGGATCGACAACCCAAACAAGTTAAATGACACCAAATAATTAAGTTAAAAAGCCCTTTGTCATATAGCTAATATATATACTTGTACAAATTAAAATTAAGTGCTTTGCCAGACCAAGTGTCTTCATATGTGAACCTTAGATACCCCAAGTCAAACAATTAAGAATATAAACATTTATAAATCCTATTCATTTGACAGGACTTGAGCAATATCATTAACATGTTTGTGACCAGCACTGTAATTTATATGCATTGAGTAATGATGTTCCAGAGGCCATGCCAAGCACTTTTCATATATTATTTCATTTAATTGACAAGAAACTCCACAGGGGTAGTTACTATGATTGCCCATGTTTCCTAGTTAAGGAACTACTGAAGATGTTAGATCAATTGCCTCAGAATATAGTTTAAATCTGCATGTGTGAGTTATGCAAAATTATCTCGAGTGCTATCTGTCTTTGGAAGATGGAAAATTATTTGTGATAATATGAAAATCTGTTTGATATGAAAAAGTGGTGGAAGTGGATGAAATCCAAGTAGGTCCTTAACCGGTGTGAATGCAGGATGATATACCACTTCTTAATTCTGACCCCTCTGTACTCAGTGATACTCAACTTAGTAATTGAAATAGTGCAGTTATAACTACCCTCTTCTACCTGCAATAAAATTGCTAGAAATTCTCTTTGTTTATTGTAAAGTAAAATAAAATAAAAAATAAAATTAAAAAAATATTTTAAAAAATTCACAAGAAAAGTTAATGCATGAATGTCGGCTAATGTCAATTACAATAACCAGTGCCCTTCTCTATCGACTGGCACTTTTCCTCAAACTCCAAATAGAAAATGCTATGTCCTTAATATAGAACTCTCATCAAGTGTTTCAGGCTGCATAAACACTGTTTTTGTTATTTCATAACACTCGTATATTTGTTTTAGTGAAAGAATCCCAGGAATTATTTGTACTTATCCAATCCAATTTTCCAATCAGTTTTTAATTTAACTTTCTATTTTGTATTAAGGTATAGCTGATTAACCATGTTGTGATAGTTTAGGTGAAATGCAAACACACACAGGAATCAGCCATATATACACATGTATCCATTCTCCACCAAACTCCCCTCTCATCCATGTTGCCATGTAACAGAGCAGATTTCTATGTGCTATATATACACAATAGGTCCTTGTTGGATCTATCTACTTTAAATATAGCAATCAAAGCAGTTTATTTACATATAGCATAAATTCAAGGTGCCTCTCAGGTGGCTCAGTGGTAAAGAATTCACATGCCAAACAGGAGACATAGGTTCAGTCCCTGGATCATGAATATCTCCTGGAGGTGGAAATGGCAACCCACTCTAGTATTCTTGCCTGGAGAAACCCAAGGACAGAAGCGTCTGGTGGGCTACTGTCCATGAAATGCAAAGAGTTGGACGTGACTTAATAATTAAAGAAAAACAACACAAACTCAAAGCGATATTAAAAGCTATCTTTTTTAAAATAGGGAGACATGATTCAAATACTTGCAAAATTCTGGATAAGTCTTAAAGTAAAAGTCTTTCAGAGCCTTTAATATGTTAACTCACCATTAGTTTCCAAATAAACAAATAGACAAACCTAAGTTGCTGAATTTCACAAAGTAAGTTAATCATGGATCTCATTAGCCTCCCTTTTATTCTCATGGGATCTTTTATAGGACTGATATTCCTTGAAACGTATTTTGGGAAACATAGCTGTATGCATACTAATGTAAATATTGTTTCCCAAAAAAACTTTGAAATAGTTTTCCTTTGCTCATACAATTTCTCCATACCTCAAATATCCTTTTGCTCTCTTCCTTTTCCAATTATACCTGAACTTCTACTCACTCTTTAAGGCTTAGATCAACTATCACATTTTCTATCAAATTGTATTTAACTTCTCTGGGCAAAAATAATGCTTAGAACATTTTGAATATGTCTATTTTGACTTGTTTTTATAAAACTTTCTCATCAAATAAATGATAGTTCCATGAGGAGAGAAGGCATTTTTATCTGTTTTAATTGCATTTTTAGTTTTCTATTCATAGGCAAGGTTTTCCAGCAGAGAGTACTATAATCCAGCACTGAAGCAGTACTTTGAAGTGAGAACTGTGTTAAGAGAGATTATGGTGGAGTAACTGGTTAGAAAGTGATCACTGTCATACAAGTGAGAAGTGCTGTTGGTCCAAATAAGTGTTATAACATTGAAAGAAAGTGAAAGCGAAGTTCGCGCAGTTGTCTCCGACTCTTTGTAATTCCATGGAATATATAGTTCATGGAATTCTCCAGGCCAGAATACTGGAGTGAGTAGCCTTTCCCTTTTACAGGGGATTTCCAACCCAGGGATCAAACCCAGGTCTCCCACATTTCAGGTGGATTCTTTACCACCTGAGCCACAAGGGAAGCCCAAGAATACTAGAGTGAGTAGCCTACCCCTTCTAGAGCAGATCTTCCTGATCCAGGAATTGAACTGGGGTCTCTTGCATTTTTTACCAACTGAGCTATAAGGAAAGCCTGTCATAACATTAGGAATGGGAAACAGGAATAAAATGTGATTTGATAGATACCTGAGCCAGCTCACTGGTAGATTATGAAAATGGGAAAATGATCTGATGGCAGAGGATATAGGAAATGGAGGTGCGAAAGATGACATGATGTTTCCTAGCTGGCATCCTGAAATTTATTAGTACCATGGAGTAAAGTTAGTAAAATAATGATTGTGTATCATCACATATAGGAGACTAAGGCCTTTAGAAGAGATATAAGGAAAGAGGAAGAGTTGTGAGTAGTAGAGATTTATATTTCCACATGTACTCTAAGCAGTGGTTAAGAACATCTCAAAAAGGATACCTCTCTCACAATTTTTCTAAGAGCAGTCCAGGGGTATCCAGAAATAACTGAGAAGTTAATGCAAACGTAGTGATTACAATTATTATAATTCTGTTCAAGGTTTTACATTTAAGCCGTATATGTTGTTTTCTAATCTATGTTTTGTATTTGTTCATATAGATGATCACAAAATAATTAAATAAAGACACTATTTCTGCCCAGAGTGAATAATTAGAATTCTAATCATGCTTCTATAAATTTACAAAACATTTACTTCAGTTTAATCTTAAATTTGTAGAGTTTATCTTATTTTCCTACCTCTAAGAATGGAGCTAGTCTGCATGTGTGCCCTTGAGATCACAAAAGGTCAGAACACATCCAGCTCCGATTCCACCCTCAAAACCAATTCTTCACTGAAAATAGACTGAAATCTAGATGAAGCTGAAGTCTTTGAGCTGTTGCCTGAAGCATGCATTCCTGCTCTCCAGCTTTGGAAAGCAGCTTTCAAAATGCATGTGGCCTGTGTACATGTATGTATGGTATGTGCAAGAAGCAAAGGGCATGTAACTTTAGAGCAGTGTGACTCTGATAATGCTGAGCCTCTCCTTTAATGCCTTGGCCATGTCTAAACATGAGACATCATAGCAGCCAGGAAATTACAGTAAGTCTCGTGAAGAAGCATGCTATCTCTTATCACAGACTGAAATGGTTGTAACAGAAAACTCACTCTAATGTGTAGAAAAATCTTTCAATGCTATCTTGTTTAACTCCTGTCATAATTTCTGCTAGAGAACTCAAAAAAATGCATGCTCATAGGCAAATTTAATTCAGGTAATCAAAAGAAAAACTTTAAAATATATCCGAATGAATTACTAATTAAATATTGCAACTATTTTCCTCTATATTCTCTTAATTATTTTTTATGTACATTTGGTTGTCATTATTTTTTGCATATTTCTTCCCATGGCTATGTTCAAGTATCCATTGATTCCTAGGATTGATATATTTTTAATATGCACATTAATTTTTAGTAACAAAAAATGAGAGAATATCCATTCATATTTTTAAAGATACTGACTCTGTTGGTTAGTAAAAGAAAACAATGCTTAGATTGTATATATAAATGATTCTTAGCATTATTTATTTTATTTTCATTTACACATGATCATAAAACAAGAATAAACTGAAGATATTACACACAATAATCATTTTAAAAATATTAATTTCATGAGGTTGTGTTGTAAAAATGAGCCTTAATGAGGTAGACCTGAACTTGTGCATATTCACTTTTTCCCTTAGAAAATAATCTTTACAGGAGTCTGAATGAATTTAAGGACCAAAACTGATGCATTTTTAAGGTATAGACTGAACTGCAATAAACTCAACTTTTAAACTAAACAAAGAAAATGAAAGTACTCAGATGTAATTAATGTACTAACCTCTCAGTATATTTTGAATGAGAGGAAGTAGCAGTCAACTTGTGAGTGTTTTGAATTGGAGGCTCAAGAATTAGACTTGTTTTATAGAGATATGTACAGATTTTCAAGCAGGGCCTAACATGAACAAAATACCATTTGAGGAAGATTAATAAGGCAATGTATTATGCAGTGGATTGCATTACCAAGAGTCTTGAGGGAGGCAGTTCAATTAGCAGATAATTGTAATAGCCTTGGGATTATCTGATGGTGGCCTTGATTAAAGTAGAAGAGGGTGGGTCTGGAAGAGAGTTAAGGACAGTTATGTAAAACTCCATGGAGGAAAACTGGCAGGCCTTGATAAATGACTAGAAAAGAGAGCATGGGTGTGGGAGGAATGAAACATAGGTCAACTGATTTATCATCAATTGAGCCGTATCCTGATGTAGGAGTTTTGGAGGAACAAATTCAAATGTGTGACACAATAATTGTTCTTTAGTGGAATTATGATGTGTGTAGGGAAAAAGCTCATGGCAAAGAAATGAAGATGTCAGGTGTGAATTGGGTGGGGGCGGGTAATGCGACAAAAACTTACCCTTCTTGAGAAAATATTTCAACAAAGTCTTGCTACTTGAGCATTGACTTTATCTCTCAGTCTACACCAGTGATCAGGCGATGTACATTACTCCAAATTTACAGAGCAACTCCAGTTCCACATGCTAGTGATATGCTCTGTAGGAACAGAAAATGTTCAGTCCTCATCTTCATTTTTCTCTGGAGGGGAGGAAAATTCTACCCTGGAGTAAAGATTTTGGAGGTGCCTTTCAACTCTTTTTCCACAGACTTTTCTGAATTCTTACCTTGAGAGCAAAAGTGATTTACCTGATTGTTAGAGAAAAGGGAAAACATCTTTGGGCTCAATCCCTTTATAATTTTCTGTTTTTGAAGCAGCCTGCTCTTCAATTAGACTCCTCCTCCTCTCCTTTGCAGTAACTAACAGGTCCCTAAATGAAAGAAAGCTCTGCATTAACTCAATTTTGCCTGTAACCAAGCAGGTATGATTAATAAAGGACATGGGGAGTACCAGTCTGTTGTGTCAGTAATTCTAGTCTCTTTCTGGTATCAGCTTTACAACTAATAAAATTAATATTTTGATCTCCTTATCTGACTCCATTGCGCATTTCTGTTGATTTAGAATTTGGGAGGAAACCCCTGCCCCCAGTACACACACACAAACACACACATACAATTATTAAAGATTCCTTTCTCAGACTTCTATAAGATCATCTAATGTAGCCAAAAGTTACCATTTTGAGTCTTTTTACTTATTACCAAGAGTAACCACTTCTAGTATCCTGCTTATTGACCAAGTCCTCTTACATGACTTGCCATCTACATAGAATTTCTTATGATCATATTTTTTATTCCCTAGGTTTTCCTGTACATAGTATTTGTACAGAAGGATAAGTCACAAAACCTAAAAATAAATTAAGTGCTATAGACATTTGGAAAGGGGGAACTAATGAGTTCAGAAGTATCTGGGGATGCCTTGTAAAGGTAAGGGAATTGATGTGGGGCTTAAGTACATTTCATAAATAAATAAACCATGAGTGGAAGGGATATAATTTTAGATACAAAAATTCACAGCAGGTAAAATATGAAATAAACTAAAAAGAAGCATGGTATATTTATGGAAAACATAAGGATTTAGAAGACAGAAGATATTGGAGTTAGTTTGCATTTACTTAAATTATAAATATACTTAAAACACAACAGATTAATTTCACATTGTGTAGCATAAAAAGCAATTCTCAATATTCCAAGTATTTGTACAGGGTTAGGGTTAGCGTTAGTACAGGGTTAGCATTCCTGTACTTTTTTTTGTCATCTTATGATGTTTTGGGATTCCCTGCTGGCTCATACGGTAAAGCATCTGCCTGCAATGTGTGAGACCCAGGTTCAATCCTTGGGTCGGGAAGATCCTATAGAGAAGGAAATGGCAACCCACTCCAGTACTCTTCCTAGAAAATTCCCTGGATGGAGGAGCCTGGTAGGCTATAGTCCATGGGGTCCCAAAGAGTTGGACACGACTGAGCAACTTCATTTTATGCTGTTTTGTCAAGGGCTTATCACTATTAATGGCCAACAGACTGAACAGAAGTGACATATGCCACTTTTAGCCCAAGGTAGATTAAAGACTGATATGTCTCTTCTATGACTACTTTTCCACGGCATGTGGGCCAAGTGTTAAAATAGAAGCATTACAAAATATAAGAGTATTTATCTGTTCACCAGATGGAGGAAAACTCTGGCCACCTACAATGTATAATATGTGATTAAGAAATAAACTTTGCTATGATAAGCAACTGAGATTGATTGAGATAGATAATATTGCCTAAACATAACAAATATAAATTGCTAAGGAATTTAGAGTAACGGTAGGCTGAATATTCATTGGAAGGACTGATGCTGAAGCTAAAACTCCAATACTTTGGTACCTGATGTGAAGAACTGACTCATTTGAAAAGACCCTGATGCTGGAAAAGATTGAACACAGGAGGAGAAGGGGACGACAGATGATGAGATGGTTGGATGGCATCACCAAGTCAATGGACATGAGTTTGAGTAAACTCTGGGAGTTGGTGATGGACAGGGAGGCCTGGTGTGCTGCAGCCCATGGTGTCACAAAGAGTCAGAAACAACTGAGTGACTGAACTGAAATGAACTGAGGCTGAATTACGTTATTCAAGTCATTTCCTGGCCATAAATTAGCAAAAATAAGGAGCCTCTAACTCAAGAAATAGTCTAGCTATGGTTTAAGTCTCTTGCAGAGTGCTGAGAAAATATGTGCTGTGTGAATATATTCTAGAAGCTAATCCTGCTACTAGACCACACTAGGAATGTGACGTTATCTGACCAATCTTGTGGGATACATTTACAAAGCACCTGGTGTCTTCTATTGGAACTGGGGAAAAAGAAGTCTATGAGAATTAATTCAATAACCTCTCTTATTCCATATCATATAGGTAGTTAGAGCAGTAACACAAAAACAACCAAAAAGTTAGCACTAACCAAGTAATGTCAAATGGGTCTTCTGTGTGCTTGTATCTGTTGTACCTTATGAAAAACGTTAGGATTGAAGTTAGTCTTTGAAGGAGACATTTTAGGTATTTTAAAGAAATGGGGGAAGAATTGCAAAGAAAAAAAAAAAAGGATTCAAGAATAGGAGAGACTGACTTTAAAGAACTGTGACTAGAACAATTCGGCTGGCATGTATGAATGCTCCGAAGGAATAGAGAAATCAAATACTTAAGTGAGATTCTGAGGTCAGAATTTGGTAAATATTTGCAGTTTGAACTCTGTTTGAAAATAGAGACATTTAAAATATGTTAATGCAAGGGTTTACACATGCTGTTACTCTGGATTCTTATCAACTGCAGGAGATTTCTATTTCCCATCCTTGGAAAAGTGATATAGGAATATGTTGCAGTAAAGTCCTACTTATATCAATGGCTACATCATTCAGACAGAAAATCAATATAGAAACTCAGATCTTACAAGACACATTATACCAAATTGAATTGACAGATACTTAAAGTATTGCATCCAAAGAACAGAAAACACATTCTTCGCAAGTGTACAAGAAACAATTAAATTATCAATGGCATTTTTCACAGAACTAGAACAACATCAACAACAACAACAACAAAATTTAATTTGTATCGAAACACAAAAGACCCCAGATAGCCAAAGCAATCTTGAGAAAGAAAAATGAAGCTGGAGGAATCAGGCTTCCAGTCTTCAGACTATACTACAAAGACACAGTGATCAAACAGTATGGTACTGGCACAAAACCAAATATGGATCAATGGAACAGGATAGAAAGCCCAGAAACAAACCTATGTGCCTATGGTAAATTAAACTACAACAAGGGAGGCAAGAACATACAGTGTAGAAAAGCCAGTCTCGTCAATAAACAATGCTGATAACACTGGAGAGCTACAGGTAAAAGAATGAAATTAGAACATTCTCTAACATCATGCATTAAAAAATAAACTCAAAATGGATTTAAGACCTAAATATAAAACCACACGCAATAAAACTCTTGAAGGAAAACATAAGCAGAGCACTATTTGACATAAGTCACAGCAATATCTTTTTGGATTTGTCTCCTAAAGTAATGGAAATAAAAACCAAAATAAACAAGTGGTCCCAACAAATCTTAAGTTTTTGCACAGCAAAGGAAACATTAAAAGACAACCTACAGTAGTGTAGCTGAGAGAACTGTCTAGGGACTACATGATGAAACTCTGGGTAGGCCCCCAGGAATAAACCAGAACTGGGCTACAGAAGAGGTCTATGAGGACACTTTAGTTCAGTTCAGTCACTCAGTTGTGTCCAACTCTTTGCGACCCCATGGACTGTAACACACCAGGCCTCCCTGTCCATCACCAACTCCCAGAGTTTAGTCAAATTCATGTTCATTGAGTCGGTGAACAGTATGAGGACACTAACACTACCTAATTTTGTGCCTATCTACCATTTCTGTACCAGGAAATCAACATAACTGCCACCACTGCATTTTTTGCATTTGCACCAGTTCTGTTTCAGAAAGACCCCTTGCATTCACCTATGCTTTGAAAACCAAACGTCTCTACTACCTTCTTAACTGAAATGTACATGGTGTTTGAACCCTCACATTTCTTACTCAAGAGTTAACATTTTACCATGGTGAGTGTGACTGGTGGATTTAGGGTTATATGCCCATGCCCTAGAGGTATAGAAAGCTGGAAAAGCTATTTTCAGATTTTAAGAAAGTTATTACTTAGAGATAGGAAAAAAATAAAAGAACTCTGTATAAAGGGGTCTGAGGCTGAATCCTACAAGAGTCCCTCATATAGGTTATAATGCACTCTAATTAATCTCATGGAGTTAATAAATAATAAAGGAAAAGAGGCAAAATGCATATTAGTGTAAAAAGGGACTGTTGTAGTAGTAGTCTACTCAAAAAGCAACATGATCCTAAAGATACTGCCTGAGAGAAAATATAGACGATGCTAAGTAAAGGCATTTAGAAGGTTTAACAGGGACTTGAACACTTATTTGACTACAGATGGAACCTGGAAGAATGCAGCATTTGTACCCCTAAGAGTTTGAGCATGTGTATATAAGAGATAATGGGGCTTTCCAAGTGGTACAGTGGTAAAGAATCTGCCTGCTACTTCAGGAGACATGGGTTCAATTCCTGAGTCAGGAAGATCCCCTGGAATAGGAAATGGCAACCCCCCTCTAGTATTCTTGCCTTGAGAATTCCATGGACATAGGAGCCTGGTGGGTTAGTCAATGGGGTCACAAAGAATCGGACATGCCTGAGCATGCACAGACGCACATATAAAAGATGACAGTATGATGAAAGCTAATTGATAATTAAGGAGGAGAAGCTAATTTGGAAAAAGAGGTATTGATTTTTCAGATTTATTGTGTTGGAGATACAGTAATACATGCAAATTATAAAATAAGTAAGTTCAAGAAGATCATGGTAATTGTAAAGAAAACCATTATTTTGATTAAATGAGTGTCTCAAATAAGATTAAGTTTAAGGAGGCTGAAGAAACAGGATGCCATTTAGTTTTAGCTGAGTAAACAAGGGTCTTTACCTATTTGATTTTAGGGATTCATTGCAGTGTTGTGTTGACATATTGTTCTCTAATTCCACTGTGGCAAAACCACAGGAAATCAGTTCATTGGGAAGAGTATGAGGGCTGTTAGGCATGGGGGTGGACTACTCAGCTAGACTATGAGATATCTTCTGAAGATTTCTGCATATGAGATAGGACGTCTAATGGTCTGGTTTTATTTTGAAGCCATAAAATTTGAAGTCAGAGGATGAGAGACAATAAGTTATTAAAATCATCTACTATATTGTAGCTCTATAATTCTTTTAAAAGATTGCCCAGTTTTCATGAAATTGCATGTGCAGTTTAAGAAAGCCAGTTCTTCACTAATGTACAAGAAATCTCATGACTACCTAGAAAACTCTACCTTAAACCACAAACCTCTTCTTAATGAAAAATGATTAAAAGCGTTCTCCAAGGGTAAGAGAGAAAACTCTGTTTCCTACTAGTTTATATGTAATTCTTGTCAAATATAATTGGTTTCTCAATCATAATGAGCCTAATACAGCAACAAAAGATACTACTCTTGTTATTGACTGTTAGAGAATTGACCCCTTAAGTCCAATACTATTCTCAATTTAAATTCACAGGTGACTTGTTTAATTACATAAGATACAGTTATTGTATTCATTATCTTTGGTTCTTGGTTAACCAAGAATACAGAAACAAAGCAGAAAAAAAAATGTACTTTTTAAAACAGCTGTTCTCTAGTAACTTGGGAATGTTTATATCACCATTCTAGGGAATACAGAGAAGTAATAGTTAATAGTTGATTTAAAGTTCTGCCACTGCAAAAACTACAGCAATAATATGTTGCATTAAAAGTAAAAAATGACTAGATGCTTTGTGCTTTTGAAAAGAAAATAAGTAATTATGTATATGAAGGCATCTAAGATAAAATTTCCCAAGAGACATATGGCTTTAAAGAAGAGCGAGCTGACAGACAACTCTTTTCACAAACTTAAGCTGAATAAATAAGCTCAGGAAAAGACCCATAGGAACAAAAAGCTTAATTTGTGGAGCTAATGTGTCTGTAACTCCTAAATTGGTCAGGTTAGCTTAATTGAAATGGTGAAAGCTCTCTGCTTGTTTTAACAGACTCCAAGTGTTAATAGAATGGGATTTGCTGAGTACAGTCTTTGATGGGAGACTGAATTCTTGGGAAGTTAATAATTAATCAGGCCTTACTCCCCCTAGAATCAGTATCCACAAAATGACTTTGGGAGCAAGAAGAGTAGAATAAAAAATGGTGGCTTTCCTTGAAGAAACAAACTATTTTTAAAACAATGAATTAAATTCACATAGAATGTAATTAAATTAACATTTTTTTTTTGAAAAATACCTGAAATGAAGGCTAAAGTTGCTCAGTCATCTCAAACTCTTTGAGACCCCATGGACTATACAGTCCATGGAATTTTCCAGGCCAGAATACTGGAGTGGGTAGCCATTGCCTTCTCCAGGGGATCTTCCCAACCCAGGGCTCAAACCCAGGTCTCCCACATTGCATACAGATTCTTTACCAGCTGAGCCACCAGGGAAGTCCAAGAATACTGCAGTGAGTAGCCTATCCCTTCTTCAGTGGATCCTCCTGACCTAGGAAACAAACCAGGGTCCCCTGCATTACAGGCAGATTCTTTACCAGTTGAGCTACCAGCTGTTTGGCAAAATATTACTAATTTGACATGTTTTCCAATTCAAGTGCCTCTGGGAGTAACACATGAGTTCAGGACAGCATCAACCTTCTGCTGATCTCTATGAATACATTCCATTGATATCAACAGATGACACCACCCTTATGGCAGAAAGTAAAGAGGAACTGAAGAGCCTCTTGATGAAAATGAAAGAGGAGAGTGAAAAAGTTGGCTTAAAACTCAAGATCTTCAAAAAACTAAGATCGTGTCATCTGGTTCCATAGTTCATGGCAAATAGATGGGGAAAAAATGGAAACAGTGAGACTTTATTTTCTTGCGCTCCAAAATCACTGCAGATGTTGACTGCATTCATGAAATTAAAAGACACTTGCTCCTTGGAAGAAAAGCTATGACCAACCTAGACAGCATATTAAAAAGCAGAGACATTACTTTGCCAACAAAGTTCTGTCTAGTCAAAGCTATGTTTTTTTCCAGTAGTCATGTAGGGATGTCCTCAAGGAAATCAGTCCTGAATATTCACTGGAAGGACAGAGGCTGAAGCTGAAACTCCAATACTTTGGCCACCTGATGCAAAGAACTGACTCATTGGAAAAGACGCTGATGCTGGGAAAGACTGAAGGTAGGAAGAGAAGGGGATGACAGAGGATGAGATGGTTGGATGGCATCACTGACTTGATGGACATGAGTTTGAGTAAACTCCAAGAGTTGGTAATGGACAGGGAATCCTGGCGTCCTGCAGTCTATGGGGTCGCAAAGAGTTGGACATGACTGAGCCACTAAACTGAACTGATATTATAAGTAATATAGTCATTCTCCTTGTTGAGATCATTATCAAATATTTACTGACCACAAACTGGATGCTAGGTATGCCACTAGGAAGGTACACAGCTGTGATTTCACTAAGATGCACAGGAGGAATCACCTGCCTGACAAGACTATGCTCCTTTTTGAAATATAATGACTATTCTATAGTATAGTAAAGCAGTATGGACGATTATGCTGCTTTTCACAATAACTGCACCCAGGCATACCAATCTCAATCCCAGGAGGAAAATTTCATGCAAAGAATGAGATTTTACTGTGGTTGACAGTCCCTAATATTTTGATCAGTCTGGTAATGGTTCTGACTTGTGCACAGCTGTTTTCATTTCCCCTGGATGTCAGCAACCTTGGGAATTTGTTTTTAATTAGACTGATCATTTGGTCTCTGTGGTAGACAGAATGATGCCACACATTATACCTTCCCTGCCCACAATGCTATCGTCACCTCAGAGATGCAGATCCTAATCACTGGATCCTGAATATGTCACCTTTCACGGCACAAGGGGGTTTTGCAAATTTGAAAAAGCTTAGGAGTTTAAGATCGGTCGATTATCCAGGATTACTTAGGGGAGGGGCAATGTGTAGTTTACATCATCCTTACAAGAGGATGGCGAAAGGATAAAAATCATCAAAAGGAGTAGCGAGATGGAAATAGAGACTGGATTTATGACTTTGAGACAGAGAAAGGGAGCCACAAATGTGGAGAAACCTCTGGAAGCTGGGGAAGACAAAGAAATGGGTCTTCGCCTAGAGCCCCAAGAAGGAAAATAACTTTGTGGACCCATTTAAAGTTCCATTCTCCAGAAAAAATAACAATAAATTTGTATTGCTTTAAGCAATTAAATTTGTATTAATTTGTTACAATAGCAACAGGAAACTAATATAGCCTCTAATAGATAAAAGAGTCTTGGTATTTTTTTTAATTTATTTACATTTTTGAGATTAAAATATATGTACTATGAAGTTAGATATTGTGTACAATTGTTTGCTTTTGACAATTAAATACTCATATAATAACTATGCAAATTAAGATATAGATTATTTCCATTCCCCTAGGAGGTTGTATCTTGTCCATTCTGATCACAAACTCATGTGCCCACCTCCTAAGCAACTATCATCTATACTGTCTGATATCTACCAGCTTAGATTAGTATGACTGTCTTTGGATTTTACATATGTAGGATCACACAGGATATACTCACTGGTGTCTGATACTTCATTAAACATATTTTGAGATTTTTGCATTCTTTCAAATTGAATATTTTTAGTATTCAATTTTCATTCTCTGTATTGACTTGCTAGCTGTATTTCAAAATTTTCAGTGGTTTCTCTAGGGATTGCGATGTGTATCTTTAACTTCTCAGAGTCAGTTTTAAAATAAATATTATAATGCTTCGCCAACAATGCAAGATATTTAAAACAGCATAATCCATGTCTCTCAATTTTTGTGTTGTTGTCAATAATTTACTTCTACAACTGGTAAACCTTACTAATTACTTAACTAACTTACATAACCAGCATTTTAACTTTAAGCCATTTAAAAGACAGTGACTTACAGTTGCTTTAATACTTGTGATTAGTCTGCAAGAGACAGATTTTCTTACCTTCTGTATGAATATGCCTTATTATGCTTTCATTTGTGAATGACAGTTTCAATATGACAGTTTAAACATTTTTAGAACTTTACAAAATTTTTACAGTACTTAAAAAGTATAATTTTGTTGTCATCTGGCCTCAATTTTTCTGAGTAGTCACCCATCATTCTTATTGTTCTCCTAAATATAAGCAATTTTTTCTGGTTGTATTTTTTTCTTTTTACATATATTGATATTTTAGTAGTTTGACTTCACCTTTCCTCAGTGGTATTTTTTTGCCCTTATTTTAATCGGATGCTTCTAAATGTCCTCTGTGGACTGATATCTTTCATCAACTTCAGAAAATTCTCTACCAATATCTTGCCTCTACCCCATTCTCTACTCCTTCTCTAAATTTTCAACAACACTTTAATCAGAACACCATATTGTACCACATGTCTGAGAACCTGCGTTCACTTTATATGTTTTATTATTTCTTTTCCTTTGATAATTTCTATTGATTTATATTAAGTTCACACATCCTTTTTCTGCTGTGTTCAACCTTCTGTTAAACAATTGAATAAACTGTTCCCTGATATTAAGTATTTCAAGTACAGATGTTTTTAGTTTTCACTCTTTTATTCCCCATTTATTTACAATATGTCATTATCTTTTAATGTCTGTGTTATTTATCTTGTGGACTTTCTTACCTCTTGGCATACAGAATTGTTGCTAATCCTGTTTACTTGCCACTATGTGCTCACATTTTTCAAATCAATAGGAGAAAAAATAAAGAAAAAAAAATGTGTGCCTTTTTGAAGAATGAACCCCAGATCAAGGAACTTCACAAGTGTGCCTCTGACATCACCTGTGACTTTCTGACAAGTCTATCTCCAGAAGAGCTGCAACACACTAGAAATTGTTCTGAGACATGACCGACTGTGTTCTGTACAAGCTTTAGTCGTGGTTGAGGTTTTAAGATCAGAGTTTCTAGCTTTCTGTTTTTGTACATCTCTGTGTGTGAACATAACATTACTTCCTCTCTCTGTAAAAAAAGTTAGAGTTTAACAAGTCTGTTTATAACTAGAGCTCTCTTTTTCTCAATTTTTGAAGATCTATTTTCCACATCTATAATTTCTGCAAATGGCAGGCATATCTATGGAAACAGATCGATCAGCAAAGGGTAGAAAATACAGTGCACACGTCTAGTGACTAATGAAAATGTTTAATGAATATCAGTAGCCAGTGACAGAAACACTCTTTTACTGCAATAAATCCTACTAATGAACATTTTCCTTTTACCTAATAACAGAGCTTCAATTTTTTAATAAGTAGCAACATGTCCACTCACTCCAGTACTCTTGCCTGGAGAATCCCAGGGATGGGGGAGCCTGGTTGGCTTCCATCTATGGGATTGCTCATAGTCGGACATGACTGAAGCGACTTAGCAGCAGCAGCAGCAGCAACATGTCAAAGCTACAGTTTGTATTTTTTAATAATTCCTTGCAGCTAAGGACAGCTACCTAATATAAATCAAACTCAGGAACCCAGAGTTTATCTCTGGACTTTAAAAAATGGGTCTCTTTTGGATTCATGTGCTACGAACTTGTTTCTCTCCTAATTTTGGCATTACCCTCTACCACTTTTTTTTTTTTTTTCATTAGTTAGCAAAAGGAAAAAGATCTTTGTTATGGTTGGAGTAGCCATCTGGAGATCACAACTGAAGGGCTGATAAAACTACAGTAACCTCAGTATTTATACCTTTGAGCTGACTAAAACAGAAAATCCTTAATTTCCTTTTCTTGTATAACAAGAAAAATAAACTCTTTGTTCCTAGTGATTGAACATTAGTTTTAACTAACATAGTTGCCTGGAAATACTTATAATCTTACACAAGTTAGAAGCAAAAGCCCCAGAAAAAGAATAATAATAAGTACAATAACTCATGGTGAGTTTAAATTGCTATTAATTAATACAGAGATTAGAGTTCTTGTCATGGAAGAAAAACTCATACAAAAAAACTAGAGATAATCTTTGCATTCATTTTGCTAAAAAAGTAAAATATATCAGTAGGGACACAATGATGACATTCAGTAACAGAAAACATAATCAAGAGTATAAAAAGCCAATATGTTTTTTTATAACATTTGACAGTAATACATCCTGTTCAATATTTATTTTCCTTAGTACTTAAGAACAAGCAGTATGTCATGTTCATCTTTGCTTCCCAAGTTCTAGTAAAGTGCCTGAAAAATAGATTATGATAAACTTTTGTTAAATGAATGATGAATATACATATATATTTAGAGTAGAGATATAAGAGAAAAATGGAGAAACAACTTGATATATAATAGTAGATATTTCAAACTTAAGATGGTTATCATCTAGAGATAAGAATGTTTTCTGAGCTGGAACTTGAAGAAACTGAAGCTATATCTTGGGAAAATGCATCATCAGTGGTGTAATAATATATCAAATAGAAGAAAATTGATTCTCAGTTATAAAATACATGTAGTATGCCAAGAATGATATTAATGAAATAAAAGATAATGATTTAGGATGATGAAATAATGAATAGAAACAAGAAAGTACACGGAAAATTAATAATGAAGGATCAGCAAGACAATACATTCAGATATGGAAAGAAAGAAAAGATGTTTCTCAATATTAAAATTAGGGGAAATAAGTACATAATAACATCTTTTCATAAATGCATACATTTGGCTCAAGCTGAATGACAGCTGACTGTATATACTGAGTTAGAGGGGTTTGGACACAGGGAAATTTAGGTAGAAGTTATTGGCAGGTGTAGAAAGTGAGGCTTTGAGAAAGGTGAACTTGAGACACAGTTTTGAGCTAAACACATTTAATCTACTAATGAATTACCAGGAAAGGAGTCATCAAAGAGAGAGAAGTATAATTTTTTTAATGAGATGTTAGTGAAAGTGAGGATATTGAGAACAACCAAGAAGGAACTGATTTAGAACTAAAACAGGAATCATCATGAAGATTTCAAGTAGAAAACGATGGTCACATAACAAGTGCCTTAGCAAGCTCAAGGAAAATTAGGAGTCATTCAAAGAACCCTGGACTTAATACTATAGCAGAATTTTATGTCGTGAAGAAAGAAATTTCAGTAATGGCACAGGAGCAGTTAGACATTATTGTATTAAAGAGTGAATGCACACAAGGACGTGGAAGCAGGACACATAGGTTACTCCTTGGTGATCAGGACGGTGAAGAAAGGTGAACACTGTGAAATGGTACCTGAAGGCATGTTCCCATCATGAACTGTGAAATGCCTGAGAATTTACTCAGTCTGCAAGTTAAAATGTTATCCTATCACAGATTCATAAACGCTGGCAGAAGATACAGACTCTTGGATGAGAGGAAAAATAATTCTTACTTACTCTAGTAAAGTAATGCTCAAAATTCTCCAAGCCAGGCTTCAGCAATATGTGAACCATGAACTTCCAGATGTTCAAGCTGGTTTTAGAAAAGGCAGAGGAACCAGAGATCAAATTGCCAACATCCACTGGATCATGGAAAAAGCAAGAGAGTTCCAGAAAAAAAAAGCATCTATTTCTGCTTTATTGACTATGCCAAAGCCTTTGACTGTGTGGATCACAATAAACTGTGGAAAATTCTGAAAGAGATGGGAATACCAGATCACCTGCCTCTTGAGAAACCTATATAGGTCAGGAAACAAGAGTTAGAACTGGACATGGAACAACAGACTGGTTCCAAATAGGAAAAGGAGTACGTCAAGCCTGTATATTGTCACCCTGCTTCTTTAACTTATATGCAGAGTACATCATGAGAAACGCTGGGCTGGAAGAAACACAAGTTGGAATCAAGATTGCTGGCAGAAAAGTCAAAAACCACAGATATGCAGATGACACCACCCTTAAGGCAGAAAGTGAAGAGGAACTAAAAGCCTCTTGATGAAAGTGAAAGAAGAGAGTGAAAAAGTTGGCTTAAAACTCAACATTCAGAAAACGAAGATCTGGTCCCATCACTTCATGGGAAATAGATGGGGAAACAGTGCAAACACTGGCAGACTTTATTTTGGGGGGCTCCAAAATTACTGTAGATGGTGATTGCAGCCATGAAATTAAAAGACGCTTACTCCTTGGAAGGAACGTTATAACCAACCTAGATAGCATATTCAAAAGCAGAGACATTACTTTGCCAACAAAGGTCCATCTAGTCAAGGCTATGGTTTTTCCAGTGGTCATGTATGGATGTGAGAGTCGGACTGTCAAGAAAGCTGAGCACCAAAGAAATGATGCTTTTGAACTGTGGTGTTGGAGAAGACTCTTGTGGTGTTGGAGAAGAGTCCCTTGGACTGCAAAGAGATCCAACCAGTCCATTATAAAGGAGATCAGTCCTGGGTGTTCTTTGGAAGGAATGATCCTAAAGCTGAAACTCCAGTACTTTGACCACCTCATGCGAAGAGTTGACTCATTGGAAAATACCCTGATGCTTGAAGGGATTGGGGGCAGGAGGAGAAGGAGATGATGGAGGATGAGATGGCTGGATGGCATCACTGACTCGATGGACATAAGTTTGAGTAAACTCCAGGAGCTGGTGATGGACAGGGAGGCCTGGGGTGCTACGATTCATGGGCTTGCAAAGAGTCAAACACAACTGGGTGACTGAACTGAACTGAAAGAATTCACCTGCAACGCAAGAGACCACGCACAATGCAGGAGACATTGGTTGGATCCCTGGGTTAGAAAGATCCCCTGGGGAAGGAACTGGCAACCCACACCAGTATTCTTGCTTGGGGAATCCCATGGAGAGAAGCCTGGAGGGCTACAGTCCATGGGGTCTCAAGTATCAGACATGACTAAGTGACTAAACCACCACCACTATTCACAAGAATAGCTGTATCAGCAGAGAACCATCATTTGCAAGTGTTTCCTGAGCACCTATTCTCACAGACAGCCAGCTGAGGTGCCAGGTGAAATGTTTGCACATACAATGAGTTTAATTATAAAGGAAAAACTCAGACCTTAGGGGGCCCACTTATAAAGGATCGTAAGCTTGTTTGACCTTTGTCATGAAAAGAGACATTATTATTATACCACACAGTTAAAAAAAAAAAAAAAACTTTCTTTATTCCAGATGTAGACACTATCTCTTTCTTCCACAGCTATTTGCTCTACAAACATCCTTGAAAAGATAATCCAAAATAAAGTCAATCAATGCCTGATTTGCAAGACATACAGAAACCGGAGATATCCATGGAGAATTGTCTCCCTGTAATTACGTTGGAAAATAAAACTTTAACATGTGAGAAATTTTAGAATGTCTGTAGCAGAAAGACAAAGTCTCTAGTGAAAACACTTTTAATAAAGGAGAAACTAAATATGTGAAAAAATAAATTAGGGTATGGTCAAGCATGCAGATAGTCAGAATTGCTAGAACTGGTAGATTTGGAGATAATTTACTTTGGATAGGGAATAAATGTTGCAGAGCCATGTTAATATTAACAGAAAATTAGGAGCAGAAGAAATTTTCTGTGACTCAGTAGATGTGTGAGAAGATAAAATTTTCAATGAGCATATATTAGATCCAAAGTTATTTAGTGAACTATGAAACAAAAAATTAGATCCATGGACATAATGTGAACTGAACAGCAGGAAATCCTCTTTACATTGTTGAATTTAAGCGTGAGGATGTGGGTTATCTTGAATCTCTCAGGCAGATTCTTGAGTTAACATGTGTTTCATCAATAGTTGTAGTACAACCTGGAACTTCCAAATGCATGATTCTACTGAGTCACAGAAGATATTTGAACATTAATCACAATTTAACCTCAAAGAGACCATGACATTTTACTAACATCTTTATATTTTGACAATCGTTTAGGTTTACTTACAGAAATTAAAGTAGAATTGGTTTAAGTCAAGCTGCCCCACTCTGGGCACTGGCCCGGTAGTTAGATAATTGTGTGGTCTCCCACATTCAGCATCTTCACTTCATATATTACCTAATACGTCTTATTTACAAATTCAAGCAGAGGGGAACCATTTGGAGACAACTTAATCATGTTACACATAAACCTAAGGGCAGATTTACCGAGCGGTTAAGTTAAATTTCCTAACTAATTGTTAGCACATTCAGTTATGAGATGAGCCTTAACAATTGCATTCTCCTCACCAGAGTGTTAGTAAGGGATCTTTAATGTCTCATTTTCATTTGTCCTTGACACTTTAACCAGTCAGTGTATCCACAGATGAAGAGGTCAGAAATCTATAGAAGCCTTAAAAATCTCCCACAGAGAGCAGCTCCTATATCTGTTATTTTCCATGTAAGCTCTGTGTGGGCTCCCAACTTATCAACCTATAAGCAGTACTCTGAGATGCTGCAGGCCTGTCTCCCCACCCTAAGCTGTCCTATTATAGTCTCAGGACCACAAATTCTGGCACCACTGCTTTCTTCGAACCAAACCTCTCCCATTCCCATGCCTTCTCTCATTGTTCTGCAATTCAAAGTCACTCAGCCTTTTCACTGATAATCTCCCAGGGTAACTTCCCTAGTGCTTGTTCCCTGCATCCCCAGTCTTTTCCCATGCCCTGATAAATTCAGATGCATTCTGAAACTTTAAAATTTTTGAAATCCTAGAGTAAGTTATCACACATGCTTGCATATTTATGCTTAAAATTATAGCAGTTTCAAAAGTTTTTAATTTATTCAATAATTATTTGAGAGCTCTGTTGCTCTTGCTGCCGTTTCTCAAGAATACAACCATCTTCACAGCATGTTTCTCGTATCCTGTAACTTTCAAACTTCACATATTTCATTATTTGCCGCTCTGTGTATTTTTGTATTTCTAGGAAGAGATCTCTGTCTTTGTCTCTCCTTTGATGATGTTTTTTTCATTGAGCTGCTGGTGGTGGTTTAGTCGCTAAGTCATGTCCAACTCTTGTGATACCATGGACTTATATGTAGCTCACCAGGCTCTTCTGTCCTGCCAGCATGCAAGTCATCTACTTCAAAGATGCCTAGTCTTGCCTACTGCTCTTCACTTCTTTCCTATGTGTTATCTTCCTGACTAAATTTATTCAAGACAAGAACAACTAGTCATTTTCCCCTGAAATATATTCCAAAACTGGAGGAAAACACCTAGCTCCCAAACAAAAACCTCAGAAATATCATAGGCACTCTCTCCATGTACTATTCATTTGTTTCTAAGCTTTTCTTACATTCTCCCGCAACCATACACAGTATGACTTCAAAGGTACTGGACAACCTCTCCATGGATTTACTAAACAAGATGCCTTGATCCAGGAGCTGATCATTAAAAAAAAAAAAAAAAAAAAAGGCAACAAATATGGCAGAGGTAACAGCTAATCCAGAAAACCTATAGCTAAAGCCTAGAGGGATTCTTGCAGGCCACCACCTGTGACAGCCATTAATTTTTCAGTTGGTTTTGTTTGAAATGGGGAACAGAAGGACCTAGGTGGTAAGAGGAAGGCGTGGCTGTTGCCAGGAGTGGTTGTTTGAAAACCTGATCAGAAGACTTTCACTGTTGTAACTTCTAAGTCCAGGCCAACGAGTTCTGGCTGTGTTACCCTTGCCTGTAACAAGGGTATTTCCCCAGAGTAAAAAATTTAAACTAATCCTTTCAGTATTGTATCAGTTCAGTTCAGTCAGTCAGTCATGTCCCACTCTTTGCGACCCCATGGACTGCAGCACAACAGGTCTCCCTGTCCATCACCAACTCCTGGAGTTTACCCAAACTCATCTCCATTGAGTCAGTGATGCCATCCAACCATCTCATCTTCTGTCATCCCCTTCTCTTCCTGCCCTCAATCTTTCCCAGCATCAGGGTCTTTTCAAATGAGTCAGTTCTTCACATGGGGTGGCCAAAGTATTGGAGTTTCAGCTTCAACATCAGTCCTTTCAATGAACACTCAGGACTGATCTCCTTTGAACACCACAGTTCAAAAGCATCAATTCTTTGGTGCTCAGCTTTCTTTATAGGCCAACTCTCACATCCATACATGACTACTGGAAAAAACATAGCTTTGACTAGAAGGACCTTTGTTGGCAAAGTAATGTCTCTGCTTTTTAATATGCTGTCTAGGTTGGTCATAGCTTTTCTTCCAAGAAGTAAGCGTCTTTTAGTTTCATGGCTACAGTCACCATCTGCAGTGATTTTGAGCCCCAAAATATAAAGTCTGTCACTGTTTCCACTGTTTCCCAATCTATGCCATGAAGTGCCATGATGCAGTATTGTGTAAATTGCCCTAATGGTAAAACTCACTTGGACTTCATGTGAATACTTCAATATGGGAATCACAACCCCCCTAAATCAGAATTTCCAGGGGAGGGTCTAGGCAGTTAAATCTTCCATAATCATTAGAATCTGATGCTTCTCATTAGAGAATTTCAGGCAACAGTGGCTTACTCTACGTGACCCTCACCACAACGGGATAACTTAGGCAGTGTGAACCTTACGAGGGCTATTTGAGGAAAGGAAAAGGAACCACATCAAGGTTTCAGAACTTGATGAAAATTAAGAGACAAGGGTTCTTTTTCTTATTTCTAAAGTCTCAGAATAATTGTATTGGATTATTTTCCTACACTAAGAAGTTTTTTAAAATGGTAGCATTTCTCTTCAAATTCTATCTTTCTATGCTCTATGCTTTTCTCTATATCATTTTTAGAAGATTATTCAAAAAACACTTAGTATTACTTGCTTCTTAAAATCAAACATAAAATATCAGCCTCATTCATAAAATATTAGGAACACAATTTTTAACATAGAATGTTGTCCTAATAAATGTTTGTTTGTTTGTTTTGTCAATGAAAACTAATGCAAAATTGAGAGAACTTAATTTCCTTAAAGTGCACAGTAACTTAAAAGTAAAATAGAAATAACTCTGGAAAATAAATAAAACTGTTCAACCATCTCTCTTACCATCACCTGTTTCTGCGACACAAGATTCTTTTTTCTAGTCTGCCTTTTGGAAATACTTATGGAGCATTTTCTTAGCCTCTTTAAAAATGATTTGTTTTTTGATTCTCTGAGGTTAAATATCATTGTTTCCTACCATTAGAAGACCAATCTGTGTTAAATATAGATAAAGGACAATGGACAACAGTAAGTGACAAAGAATGAATGAAAATGGGCAATATATATAATCTAAGGATAGTGGCATGTCACTCGTTTTAAAATCTGAAGGTGGTGACATGTCACTCATTTGTAAGCCATCTGCCAGGATAATTCAATCCAAATGGCTTTGCCAATAAAAAAGGAAAAAAAACAATTGCCAGGCCCATCAATAATCAACTGGAAGACAGGCATTACGTTAGGCTGGGGTGAATTTCAGATGGACAATGTGCTTGTTTTAGTACTGACTAGAATTTCTATGTAGAACTGGCTATATCAATGTGACTGCCAAGCTTATGTTCCTGGAAACTAGGAATCTAATATCATAGATCACTTTGCCTCAGTAAGGGGATTTAGAATTTTAGGCCAAATAAAATTAAGTTGTTCCTAAGGAACTTATTCTTGGCTTATATCTAAAAGGCATTTTGAATGACAAAACAGAATGGGCAATTTGTAGAACGTGTTTGAGATTGTTGGGAGACATATGTATACACAGTCATAGCAACAAAACAATTGACATTTTGTACTTTTTTTGTTTTCTATGGATATTCAAAACAGGCTTTCTCAAAAAGACTTCTTTGGATCACATGTCAGAATTACTGGACTGCTTATCATTAAGGCATATTTCTGAGCCCCTCTGAATAAAGTTAACTAACAAGTATCTATGTATCTATGTATTCATTGATAAGCATTCTAGATGCTTCTTATGCACAGCAAAGCAAACTTCTTTGCTGCTCTGCAGGTTTTTTGGCTTCTCAGTTGGCTCAGTGGTGAAGAATCCGCCTGCCAATGTAGGAGACAAGGGTTCAGTCCCTTGGTCAGGAAGATAGCCTGGAGTAGGAAATAGCAACACACTCCAGTATTCTTGCCTGGAAAACTATGGACAGAAGATTCTGGCAGGCTGCAGTCCAAGGGTTGCAGAGAATTGGACATGACTGAGAGACTGAGCACACACACACACACACACACACACACACACACACACACACAATCCTTACTGAGTCAAATGCTGTTCTACAGAGAAGTGAAAGTGGAATTACTGAGTCGTGTCTGACTCTTTGTGGCCCTGTGGACTGTAGCCTACCAGGCTTCTCCATCCATGGGATTTTCCAGGCAAAAGTACTGGAGTAGGTTGCCATTTCCTTCTCCAGTGGATCTTCCCAACCCAGGGATCAAACACAGGTCTGCCGCATTGTAAACAGACACTTTACCATCTGAGCCACTAGGGAAGTTCTACAGAACCATGTCCTTAAAATTTATAGAGAGGATTCAGTGCTTCTTCAAACATGCAACTTTATCATGTGATTTAAAGAGCACTAGAATTTCTCCCCATAAGACAGGACAACACAACTATAAATCTACCAAAAAACCTAAAGCTTCATTTTGTAAGATTTATTTCTTCAGATTAAATCAAGCCATCTTTATACATTTTCTTCTACCCTTCTATTAAGGGTAAGTCAGTATCAATAATAGTGATAAAAATAATTTCAACCCCTTTGTTAAAATATTTTATCAGAAATCTTTTTTCCATAAATAGCTGAGACCAAGGCATCAAGAAAAGGATGATAAAAACTGAAAATATAAACTAAAGCTATATATTTCTACTCATGTTGTACTTGCATTTTATATTTTATTGTAACCAGCTATGTCTGCAGGCAATATCACCCCTAGTCTCTAATAAATTCTTGAAGGTCAGGGACTCCTTCATCTTTTTATCTCTGGGGGGGTTCCAGGGCTTGTTATAAGAGTTGATATATGATGATTTATTATCTGAATAATAATACTATTGCAAAGAAATTAAGGAAAAAGTGTGAGCTAATACTTGACAAAGGCTGAACTACCAGGACACTAAGGTGGTATACCTCAAAGAAGAAACCAAGGAAATCCAAGGAAGGATGAAAATAAAGAGGGGATGCATTTAGATTTCCTTTTAACTCTTCAGAATTAATACTTCATTCAGAAATATGTTTTCCCTCTGAACTTCATTATTTTAAATAAATAATAAGTACATATATCTAAATACAGATATATGTGTCTGATATTGATAGTCACAAGATTTTCCTCTGTTTAATTTAATTTAGTGATTACTTTATCCAAATGGCTTTTTTAGAGTATCCATACACTTTTTAGGAGTCTTCCCTGGTGGCTCGGAGGGTAAAGCGTCTGCCTGCAATGCCAGAGACCTGGATTCGATCCCTGGGTTGGGAAGATCCCCTGGAGAAGGAAATGGCAATCCACTCCAGTTATACAATTGTGATTCAACAATTTCTTATTTTTTGCCAAACAACAAGGTAAATACAGAAAATTTTGAACTAAATAGCTCACATTTTAGAAGGCCACATATAATCTTTAGGAATTGACTAAGAATAGAAATCATAAAATGAACTGTAGTCTAATATAAACTACTTCCTTCTAAGAGTATATAAGGTGAACAATTTTATTGGCTATAAGATGACCATGAGTACCAGTTACCCACCTAAACTCACAGACTTATTGTGATGTTGAAAAGGAGCAATGTATGTAAAAACATTTAGCAAAAATTAATGCCTGTATATGTGCTTTAATCAATGTCATACATTAAAATTATAGCCTTAACATTTCCTTTGCATTCTTGAAAAATGTCCTTGAGTAGCATCAGAATTTGACACTGTTTTTTATTTTTTATTATTATTATTTTTATCTAGCTATTTACTAGATTCTATCTTCTGAGCAGTCATACTAGTGGACAGAAAAAATGACATAAGGTATAAACAGTTAAAAGGATCAGATATTGGACTTTATAGCTTTTATGTGAAGCACAGCTATTTTCAGTTATTTGCAACTGGCTTTGTCCTAACCTTGTTATGAAACCTCTAGGAAAAAATACTAATTTCTTTTTTGATTAAGTTAAAATCATTTAACTTGTGAGTAGGAGGAAGACAGCATGATTTCAATTCTACTGAATTGCAACATTTTCATAAAGTCTCAAAATTCTGATTCTGGTTACAGAAGCATATTCTTTCTCTGCTCAGATTAATATTGTAAGACCGTGACTGCTATTACTAAAATTTTTACATACTTATTGATTATGGTGGTAGGCTGAAAAACACAATAGGATACCCAAGTTCTAATACTCAGAACCTGTTGATGTTATCTTACATTGCAAAAGAGGCTCTGTGGATATGATTAATTTAAAATCTTGAGGTGGAGAGAGTGTGCTGGATTATCCAGGAAGGACCAATGGAATTACAGAGTTCTTCAAGAAGGAGGTAGGAAAGTCAGGATTAGAGGAAGAGACCAATATAACCAAAGGTTATTTTATGAGTTTGTGTTTTTTTTTTTTCCGATTCCACATGTAAGTGATATAATTTGTATTGCACTAACTTGTCTTAATACATTTCTCCCAAGGTCTATCATGTTATTATAAATAGAAGGATTTTCTTCTTTCTCATGAATGAATTATATTCCATTGTGTGTTGGGGGGAGGTAATCAGGTGTTTGTTTTTTTTTTTAATTCATTTGTACACAGGAACTTAGCTTATTTCCACATTTTGACTATTGTGAATAATGCTTCAGTGAACATGGATGTGTAGATTGCTTTTTCAAATTTCTTAATTTCTTCAGGTATATACCCTGGAATAAGAATGCTGCTAATGCTATGGTGGTAATCATATTGCAATACATAAATGTATTAAACCAATACATTGTGTATCTTAAACTTACACAATGGTAGAGGTGAATTATATTTAAAAAGCAAAAAAAGCCGAGGTTGTAATTATTTCACTTCTTACAGGGAGGCCACAAGCCTAGGAATTTGAGCAGTCTCTAGAAGCTTGACAAAGAAGTAAATACTCCCCTATAGCCTTCAGGAAAAAATGCAGCCTGGTTAATACATTGATTTTAGGGATATTATCTTCCAGAACTGTAAGATACTGAATTTGTGCTGCTTTAAGAAAAGGAATTTGTGATAAAATGTGATAGAAATAATAGGAAGCTAAAAATTCTATTCTGAAGGAGATCAGCCCTGGGATTTCTTTGGAAGGAATGATGTTAAAGCTGAAACTCCAGTACTTTGGCCACCTCATGCGAAGAGTTGACTCATTGGAAAAGACTCTGATGCTGGGAGGGATTGGGGGCAGGAGGAGAAGGGGACAACAGAGGATGAGATGGCTGAATGGCATCACTGACTCAATGGACGTGAGTCTGAGTGAACTCTGGGAGTTGGTGATGGACAGGGAGGCCTGGCGTGCGGCAATTAATGGGGTCACAAAGAGTCGGACATGACTGAGCTACTGAAGTGAACTGAACTGAATGGTTTTTCCAGTAGTCATGTATGGATGTGAGAGTTGGACCATAAAGAAAGTTGATTGTTGAAAAATTGATGCTTTTGAACTGTTGTGTTGGATAAGACTCTTGAGAGTCCCTTGGACTGCAAGGAGATCCAACCAGTAAATCCTAAAGGAGATCAGTCCTGAATATTCATTGGAAGGACTGATGTTGAAGCTGAAACTCCAATACTTTGGCCACCTGATGTGAAGAACTGACTCATTTGAAAAGACCCTAATGCTGGGAAAGATTGAAGGCAGGAGGAGAAAAGGATGACAGAGGATGAGATGGCTGGATGGTTATCACCAACTTGATGGACATGAGTTTGAACAAGCTCTGGGAGCTGGTGATGGACAGGGAGGCTTGGCATGCTGCAGTCCACGGAGTTGCAAAGAGTCGGACACGACTGAGAGACTGAACTGAATGTAGTCATCAAAAATAGCCATAATCATAATTCCCATTGAAGTGCAAAAAAGTAAAGAAATAATGGTTAAGATTTTAGTCTGTGGAGCAAGATCCCTGCATTTAAACCCCTTTTCATCACTTACTGAGTTAATTTGGCAAGTATTTGTGTGCCTGTACAGTGGCCATAATAAGAGTACCTTACATGGTTTTTGAGATTAAATGAATTCATCAATTTAAACCTATTAGAACAACATGTGACACATGGTAATCTGTTATACAATCTAAACCATCATTTTATTATTGCCATTATTGAAATTATGATTACCACTTGCTTATTCTTTAAATAAAAATGCCACTATATTCACTCTATGGGGTGCCATTTGACGAGGGGGATATCAAAAGTATTTTATCAAACCTCTGCTTTCAGGAAATTCATAATCAAGTGGGAAAGATAGAGTATATACATATATTACCACAGTTCATGATGGAAAACTGTGAATGTCATAGATTTTTTTTTTTCCTTCCTACCATCATGCTTCCGAGTCTAGCAAGTATGATGAATGGTGTACTGTATCTCAATTGTAGTTCACTTTTCGCTCAATTGTAGTTCACTCAATTATATACCTAAAATTTCTTTTTAATTAGAAAAATAATTTGGAGTAGAAATAAAAGGTGTTTGATTCGGCTGTGTGTTGAATTGCTGTCCACATATTATTGCCTCTAGATAATAAGTTATAACCTCTAATTATCACATAGCTCATCCACTCCCACATAATTGTCAAATATGGAAATCACCTCAGTTTTAGTACTCACTTAAAAAAGGAAAAACCAAAAACAATAATAAAAACTATGTTTTATATCTAGTGGTAAACCACCTCTCTGGTAATAGCGCTCATATTTCTTTCAGAATTATAAAATGACAGCTCAGGACTGTAGATAAAGCCTCAGACAAGAAACAAGAAAATAATAACAATTTCTGAGTCCATGTACCAATTTTCCTCTAAAATTAACCTTCACAATTCCATGATGGATTAAACAGGTACCATTTTCAGGTGTCATCTATAAAAGGAAGAGCATTCAAAGATGTAAGACCTGTCAGCAAAAAAACAAAAGGATAAACATCATCATCATCACAAAAACATATTTAGCAAGTACTTTTGTTTTTGTTTTGATTTGTTTTACATGCTATGGTGTACTTTCTGTGGCACTAACAAATATCCTTCTGGTTTCAAAACAGGACTCCATTTGCATATGTGTGGTTCAATAGCTAATTAGTCACCTTCATTTAAACAAGATGCTAAAATATGGGCAGGCTAGCCATTCATGTTGATCTTCATTGCCCACCACTCTACAGCTTAGGAAGGTCACATTTACCATATAATTACATGGATTATTTTAGTATTTGCTCTAATTTTCTGGAGTCGTATTCTGAATCAATCTATGTTTAAAACAATATTGTTTGAAGTTAGTGGAAGAGCATGAAACAGAAATTTTAAAATGAGCCAAAGTACTAAGATCACTATACAGAAAGGATAGATTCAAGGTAAATCTAGAAATTTTAACTTGTGCCTTTGGCTATATAAAGTTCAAAGAAAAATTATCACATAAATTTTGTACTAATTTTTCCTAGAAACACTCTCAACTTATAAATGCACATATATTGTTAGATCTATGTTACATCTATTTAAAATATAAAATTGTGTCACTAAAATGTGTAATATTTTTAACTGAGAATATCTGACTTTGCATCATAGGCCCAATTAGCATCTGACTAATTCAGACCAAACCCTATTTAATGAAGTCAATATTAGTAATAAAAAGCTACAGACTCAAAGGAGCCTGTGCCTATTTTAAGGAACTTACTGTATTTTAACCTTCACTGAACTTCAATATCTTGCTAATGTTTTGTCAGGCAACATTAAATTTATCCATAGGTTATTCATATTCCATTTTTGCTTTTATTTGGACAAATGCTAGAGAATGAAGTCCTTGGTCAAAAAAATAGAACATTCTTCATGAGGAGTCATATGGTACAAAGCCACATACTAAATCTAGGCTGAATAGAATAGGTTTCCCCCAGAGTCTGAAATTTTGATATGGATCTGGGAAGCATATTTCAACAACTGAATGATATACACTGACAAATGATAGCTAGCACATTGCTTCTAATTACAGCATGTTCAAGTTCACACCGACACAGGCCAGGATCTGGAGATAACTGGTGTTCTTTAGTTTCAAATCACAGAATCTAGCTACAGCTTACCTAAACCAAGAAAAGAATTTCATTATAATTTTTGAAAAATACACAATTGGTGGTAAGATGGGAGACTTACACTCAATATTAGGTAGGAAATTCTAGATGGCAAGGCACATTTGTCTTCTGGCAGGTGACATATATTCTGAAAGCCTCTTCTTGAATGAAATGAAATTAAGTCTGTTTGCATTTTTTCGTGGTAGAATGCTCAAGTTTCTGATTCTAATTGACCTTGGTTGTATCACAAATTGAATATTTCCAAAGGGCAGAAGAGTGCCCATAAGGGTCCCACCATACTGCACAGAATAGGAACAAGAAATCTGATTGTAATTAAAAATGAGGAATTACTGCCACATAGCCCACCCTCCCCCACCAAATACAGATGCATGCTATAGATATATTCTCATATTCTGACAACTAAAAAAAACTTACAGCTAAGAATTAGGAAGTTCAAATATTTCTTCAAAGTCTCAACAATGACATTAACAGAAAGTGGACTAGTTGAGGCAGGGATACGGTGAAGGTAAAAGGAACATTTTTATTGAATAAATTTTACTGGAAAGATAAAATTTTAAAGAGTTCTCTTTAGGCTGGATTGATAATTAATTCTGAATCTTTTTTGTCAAGCAAGAAGCTGGAAATAAATCAAGTCTCCTACATTATACCCCAGACACCTGCCATCCTCAGTTGTGATATATACAGACTAAATTGTTCAAATTTTTATTTAAATGCAGTTTAATACAGAATTAAATTATACCAAATAGGACAATAACTCTAATTGCAAAATGCATTATCTTAGTGAATAAATAATACATAAACTATTGAATGTATAAATGATACCAACAGAACTTTAATATATTTACTTGTTACTCTCACTCATTAGTAATTTTATAATCTTAAAGTCTAACTCTTCATGAAATGAAATTATTTTAAACTTTTCATATGCTGACAAACAGAAACCTTTTTTATTCTCCATTTACAAAATGACATCTGCTCTATTTCTATTTTACTTCTTCAAAATGTGTTCCCTTTAGTATTTTATTTCTTATTTTGTCAAACAGCTTTGCCAAAGACGGTGAAAACCCAATCCCCATAGACTAGAAATTACAGAAACATAGACATAACACATTACATATGGTAGTTATGTGCTTAACATTTTATATTAAGATATTTTAGACATATATTTCCCTTTCTCTATTTTTTAACCCAAGCAAATTGCAGGAGAAGTTCAAACAATAAAAATCAAGCAAATTAGCAAGTAGGATGTTGATTGCCTTATTTTAAATGACAGTAATCATATAGTATTAATAAGATGAATCCATTTTCTAATCTAATCACCTAAATACAATCTGTAGCTCTTTCTATTCAGTGACAAAAACAACAAAAAGTAAAACTGATCACAGCCGTGCTGCTGTTGTTACCTGATCACCTCATTGTCTTCTTCATATCATCTTTCTTCTCCCTACTGAATGTACCATGTCTATTCACACACAGGTGTACACGTGTGTACACACATACACACACACACTGGAGTGTGGAGTTTAAAGCTGTAGATTCTGATGTCTCTCTTACCTGGGTTTATAGTCAGATCTATCATTTACTAAGTATACACATTCAGCTAATTTATTTACCTTCTCTTAGCCTCTATGTCTTCATTTGAAAAACAAAGATAGGCACCATGCATAATGTCAGTGTAAGGTGCTCTGGTTGTAATTGCTACTATTGTCAGTTCCGTTCAGTCGCTCAGTCGTGTCCAACTCTTTGCAACCCCATGAATCGCAGCACGCCAGGCCTCCCTGTCCATCACCAGCTCCCGGAGTTCACTCAGATTCGCGTCTATTAAGTCAGTTATGCCATCCAGCCATCTCATCCTCTGTCGTCCCCTTCTCCTCCTGCCCCCAATCCCTCCCAGCATCAAAGTCTTTTCCAATGAGTCAACTTTTCGCATGAGGTGGCCAAAGTATTGGACCTTCAGCTTTAGCATCATTCCTTCCAAAAGAAATCCCAGGGCTGATCTCCTTCAGAATGGACTGGTTGGATCTCCTTGCAGTCCAAGGGACTCTCAAGAGTCTTCTCCAACACCAGTTCAAAAGCATCAATTCTTCGGCACTCAGCCTTCTTCACAGTCCAACTCTCACATCCATACATGACCACTGGAAAAACCATAGCCTTGACTAGACAGACCTTAGTCGGCAAAGTAATATCTCTGCTTTTGAATATGCTACCTAGGTTGGTCATAACTTTTCTTCCAAGGAGTAAGAGTCTTTTAATTTCATGGCTGCAATCACCATCTGCAGTGATTTTGGAGCCCCCCAAAATAAAGTCTGACACTGTTTCCACTGTTTCTCCATCTATTTATCATGGAGTAATGGGACCGGATGCCATGATCTTCATTTTCTAAATGCTGAGCTTTAAGCCAACTTTTTCACTCTGCTCTTTCACTTTCATCAAGAGGCTTTTGAGTTCCTCTTCACTTTCTGCCATAAGGGTGGTGTCACCTGCATATCTGAGGTGACTGATATTTCCCCCGGCAATCTTGATTCCAGCTTGTGTTTCTTCCAACCCAGCATTTCTCATTTTGTACTCTGCATAGAACTTAAATAAGCAGG
The DNA here is from genome assembly GCF_016772045.2 of Ovis aries. Lineage (NCBI taxonomy): Eukaryota > Metazoa > Chordata > Mammalia > Artiodactyla > Bovidae > Ovis > Ovis aries. Next base: position 168,545,265 of record NC_056054.1, on the reverse strand, counting down.
GTGACATTATACAGCCTTGACATACTCCTTTTCCTATTTGGAACCAGTCTGTTGTTCCATGTTCAGTTCTAACTGTTGCTTCCTGGCCTGCATACAGATTTCTCAAGAGGCAGGTTAGGTGGTCTGGTATTCCCATCTCTTTCAGAATTTTCCACAGTTTATTGTGATCCACACAGTCAAAGGCTTTGGCATAGTCAATAATAGGTATAATGATTTTAGAAGAAGCAGTAGTTGTGATATTAGTAAGTGTTACTGGTTTTTCCTCTGTTTTCAAAAAGTTTACTCACAATCATAATCCAGTAGAAACACCTTATTATAAGATCAATCTTGGAACATAGCATATATAATCAAGGTAATTATGAAGCCTAGTATGAATCATGACTAAAATCCTGAGGTAATTTACCATTAGAGATACATATTCCTGTTTTCATTTTAATCTTCTCTTACCTGCTCAGTCATACAGAAATCAGCATATGAGAATGGACTCAGCAATGCTGAGTACTGATGAAATTTAACAAAGAGGGTTGGATGAATTAGAGTCCAACACATTTTGTTGTATTATTAAAACATATTTTTTCACTTGCTTGTACATGATATACCACTATAGGTAATTCAGCTCAAAGATGAATTTTATCAATGTTTTACTCAATACCATTCCAGAAAGATACAATGTTATATTAAGTAGTCATATTGTTTTAAATTGTGATCCTTTCAACTTTTCTCCGTTTCTTTGCTAAAATGCCTGATGTCTGACTCCATATCTGACATCATAAGAATCAGCTTTTAAATAACAGATGTCCATCTTGTCTGTGTCTGGCTTAAAGAATATTCCCTGCAGAAGATAAGACTTCTCAAAGCATATCTGAGCTAAAGATACAAAAAATGTTTTTCTCTGCTCTGATCTCACTCCTTCAGGTCTAGCCTTCAGGCTATAGCATTTATAATTCAGAAATCTCCTTATTTTTGATAAAGATGAAAAATAATCTTGAGTACGATTAGTGTTGAGGAGCAAACACTTGACTAGAAAGCAGGAAGTCTGGTCTAGTCCAGAATCACCTTCAGTCCAACTTGGTAACCTTATCAAATGAAACTTAGTCTTTCTGTAAGTTGTCAGTTTAGTTCAGCTATTCTAAGCATCACTCCAGTTCTAATGTCTGTTGGAAGGAAAAATCCATCACTATGTGTTATTTTAATCTAAATGACAGTCTTCAAAAGACAAACTTATACACATAGACACCATATATACTCCACACATATTCATAGACCTGCACACTTTCCTAATACCCCTACCACTCTTTCTCTTTATCCAAGTATGGAAATCCAACACTCTAAATACACTTATTAAGCAAAAGAGCAATCTAAAAAAATTTGTCAGCAGATCAGGTGAATTCTATGCAGATATGTTTCCCTAGGGAACTATATGCCAGTGATAGAATTCTAAGTCTGAGTTTTATATGTGATAAAATGCTTATTTGTTTTTTTTGTTTTTGTGGTTTTTTTTTTTTTTTTTTTTTTTTGCTGGTTAAGGAAAAATGAGCTCGAGGTCATTTACCACCCAATGAAATGAAAAGTTCTCAGCAAATAATTAAATGAAATATCCCCTCACCATTTAAGACACCTGTCCTCCTAAACCCATATCTACATTTATTATTGATTTTTAACTTCTTTACCTTCAAGAAATAACAAGAAACATGTTCAATTCTAGCCTGGGGTAAAATAGCAGAAAAAAATGTAACACCATAGATCTACACTACTCTGGTGAAAAGAATGACTTGATGACCTAATTGGCCTTTGGTATGACTGACAGTTAAAACTCCTTATGGTAGGTGGAAACCAAATTGGGCACCATGGTAGATAGAGAAGCAATAGGAAAGTTGAAAGGTAAATTAGATGGGCTTGTCTGAGTTTGACTTTGCCAAGCTGTTTTGTTTTATCTCTATAGCAATGTGTCATCCATCCCTAAGACAGAGAGTTAGAAGAGCCATTAGAAGAGAAATAAAGTCAATTCTTACTGATCTTTAAAGAAATAAACATTCTGTTGGTATGCCTCTTGGTTTATATATAGTGAGATATCTATTACATGACTAGAAGCATTTCTGGATCATTTCACCAAGATACATTTTCATATTATTCAGAAATCCAGGATTGTATTAACAACTCAATAATGGCTTAGAAATATTCCTTAGTTATGGCAGCTGGGTTGATTTGACTGCTCAAACTCTTCCCTCTAACTCTTCAATAGACACATTAGAGGACTGCATGAAGTAGCAATTAACATGTCCTTACCAGTACAGACGATGCAACACTGGGAAAAATTCTTCCTGACCTATCAAATCAGATCTGTGTCACAGATTTCTTCTGTGCACTTGGTCAAAACAAGAAATCTGATCACGTATGAATTTAAATAAATGTTCATTAGATGATTCCGTCTCTCACAGTTACAATAGTAGGAAGGGTAGAATTGGATAATTATCTTCATTTATCTGTCCTTTCTTTTTTCAGCTACCTTTTACCTTTCTACCAAACTCATAGCAGAAATGTATTGAAGACTGCATGCTGAACCATAAGTAATCACCTTGATGAGCATAGCTAAAGGATGCCTACTTGCATGTATATTAGCTGAAATCCCAGACACTGTATTGAAAATGCTTAATCTGTACCCAAAATATAGCTTATTCTACTCATGGATTATATGGGAGGGGTCTGAATCTGAGTTTCCTTTAAAAAAACAAATTATCCTACATTCAAAGGACTAGGAAAAGGTTGAGTATGCCACATTATTATTTCAAATCTATTTAAACTAATAATAAAAAATCTAATATTATTTATGTGCTTATTGGTGTAAATTTACACAAGCACACACGCGCATGCACATGCACACTCACACACACACACACACACACACATATATACTGCTTTTCAAACTAGAGAAAACTTTGGTATCTTAATTAGAATTCCATTCATTCCAGTTTTATTTCTGCAGATTACCACACTGTTATAACTCATACCTTCAAGTTTCCATTGAGATTGAAAGTTAAGATTGACTAATATTTTGTTGAAAAGAATTGTTATAAACCACCAGAAGCTGATAGCATAAATAAAACAAACAACAACATAATAAGCAAATGAATTAAGGGGAAAATGGGCCTACCTTTCCTGTGGCAGATGACAATCATCAGGCATAGAAATGCAAAGGTCTGAGCACACCAGTTTATGTAGACACTGTCCATTTTCCGCCATGAGAGGGATACAAGAAGAAACAGAAGAAATCGAGGATGTTAAAGCTAAACAGATTTCCATTTTTTCCTGAAGAAAGCTTTTTGCTATTAGTTTTCACTTAAATATTAATAATACATAATCATCCATACTGCTTTCCTCTTCTAGTAGGATAATGAAGAGATCAGTTTAAAAAGTGAAAACATATATCTTTGAGAGACTTCATTTTGATTTATTATCAAATCCATATGAAGAAATACAGGAATGTTCTTTAATAGAGTTTATTGAACTTCAAACACTATATCAAGAAACTCCACAAGTTAAAGCATCAGTGACTTGTCCCTCAAACTTTATAACAAAGAGCTATCAGACATAGGACAGGGAGTAATAACTCAGTTCCTCATGCTTCACACTGTCAAATAAACTTGCTTTCCACTGTCAAATGAACAAATATCTTTGGGGTTTACATCCCTATTTGAACAATATAGGCTGGGTAAGTTGCAAATTTGCATAATTGTGGATTCAACTAGAAAAGAAATGATTTCAAGCATATTAATTCAATTTCTACCCTTGAGAAATTAAAAATGTATAGTGTTCAATGACTGCAATGTAAAAATATAAAATGAAATGAACAAAAGATTACCTTGACTAATATCAGTTCATAAACCTTAAACTTTGGCAATCAACCTTACAAATAAACTATTCATTTCAGTACATGAACAATACTTATGTTTGTGCAGGAGTAGTACTTATACACATGGTCTAATGAATCTGAAACATCTGTTGAACATATACAGTATGTGTATAGAATATATATCCTGTAAGATTAGAGAAGGACAAATGAATATGATTGCTTCACTTCTGAAGTTTAGAGTAAAATATGTCCTCATAATAAAATATTGATGAAATGTGATCCAAGTTTTCAAAAAAAAAAAGTGAACCCTTCAAAGCTTAAAGAGGTGAATATTAAATGAGCCACCTCGTTCTGTCTAACTTGAGGTGCTTTCCTATAAAGAATACCTTTAGCCTATAGATTTCTCAAGGTCAAGGACCTGGTCTCCTCACTTGGGACTAGATTTTTGTTGTTTGAAAAGAGCTTGTCAAATATGAGATTTCCTCTGTCTCTCTACCTCTCTCCCTAAGGAAAATCAAGGAAGAAAGCAGGTAAGAAATTTACACAGATTGAGGCTAAGGGAGGAAGAAACACCTTTGGAAGATCAGTGTTAAGTCAGAGACAGAGAGGATCTCAAATTGCACTGTTTCTATTTTGTAGAACCTGGCATCTCACTTTAACATTATACCATTATCTATATGTTTCTTTGTGTTTATCCAAACACAGGAACTCCCCAGAATGATTCCTACAGTTTGCTTTAAACTTAGCTTCATCAATTCAGTTCAGTTGCTCAGTCATGTCTTTCTCTTTTCAACTCCATGGACTTCAGAACACCAGGCCTTCCTGTCCATCACCAACTTCCAGAGTTTACCTAAACTCATGTCCATTGAGTTGGTGATGCCATCCAACCATCTCATCCTGTTATCCCCTTCTCCTCTTGCCTTCAATCTTTCCCAGTATCAGCGTCTTTTCAAATGAGTTAGTTCTTCGCTTCAGGTGGCCAAAGTATTGGAGTTTCAGCTTCAGCATCAGTCCTTCCAATGAATATTCAGTGGATAACACCACCCTTATGGCAGAAAGTGAAGAAGAAGTAAAGAACTAAAAAGCTTAGTTGCATAATACTAAGCATTTGGTGAGAATCAAATAAGAACCTTCTGAACAAGGGTAACAGAATTTCATGCTTCTACTTAGGATGTATAATGCTAAAAAAAAAAAAAGTTTCCCACCTCTACAGCAGCAACATAAATATATGGATATACAGACAAAAATTTTCTTGACTCAGAGAACTGAGGTGACAGAGCAACATACCAACCAACGATCTATGAAAACACAGGGTCTTCCAAAGAGATACGACACAGCACTCGCTCACCTGGGTCAGATGTTACTGTTCAGATGCTAAATTGTTTCTGACTCTTTGCATCCCATGGACTGCAGCATGTCAGGCTTCTCTGTCCTTTGCTATCTCCTGGAGTCTGCTCAAACTCAAGTCCATTAAGTCAGTGATGCCATCAAACTATCTCATCCTCTGTCATCCCATTCTCTTCCTGCCTTTAATCCTTCCCAGCATCAGGATCTTTTCCAGTTAATCAGCTTTTTTCTTTAGGTTTTTTTTTAGGATGTATAATGCTAAAAAGTCCCCAGTTTCCCACCTCTACAACAACAACATAAAAAGCTGGACATACAAACCAAAATTTTCTTACCTCAGAGAACTGAGGTCACAGAGCGATATATCAACCAGCAATCTATGAAAACATAGGGTCTTCCAAAGAGACATGACACAGAACTCAGTCACCTGGGTGAATGTTATTGTTCAGATGCTAAGTTGTGTCTGACTCTTTGCAGCCCCATGAACTGCAACATGTCAGGCTTCACTATCTCCCAGAGTCTGTTTAAACTCATGTCCATTAAGTCAGTGATGCCATCAAACTATCTCATCCTCTGTCATCCCCTTCTCTTCCTGCCTTCAATCCTTCCCAGCATCAGGGTCTTTTCCAATTAATCGGCTCTTTTTATCAGATGGCCAAAGTATTGCAGCTTCATCATAAGTACTTCCAATGAATATTCAGCATTGACTTTCTTTAGGATATAGTAAGCTATTAATAAAAATGCAAGGAATCAGTTCAGCTAAAATGTGAATTGGTGAATAATGAGTATGAGCTAGTGTGGAAGTACAGAAAACCTAGGAGCTGACACAAAGGTAATTCATGACAATTTGCAATGTTTTCTTGACAGACCTCAAAGACAATTGTGAGGGAAAAAAATAGTCAAAGTTTGAAACAGGGAGCATCTCTCATGATGCATGCAAAGAGGAGGGAGTTGCATGTGGGAAAGACATGAAGTCCACTCAAAACCTCCCATGCTGTACCCCTGGATAAAATTTTAAGCCACTGGCATAAATGAGTAAAACATATTGCTTTCAAGATACAGGGGAATTTTTTTTTTCATTTAGGAGAAGGAAACTTAAAAAATCACCTCTACTTATGAGGAAGGGCAGAAAAATACTTAAGGCTCATATCATTAGAAATTATCCACTGGGGAAAAGGGTAGGATCCCTGAGAAGGAGATCTTTACACTCTTAAGACAGATCTTATATTGTCCACCTAATACCAGGCTTTCCACTCTCACAATCACATAATCAAGAGTTGCATGATGAATAACAGCAGTCTACTACGTGGAAAAAAGTAAAATTGGGGAGAAATATCTAACATAAAACTGCTAAAAGAAGATCTAAAGCAGAGAATGGAGCAGATACTGATGAAAACCTTTCAGAAAAGCAGCCTCGCACTACACAAAAAGCAAAGGTAGAAAAGTTTCAAGTTGGTAATACAATAAAGGTAACCATAACAACAACAACAACAACAACCATAAAACAATAATGTAGTTCATCTTCTGACTAGAAAGCTCAGATTCTCACACTAGAGGTTTAGCACAAAGAAGTAGTTTCACATTTCCAGGTATTAATATTACACATGTTGGTCTTTATGCTCCTATACAAGATGTCTAGTATTCAGCCAGAAACTAAAAGATACACAAAGAACATGGCAAAAACAACACACTGTTCAGAGACTAAGTCTAGCTCAACAGAACCACTCAAATGACCCAGATGTTGGAACTATCAGACAGAGAATTTTAAATAACTATACAGTGTTTCATTGCTGGTTGATCTATATGTAAAAGTCAGTGGAGAAAACACTGACAATGTGAATGGACAGGGGGCAGAAAGACAGAAATAAGAAACAATCAAAGGGAAAGATTTAGTAATAGAAGGATACACCACCTTAGATACACTTAATACAGTAATATAATAAACTCAGCCCAGCAAAGAAAATAATCATTGAACATGAAAATAGGTCAATAGAACAAACACAAAGAGAAACACAGAGAGAAAAATGAGTGAAAAAATGTTTCCAAGAGCTCTAGGATACAATCGAATACATTTGAAAATAAAATTCCAGAAGTAAAAGAGAAACAGAATAAAGCAAAAGGAATATTTAAAGAGATAATAGACAAGGCCCCAAACAACAGATCCTAGTAGTTCAGCAAACAGCAAAAGTCTAAATAAAGCACGTGCTCACACACATATCTACAGAAGTTCATTATTGTGAAACTTCTGAAAACCAAAGATAAGAACATATATTGAAAGCTACCAGAGAATGAAAATCAAAATTACAGTAGTCTGCTTAGAATAACAATAAGAAGTTCCATGAATTTGTGAAACAATGGAATGGCATTTTAAAGTACTGGGAGAAAACGGCTATTTATTTAGACTTTTATACCAACAAGTAGCTTCCAACCATGAAGAAGGGATATATTTTACAAGAAGATTTCTGAAACAGTAGCGTGTGTACTAAGTCGCTTCAGTCGTGTCCAACTCTTTGAGACCCTACGGACTATAGCTCTCCAGGCTCATCTGTCAATGAGGATTCCCCAGGCACGAATACTGGACTGGGTGGCGATGCCCTCCTCCAAGGAATCTTCCACACTCAGGGATAGAATTCAAGTCTTCTGTGGCTGCTGCACTGATGGCAGATTCTTTTACCACTGAGCCACTGGTGAAATGGTAGAACTCCACAGAACTCTCTTCATGGCAAAACAACTGATTTAGTGATGAAAAAAAAAAAAAAAGAAGCAATAAATGAAAGAAGACCCTCACTGTCTTAAGGGCATGTACTAGTTTTCTGTGATAGCTGAAAAATATCACTACAAACCTAATAGTTTAAATAACACACACTTATTTTCTTACGGTTCTCAAGTTCAGAAGTTCAAAGTAGTGTATCTCAGCTAAAATCAAATAATAGGCTGAGGCACACCCCTCCTAAAGACTTTAAGAAGAATATATTCCCTTTCCTTTCCTGGCATCTAGAGGCTACCCAACATCCCGGGGCATATGGCCTCCTTATATTTTCAAGGCCAGCAATGACTGAAGAGTCTTACAGGGCCTCACTCTAATGATTGACTCTCCAGCTTCCCCCTTTCAGATTTAAAGACCTTTGAGATTACACTGGCCTCATCATAATAATTCAGGATAATCTCCCCACCTTAATGTAAATGTTCAGTTCAGTCACTCAGTCGTGTCCGATTCTTTGCGACCCCATCAGTCGCAGCACTCCAGGCCTCCCTGTCCATCACCAACTCCCGGAGTTCACTCAGACTCACGTCCATCGAGTCAGTGATGCCATCCAGCCATCTCATCCTCTGTCATCCCCTTCTCCTCCTGCCCCCAATCCCTCCCAGCATCAGAGTCTTTTCCAATGAGTCAACTTTTCTCATGAGGTGGCCAAAGTACTGGAGTTTCAGCTTCAGCATCATTCCTTCCAAAGAAATCCCAGGGCTAATCTCTTTCAGAATGGACTGGTTGGATCTCCTTGCAGTCCAAGGGACCCACAAGAGTCTTCTCCAACACCACAGTTCAAAAGGATCAATTCTTCGCTCCCCAGCTTTCTTCACAGTCCAAATCTCACATCCATACATGACCACTGGAAAAACCATAGCCTTGACTAGATGGACATTTGTTGGCAAAGTAATGTTTCTGCTTTTGAATATGCTCTCTAGGTTGGTCATAACTTTTCTTCCAAGGAGTAAGTGTCTTTTAATTTCATGGCTGCAGTCACCATCTGCACTGATTTTGGAGCCCAAAAAATAAAGTCTGACACTGTTTCCACTGTTTCCCCATCTATTTCCTATGAAGTGATGGGACCAGATGCTATGATCTTTGTTTCTGAATGTTGAGCTTTAAGCCAACTTTTTCTCTCTCCTCTTTCACTTTCATCAAGAGGCTTTTGAGTTCCTCTTCACTTTCTGCCATAAGGGTGGTGTCATCTGCATATCTGAGGTTATTGATATTTCTCCCTGCAACCCTGATTCCAGCTTGTGCTTCTTCCAGCCCAGCGTTTCTCATTTTGTACTATGCATATAAGTTAAATAAGCAGGGTGACAATATACAGCCTTGACGTACTCCTTTTCCTATTTGAAACTAGTCTGTTGTTCCATGTCCAGTTCTAACTATTGCTTCCTGACCTGCATATAGGTTTCTCAAGAGGCAGGTCAGGTGGTCTGGTATTCCCATCTCTTTCCAAATTTTCCACAGTTTATTGTGATCCACACAGTCAAAGGCTTTGGCATAGTCAATAAAGCAGAAACAGATGTTTTTCTGGAACTCTCTTGCTTTTTCTATGATCCACCAGATGTTGGTAATTTGATCTCTAGTTCCTCTACCTTTTCTAAAACCAGCCTGAACATCAGGAAGTTCATGGTTCACGTATTGCTGAAGGCTGGCTTGGAGAATTTTGAGCATTATTTTACTAGTGTGTGAGATGAGTGCAATTGTGTGGTAGTTTGAGCATTCTTTGGTGTTGCCTTTCCTTGGAATTGGAATGAAAACTGACCTTTTCCCGTCCTGTGGCCACTGCTGAGTTTTCCGAATTTGCTGGCATATTGAGTGCAGCACTTTCACAGCATCAGGTTTCAGGATTTGAAATAGCTCAACTGGAATTCTATCAACTCCACTAGCTTTGTTCATGGTGATGCTTTCTAAGCCCCACTTGACTTCACATTCTAAGATGTCTGGCTGTAGGTGAGTGGTCACACCATCATGATTATCTTGGTCATGAAGATCTTTTTTGTATAGTTCTGTGTATTCTTGCCACCTCTTCTTAAAATCTTCTGCTCCTGTTAGGTCCATACCATTTCTGTCCTTTATCAAGCACATCTTTGCATGAAATGTTCCCTTGGTGTCTGTAATTTTCTTGAAGAGATCTCTAGTCTTTCCCATTCTGTTGTTTTCCTCTATTTCTTTGCACTGATCGCTGAAGAAGGCTTTCTTATCTCTTCTTGCTATTCTTTGGAACTCTGCATTCAGATGCTTGTATGTTTCCTTTTCTCCTTTGCTTTTCGCTTCTCTTCTTTTCACAGCTATTTGTAAGACCTCCTCAGACAGCCATTTTGCTTTTTTGCATTTCTTTCCCATGGGGATGGTCTTGATCCCTGTCTCCTGTACAATGTCACGAACCTCCATCCATAGTTCATCAGGCATTCTATCTATCAGATCTAGTCCCTTAAATCTATTTCTTACTTCCACTGTATAATCATAAGGGATTTGATTTAGGTCATACCTGAATGGTCTAGTGGTTTTCCCTACTTTCTTTAATTTCAGTCTGAATTTGGCAATAAAGAGTTCATGATCTGAGCCACAGTCAGCTCCTGGTCTTGTTTGTTTGTTTTTTTTTTTTTGACTGTATAGAGCTTCTCCATCTTTGGCTGTAAAGAATATAATCATTCTGATTTTGGTGTTGACCATCTGGTGATGTCCATGTGTAGAGTCTTCTCTTGTGTTGTTGGAAGGGGTGTTTGCTATGACCAGTGCATTTTCTTGGCAAAACTCTATTAGTCTTTGCCCTGCTTCATTCCATATTCCAAGGCCAAATTTGCCTGTTACTCCAGGTGTTTCTTCGAAGGCAATGGCACCCCACTCTAGCACTCTTGCCTGGAAAATCCCATGGATGGAGGAGCCTGGTGGGCCACAGTCCATGGGGTCGCTAAGAGTTGGACACAACTGAGCGACTTCACTTTCATTTTTCACTTTCATGCACTGGAGAAAGAAATGGCAACCCATCCAGTGTTCTTGCCTGGCAAATCCAAGGGACGGGGGAGACTCATGGGCTGCTGTCTATGGGGTCGGACAGAGTCGGACACAACTGAAGCGACTTAGCAGCAGCAGCCAGGTGTTTCTTGACTTTCTACTTTTGCATTCCAGTCCCCTATAATGAAAAGGACATCTTTTTTGGGTGCTAATTCTAAAAGGTCTTGTAGGTCTTCATAGAACCATTCAACTTCAGCTTCTTCAGCATTACTTGTTGGGGCATAGACTTGGATTACTGTGATATTGAATGGTTTGCCTTGGAGACGAACAGAGATCATTCTGTCGTTTTTGAGATTGCATCCAAGTACTGCATTTCAGACTCTTTTGTTGACCATGATGGCTACTCCATTTCTTTGGAGGGTTTCCTGCCTGCAGTAGTAGATATAATGGTCATCTGAGTTAAATTCACCCATTCCAGTCCATTTTAGTTTTCTGATTCCTAGAATGTTGACATTCACTCTTGCCATCTCCTGTTTGACCGCTTCCAATTTGCCTCGATTCATGGACCTGATATTCCAGGTTCCTATGCAATATTGCTCTTTACAGCATCAGATCTTGCTTCTATCACCAGTCACATCCACAGCTGGCTATTGTTTTTGCTTTGGCTCCATCCCTTCATTCTTTCTGGAGTTATTTCTCCACTGATCTCCAGTAGCATATTGGGCACCTACTGACCTGGAGAGTTCCTCTTTCAGTATCCTATCATTTTGCCTTTTCATACTGTTCATGGGGTTCTCAAGGCAACTATACTGAAGTGGTTTGCCATTCCCTTCTCCAGTGGACCACATTGTGTCAGACCTGTCCACTATATCCACCTGTTTGGGTGGCCCCACAGGGCATGGCTTAGTTTCATTGAGTTAGACAAGGCTGTGGTCCTAGTGTGATTAGATTTACTAGTTTTCTGTGATTATGGTTTCAGTGTGTCTGCCCTCTTGCAACATCTACCATCTTACTTGGGTTTCTCTTACCTTGGACATGGGGTATCTCTTCACGGCTGCTCCAGCAAAGCACAGCTGCTGCTCCTTACCTTGGACAAGGGCTATCTCCTCACCACCCCACCTCCTCACCTTGAACATGAAATAGCTAATACATGTAAATGTATTAGCAATCAATTCCATTTGCTAAGTTAATTCCCCTTTTCCATGTTACATAATATTCATAGGTTCTGAGGACTGACCTGGACATACACAGGAGCCATTATTGTGCCTACAACAACCTACCATCTGACACCAAAACATTCACATCCATCTTATGTACAAATACACTCATTCTATCCAGGGTCACCAAAAGATTCAACCAAATACATCAACTCAGATTTTAAATCTTATATCAAAACTTCCAGATGCCATTACTTAAATGCAACTAAATTAGGTATTGATAAGACTGTGGATATAATCCATCCTAAAGCAAAAAATAAAAAACTTTTATCTGTGGACCTGAGAAACTAGTCCTGTGAAACTGTTCCCTAAAAGAAAAATGATGGTACAGGAATAGATTAACAAGTTATAGACATTGCCAGTCAAAAAGGAAAACAGCAAGAAAAAAAAAAAAAAGAGTCACTTGTCTTAAGCAATTTCAATGCCCAGCTGGGAAAACAATATTAGGTTTCAAGGCCTAGGAATAACACTTCGTTGCTGAAAGTTCCACCTACTGGGCTTAGGGCTCTGTTCTTGAAGTCATTAATCCTTTTCATGAAGGGTAGAATGTATTTGAAGTTTTGTGATTCTATCACTATTTTGTACCTACAGGATTTTGTCTGACAGCCTTTCATTTTTGTCATCTTTCTGTCCCTTTAGTAGAAGTTGACAGTATTCCTCTTCTATAAAAATTTCAAGTACCTGGTGTGTCTCCCATGGACTAACCCTGTTAGACTAAAGTTTCTCCCACAGACCTTTCTGGATAAGCTTATATCTATTCCTAGCTTCTGCTGAGAGGATCTGTATGTCACACATATAATCTCACAAAGCCCTCTGTGTGACTGAATATCCTGAACTTCTAATCCTGAGACATTATGAAATGATTGCCTAGCCATAGGTTGGACTATTTCCAAAGCATTCTTTTCTAGTAGTGACTTAATTTTGGCATATTTTACAATCTGGTTAATCTGAGAATTTCCAAAATTATCATTTCCTGGTTCCTTTTGTTAACCAGCATTTTCCTCCATGTATTTCCTTCCGTTCACATTTATTATAGACAGCAATAAGAAATTGGACCACACTCTCAATAGAATTTGCTTCGAAATCAGTGAAATTGAAGCCTTACAGGAAGAAAGAACTTGAACACAAACTCTGATCAAATTTAAAAAGTAGGCTACTTTGACACCCAAGAATCCAAGATTAAAAACATCATAGGAGAGGGAGAGAGTGGGATGATTTAGGAGAATGGTATTGAAACATGTATAATATCATATATGAAATGGGTCGCCAGTCCAGGTTCGATGCATGATACTGGATGCTTGGGGCTAGTGCACTGGGACGACCCAGAGGGATGGTATGTGGAAGGAGGAGGGAGGGGTTTTCAGGATGGGGAACACATGTATACCCGTGGCGGATTCATGCTGATGTATGGCAAAACCAATACAATATTGTAGAATAATTAACCTCCAATTAAAATAAATAAATTTATATTAAAAAAATCATAGTCATCCCTGACACTGCAATCCTGTGTATAAGCCCAGCCTATGCCTTTTCAGAAGAAACCAGAATTGAAGATTCCAAGATACAATTTTCTGATTGCATGTGGGACAAAATAATAATAATAATAATACATTTTTAAAAGCAAAGCAGTATTTCTCTCTAATGTTTTATTATAAGGAAAGCATTCAAATTTTTATAACTCCTGCATCTAACTGCAATTAATTTGTAAATTTAATGAAAGAACCAGGGCATATGATGGTAAGTTCATATAATTAAATTCATTTATCCTCTAAGATTCTCAAATCATGAGCTAGCAAATATAACTATGGGTAATAGCTTATAAAAAATTATCAGGAGAGCAAAGCTTATATTACTCTTTAACATAAGTTAAAACAAAGTCATTCCAACGTATATTTAACTGATGTACCTAATGCTGGTGTCTGAGTCCCCAATTTTACCTTCATCCACTGACAAAAAAAGTATCACAAATTTCAGAACTTTGGTATTCTTTGACTGTTCAATGCAATTATCTCATCAGCCATTTTCAAGTTGCCTTTGTTGTCATATATATATTTTTTTTTCCCTAATTAGATTTTCTTCATGTTTTATACTGTTTTTCATCTGGTAATACATTGCAAGTTTTGACACATTCTGATGGCATTCATCAAAGTGTAAAGGCTTGATTTTCTCATTAGTCATCTTTCATCTTTTTGCGTTTTTATTGATTTTTGGCTTGAAACACTCCTTTTAACATTCTCTAACCAAAATTCCTATTTTGTTGACAAGAATGTTCCATAATACATTGTCTTATTTTTCTAATAAAGTATTAAACTCATGTAATCATTTACAACATCACACAGCTTCAATAAAAACACAGGTTTTTTTTTTGTTTTGTTTTGTTTTTTTGCTGTATTCTGAATACAGCAAGTTAAAATGAAACAAGGCTTATACAGTTCCGTGATCTGAATCATTTTTATGAAAGTTTCTGATCAGACATTATCCTAGCTATTAAAAGCAGGCATAATCCTAACTATTGATACTTAGTAACTAGACAGAAATTGTAAATCTGGAAAAAATATCATTTTCTTTTTTGATTCTAGAAGACAGAGTGGTGAGAAATATGGGTAAGCAGGAAACTGCTTTAGGGTATTTTTAGAAATTCCTGGAGCAGTAGAGCACCCAGCTGGACTCCAGCCAACACTCCTTTGAGCAGCATACCAAGACTGTGGTGTTAGACCTTGAGGTCTCAAACTCTTGCTCCTCCTCACCATCAACTCCTCTTCCTAATGGATGTCCAAAAGGACATTTTTCCTCTTCAAGTCAAACAGCTTGACTTTATTTCACATTTTCCCCATGATGTAGGGGACAATGATATCAGCAACAAGAATGAGGGTTCAACATAGAGTATGATACCATTCCAATTTGCCCCGGACTGAGGAAGTCTCCAGTATTTCCTGAGGAACCAGGAGGACTTCATCACATTAGTGCAACACCATGTTAAGATACCCTCAGCACTGGGGTGCTTAAGGGGCCACAGATCCCAGCACCGAAAGATGATCGTGTGTGTCAGACGAGGGAATCAGAACACTTCAGAAATATCATGCCCAAATATTTTTAGGGGTAAATGACTGATACAAATGGAATAAAGTACATACTGATATTCAGATGCTGTCAAAAAATCAAATCTCTTCAGACTCTTTACCCGGAATTATAAACTAATAACTAATTTATGATTCCTGGTAAACCACTTATTTTTGCTACTAGTGGAAATCTAGCCCCAGATATCTGAAAGCCTTCATAAGCACAGTGAAGCACAATAGTCACTACTAGTTACATGCGGATGAGAGAACAGACTTCAGAAGCAGACAGTCTGAATGCTGGCTGCAATAGGTATTCTGGGTGGTTACTGAAAGTTCCATAACTTCCTGATGCCAGTTTCCTAACCTCCTTAATGCCAGTGTCTCTCACGGGAATCTTGCAAGAATTTAAAGCATTAATGTATCCAAAGAACTCACAACTGTGCCTGGTTCATAGTAAGTCGGAAAAAAAGCAGAAGTGTTCATTATTTATTTCCCCACTCTGTCTCTCATTTGCTTGAGAAATATCATCAGTGTACATTCCATGGCTAATATTTTTTCTCTATCTTTTCTAAAACCCATGGATGGAGGAGACTGGCAGGCTATAGTCCATGGGGTCGCAAAAAGGTGGACACAACTGAGTGACTTCACTTTCACTTTCAGTGCCTAGAAAGAGACCCGACACTTAGAGTTGATAGATGTTTGTTAGGTGAATATGTGGCAGGAGACTTGGTTAAATGATGAAATTTAACCAAGTCTCCTCAGGCCATGACACTCATAGTACATGGCTTGAGATGTCACCATGAAGGACGAGCCCTCAGTGAAATGTGTTAATTTAAAAGGATTTCTTTTAACTAAGGGGCACTGAAGAAATGCACTTTGAGACAGTCCATGGAAGGGACATGACTAGAAATACTTTGGTAGGATATTAAGCTATTGCACTGGTGTCATGGATGCTGTGAACCGAGGTCAGATGCCCATTTCGTGATTGAGGGATTTATTCCATCATGTGCCAGTTGTGAAGCTCCACCAAAAATTACTGAGCTAAAGGAAGCTCCTACCCTAAAAGTCATTCCCAAGAAGCCCTTTCCAGTGACTGACTGATGCACAAAGGGGTAATAGTGATTTGAGGCAACTGGGTAGCATCAATAAGGAAAACCTAAAGGACCATCCTCAGCTTGAATCCGCAGAGTGGGTTCAGGCTTTGTGGTGGCACCTACCTCTGCCCAGTCTTCATTTTCTCCTTTCTTCAGTGCATTGTTTTCCACAACTAGTGACTGTAAGGGTCAAATGAGCTAACTTACAAAAAAAATGATGAAGTGATGTTTTTGTAAATGGTAAACAATAACTATTACAAATTTGCACATTTATTATTGAAAGAAACAGTCAGTTTCATATAAGAATCCATGTAGCATTATCTGAAGGCTGATTCACCCAGCATCTGAAAAAGTCTATTAAAGAACTTACTTTTTATATTGAGCAATCCTATTAAAAAATCTTCAGTTAATACTAAGTTGAAATCTGTTTCTCTGTATACCCTATATGCATTTTCTTCTATAATTATATAAAATAATCTTTTTTAACAGTTTTTCCATCTTGGTTAAAAAGAAAAATTTTCCCATCACCTATAAATTATTCTCTGTGACACATTATAGTTGCTTTGGTTTTTGTTTGTTTTGTTTGGAGCTTCCACAGTGATCATGAGTCAATCTAATTTTCTCCTTTGCTTGTTGGTAGCAGACTAGATAAAGAATATCTTCAGGAAAAAAAAAAAAAAGTCCCTCTCACTTATTTCCCTTGTATTCCTATTAGTGTATAGATAAATCTGTGGAATCTGTTCATATTAGTCACCATGCCATCTCCATGAAGAAATCTTATTAAAGAGATTATTCATAGAGGGTGAATCTTCTACTAGTTTATAGTCAGAGTCAGTTTTCTTTTGTTTGCTTGTTTTTTTACCACAGCCGGAATATTGAGAAAGTCTTCGTGAACCTCTTCTTTACAAATGCAAGCAATCACTGAAAATGGGTGAGCTGAGGAAATGGGACAAAAAAAATACAAAAGCACATTAGTAAACAAGGATTCCTTGTGCTTGTGACCACATCTCTTCCAGGGACCATCTCCCAGCATCATGCTGACATGACCCAGATGGCAAATTCTACTGGATAGATGTTCTAATGCTTTATATAGATGAGAGCCTTTATTATTTTTTATTGTTTTCTCCCCTATCCAATTCCACCTTATTCCTACATGCTTCCATTATTAAAGTGGTCCCATTCTGGGTAGCACAAGAAACTAAAGCAGAAAAGTTGATAAATTAATAATCACAGAGGTATCTCACTTTAAATGTGGTTATTTTCTCATTTGTGATATTTTGATTCTTTAAATCCCCATACATGTGATACAACATATTAAAGAGTGAAGATTTGTAAAACATCCCATGGAGCATCCTGTGAAAACACTGACATTTTAGGAACCTTTAACTCCTAAGGTTATCTTAATGTAAGCTTTCAGGGGACAATAGCATATACAAAAATCCTAAAGCACACAAACATGCTTCTCAACAACAGAGCCGTGCAATCACTGCCTCTTTGGTGGACCAGGTCTGAGATACAACAATGATTTGATACTGTGTCTGTCAGAGAACACTTGATGTGGGTTGTGGATCTTTCCAGTCTCAGTATGCTAGCTGACAGGTGTACGCTTATCATTTGAAGACATAGAATTGATTACTCCAGAGTGCAAACAATGCACCTGAGACCAAAGGGAAATAAATTTTAAACCAAAAGATTATGGAGAAAAAACAGTAAATCATCACTCATATTTTTCATTTCCTTCTTTTTTTAAATGGCTGTTTTTACTGGCTTAAAGAACATAGCAGATGTCTCATGTGTCTTTGTCACAGGCACTAATGATTTGCCTAGAGAGCTAGAGCACCAAGGCAGAGTCACAGGGAAGCAATATTTTATGATTCAGAAATAAGAACAAACATGGTATTTTAACACATATTCCTAATTGTCTTGTATGCATTTTTGGAAATTAGTAAGTACCCCATAGTTTTAATTTTTGTCATTCCTTTTTTGTAGCCTACAAATTGTGTGTCCCCTGAACATGAAGCACAGTAACATAACCTGGCATAACTAGTCCTCAGTAGTAAACATAGTAAAACAAATCTGAAAAATCTCTGACCACTAGCACATGTAAAATTCATACCACCATAAGTCACAAGTTAGTATTCTAAGCTGCTATCAAGTTTTAAAACAACAAACACTGGTCTTGTGCCAGAATCTCTGGTACAACTTTATATTGATGTATTTTTTAAATTACCCTAGACCTTCCTCATGTATGAAAGATCAAATAACGGACCAAGTGTAGTAGGGATGGTTTCTATATAAAAGATTGAAAAATTATCTACTTCTCCATAAACTTTCCTGAATCCTGTTGCTAAATATATTTTCTGGAGACTTTGACAAATCTTTGAGTATTTTAGGTCTATTCTCTGCCCAGCTGGAGAACTGACTCCAAAAAGGGATGTTTCACAGCACTGAATTTTAAGGTGTAAATTGTCAGCTTTATGTTTCTTAAAATCGCTGTAAGGGATAAGAAAGGTTTATGCAAATCCATGGGGGTGGAAAAGGAAAATCTATACATACTTCTTAAAATAAGTGATGTTGGCAAGTATCTAGTAGAACTCCATCAGAAGCAAGTAACAATGCCAGGATGTTCAGAGGATTCTATTGAGAATTTAGGAAAAAAAATACAATCTGTTTCATAAAGAAAACATACACAAATATATACACATAAATATACAAGCCTACATGAACAAAATAGCTTGAGAACTATTTCAAATATGATCACAGGAATGGTGTGTATTAGCCAAGGTGTTGAGCTGCAAATGAACATAAAAATTCAAATCAAACTTGTCATTTTTTATTGAAATTACTGGCATACCTAAATGAAACCTCAACTCACAGCTGGATTCGGGGGTGTAAGTGATGACATCTGGAGCATAATCTCTCCCACTGGCTTGATTTATTATTTTTTTGTGCTTTCATTTCATTTTCAGACCACCTATTGCAATTTGATAGACCCCAGCACCCCAGCCGTACATTCTCACAGTATATAATGTGAAAGAGACAAATATTTCTTCCTTTAGTTTCTATAGAAGAACTTCAGTTGAGTACTGCAGGATGGCATCCCTGAGTCAAGCATGTTAGTTACTTACCACTATGGATAGTGGTAAGGAGTTGATTAACAAAGCTTGGATTTTATACCCAACTCTGGAGGTAGGGTTTTAATCAAGTCCAAAAGAATCATGTAAAATGAAGATGGAAAAGAGGATTCTCAAAAGTAAATGATAGTCCTGTTATCAGAAAAATGAGAAATGTTTGCATATTTCAACAAAACAATGAATATGCTTCAGAACTTACCCTTGACAAGTGGTATAATAGGATAAAACGCTCATTGACAGTTTACTAGTAAGCTATTGTATGAGTTTCAAAGTATTCTATTAACTCAACTAACATATTTCTCCAGAAAGGTTGTGATTGCTCCAACCATTTATCAAAAGTACCACAAAACCTGTGGGATTAAGGTGTTTCATGCCTTCACTTCTTTCTTCTCTGACAACTGCATGTCATCTGGACAAAAAGATTCAAACTGGCATCCCCTACTTACTTCCCTAGATGAAAGACCAGTTTGGCAATGCTATAATTTTAAAATAAGCAATTACAATTTAATTCAAATATTCAATGATTTACTTACAATAGTTTAGGCATTAGGTACTATGCTATGCGTTGCATTAAATATAAATACTTTTAGCCTCAATTCTTGACTTTAATACCTCAAAAAGTTAATGTGGAGAAGCAAGATCTATCTGTGAACTTCTGAAAAATAAGAGTAACAGATAACAAAGTTGCACTAAACTTACAAGAATTTTCTTAAAATTAATACTTAATACAAAATAAACAGTAACTCATAAATAATAATACATAAAGACATAAATTGAAGAGTAGACATGGAAGCCTATAAGTCACCTAAATATGTTTGGGAATGTAATATATAAGAAATGAATTTAAAATTAAATTTATTTAAAATGAATATGTGAAATAGTTTGGGAAGAGAACAGAGAGTTGAAAAAATTAAAGGCAGATATATTTCACATTAGGCAACACAGACTTTAAGTGAATCTAAAAGTTATATGTAAATAATAAAAACATCAAAGTATTAGATAAAATTATGAACTATACATATTAAAGAGGTTTTTATAATTATATCCAGAATCAGAGCATTATATAACAGCTTGATAAATTAAATTATATAAAAACTAAAATACATAATCAACATAATCAAAATAAATTACAAATATCACATTGGGAAATTTTTGCTACTCATGCCTCAAAGGACTCAGTTCTCTAATATATAAAGAGCTATTCAAAGTTAATAAGAGCAAGATTATAAGGAAGACATGCAAAGACAAGATATAGAAAGATATATGACAAGAAATTTTATATAACTGCTCTAAATTAAAATATTTTAATTCCCTCAAAATGAGAGTGATATTAGTGAAATTACAAAATTGCCTTTTAAAAGTTTATCAGACTGATAAAATGAATATATTTCAAATAATTCATTGTAAGGTATGGAAAAGTCAATACACTGATGATGGAAATGCAAATTGCCATAAAATTTCAGAGCATTTTGGTGATGCCTACCTCAGCAATTTCATATCTAAGAATATTTTTGAGAGGTATATTCCTCTAAAATGACATACATATAAGGTTAATCATGTAGAATTACCTCTAACAAATAAAAATTGAAAATAATCTAAATGTCCTCAGAGCAGAGGTGAAATCAATTATGGTACATCCTTAACAAAGGAACACATAAAAAGGAATGAATGTGATATTCTTTCTAGAAATTATACTAATTACACTGAACAAATAGGAATCATAACCTGTAATTACAAAGCAAGTCATTTTTCCTTCTATTGTTTCTTTAAAATGTATTATTTTTCTCCCTTCACTACTTGAGACTTAAGATGGTTCCATTAGCTTTTGAATCTTGCACAGATTATATTTCTATACTAACTTATAGAAGAAAAGCACACAAGTTTTGACACTTAAAGGTTCAGTCTCATCTGATAACCATCTCTTCTTACCTAATAATAACTTATTTTAACTCCTGGGAAGGCTGCTGGTGCACTGCCTGCTCAGGGGTAAGGGATTAGGGTTGGGTCAACCTTTCATTTTCTTACCTCCATCCCCATTCAGGAGCCTGTTCTGAAGGGTCAGGAGAGAAGACAGGTTACCAGGACAACTCTTAATTAACAGGTCAAGAATCCACCTCCCAACGCAGGAAACACAGGTGATGTGAGTTCCATCCTGGGTCCGGAAGACCCCTGGAGGAGGAAATGGCAACCAACTCCAGTACTCTTGCCTAGGAAATCCCATGTACAGAAGACCCTGGCTGGTTACAGTCCATGGGGTCACAAAAGAGTCGGTCACGAATGAGTGACTGATAACACAGACACATCTAAAATTTGATTTTGCTGATGTTTATAATTGACTTTTTTCCTTTGGTGGATCACTTTTGTAATTTGACTTTAGAAAACCTCGGAATCCCCACATATCACTGGGGACTTTGCAATATATGCCCTCATTCTGTACACACTCTACTTCAACAGCACTTAGGAGCATTGTCTTATCAGCTTTCTTGTATGCATAATTCATGGTTTAAGATAATGAAAAGACTAGTGACAGACCAAAAATAAAAATTTACAAATCACATTTCTCACCAGAAAACTGAATCCAAATTATATAAAGAATTCTCAACATAACCATAAGAAAAACAAGTCTAAAATAAGGAAAAAATTTAAATGGGGAAAGTATGTGAACAGACATTTTACCACAGAATATACAAAATGGAAAATAAGCATATGAAAAAATGCTAAATATCATTAGTCATCAAAATGCAAATTGAAAGCACAATATGATACCACTATGAATTAATTATAATTACTACTATCAAAGAAAGTTAAAATACCAAAAGCTGGCAAGAATGTGGAGCAGCTAAAATGCTTACCTACTGTTGGTCAGAATGCAGAATAGTACAGCAACTTTGAAAAGCAATTCTTCAGTTTCTTAAAAACTTTAGCACACATGTAACCTGCAACTCAGCAATCTCACTGTTAGCTATTTACTTAAGACAAATGAAAATTTAAGAAAACACACAAAAATGTGCAATTTTTTAGCAGAGCACAACAGCTCTGAAGTGAAAACAGCCTCAAAAATGGAGAAGCTAAATATGATAGGTCCATACATGGAATAATATTCAACAATGAGAAAGAATAAACTGTTGAATGCAGCTACACGTGTGAATCTTAACACATTTTGACAAGTGAAAGAAGCCAGACTCAAAAGCTGAATACTATATGATTCCATTCATATGAATTCTAGAAAAGGCAAACAAACCTATAGGGACTGAAATCAGATCACTGGTTGCCAGCAGTTAGGGATAAGAAGAAGGGTAGATAACAGTTGGCAGCATGAGAGAATTTTTGGCTTGTTAGAACTGTTTACATCATGACTGTGATCATGGACACATAACTCCATGCTCTGTCATAGCCCGTAGACAGTCCACCACAATAAGTAAGTTTTAACACTTGTTACTTAAACAAAAACCAAATGTGGGGAATTTTCTGGTGTTCCTGTGATTAAGACTATGCTTTCATTGCTGAGGGCCTGGGTTCAGTTCCCAGTTGAGGAACTAAACTCTCATAAGCTGCGTGTTGTGGCCAAAAATAAAATAAATAAAATAAAAATCAACTATGATAAGTGAGAAAATGAATGAAAATTACACAATCAAGCATAACTATGTTACCAATCAGTAACAGCCAAACTATAAGGAAATAAGAGATCTAACACACAGGACTGGAAAAGGTCATTTTTCATTCCAATCCCAAAGAAAGGCAATGCCAAAGAATGCTCAAACTACTGCACAATTGCACTCATCTCACATGCTAGTAAAGTAATGCTCAAAATTCTCTAAGCCAGGCTTCAGCAATATGTGAACTATGAATTTCCTGATGTTCAAGCTGGTTTTAGAAAAGGCAGAGAAACCAGAGATCAAATTGCCAACATCTGCTGGATCATGAAAAAAGCAAGAGAGTTCCAGAAAAACATCTATTTCTGTTTTACCGACTATGCCAAAGCCTTTGACTCTGTGGATCACAATAAATTGTGGAAAATTCTGAGAGAGATGCGAATATCAGAACACCTGACTTGCCTCTTGATAAATCTGTATGCAGGTCAGGAAGCAACAGTTAGAACTGAACATGGAACAGACTGGTTCCAAATAGGAAAAGGACTACATCAAGGCTGTATATTCTCACCCTGCTTATTTAACTTATATGCAGAGTACATCACGAAAAATGCTGGGTTGGAAGAAACACAAGCTGGAATCAAGATTGCCGGGAGAAATATCAATAACCTCACATATGCAAATGATGCCACCCTTATGGCAGAAAGTGAAGAGGAACTAAAAAGCCTCTTGATAAAAGGGAAAAGGGAGAGTGAAAATGTTGGCTTAAAGCTCAATATTCAGAAAACGAAGATCATGGCATTCAGTCCCATCTCTTCATGGGAAATAGATGAGGAAACAGTGGAAACAGTGTCAGACTTTATTTTGGGGGGCTCCAAAATCACTGCAGATGGTGATTGCAGCCATGAAATTAAAAGATGCTTACTCCTTGGAAGAAAAGTTATGACCAACCTAGATAGTATATTCAAAAGCAGAGACATTACTTTGCCGACTAAGGTCCGTCTAGTCAAGGCTATGGATTTTCCTGTGGTCATGAATGGATGTGAGAGTTGGACTGTGAAGAAGGCAGAGCACTGAAGAATTGATGCTTTTGAACTGGTGTTGGAGAAGACTCTTGAGAGTCCCTTGGACTGCAAGGAGATCCAAGCAGTCCATATTTCTTTGGAAGGAATTATGCTAAAGCTGAAATTCCAGTACTTTGACCACCTCATGCGAAGAGTTGACTCATTGGAAAAGACTCTGATGGTGGGAGGGATTGGGGGCAGGAGGAGAAGGGGACGACAGAGGATGAGATGGCTGGATGGCATCTCTGACTCGATGGACATGAGTCTGAGTGAATCCCGGGAGTTGGTGATGGACAGGGAGGCCTGGCATGCTGGTATTCATGGGGTCGCAAAGAGTCGGACACGACTTAGTGACTGAACAGAACTGAACTGAACTGAAAGAGTAGAAGAGGGGTGTTTCCCAAATGAGTCAGTGGTAAAGAAACTGCCTGGCAAGCAGGAGTTGCCCAAAAAATATTTTAATCAAATCCCTTATGATTATACAGTGGAAGAGACAAATAGATTTAAGTGATTAGATCTCATAGAGTGGCTGAAGAAACGTGGATGGAGTTTCATGATATTGTATAGGAGGCAGTGATCAAAATTATCCTTAAGAAAAAAAATGCAAAAATGCAACATAGTTGCCTGAGGAGGCCTTATAATTAGCCGAGAAAAGAAGAGAAGGGAAAGCCAAAAGAGAAAAGGAAAGATATACCCATTTGATTGCAGAGTTCCAAAGAATATAAAGGAGAGATAAGTGTTCACTTCCTCAGTGAACAATGCACTGAAATAGAAGAAAACAATAGAATGGGAAAGACTAGAGATCTCTTCAAGAATATTAGAGACACCAAGGGAACATCTCATGCAAAGATGAGTATAAGAAAGGATAGAAATGGTATGGACCTAACAGAAACAGAAAATATTAAGAAGAGGTGGCAAGAATATATGGAAGAACTACATAAAGAAAAGCTCTTAATGACCCAGATAACTATGATGGTGTGATCACTCACCTAGAGCCAGATATCCTGGAGTGTGAGTAAAGTGGGCCTTAGGAAGCATCACTAGGAACAAAGCTAGTGGAAGTGATGGAATTCCAGCTGAGCTATTCAAATACTAAAAGATGATGCTGTGAAAGTGCTGAACTCAATATGCCAGCAAATTTGGAAAACTCAGCAGTGGCCACAGGACTGGAAAATGTCAGTTTTCATTCCAATCCCAAAGAAGCATGATCTCAAAAAATGTTCAAGACACCACACAATTTCATTCATTTTACATGCTAGCAAAGTAATGCTGAAAATTCTCCAAGCTAGGCTTCAACAGTGCATGGATCAAGAACTTCCAGGTGTTCAAGCTGGATTTAGAAAAGGCAGAAGAATCAGAGATCAAATTGCCAACATCCTTTGAATCATCGAAAAAGCAAGAGAATTCCAGTAAAACATCTATTTCTGCTTCACTGACTACACTAAAGCTTTTGACTGTGTGGTTCAAACAAAGTGAAAAATTCTTTAAGAGATGGGAATACCAGACCACCTTACTTGCCTCCTGCGAAGTCTGGATGCAGGTTAAGAAGCAACAGTTAGAGCTAAACATGGAACAGACTGGTTCCAAATTGAAAAGGAGTACATCAAGGCTGTATATTGTCACCGTGCTCACTTAACTTATTTGCATAACACATCATGGGAAAAGCCAGGCTGGATGAAGCGAAGCTGGAAACAAGACTCTCGGAAGATATATCAATAATCTCATATATACAGATGACACCACTCTTAAGACAGAAAGTGAAGAGGAACTAAAAAGCATTTCAATAAAGGTGAAAGAGGAGAGTGAAAAAGTTGGCTTAAAACTCAACATTCAAAAAAAGAAGATCATGGCATTCAGTCCCATCATTTCATGGCAAATAGATGGGCAAACAATGGAAACAGTGACAGATTTTAGTTTCTTGGGCTCCAAAATCACTGCAGATGGTGACTGCAGCCATGAAATTAAAAGACACTTGCTCCTTGGAAGAAAAGCTATGACAACCCTAGAAAGTATATTAAAAAGCAGAGACATTACTTTACCAACAAAGGGCTGACTAATCAAAGCTATGATTTTTCCAGTAATCACGTATGGATGTGAGAGTCGGACCATAAACAAGGCTGAGGCCCCAAAGAAATGATGCTTTCAAATTGTGGTTG
Source organism: Ovis aries (assembly GCF_016772045.2). Lineage (NCBI taxonomy): Eukaryota > Metazoa > Chordata > Mammalia > Artiodactyla > Bovidae > Ovis > Ovis aries. Next base: position 168,519,044 of record NC_056054.1, on the reverse strand, counting down.
AGAGAAGATTCTTAAGAGTCCTTTGGACAACAAGGAAACCAAACCAGTCAATCCTAAAGAATCAACCTTGAATATTCATTGAAAGGACTGATGCTGAATTGAAGCTTCAATACTTTGGCCACTGTTGGGAAGAGCCAACTCTTAGGGAAAGACCCTGATGCTTGGAAAGATTGAAGGCAGGAGAAGGGGACAACCAAAAATGAGATGTTTGGATGGCATAACCGACTGAATGGACATGAGTTTGAGCAAACTCTCGGACATGATGGAGAGGGAAGCCTGGCCTGCTGCAGTCCATGGGATCTCAGAGACTTGGATACGACTGAGTGATGGAACAATAACAATATGTTTAAATATATACACATACACACAAATGTATGTATTTTTCTGTGTATGTGAATATGCTAGTAACAAGCATATATTTCCTGTTCACTGAGAGGGCATAGAAGCAATGATATATGAGTGGCAATGAGCACACCTAACACTCAGATCCAGGTTTCCAAGTACCAACATCCTGTAGTGAGAATTAGGACTCCTTTGAGAAACAACTGATTCCAGAGCTGGAACAGGAAAAACTGAAAGTGAATCTGGAACCTGGTTTGAGAAAAGAATGAAGAACTCCTGAAAAAATTGGGGCATGTCCAAAGGTCATAGGAACAATATGGAAGATTTTTCAATGGATACATTTGAAAATAAATAAGATTAGTATTGAATAATAACTCATTTAATAAAATAACTATTCATGATTCTATCCAGATATAATAAACAATTGAATAAATAAAACAATGCAATGACTATATTTAAAAGTGAAATACTGGATTGGGTCCTGAAATAGAAAAATATATATATTAATGAAAATAATGATAAAATCTAAATAAACTCTGGAATTTATCTAACACAACTATACCTATTCAATATCTTAGTTTTTATAATCATATTATGATTATGCAATATGTGAACATTAGGAGAAATGGATGAATGGTACCTTTAATATTCTTGCAATTTATTAATTTTCTAAAATGGCTTCAAAATAAAAAGATTAAAAGTATGATTCATAAGAGTATAATGGTATGTTTTATATATGTGGTTCAGTCACTGGATTGGGTGCATCTCTTTGCAACCCCATGAATTGCAGCATGCCAGTCTCCTCTGTCCTCCATTATCTCCTGGAGTTTACTCAAATTCATGTCCACTGAGTCTGTGAAGCTATCTAATAACCATCTCATCCTCTGTTGCCTCCTTTTCCTTTTGCTTTCAATCTTTATATATGCAGTAGTATGTAATATGTACATACATATGGAATAATATGTTATTAAAGTATTAGAAACATATTTTTAAAAATCTAATAAATACATCATAAAGTGTGACATGCTGTGAAGAAATATAATTCTCAAAAATTCCTGGAGTCTGTGGAGGCAGGTATCACAATTAACTAGGATAGTGATTAAAGATAACATGGAGAAAGGAGGTGTTAATTCAAAACTGAATTTAACTCTACAAGGTGGAAATTAGTGGAGTGGACCACAGGAAAAGAGAGGCTTAGAGACAGAAGGAGTAGCAATAAGAGCAACTTGGAGGTAAGAGGAAGAAATTTTTAGGGAACTGTAACTAAAATTATCAAGTCAGAACATGTAAAAGTGTAACAGAAAAAAAAAAAACCCAGACCATCTCTAGGAAAGCAAAAGCAAAGAGGCAAAAGTCATCCTACGATAAGATAAAATATGTGCTTGTTCATGTGATTTATAATTTTACACAGAATTCACAGATAATAGGAGGTAGGAATCAAATGATATTCTAAGATACACTAAGTCCTTTTCATTTCAGCAGTTCAGTCGTGACTGACTCTTTGCGACCCCATGAACCACAGCTCACCAGGCCTCCCTGTCCATGACCAACTCCTGGAGTCCACCCAAATCCATGTCCATTGAGTCGGTGATGCCATTCAGCCATCTCATCCTCTGTCATCCCCTTCTCCTCCTGCCCTCAATCTTTCCCAGCATCAGGGTCTTTTCAAATGAGTCAGCTCTTTGCATCACATGGCCAAAGTATTGAAGTTTCAGTTTCAGCATCACTCATACTAATGAACACCCAGGACTGATGTCCTTTAGGATGGACTGGTTGGATCTGCTTGCAGTCCAAGGGACTCTCAAGAGTCTTCTCCAACACCACAGCTCAAAAGCATCAATTCTTCAGTGCTCAGCTTTCTTTATAGTCTGACTCTCACATCCATATATGACCACAGGAAAATCCATAGCCTTGACTAGACGGACCTTTGTTGGCAAAGTATTCTCTGCTTTTTAATATGTTGTCTAGGTTGGCCATAACTTTCCTTCCAAGGAGTAAGCATCTTTTAATTTCATAACTGAAATCACTATCTGCAGTGATTTTGGAGCCCAGAAAATAAAGTCAGCCATTGTTTCCACTGTTTCCCCATCTATTTCCCATGAAGTGATGGGACCAGATGTCATGATCTTCGTTTTCTGAATGTTGAGCTTTAAGCCAACTTTTTCACTCTCCTCTTTCACTTTCATCAAGAGGTTCTTTAGTTCCTCTTCACTTTCTGCCATAAGGGTGGTGTCATCTGCACATATGAGGTTATTGATATTTCTCCCAGCAATCTGAATCAAGCTTGTGCTTCATCCAGCCTGGCATTTCTCGTGATGTACTCTGCATATAAGTTAAATAAGCAGGGTGAGAATATACAGCCTTGACGTACTCCTTTTCCTATTTGGAACCAGTCTATTGTTCCATGCCCAGTTCTAACTGTTGCTTTCTGACCTGCATACAGGTTTCTGAAGAGGCAGGTCTGGTCTGGAATACCAGGTGGTCTGGTATTCCCATCTCTTTCAGAATTTTCCACAGTTTTTTATGATCCACACATTGAAAGGCTTTGGCATAGTTAATAAAGCAGAAATAGATGTTTTCTGGAACTCTCTTGCTTTTCCGATGATCCAACAGATGTTGGCAATTTGATCTCTGGTTCCTCTGCCTTTTCTAAATCCAGCTTGAACATCTGGAAGTTCTTGGTTCACATGTTGTTGAAGCCTAGCTTGGAGAATTTTGAGCATTATTTTACTAGCGTGTGAGATAAGTGCAACTGTGCAGTAGTTTGAGCATTCTTTGGCATTGCTTTCTTTGGAACTGGAATAAAAACTGACCTTTTCCAGTCCTGTGGCCACTGCTGAATTTTCCAAATTTGCTAGCATATTAAGTCCTTTACCAAGTAAGTAATCAATAGCTTTCAGCTTCAGAAGGCTTTGCTTCATACAGTGTTTGGTTTGTCTCTAAAGCATCTATTTCAACTCTAGCAACAAAACTCTGAAATTGATAAAAACTTTAAATGACTCATTCACCATCCTGCAGCTAGTTGGTAAACAAGTTGGACCTAAAATCACTTCTATGAAGTTCCTTAGTTGATACCTATTGAATATATTATGCCCCTGTCTGCTTTTTATATTACCACTTGTTAACAGCTGACGTTTTTAAGAATAAGGGGAAGAAATAACATTTAAAATTCTAAAGCTGAAAGGAACCCTGGAGATGAGTTGGTCTAGCTCCAAAGTGTAATAGCTTCAAGAGTAAGAACTAGCCTAAAGGCACGCAATCAGTTACCACTATGGTAACCAGACCCAAGTTTCTTATCTTCTGGCTCTTTCTACTATGTCAAATGTTTTCTTTTCTGAAAGCTTATGTTAAAGAAAGCAAAGACAAAAGCAAAAACTAAGACATTTCATTAATGACCTTACTGAAAAATCTCAACTTTCAAAAAAAAGGATTACAATAAAATAGCACATATTCCCCTCCACCCCCGCAAGTATATTACTAAAATTAAGCTATCCTAAGCTATATCATTGTCTAAATCTATAAATAGTTAGCTCAGCTCTTATGGTCACTTTGGAGAAATTAATACCTACAAATATAGGCATCATGAATATTTCATAGCACAAATTCAAACTTAAAAAAAAAGTTTGGAGAAAAGTGGGCATATTTTGAGGCATTAAGTGACAGCAATCATTACAGCAAAACTTCTTCCAACACCACTCACCTAAGAAGAAAAACTTAATCATTTCCTCATTAACCAGAAGACAAGCCTGAACTAACTTAGCATAGAATGGCTTTAAACAGTTCACAGAATTCAGATGCAGTGAAACATTTGATAGGGAAGAGAAAAAACTGGCATAGTAACTTTATCTGCTTTTCTAGGAAAGAATTGTATTCATGCTTCTGAACACCATAGAGACAGGTCACTGAAACATGTTCCTGTGAACACTGAGCTGTGGAACTGCACCAATTACCCTCTCTTTTCTCCTCCTTCATCCCTTTTCCTTTTTTCTACCGGCTCCCCTTCTGCTTTCCCTCTTGCCACAATCCCAGGTCTTGTATTATATTTCTCACAAGCTGCAGTGAGTCTAATACTGAGAAAAACATCTCACTAACCATTTCAGCAATCTTTACAATGCTATCATCTAATACCCACTATTGGGATGGTCAACCAGGAAGCACAGTGTGAGCCATGAAAAGCAAACTAGCTCTTGAAAGAACAAGATAAACTCACACAGCTTCTGTCTCAAAGAAGCATAATTATACATTGAAGGATGACAGTCACTTTGTGGGTAAAACTCAGACTAAACAAGGTAAAGAAAGCAGACTCAGAATGGTGCACATTTTCTCATCATACATTTCTTAAAAAATGTAGTTCTCAAGATGTGTTGGAGACAAATATAGACTTTTCAGTTTCTTCCAATTGCTAATTTGGTTCTAAATGAATTCACTGAGATAGTCATTACTCTCAGACTCTTACGGTAAATAACATTTATACAGAATAATACTTTTAAAGTATCATTTAAATAGAAATGGAGAATAATTTATTAGTGCACCTATTATAACACCTTCTAAAGGAGGGATAATACAACAAAAGAAACACTGCAATTGATCTTTATGTGTTTTCCCAAAATTGATTACAATAAACAGGTACAAATTTATAAATCTTGCATAATAAGTGGCTGAATAACCCAGTTAACTGTCTTTATCCTTTATTTGCTCTGCCTGAAATATCTTGGACATTATGAAGAACAGGAATGCACTGGCATCCAAATCTAATAATGATTCATGAAAATAATATGATGCATATTTGTGTATATGTGGTCTGATCCAGATACTTAACCTCTCTGAGCATCTGTCTCTCATGGAGGATTAAAACAACATATATTAATGAACATCTAAGGTTACAGAAAAATGCTCACCATATATTACAGAACTACAATGAGGTATCACTTCACAGTGGTCAGAACAGTCATCATCAAAAGAAAATCTACAAACAATAAATGCTGGAAATAGCGTGGAGAAAATAGAACCCTCTTGCACTGTTGGTGGGAATGTAAACTGATACAGACACTACAGAGAACAGTATGGAGGTTTTTTAACTGGATGCTTGGGGCTGGTGCATTGAGACGACCCAGAGGGTTGGTACAGGGAGGGAGGAGGGAGGGGGGTTCAGGATGGGGAACACATGTACACCCATGGTGGATTCATGTTGATGTATGGCAAAACCAATACAATATTGTAAAGTAATTAACCTCCAATTGAAATAAATAAATTTATATTAAAAAACTAAAAATAGAACTACTATATGATACAGCAATTCCACTGTTGTACATATGCCCTAAGAAGACCGTAATTCAAAGACATATGTAACTGAATGTTTACTGCAGCACTATTCACAACAGCCAGAACATGTAAACAACCTAAATGTTCATCAACAAATGAATGGATAAAGAAAATGTTGTGTGTGTGTGTGTGTGTGTGTGTGTGTGTGTGTGAATGGAATATTAGCCATAAAAAACAATGAAACTGGATCATTTGTAGAGACGTGGATGGACCTAGAGTCTGAAACACAGAGCAAAATAAGTCAGAAGGAGAAAGACAAATATCATACTAAAATATATGTGAAATCTAGAAAATGGTACGGATGAACCTATTTGCAGAGCAGGAATACAGATGCAGATGTAGAGAATGGATGTGTAGATATGGGGGGCGGGTGGGGTTAATTGGGAGTTTGGGATTGACGTATACACACTACCATGTGTAAAACAGTGAGCTAGTGGGAGATGCAGCATAGCACAGGGAGCTCAGCTCAGTGCTCTGTAGGGACCTAGATGTCTGGGATGGAGCAGCATAGGAGGGAGGTCCAAGAGGAAGGGGATATATGCATACCTATAGCTGATTCATTTCACTGTACAGCAGAAACCAATGCAACATTGTAAAGCACTATAACCCAGTTTAAAAAATACAACAGAAAAAATAAAAGCAAGCAGAGTATTATGATAAAAACTAAGTATATTTATACACATGCATATCTGTTTGCATGATACCCGTACCCCGTACCCTGCCACCAACCCTCCATGTGGATTCATGCTAATCCCTCTACAGCCTATCAGATATCATTGACCCTGTGAAGTCTTCACCATCACCTTGACTACCAAAGGTGACAGGCCCACCAGGTTCTATAAAGAAGATTATTGAGTTGACTGATACGATGTCATTAAACCCATTCAGTTACATAAAGATAACTGAACGAGAGAGTAGAATTGATAAGAAAAAGACTGATTTAATGTCTAGATACAATATTGCATTTTCTTTTATCCATATTTTTCTTTGTATAATTATTTTTCCATTTCAAAGATCAGTAAGTGTCTGTGAGTGATTTCTTAAACTCCTCTTGACATAAAGAAAAGTGGGGTTTGGGGCTCTGTGATGATCTAGAGGGGTAAGATGCTGGGGGGTGGGAAGGAGACTCAAGAAGGAGAGGACATTTGCATACATATGCTGATTCACGTTGTTCCGCAGAAACTAACAAGATCGTAAAGCAATTATCCTCCAATTAAACAAATGAAACTAAAAAATATTTAATTCAATGTTAAACTGTATTTAATTCATATCAAACAAGAGTTAATGACTGAAGAGTCACTCTGCTGAAATTGGCTTTTTAGCAATGATCTGTCATCTTGGAATCACGTGAAATCTGGAATACCACTGGATCATCTCATGCTTTCCTCTGTTGAGTAATAATAATTCTTTTGCCATTTTAATGGAACTCTTATGATGATCACATTGATCATATATGTAAAATTATATTAAAATACTAACTACTTACTTTAGACCAAGTACTCTCCTCTGCACACACAAAGATAGGATTAAACATATAGGATTCAGCTAAGAGAAATGCCTGTGAGGAAATGAGGACAATTTGGGGACAATGAGGAGAAATGGGGAGGAAACAAGAGAAGACTGGGGTAGCCATCAGACTGCAATGCAAATGTAAGCCACAGTGAAATATGCTGAATGGGTTGAGAAACATTTGACAAGGCTGTTAGAGAATCCTCTGCCTTCTAGCACCATGTCTACAAGAGAGATGTCTGCAGTGTTCAGTCATCGTCTGGGGAAAGCCCATCGGTATTGGCTTCACCGCAATTGCAGAGATGGATCTCAGAGACCGGCTGCTGTGATCCTTGACCAGTTAGGTTTTCTGTGGTTCGAGGTCTGAAAGGCACATCTCTGGACCGCTGTATTACACAAACACTTATATTACAATTATGATCAAAGTTTGGGCGTGTTAAATTTAACTGATTGCTTCTGCTGGGTGTAGAGAGTTTCCCACCTTTTAGCACAACATTTTTAGAAGAGTGCAGTATGCTTACGTTGCTTTCTGTTTAACCCTTAGACAACAAATATGTTGTTCTTAAGAGTTTTTACTGGATACTAAATTACTGTAGAGACATTCAATGATATGTGATGAAGAAGAAAGGAAAATCAAATTTAACATATTATATTTTTAAATCTCATATCTGCTACCTTTGACATTCCATAAATATTCTGCTTGATGTGAAATTACAAATGCAAGAAAAAGATGAATATAACTTATTCAGTCTACAATATTAGTTATTCTATGGCTTCAGGGGAAATATTTACTTGCTATCTTGAAGTTTTTATGTATCTTTTTCATTCTCTTCTTTGATTATTAAAACACAAATACAACCAGTAATATAATTTGAATTATATCTGCACTTTGCAGGGCATTCTAAATTCTTGTGATGAAGTAACTCTTTGTATAAAAAATAAGAACCAGAAAACAAAACAAACTAACACAAGATTTTTTTTTTTCTTTTGCTGCTTAGTGCTAGTCACTCAGTCATGTCTGACTCTGTGATCCCATGGATTGTAGGCTTCCAGGCTCCACGGTCCATGGAATTCTCCAGGCAAGATTACTGGAGTGGGTTGCCATTTCCTTCTCCAGAGGATCTTCCCAACCCAGGGATTGAACCTGGGTCTCTTGCATTACAGGCAGATTCTTTGCTGTCTGAGCCACAAGGGAATTTTATGCAAAATAGTAGTCATTTGTAAATATTTCTCAAATCAAAAACAAGTAATAGAGAAATATTTCACAGCATTTATATAGACACATCAGGATTGTTTTAAAGTAAAAATTTACCAACTCCAGTAGAAATTACCTCTGGTTTTTTTTTTAATAAATCGTTTTAAAACTAGAATAAGTACAGCAGTAGTTATTAGAATTTACTTTATTCCATAAACAATAATAATGCCTATAAATGTCATTTATAACATAAATGACAGCAAGATACAACTTTTGATCCTTCTAAATCTATAATAATGAATACTTTTCCATGAAACAAATTGTTTTGTGAGTTTCCCTGGTAACAGAGGCAATAATAGATGGAAATCACCACTATTAAAAAAGTCTGAAACACATTACTCTTAAAAATCAAGACATTAAGATCCATCCTGGGAAAAAAAGTACATAGCAAGTGTGTCCATGTGTGGCCCAGTAGTTCCACATATGGTTCTTAGGTCACTGAGGCACTTGAAAAGAGATTAAAAGACCAACAAACTCAATAGCTGGATGAAAGGGTCCAAGCCATATATGTTTTTCATCCCTAGCATCACTCAAAATCCCTGACCATGAGTAGGAACCTGGAAAGTTAGGTCTATGAATCAAGGTAAATTACAGTGGTCAAACAGGAGATGACAAGAATGAACAATGACATTTTAGGAATCAGTGAACTAAAATGGACTGGAATGGGCAAATTTAACTCAGATGACCATTATATCTACTACTGTCGGCAAGAATCCCTTAGAAGAAAAGGAGTAGCCATCATAGTCAACAAAAGAGTCCAAAATGTGGTACTTGGGTGCACCTTGAAAATGACAGAATGATCTTTGTTCATTTCCAAGGCAAACCAATAATATCACAGTAATCCAAGTATATGCCCCAACCAGTAATGCTGAAGAAGATGAAGTAGAACAGTTTTATGAAGACATACAAGACTTTCTAGACCTAACACCCAAAAAAGATGTCCTTTTCATTATAGGGAACTGAAATGTAAAAGTACAAAGTCAAGAGATACCTGGAATTACAGGAAAATTTGACCTTGGAGTACAAAATAAAGCAAGCAAAGACTAATAAGGTTTTGCCAAGAATATGCACTGGTTATGGTAAACACCCTCTTCCAACAACACAAGAAAATACTACACACCACCAGATGGTCAATACTGAAATCAGATTGGTTTTATGCTTTGCAGCCAAAGATGATAGTGATAGTGATATTCGCTCAGTCATGTCCAGACTCTTTGCAACCCTGTGGACTGTAGCCTACCAGGCTCTTCCATCCATGGGATTTTCCAGGCAAGAATACTGAAGTGGGTTGCCATTTCCTTCTCCAGGAGATCTTCCCGACCCAGAGATTGAAGCCAGGTCTCCCTCCTTTTAGGCAGATGCTTTACCATCTGAGCCACCAGGGGAGTCTGCAGCCAAAGATGGAGAAACACTATACAATCAGCACAAACAAGATGGGGAAATGACTATGGCTCAGATCATGAACTCCTTATTGCCATATTCAGACTTAAATGGAAGAAAGTGGGAAAACCACTAGACCATTCAAGTATGACCTAAATCAAATCCCTTAAACTATACAGTGAAAGTGACAAATAGATTCAAGGGATTAGATTTGATAGACAGAGTCCCTGAAGAATATGGACAGAGGTTTGTGACATGGTACAGGAGGCAGTGATCAAGACCATTCCCAAGAAAAAGAAATGCAAAAAGGCAAAATGATAGTCTGAGGAGTCCTTACAAATAGCTGAGAAAAGAAGAGAAGTGAAAAGCAAATGAGAAAAGGAAAGATATACCCATCTGAATGCAGAGTTCCAAAAAGAGCAAAAAGAGAAAAGAAAGCCTTCCTCAGTGATCAATGCAAAGAAATAGAGGAAAACAATGAAAAGAGAAAGACTATAGATCTCTTTAAGAAAATTAGAGATACCAAGGGAACATTTCATGCAAAGATGGACACAATAAAGGACAGAAATGATATGGACCTAACAGAAGCAAAAGATATTAAGAAGAGGTGTCAACAATACATGGAAGAACAATACAAAAAAGATCTTAATGATCCAGATAACCATGATGATGTGATGACCTATCTAGAGCCAGACATCCTGGAATGTGAATCAAGTGAGCAATAGGAAGCATCACTACAAACAAAGCTAGCAGAGGTGATGGAATTCCAATTAAGCTATTTAAAATCCTAAAAGATGATTCTGTGAAAGTGCTGCACTCAATATGCCAGCAAATTTGGAAAACTCAGCACTGGTTTGGGTGGACTCCGGGAACTGGTGATGGACAGGGAGGCCTGGCATGCTGCAGTTCATGGGGTCACAAAGATTCAGACACGACTGAGTGATTGAACTGAACTGAACTAGGGAAGAGTATGCTAAAAGTAAGCTTATGAAATTATAACTCAGAATACCTCATCTTTCATCAAAAATATCCAATTTTTTTTCTAATTATTTAGAAGGACCCAAACTCCTTGGAATGCTCAAAGGCCATATATGGTAAGTTCTCTACTTCTGCACCTTAACATTATACTAATTTATCTCTTGTTCCCTTTATTTGAAATTAATCATGCTTCCTACTGTCAATTAGGAGAGTTAAACTCAGAGACTTTATAGATTTTAATGCCTGTACTTTGTATGATCTTCCTCCAGCAAGACGGATTTTGAGCATCGCTCAGGTCTCTGCTCAACTACCATTCAAATGTCTTCTCTTCAGAGATGTCTTCTCTGACCATTATATCTACACACTGAAATATTTAAAATGAATAACCAACAAGAACCTACTGTATAGCACAGGGAACTCTGCTCAACATTATGTAACAATCTAAGTGGAAAAGAATTAGAAAAAATAAAACAGATACATGTGTCTGTAAAACTGAATCACTTTGTTCTACAGCTGAAACTGATACATTGTTAATCAAATATATTCCAATATAAAATAAAATGTTAAAAAAATCCTCAACTCCAGCTCAGTATATATTTCTCCTTTAACATAAAATATTACTTTAGTGTTTTTATAGTACTTATTGTTTGCAAATATCTTCTCCCATTCAATATGCTGGCTTATCATTTTGTTGAGAGTTTCTTTTACCATGCAAAGGCTTTTTAGTTTGACAGAGTGCCATTTGCTAATTTTTGCTTCTGTTTCCCTTGCCTTAGAAGAGACGCAAGACAATATTTCTAAGACTGATGTCAAAGAACACACTGCCCACATTTTCTTTTAGGAGTTTTATGGTTTCCGCTCTTACAACAGACATTTTCCTAAAGATGTATAGATGGCCACAGACACATCAACAGATGCTCAACTTCACTAAGCATTCAGTTCAGTTCAGTTCAGTAGCTCAGTCGTGTCCGACTCTTTGCGACCCCATGAATGGTAGCATGTCAGGTCTCCCTGTCTATCACCAACTCCTGGAGTTCACTCAGACTCATGTCCATCGAGGCAGTGATGCCATCCAGCCATCTCATCCTTGGTCGTCCCCTTCTCCTTCTGCCCCAATCCCTCCCAGCATCAGAGTCTTTTCCAGTGAGTCAACTCTTCGCATGAGGTGGCCAAAGTACTGGATTTTCAGCTTTAGCTTCATTCCTTCCAAAGAAATCCCAGGGCTGATCTCCTTCAGAATGGACTTGTTGGATCTCTTTGAAGTCCAAGGGACTCTCAAGAGTCTTCTCCAACACCACAGTTCAAAATCATCAATTCTTCGGCACTCAGCCTTCTTCACAGTCCAACTCTCACATCCATACATGACCACAGGAAAAGCCATAGCCTTGACTGCTGCTGCTGCTAAGTTGCTTCAGTCGTGTCCGACTCTGTGCGACCCCATAGACAGCAGCCCACCAGGCTCCCCCGTCCCTCGGATTTTCCAGGCAAGAACACTGGAGTGGGTTGCCATTTCCTTTCCAGTGCATGAAAGTGAAAAGTGAAAGTGAAGTTGCTCAGTCGTGTCCGACTCTTAGCAACCCCATGGACTGTAGCCAACCAGGCTCTGCTGTCCATGGGATTTTCCAAGCAAGAGTACTGGAGTGGGTTGCCAGATGGACCTTAGTCGGCAAAGTAATGTCTCTGCTTTTCAGTATGCTATCTAGGTTGGTCATAACTTTTCTTCCAAGGAGTAAGCATCTTTTAATTTCATGGCTGCAGTCACCATCTGCAGTGATTTTGGAGCCCCCAGAAATAAAGTCTGACACTGTTTCCACTGTTTCCCCATTTATTTCCCATGAAGTGATGGGACTGGATGCCATAATCTTCATTTTCTGAATGTTGAGCTTTAAGCCAACTTTTTCACTCTCCTCTTTCACTTTCATCAAGAGGCTTTTTAGTTCTTCTTCACTTTCTGCCATAAGGGTAGTGTCATCGGCATATCTGAGATTATTGATATTTCTCCTGGCTATCTTGATTCCAGCTTGTTTCTTCCAGTCTAGCATTTCTTATGATGTACTGTGCATATAAGTTAAATAAGCAGCGTGACAATATACAGCTGTAGTAAAATGTAAATCAAATAATAATACAGCACCCACACCTGTCAAAATGGTGATCATCAAAAAGACAACAAATAATAAGTGTTGGCAAGGAGGTGAAGAAAAGGGCAACCATATGCACTGTTGGTAGGATTGTAAATAGGCCAAGCCTCTATGGAAAACAGCATGGAAATTATTCAAAAAATTAAAAACAGAATTGCCATATGATCCAGTAATTTCACTTCTGAGTATTTATCTGAAGAAAACAAGAACACTAATTCAAAATGATATCCACGTCCCCATGTTCATTGCAACACTATTACAATCACCAAGACATGAGAGTAAAGTAATCATTAATCAATCGATAAATAAAGAAGATGTGGTATATTTATATACACACACAATAATATATGTGTATATATACACACATACAATGGAATATTATTCAGCCATATTAATAAAAAACACTGAAATCCCACCATTTGCAACAACACTGATGGATCCAGGTGGCATTTTGCTAAGTGAAATATGTGAGACAGGGGAGAGAGATCAAGTTGGCAGAGAAAAGGGTGGAGTTCATCTTCCCCATAAGCACATGAAAAATACATCTACAAATGGAAAAATTCTCACTGAAAACTAATTGGAAACTAGTAAAGGACTCCTGTACAGCTAAGACTGCAAGAAATATACACACATAATCAGGTAGGAAGGGAAGAAAAGTGATCAGGTCAGAACCTGTGCCCCTTGGGAGACAATTCAGAGAAAAAGGGAGATTACAAGGGTGGACATGTGCCATGGGGAGTGAAGTGACTGAGCCACAGCTCGGTTTCCCAGCAGTAGGGTTCTACTTGGTGGAGATAAGTGCTCTTGGCTGGCTCATAGACCAATGTGACAAATACAACCCCTTGTATTTGCACTCTTGACTAATGCAGGTGCTGACTAGCTCCAAAAGAAGGCTGGAGAGAGGTCTGCTCTAGTTGCTGCCAGGTGTCCTGTGACAATTTCACCATATACCCCATCCTCAGCCCAAGCTGTCAGAGAATGCTTGGGCTCCACTCACTCCATACCACGATATGACATTGGGTTTGGGACAGCCAGGACAGAGGAAAAGACTCAACTGTAGGACACAAGAGGCACAGCCCAGGTAGGGCAGCAGTGGCTACTGTTGGCACTTACTCAAAGGGCACCCCAGAAGTTGCTAAGATTTCTAGACAGTAGCCACTCCTCCACAACTCACCCCCAATACCTGCAGAGAGAACAGAGGCTGTCATGCCTCCTCTGCAAGGTATGTCTTGCTCCATAAAACAAAACAAAACAAAAAACCTATGAAATGAGAGAAAATATTTGCAAATGATGTAACTGGCAATATCCAAAATATATAAACAGCTCATACAACTTAAAAAAAACAGAAACATCCGTATGTCTTCTTTGGAGAAATGTCTATTTAGTTCTTTGGCCCATTTTTTGATTGGGTCGTTTATTTTTCTGGAGTTGAGCTGCAGAAGTTGCTTGTATATTTTTGAGATTAGTTGTTTGTCAGTTGCTTCATTTGCTATTATTTTCTCCCATTCAGAAGGCTGTCTTTTCACCTTGCTTATATTTTCCTTTGTTGTGCAGAAGCTTTTAATTTTAATTAGATCCCATTTGTTTATTTTTGCTTTTATTTCCAGCATTCTGGGAGGTGGATCATAGAGGATCCTGCTATGATTTATGTCTGAGAGTGTTTTGCCTATGTTCTCCTCTAGGAGTTTTATAGTTTCTGATCTTACATTTAGATCTTTAATCCATTTTGAGTTTATTTTTGTGTGCGGTGTTAGAAAGTGATCTAGTTTCATTCTTTTACAAGTGGTTGACCAGTTTTCCCAGCACCACTTGTTAAAGAGATTGTCTTTACTCCATTGTATATTATTGCCTCCTTTGTCAAAGATAAGGTGTCCATATGTGTGTGGATTTATCTCTGGGCTTTCTATTTTGTTCCATTGATCTATATGTCTGTCTTTGTGCCAGTACCATACTGTCTTGATGACTGTGGCTTTGTAGTAGAGCCTGAAGTCAGGCAAGTTGATTCCTCCAGTTCCATTCTTCTTTCTCAAGATTGCTTTGGCTATTCGAGGTTTTTTGTATTTCCATACAAATCTTGAAATTATTTGTTCTAGTTCTGTGAAAAATGTGCCTGGTAGCTTGATAGGGATTGCATTGAATTTGTAAATTGCTTTGGGTAGTATACTCATTTTCACTATATTGATTCTAAATAGACATTTCTCCAAAGAAGACATACGGATGGCTAACAAACACATGAAAAGATGCTCAACATCACTCATTATTAGAGAAATGCAAATCAAAACCACAATGAGGTACCACTTCACACCAGTCAGAATGGCTGCGATCCAAAAATCTGCAAGCAATAAATGCTGGAGAGGGTGTGGAGAAAAGGGAACCCTCCTACACTGTTGGTGGGAATGCAAACTAGTACAGCCACTATGGAGAACAGTGTGGAGATTCCTTAAAAAATTGCAAATAGAACTACCTTATGACCCAGCAATCCCACTTCTGGGCATACACACCGAGGAAACCAGAATTGAAAGAGACACATGTACCCCAATGTTCATTGCAGCACTGTTTATAATAGCCAGGACATGGAAACAACCTAGATGTCCATCAGCAGATGAATGGATAAGAAAGCTGTGGTACATATACACAATGGAGTATTACTCAGCCGTTAAAAAGAATTCATTTGAATCAGTTCTGATGAGATGGATGAAACTGGAGCCGATTATACAGAGTGAAGTAAGCCAGAAAGAAAAACACCAATACAGTATACTAACACATATATATGGAATTTAGGAAGATGGCAATGACGACCCTGTATGCAAGACAGGGAAAGAGACACAGATGTGTATAACGGACTTTTGGACTCAGAGGGAGAGGGAGAGGGTGGGATGATTTGGGAGAATGACATTCTAACATGTATACTATCATGTGAATTGAATCGCCAGTCTATGTCTGACGCAGGATGCAGCATGCTTGGGGCTGGTGCATGGGGATGACCCAGAAAGAAGTTATGGGGAGGGAGGTGGGAGGGGGGTTCATGTTTGGGAATGCATGTAAGAATTAAAGATTTTAAAATTTAAAAAATAAAAAAAAGTAACTTAAAAAAAATAAAAAAAATAAAAAAACAGAAACAACCCAATAAAAAAATGGACAGAAGATCTACATAGACATTTTTTCCAAGAAGATGTACCTGTATCAACAGGCCCATGAAAAGATGCTCAAACTAATTATTAGAGAAATGCAAATCAAAACCATAAGTTATCACCAGTTAGAATGATTATCATCAAAAGTGTACAGATAGCAAATACTTAAGAAGATGTGAAGAAAAGCATACCTTCCTACACCCTTGGTGGGAATGTAAATTAATACAGCCACCATGGAAAACAGCATGGAGCCATCTCAAAAAACTAAAAGTAGAAATAGAGTATGATCCAGCAATTCCACCCCTGTATATACATAAAGAAAAATAAAAGCACTAATTCAAAAAGATACATTCACTCCAGTGTTCACAGCAGCAGTATTTATTATAGCCAAGATAAGGGAGCAATCCAAGTGCCCATCAACAGATGACTAGATAAAGACAATGTGATACTACATACACTCACACACATATACATTTATACCTAATAATATATATACAATTGAATATTACTCATCTATGTAAAGCAATGTAATCCTGCCATTACAGCAACATGGATGGAGCTAACAAATATTATGCTTAGTGAAGTATGTCAGAGAAACACAAATATTATATGATGTCACTTCTATGTGGAATCTAAAATAAAGATAAAATGTATATGCAAAATAGAAACAGACTAACAGATATAGAAAATAAACTGGTGGTTACTGAAGAAGAGAGGGAAGGGGGAGGGACAAACAGGAGTATGAGGTTAAGAGATACAGATGATTATGCATAAAATAGATAAGCCAAAAGGATGAATTATATAGGACTGGGATTTATAGCTATTATCTTATAATAACTTAATGGAATAAATCTGTAAAAATACTGAATTACTACAGTGTTTTCCTGAGACATATAATTTTGAAGATTATATTTTCAGTAAGACAAATATCATATGCTTTCATATTTATATGTGCAATCTAAGAAACAAAACAAAATAGAAAGAGACGTAGAGATGCATAGAAAAATGGGTGATGGCCTGAGAAAAGGGGCTTAGGAAATAAAATAGATGAAGGGAATAAAGAGTATAAACCTTCAGTTATTTGGCCCATTTTTTGATTGGGTCGTTTATTTTTCTGGAATTGAGCTGCAGAAGTTGCTTGTATATTTTTGAGATTAGTTGTTTGTCAGTTGCTTCATTTGCTATTATTTTCTCCCATTCAGATGGCTGTCTTTTCACCTTGCTTATATTTTCCTTTGTTGTGCAGAAGCTTTTAATTTTAATTAGATCCCATTTGTTTATTTTTGCTTTTATTTCCAGCATTCTGGGAGGTGGATCATAGAGGATCCTGCTATGATTTATGTCTGAGAGTGTTTTGCCTATGTTCTCCTCTAGGAGTTTTATAGTTTCTGATCTTACATTTAGATCTTTAATCCATTTTGAGTTTATTTTTGTGTGCGGTGTTAGAAAGTGATCTAGTTTCATTCTTTTACAAGTGGTTGACCAGTTTTCCCAGCACCACTTGTTAAAGAGATTGTCTTTACTCCATTGTATATTCTTGCCTCCTTTGTCAAAGATAAGGTGTCCATATGTGTGTGGATTTATCTCTGGGCTTTCTATTTTGTTCCATTGATCTATATGTCTGTCTTTGTGCCAGTACCATACTGTCTTGATGACTGTGGGCATACACACCGAGGAAACCAGAATTGAAAGAGACACATGTACCCCAATGTTCATCGCAGCACTGTTTATAATAGCCAGGACATGGAAACAACCTAGATGTCCATCAGCAGATGAATGGATAAGAAAGCTGTGGTACATATACACAATGGAGTATTACTCAGCCGTTAAAAAGAATTCATTTGAATCAGTTCTGATGAGATGGATGAAACTGGAGCCGATTATACAGAGTGAAGTAAGCCAGAAAGAAAAACACCAATACAGTATACTAACACATATATATGGAATTTAGGAAGATGGCAATGACGACCCTGTATGCAAGACAGGGAAAGAGACACAGATGTGTATAACGGACTTTTGGACACAGAGGGAGAGGGAGAGGGTGGGATGATTTGGGAGAATGACATTCTAACATGTATACTATCATGTGAATTGAATCGCCAGTCTATGTCTGACGCAGGATGCAGCATGCTTGGGGCTGGTGCATGGGGATGACCCAGAAAGATGTTATGGGGAGGGAGGTGGGAGGGGGGTTCATGTTTGGGAATGCATGTAAGAATTAAAGATTTTAAAATTTAAAAAATAAAAAACTAAAAAAAAAAAATAAATAAAAATAAAAATTATGTAACACCAAATAAAATAATTATGATTAACATGAAAAAAAATAAAAAATAAAAAATAAAAATAAAAAAATAAAAAAATAAAAAGAGTATAAACCTTCAGTTATAAAATATATAGGCCACAGGGATGTAATATACAGCATAAGGAGTTTTAAGTCAGCTTTTCACTCTCCTCTTTCACCTTCATCAAGAGGCTCTTTAGTTCCTCTTCACTTTCTGCCATAAGGGTGGTGTCTTCTGCATATCTGAGGTTATTGATGTTTCTCCCAGCAATCTTGATTCCAGCCTGTGCTTCATAGTCCAGCATTTCACATGATTTACTCTGCATATAAGTCAAATAAGCAGGGTGACAATATACAGCCTTGAAGTACTCTTTTCTCAATTTTGAACTGGTCATTTGTTCTATGAATGGTTCTAAACGTTGCTTCTTGATTATTTCATAATGTATACAAATGTCAAATCTATTAAATCTTAAACTAATATTGTATATCAACTAATTTCAATAATAATAGTAAAATGAAATGCATTTCTTTGTTTTCCTGCCTAAATAATAGTCATATGATCATTTATGTTCCATCTTGTAGCATTAATTACATTGTGTTATTTTCTGCACACACTTCTTACTCCTGCAGATCACAAACACAAATAAACAGCCACCATGTCCACTTGCCCCCTACAGTTTATCCTTTGTATCCAAAACTGATACATATGAGTACAATAGAAGCAC
The DNA here is from genome assembly GCF_016772045.2 of Ovis aries. Lineage (NCBI taxonomy): Eukaryota > Metazoa > Chordata > Mammalia > Artiodactyla > Bovidae > Ovis > Ovis aries. The sequence goes on along the minus strand of NC_056054.1, from coordinate 168,499,983 downwards.
TGAATAAATATTTGTTGAAGAACTAGTGAACATGGGAAATGAGAGTAAATACATATTTTTATTCTAAACTGTTGACCTGTACTTCCTTAAGATATACTCTAAGTATTACTTTAAATGTACAAAGTGATCACTGGAAAAGATAATTGACTATTATTGGATGTAGTGCTAACATTAAATTGAGATTGATAAGGATATTAAAAGAGATGCATCCTTGATAGGAAAATCTATTTTTATTTTATTTATTTATTTTTAAATTTTATTTTTTTAAATTTTACTTTATAATACTGTATTGGTTTTGCCATACATTGATTGACATGAATCCACCACAGGTGTATATGAGCTCCCACTCCTGAATCCCTCTCCCACCTCCCACCCCATATCATCTCTCTGGATCATCCCCATGCACCAGCCCCAAGCATCCTGTATCTTTTATGGAACATAGACTGGCGCTTCATTTCTTACATGACCCAGCAATCCCACTGCTGGGCATACACACCGAGGAAACCAGAATTGAAAGAGACACATGCACCCCAATGTTCATTGCAGCACTGTTTATTTTGATTTCTTGTTGGTGAAGACTGATATCTAACTGATAATTTAGGCCATTTGGTGACATCTATTTGCAACATCTCCCAAGAATTTCAAAGTTCAGTTAGTTTCTTTATATAAATGGACAGGGTTTTAATTTTTAACCTTTGTCCATTATATAAAATAAGACCAAGCCTGGAAGATGAGAGGTACTGTTTACAAAGTTATTGCCAGTTGGAGTTATATGTAATTACTGAAGGGGCTGGAGCAAGTTCTGATTCCGTTTGATCTGATTTTAATTGGTTGTAGGGATCATTTCCATTTAAGCAATACTAAGAAAACACTAAAGCCTGATATGTTTACAAACTCTTCTACATACACACTAAAATATGAACAAATGTTAACATATGTTAATGCTAAAACAGTATCTCACTTTCTTTCATTTTTCACCAGATGTCTCACAGGTCTTGCTGTTTGGTCACTAAATCATGTCTGACTCTTTGTGACCCCATGGACTACAGCATGCCAGGCCTCCCTGTCCTTCACTATCTCACGGAATTTGCCCAAGTTCATGTCCATTGAATTGGTGATGCCTATCAACCTTTTCATCCTCTGTTGCCCTCTTCTCCATCTGCCTTCAGTCTTTCACAGCATCAGGGTTTTTTGCAGTGAGTCTGCTGTTCGCATTAGATGGCCAAAGTATTGGAGCTTCAGCTCCAATCCTTCCAATGAATATTCAAGGTTGACTTCCTTTAGGACTGACTGGTTTGATATCCTTGCTGTCCAAGAGGCTCTCAAGAATCTTCTCCAGCACCACAGTTTAAAAGCATCAACTCTTCAGTGCCCTGCCTTCTTTATGGTCAAAACTCTCACATCTGCACATGACTACTGGAAATAGCCCAGTAATCTCATGTGTCTTAATTTTGTTTAAAATTAGGGTCTAGTTTTTGGTTCATATTAAATAGAAAGTTGTTTCTTCTATGCACAGGCTATTGGAAATCCATGGAAATAGTAAATAAAATTTAAAAGGATAAAAAAAAATAAAAAAATAAAAAATAAAAAAAAATTTAAAAGGAGAGATGTGCTTCTACTTAAGACATAGAAAGCTTTCAGACCATCATCCTGAATATAAAAAAAAAAAATAGACAAACTAAATAATCTATAAAAATCATAATTTTTCTTAGGCGAAGAGGAAAATTTTTAAATCTTATATATCAAAGAGTGAAATCCATCCTATTGCCAGAAGTCATACATTTTTAAGAGCATCAAGGAAAGAGGTGATTACCATAAATGTGGATATAATAAAACCAGCTGATACTGTCGTAAAAATATTAAAAGGTCAAGTGTGGACTAGCATATCAATATAGCATAACTGGGAGATCCAGAAACAAAGACAGTTCTAATTAATATGCAGATATTTTTAATAGACCTCCACCAGTGCTTACCAGAAAGACTGGGAGTAAGCTATGGGACTGAGGAGAAATACCACTTGGTGTCAGACATGCAGGCTATGATTGGGTACCACTGGAAGACAGGCATGATATCTCACCTGCTTCTCTAGAGATTTCCCTCACAGGAAGTAAAGTTTTCAAACTGATGGTGCAGGAATGAAAAACATTTCACTCACAGCTTTCATACAAAATCCATTGCCTCTGTTGGAATGGAAGAAATGAAATATGCTTACCTCCGGAAGATGGGCAGAAAACACTTCCAATTAACAATGCAAGCAAGAATTAATTGCTAATAAAGTAAGGTAAAGAAAAAGAAAGAACCCTCTAGCCCCTGGGCCCAATAATATGAACCAGTACCAAGAAGAGATCTGCTACTGCTGATGAGGAGGCAAAAAAAAAATCCCTACTACCTAAAACCAATCACAGATCAAAGAGTTAAGTTGCATTGGAGGCGTGAGATAGCTGAGGCACCCATACCCTTAGGCATATGCACATAGAACCTGCCTGAAACAGTCTGATCCAAGACAATAAGGAACCCCTCCTGGCATCCCTGTGTGGAATAAGCAGCAGAAATCTGCCATCAGCCAGAGGGAAGAATTACACAGAAAGCTCCACTCCAAGATAACATATGTGCAGCAACCTGTGAAAAGGAGAGTGGAGTAGGAACTCTAAGAAATGGTCTTTAGCACTTTAAGCCCTATTCAAGCATAGGGTAACAGCAGTCAGGAGCAACTGTCCTCTGTGATGGCCTGACAGAAGAAGAGGTGTGTCCAGGTACAACTATGAGTCCCCTCATTTCCTGCTGTTCCTCCCCACACATTATCAGTTGCTAAGTAAAAAATTTTATGAGATACCCCAAAAGAGGAAGATAATAAACACATTTACCAAAAAAGTTAATCATTAAAAATAGATTCAGAGATTATGCAGATGCTGGCAATATCAGAGAGAGAGTACAAAATAATTATGATTAATGTGACAGCAGATCCAGTGAGAAAGGTGGACAATATGTATGCAAATATGGATAATTTTAGTAAAGAGGTAGAAACTACACAGAAAGCCAAAAGGAAGTGCTAGGAGAAATATAATGCCATAAATGAAGAATTCCTGTGATGAACTCAAGAACAGACTGAGTATAACTGAGAAAAACAAAGCGAATTTAAATATATATTGGCAGAAATTATCTACAGTGAGACATAACAAAAGTGATAGTGAAGTCGTTCAGTCATGTCCAACTCTTTGTGACCCCATGGACTGTAGCCTACCAGGTTCCTCCATCAGTGGGATTTTCCAGGCAAGAGTACTGGAGTGGGTTGTCATTTCCTTCTCCAGGAGATCTTCCCAATCCAGGGACTGAACCCAGGTCTCCCACATTGTAGGCAAACACTTTACCATCTGAGCCACGAGGGAAGTCAACAAAAGAAAATAACAATAAATAAAATAAAAGCAGAATATACAAGGGTTGTTGGATAATAAATAATAGACTATCATCTGTGTATCTGGATAAAAAAGGAGAGAGTTGGGTATTTGATGATGGGTATTATTTGATGAATAAATAGCCAAGAAATTTCCAAAATTAAAATACAGTTTCAAGAAACTCAGAGAATTCTAAGTAGCACAAATAATTTTTTTTTTAAAGTGACTGACACATAATAGACAAAATGTTAATAAAATAACTGGAAAGCTAACAAAAAAAAAGAATTATGTAAAGGGGAAAACAACAACAACAACAAAATGTAACAGATTCCTCAGGAACTATAAACTGTAATAGAAGGAATTACACTTTTGAGGCATTGGGAAAAAGAAACAATCCAAAGTTCTGTACTCTCTAAAAATATGTTTCTAAATTGTTTAGAGTTATTCTATTGATACATTTGTTTTTTATTGTTCCTTTTCTCTGTCACTGATTTTTGCCATGATTTTCACCATTTCTGAACTCTGTTTACTTCAAATTTTATTTGTACCTTTATTGATTTTCAGGATTTCTTTCTTTTTTCCTTTTTTTCTTAAGAAAGACACTGAAAAGCTACATTCTTCTTCTCTAATATAAATAATAATATTTCTTCTTTATTTAGTGCTATTAATTATCCTTTAATTCCTGCTTTGATGAAAACTACAAATTTAAATATAATTTTTCATTTTCAATGTAGTTAGAAATACATCCCTGAATTTCTAAAAGACTACTTTTTTGATCTATGTTTTATTTAGAACTTTTGTTATTTTATTTCCATATATTTGAGGATATTCTAGAGAACTTTCACTTATGTTGTTATTGATTTTTATTTTAATAACATGTGTCAGAGAATATATCTGGCATAACTTGAATTATTTTAAATATATTGAGAATTTATTGTAAATGTATTTAGTCTCCAAGTACCTAGAGATTTTCCTGTTATCCTATTACTGATTCCTACTGTGGGCCTTAGAAAGCATCACTATGAACAAAGTTAGTGGAGGTGATGGAATTCCAGTTGAGCTAGTTCAAATCCTGAAAGATGATGCTTTGAAAGTGCTGCACTCAATATGCCAGAAAATTTGGAAAACTCAGCAGTGGCCACAGGACTAGAAAAGGTCAGTTTTCATTCCAATCCCAAAGAAAGGCAATACCAAAGAATGCTCAAGGTAAAGTCGCTTAGTCGTGTCCGACTCTTTGTGACTCCATGGGCTGTAGCGTACCAGGCTCCTCTGTCCATGGGATTTTCCAGGCAATAGTACTGGAGTGGATTGCCATTTCCTTCTCCAGGGGATCTTCCCGACCCAGGGATCAAAACCGGGTCTCCTACATTGTAGACAGACGCTTAACCATCTGAGCCACTAGGGAAGTCCTTAAAAAGAATGCTCAAACTACCACACAATTGTACTCATCTCACATGCTAGTAAAATAATGCTCAAAATTCTCCAAGCCAAGCTTCAACAATATGTGAACCATGAACTTCCAGATGTTCAAGCTGGTTTTAGAAAAGGCAGAGGAACCAGAGATCAAACTGCCAACATCTGCTGGATCATGGAAAAAGCAAGAGAGTTCCAGAAAAACATCTATTTCTGCTTTATTGACTATGCCAAAGCCTTTGACTGTGGGGATCACAATAAACTGTGGAAAATTCTGAAAGAGATGGGAATACCAGTCCACCTGACCTGCCTCTTGAGAAATGTGTATGCAAATCAGGAAGCAACAGTTAGAACTGGACATGGAACAACAGACTGGTTCCAAATAGGAAAAGGAGTACGTGAAGGCTGTATATTGTCACCCTGCTTATTTAACTTCTATGCAGAGTACATCATGAGAAAGAATTGATGCTGGACTGGAAGTAACACAAGTTGGAATCAAGATTGCTGGGAGAAATATTAATAACCTCACATATGCAGATACACCACCCTTATAACAGAAAGTGAAGAGGAACTAAAAAGCCTCTTGATGAAAGTGAAAGTGGAGAGTGAAAAAGTTGGCTTAAAGCTCAATATTCGGAAAACGAAGATCATGGCATCCAGTCCCATCACTTCATGGGAAATAGATGAGGAAACAGTGGAAACAGTGTCAGACTTTATTTTGGGGGGCTCCAAAATTACTGCAGATGGTGACTACAGCCATGAAATTAAAAGACTCTTACTCCTTGGAAGAAAAGTTATGACCAACCTAGACAGTATATTCAAAAGCAGAGACATTACTTTGCCGACTAAGGTCTGTCTAGTCAAGGCTATGGTTTTTCCTGTGGTCATGTATGGATGTGAGAGTTGGACTGTGAAGAAGGCTGAGTGCCAAAGAATTGATGCTTTTTAACTGTGGTGTTGAAGACTCTTGAGAGTCCCTTAGACTGCAAGGAGATCCAACCAGTCCATTCTGAAGGAGATCAGCCCTGGGATTTCTTTGGAAGGAATGATGTTAAAGCTAAAACTCCAGTACTTTGGCCACCTCATGCGAAGAGCTGACTCATTGGAAAAGACTCTGATGCTCAGAGGAATTGGGAGCAGGAGGAGAAGGAGACGACAGAGGATGAGATGGCTGGATGGCATCACCGACTCGATGGACGTGAGTCTGAGTGAACTCCGGGAGTTGGTGATGGACAGGGAGGCCTGGCATGCTGCGATTCATGGGGTCACAAAGAGTCGGACATGACTGAGCGACTGAACTGAACTGAACTGTGGTCAAACACCAATTCTAACATGATTTCAATTCATTCTATGACCAAAATATAATCTATCTTGGTACATATACTGTATATTTTTCTGTTGCTGGTTGGAGTGTTCTGCAAATGTAGATTAGATTCTGTTTCTGATGGTGTTAAAGAATTCTTTTATATCTTTGCTTACTTTCTGTCTAGTTGTTTTATCATTTGGTAATAAAGTGCTGAAGTCTCTAATTATAGTTGGACATTTGTCTTTGTTCTGTCAGTTCTATCAGCTTTTGTTTAACATTTTCTGAAGCTCTGTTTTTTGGTGTGTAAACACTTAGGATTGCTCTGTCTTCATGTTGATTGACACATCATTTTTCAACATGCCCCTTTGTCTCTAGAAATTGTTTGCTCTAAAGTCTATTTAATCTGATAACAATAAAGCTATCCTTGCTTTCCTTTGGCTAATATTTGTATGATATATCATTTCTATTCTTTCACTTTTAATTTACCTATGTTACTATATTTTAACCGAGTTTCTTATAGATGGCAAATAACTGGATCATGCTTTTATCCATTCTCCCAATCTCTGCTTTAATTAATGTACTTAAACCACTTACATTGAGTATAACATTGATATCTTATGGCTCTGGCAATTATCTGGGGGGAGTTTTACAAGATTTAAACTAATAAACAAATCCTCTGTATTCACTCATGGAGACATCAATTCTGATTCTCTCCATACTTTTTGTACATATATATTTTCATCAGGTATAATTTTCTATCTGAAGGACATTTCTTAAAATTGTTTTGTAGTATACATCTGATAGCGATAAACTCTTTCATTTTTTGCATGTTGAAAAAACCTTAGTTCCTCCTTTTTTATCAAAGGAAAATTTTTCTGGGTAACTAATTCTATTTTGTCAAGCTTTTGTTTCCCCAGAATCTTTCCCCTTTGTATTTCTTTCTTCATAAAGTCTTCCTATCCAATTGCCTGTAAAGTTTTCTCCTCATCTCTTGTTTCAAGCCATTTATGATAAGTCTTGTATTGTTTTCTTCATGTTTCTTTTGTTTGGGGAACACTGAAGACCTTCTATCTGTGAGTTTCATTAAATTTGAACACATTTCAGTCATTATTTCTTTAACTATTTTTTTGTCCCCTGCCTTTTTAAACTTTTGTTTCTGTTGTTCAGTAGCTCAGTCATATCCAACTGTCCATGATCCCATAGACTGCAGTACACCAGGCTTCCCTGTCCTTCACTATCTCCTATAGTTTGCTCAAATTCATATCCATGGAGTCAGTGATGCTCTCTCATTCTCTGCTGCCCCCTTCTCCTCCTGCCCTCAATCTTTCCCAGCAACAGTCTTTTCCAACAAGTTGGCTCTTTGCATTAGGTGGTCAAAGTACTGGAACTTCAGCATCAGTCTTTCCAATGATTATTCAGAGTTGGTTTTCTTTAGGAGCAACCAGTTTGATTTCTTTGCAGTCTCTGGAGAAGGGACTTTCAAGAGTCCTCTCCCCACCACAATTTGAAAGCATGAAGTATTCGGCACTTAGCCTTCTTTATGGTCCAACTCTCACATCCATACATCCTGCTGCTGCTAATTTGCTTCAGTCGTGTCCGACTCTGTGCGACCCCATAGACAGCCGCCTACCAGGCTCCCCCATCCCTGGGATTCTCCAGGCAAGAATACTGGAGTAGGTTGACATTTCCTTCTCCAATGCATGAAAGTAAAAAGTTGCAAGTGATGTCTGGCAGTCGTGTCTGACTCTTAGTGACCCATGGACTGTAGCCTACCAGGCTCCTCCTTATATAGATTTTCCTGGCGAGAGTACTGGAGTGGGTTGCCATTGCCTTCTCCACATCCATACATGACTACTGGAAAAATGATCATTTTGACTCTACAGACCTTGTCATCAAACAAATGTCTTTCTTAAGTCCCTCTTAACTTTAGGGACTCCAATTACACATAGATTTTGCTGCTTAAAGTTTTCCTACTCTTAACTGGTATTCTGTTCATTATTAAATTCTCTTACTTTTTTCTTTTGTTAAAATTTCTATCTCTGTGTATGAAAGTTCACTAGTTATTCTGCAATTTCTAATCCACCATTAATCCCATTCTTATCAGAGAGTAGTTCTTATCTTGTTGTAGGAATTCAGAGACAAGACATGTAGGTCACGAAAGTAAAGAGAGATTTTATTAAGCAACATTTTGTTCTCAAGGGGAGAGGGGGCAGACTCAGGTAACTAGCTGCCCTGAGTTTCTTTGGCAAGCTGGTTATATGGGGTGTGAAAATGAATGGGTGAATATTCATTGAGGAGGAGGGATTTGGGAACATATTTCCTAATTTTCATCCCAGCTTCACCTTTCCTAGGGAAGGAAGGCTTTTTGTCCTTATTTAGTCTTAATCAGAAGTGTCATGATACAGATACATGATGGGTACTTCTTATCTGCAAGGCTAATTTTATTGCAGTGATGGCATAATGAGGAAAAGGTTACATCTGAACACAGGAGATTCGCACCTTTTCCCACCTTTTTTTTGTCTGCCTCCAGGACCCAAGTCACCCCAAGATGTGTGGTTTCCTGTCCATTCAGAGGTTCCCGCTCTTCCTTGCCTACTCAACAATCCCTGTTGTTCACAAGATGTATGGTTTCCTGCCACCTGGCCTGTGCCCACATTTCTCTGCTCATATCTAGCAGTCTGCCTGCTCTAACACTATCTAGTATATTTTTTCTACAGTATATCAGGTATTTTAGTTTTCATCTCTAGAAATTTAATTTTTAAATAACTTTCCTACTCTCAACTTCTTGAACCTATGAAATACAGTTATAATAACTTTAAATTTTTTTCTCTGCTAAACCTAATATTTTTGCCCCAGTGGGTCTGTTTTAATTGACTGTTTCTTCACATGTCAAGTAATTTCTTATAGGGTACCGTATCTCATTAATTTATTTTTTAGGTGATACATATTTTACATTTCAATAAATATTTTTATCTTTGTTCTGGGATAAAGTTGGATTTCTTGGAAATAGCTCCATTCTTTCATTCCAGGTTTAAAATGTGTTAAGTGGGACTGGAACAGTGCTCAGGTTAGTACTAATCATTCTCCTCACCTGAGACATTTCCATTCTGTGTACCCTATTCAATTTTCCCTGAACTATAAAGCTTTCAAATATGCCTGGCAGGATTAACACTATTCCTGTCACTGTAAAAGCATCATGGGATGTAAATTTTATTCTCTTATGTGTTTCTTTTCCCAGTCTCAAATAACTCCTTCACACAGATGTATAACATCAGTACTGGGTTGAATACCTGAGAAGGACTTTGTGTTGACCTCTGGAATTCTCTCTCTATGCAGCCTCTTCCTGTATTGTATTCTGGTTTTCAAATTTGAGACACCCTGTTTTCATCACCTCAGTGAATGTTCAGGCTCTGCATAAGTTCTCTCTGTATTGGGCCCTGAAAATCCTCTCAATGGAATAAAGCTCAGACAATCCCGATGTACACCTCACTTTTTTCATACTAATCAAGGATCACAGTTCTTCCCTGATCGCTGTCTTGAAAACAACTGGTTTACATATTTTGTCTGATTTTCATCTACTTCGAGTAAAAGGGTGAATCTCATCTCCATTACTCCATTTTTGGGGGGAAGCAAAAATTTAATGGTGTCTTTAAAGCTAGAAGAAGTACATGCTCCTTTGTTATAATTTCCCTATATTTTTTTCTGTCATTTTGTGAATTACAAGCTATTTTACAAGGTCATTAAAGTAATAAATCAACTTTAATTAAGAGATAGAGCTTGAATGCTCAAGTCAGCGTTACCACTGTTGGTAGGAATAATAAAATAAGAATTATCAAAACAACATCATGTTGTCATTATTTAATGACTGATGGGACCATGACAGCATCTCAGACACTAGAAAACATGAATATTCATTCAATTACTTTGAATCACATTGTGACATCAGAAAGAAGCTTCAAGGGTATGCTCTTTCCCATCTTCTGACTTCAGGGCAGACAGCAATGTCAAAATATTACCATATTGTGATAAGAAGCTCACCTGTTTCTTTCTCCCTTTGAAATTATCATCAAGTTCTGGAAAGGGTTGTAGTCATCACACTCAAGATTTGGATACTGAACTTGTGAACAAAATATTAGGAAATAAGCTAAAGAAATCAATAAGCAGTCAACAAGTTTAGAAGCTGTTATATCGGACTACTTTACTGTTTCATTAAAGGCATTTCTCACTAGGGTATTAAAACGTGTTCAAAGAGTTCTCTTTTTAAAGTGAATAAGCAGTTCACCTTCATGAGGAGATATGAGAAAACACAGAGTTCCTCCCTCTGAGTCTGTCTGTCTCCATCTGCTTCTCTTTGTCTGTCTGTCTGTCTTTCTGAATAGCTTAGTTCAGTTTCAGCAGCATTTCAGTGGGGGGAAGGGGGGGGCGGGGAGGACTGCTATACAAACAAGTTACCTATATTGTTCATAAAAATAATTATTAAGCTTTTTTACAGATATCAAACCAAACATTTCATTTAAATATAGTATTTTTATTCTTAATGACTACAAAGATATATATCTCTCTGTGTTAGGTGGCCAAATAGTCCATTAAATGGCTGTATATACTAATCTCCATAACAGAGATTATACTACCCCATATGGCAAAAGCGACTTGGCCAATGATATTAAGTTAAGGAAATAGAGGGGGGAGTTTATCCTGGATTATCTGGTGGAGCCCAATGTAATCACAAGAGGCCAATTAAGGGAACAGACAAAAGCAGGAGAGTCAGAGTCCGAGAAGGAGATATGACAATGTTAGCAGAACTTAGAATACTACAAATACTGAAAGAGAAAAGGCCACAAGACAGAAAATGTAGGCAGTCCTTAGAAGCTGGGAAAAGATAGAAATTAATTTCCTCCTAGAACCTCCAGAAGGAAGGCAATGCTCCCAGCACCATGAACTTAGTCCAGTGAGACGGATTTTAGACTTTTGACCTCCAGAACTGCGAAAACAGAAATGTGTGTTGTCTTCACCCCATACACTGTGGTAATTTGTTACAGCAGCAAGAAGAAATTATACTCTGTAATGAAGCAGCACTTGGATTCTGCCTTAGAGTTATCTGTGTAAAATAGGCTTTCTCCAATATGCTACAAGCTTTTTGAGGTCAGGTATATTGCATAATATAGTGGCTTTTCTCGTGTGTGTTCTAAATATAAAATAATCTCACCATCAATCAGATTCATGCAATGAAAGGTCTCCAATAAATAACAATCCTATGATGCTGGGAAAGATTGAGGGCAGGAGGAGAAGGGGACGACAGAGGATAAGATGGTTGGATGGCATCACCGACTTAATGGACATGGCTTTGGGTGGACTCCAGGAGTTGGTGATGGACAGGGAGGCCTGGAGTGCTGTGGTTCATGGGGTCGCAAAGAGTCAGACATGACTGAGCGACTGAACTGAACTGAATGACTGAAAAATCTACTAAATGAGAATATATTCAGTGCTAGGTATTAACTTTATTTTCTGAACTTATCTTTCTAGAAGTTTGGCTTTGGATTGGACCTATAGTCTAAATCAAATAAAATAAAACAACAGCAAAAAATTGAATGTGTTAAATATCTATGGCAGGATATTATCATTTAGGTGGCTTTAATGGGAAGAGGTAAATATGATGTTCTTTTCCCCATGTCTTTTCGGTATTAAAAGTCAGAAATTAAGATTTGTCATTTTCCTTGTGTAACCACACTGTGTGAACAATCTTCTGTAAAATTAAAGAAATCTAGTGAGATTATGGAGAAGGAAATGATGACCCACTCCAGTATTCTTGCCTGGAAATGATGGTGGAAATGTTTGTATCTATCTTTGGGGAGAGGCCAAAACAAACAAATCACACTGGGTCTGAGATGAGATGCTGAAATCCCTGTGATTATGCCTTGTAAAATACCCTATTAAAAATGGAAAATTCATTGTTGGGAGAGTTCTGCTTGTTATGGAGTAAATGATAAAGTCTTTTTTCTCTGACACAGGAGATAATGTGTTCTGCCAGCACCCATGAAACTATGGCAAGCCAATTTGTTAGAGTGCCAGTAGAGAAACTCTCAGATCCTACACATCCAACTGTGTTTACAACATTCACCTGAGCTGTATTTTCATTAGTAAATTAAGGATTCTCATAGTCATTGGTTTCATTTAGATATAAACTTTCATGCTTATATGTTTACTGTCTTAGATACTAAGTCGTGTCCAGCTCTTTTGAAACCCATGGACTGTAGCCCACCAGGCTCCTCTGTCCTTGGAATTTCCCAGGCTAAAATACTGGAGTGAGTGGCCATTTCTTTCTCCAGGGGATCTTCCCTACCCAGGGATCGAACACTCATCTCCTGCACTGCAGGCAGATTCTTTACTGCTGAGCCACAGGGAAGCATACACAATGACACAAACAGAATAAACATGTAGACTGACTCAGTAATGTCAAAATGTGTTCTTATCCCATTTTCATGACAAGTCCCAGGTGTATCTGTTAAATATATATATGTGTGTGTGTGTGTATTAATATATATTACACACACACATAAACGCCTCTCTGGGTCAGAATCCACTTACTGTAGTAGAATTTTTGACAGTAGGGTACAGGGATCTACAGTTTAAAAAATCTGCTCAGGCAATTCTAGAGCAAACTCTAATGTTTGTTAGCCACTAAATTATGGAATCTCTATGGATGAAAAGTAATGTACAGCAACACATTTCCCTTTCCAGCTGTATTGTTACTTGGGTTTTTTAAATTAAAGGTTGTGGTTTATTGGGAAGCATTTCTTGGACAGAAGGGTTTGTTTAGAAAAAAAATAGATTAGTGAGAAGGAATTATCAGCTCTCTAGCTCTGTCAAAACAAACACTAGGCATCACACTTAGGAGAATTCTTTCAAGTTCTAAGCAGCCTATGATAATACTGTCATCACTTTATATTTTTAGGTTTGCAAGTTCAGCTCTTAAAAGGATGATTTTAGTGTTTAGGAAGTTTTGTTGTTTTTTTTTTTAAGCCATTGTTTATTCAATCTGCAGTGGGCACAGGTTTCTACTCATTAATGTAGCTGACTTGTCTACTTGATTGAGAGGCTCAAAAAGTAACATTTCAGCAACAGGAATATGTAAGTGAAAATGGAAAGTGAAAGCGTTTCTCAGTCTGTCATGTCTGAGTCTTTTTGACCCGTGGACTGTAGCCCACCAGGCTCCTCTGTCCATGAAATTCTCTAGGCATGAATACTGGAGTGAGTAGCCATTCCCTTCTCCAGGGGATCTTCCTGATCCAGGGGTTGAACTCAGGTCTCCCACATGTTTGCAGGCAGATTCTTTACCATTTGAAGCCACCAGGGAATATTCTCTGTATATCAATTACTTAGTTGTCTTTTTTATTTGCTAATAAAATTGAAACTATAAAGTTATTGTAACAGAGTGGAAAGAATGTGACTATGGATTAAATCCTGACTCTCTTCTTGGTTCTGAGATCTTAAATGAATAAAAAGATAATTGAGTCCAGAATTACATAATTATAATTAAAATACATGACCTATAGAGCTTACCTGCTTCATAGGCCTCAATAAGCATCATATTCCCATTTTAAAGAACTATGTGATAAAGTTCACATATGTTAACAATGATGATGTTCAAAATTACTAAATTATTACAAAATCTACAATTTGAATAATATTTAAAGAAACATATACCTAAATATATGTATACAATTAGACACCATCATCATGAACATGAATTCATATAACTACATGGAAAGTGTAAAATAAACTTTCACATGTATGCAGACACATATTCAAAGATTATTTTTAGATCTAATTTCTCTCCAAGGATAATTTCAGGATAAAAATTCTCCAGGACTTTTCAGAGGGATATAAAACATCAACCAAATTGTTAATACTCCTCCACATCCATAGCCTTTCAAAATAATTTCCTTTAAGTAATTAACCTCCAATTAAAATAAATTTATATTAAAAATAAAATAAATAAAATAAAACAGGAGTTATTTTACTGCCTTGCATTTTTCTTACTCTGACTTGGACAAAAATGGTGCCTAGTTTTTAGTTTTTTTGGCTACTATATGCAATGTTCTCTGTTTCTATAAACCTCAGCTCAGAAAGTTTTAAGGGAGACAAAATTTCAGATCAATTTGAAAAACTTAAAAGAATAGATTAGGTGTGATAATTTATTGATAGATTTGTAATCTTTCCTATCCCTGTGAACATCTTAATTTAGGTGTTAAATGTCTAGTAAAATGTTTGTGTGCCTCTCCAACAAGTTCACTAAAAATAACTATTTTTCTTAAAAAAAAAAAAAAGGCAATGTGTTACAAATTTGTAATCAGTCTGAGTCAGGGAATTGAGGTAATGGTACAAGTTCACATTCACATGTAAAAGTCTGCCTCAGATAACCAGGAAATATGCATTGTATATTCTGTGCTCCATAGATGCAGATACTATGGACACAGGTCGATTCTTTGCAACTGTATACACTGTAGCACACTAGGCTGCTCTAGAGGTTCATGGAATTTTCTAGGCAAAACTACGGGAGTAGGTTGCCATGCCATTCTCCAGGGGATCTTCCCCACCCAGGCATCAAACCCAGGTCTCCCACAATGCAGGCAGATTCTTTACCATTTGAGCTACCCAGGAAGCTGCTCAGATATAGGAAGGATATAGGTCCTATAGCATATAGGTACCATATCAATTAGGATTAGGCTGGAGTGGGGTGTGAGTGCCTTCTCCATTGAAAGGAAGGAAGGAAGCAAAGAGAGAATAAAGAATCTCACATTAAAAGACATCCAGAGGTCTGTTCTCTGCGATGGGTGGGTGGGGTGGGGCTCTGTGCTTCAGGCCCTCTACCAAGTCTCATCTCTCTATTCTGCCATCTTTAGCGTGTGTCTTCTACCTCTTCTTGGTTGGGTGTGTCATTATATTAAGAAAGGAGAAAGAGTGTTTCCTCTCTATCTAGGAAATGTCCCTTAGTGCCACTTTAAATGTCTGCTTATTTTTACCGGAGGAATTTAAACTACTGGCTACACCTAGTTGTAAAGCAGTGGGAGAGCAAATAGCAATTTTTATTTTAGATGAAAATGTGACCTACTAATAAAAGAAATGTATTACTACTTAGGAAGGGAATAGTTAATATAGGATGCATCTGCTAAAACATTCTGATAAATGTTAAGTGAAAATATTGGAAAGAGAAGAGAAGGAGGTAATATGTATACATTTTCTTGTGGAGGACCTTTTAATATTTTGAGGAATTTCTCTAAGAAATATCTTTCTAACTACTGGAAATTTTATTTGCCTGCTGGAAAGAAGTACCTTATCTCACTTAAAAGCAAACAACAACAATAAAAAAGCCCTTTGAAAAGCTTTAAAGTTTCCATTTTTTGAAAGTGGAATTGTAGGTTATCACCAACCGATTGATACATTACGGACATTATCTGGAATAAACTGTTTGTTATCGCCTTACATAAACATCTAGATGTGAAACCTAAATAGTATATTATCTAGGATAATAATTTATAAAACTTTGTTTCTTGATCTAAATTTGTCTCAGATAACCTATTTCAACTCACTTTATAGAGCTGGAAAATAAGGAAGTAACTTGGTACAACTCCAGACAAAATCATGGCCTCCTGAAACTGATAAATTTCTTTTCCATGTTGAATTTTTAGTAACAACTGTTTCATGGCCTGTTTTCTCAATATTCCTCTCCTCTCCCCCTGACTCTCTTCCCCTTCTCTGTGCTTTGTGCTGTGTTTAGCTGCTCAGTTGTGTCCGACTCTTTGTGACCCCATGAACTGCAGGCTTCCAGGCTCCTCCGCACATGGGGATTCTCTAGGTATAACTCTTCTCTAATGACATGTATTTTATTTCTGGTAAACATCATGAAAAAGAATAGAGATATTGCTCTTCTGATATTCAGTGAAAACAGTACTGTGCAAATAAAGACTATGCCAAGCTATCTGCCATGTGACAATACAGTCTGAAGAAACTTCAGAAAGCAAAATAGTATGGAATAACATAAGGGAATTTATAATCTACACTTTATTTTATGTAATGAAAGTCAGTGAAAAATATATTTATGTGCTGCTAAGAGAGACCTAAAATCACAGTTGATTAAAACACGGATGTTCATTTTTCCCCCAAGTAAAATGAAGACAGGATGTGGTAGATTAGGGGTGGTACAGAGGTTCTGTAATGTCAAGAGTGTCCCCAAATCCTCCTTCTTATTTGTCTCCCCACCTATAGCATATGTGCCTTTCTGTGCAGTTTCCTCATTTTTGCACTAGATGAAGTTCCACCCTGTCCCATCATATTCTCACTGCAAGTAGAAGAAGGTGAAATGAGTACAGACAGAAAGGAATTTGCTGCTAAATTTGGGGGCTTTGCTGGAAGCCCCACTGCATCACTTTTTATCATGTAAAAAGCACTGACTGAGCCAAAGCATTAGTCACATGCCTACCCCTATTTCAAACAGAGACCTAGAAATATACTTTCAGTTGGTTACACCACTCCTCATGAAAGCAGTATCTTATCTTTAAGTGTGAAGAGGAGGCTGGACACTGAAATTATGGCTAAGAGGTTCAGTCACAGTATCAATTCACGAAAACTTCCAAGAAATATATGGTACTTATAGCAAGCCCAGAATTTTCCAGGCTAAAATGTCTCCACAACTCTAATAAATCTACTGGTAAATGGTCAGTCTGTTGGCCCTCAGTGGGGATTTAAGTCCACCTCAGTATTTGCTTCCCTCGTAGCTCAGGGCTTCCCTTGTAGCTCAGTCGGTAAAGAATCTGCCTACAAAAGGAGACCTGGGTTCAATTCTTGGATCAAAAAGATCCCCTGGAGAAGGAAATGGCAATCCACTCCAGTATTCTTGCCTGGAGAATCCCATGGACAGAGGAGCCTGGTAGGTTCCCAGTTCATGGGGTCGCAAGAGTTGGACATGACTTGGCAACTAAACCACCAGCACAATATTTGTAGCTTTGTGTAGACAGTAAGGAGAGAGCATGAAAAAGAAAACATCTATCAAGGAACTGGAAGATTTTCCTCCTGGAGAATTTCTCTCTTAACCTTTCTAGAGAAATAAATACTGAAATCAATTATATCCTCTTGAGTAAAGAATAGCAAAGAACATTGTTTTTACAGAAAAGGAAATTGCCTAAGCCTCTTGAATACATTGGGCACTTTCTTAAGACTTGTCAGGTTCAACTGAATTTATCTGTGCAATCCCAAATCATAATCCCAGTGCTTGCTTCAGCAGCACATATGCCAAATCATAATTCCAAACCAGAATCTTCTCTAGTGATTTTGTCTACTGGTAACTACTAATGACAATCAAAATTTTTTCTCAAGAACAATTTTCAGCAGATGTGTAGTTAATTTTCTTTACTAGAATCAGACTGTAATAAATAATGATACTCACTGTTTCCATAGAAACAGAGTTTTCAAAATGAGACCTGATTGTGATCATAGCTTACTAACAGGGTCACTGGACTTTTTTAAATGGCTTTCCTAATTCTAACAGTAATCATGGAATAAGTAAACTGTCAAATATAAATTGAATTTATAATTTTTCTCTATTTAAATGTATGTAAAAACAAACAAAAATATCACAAGTGGATTCTTTTAAGAGAAATAAAGTCAATGTTTACTTGTTCTTATGTCTGATTACAAGTGACATAATACGAACAGGTGATTTGCAATATTGTGTTAGTTTTAGATGTACAGCAGGGTGATTTGGGGTTGTTTCATAGATTATAATAATAGGTTTTAAATACTTTAAGAATCACAAATTCAATATGATATCAATGTGTTTTTATTTTTAAGATAAAAATCCATATTTAACCATCAGTGGCAAATCACTCACCTCTTTTCACAGTGATCAGAGAGAAAAAGAACATACAATGTATTTTAACCTATGCCACAAGGATAAAGTAAATAAAATTTGGGAATTTAGGCAATTATTACTGTAATCTCTCCATTTATTTATGAATTAATTGGTTATTCACAAGACACATGTTTATTCAATATCTACTATGTACTGGGTCTCTCAGTTGTTGTTCAGTATCACTCTGCTCCTGCTAAGTCACAGTGGGTTGCCATACACTCCTCCAAGGGATCTTCCCAACACAGGTATCCAAACTGGGTCTCCTACATTGCAGGAAGATTCTTTACAACTGACCCACTAGAGAAGTGTCATAGGTTAAAGAAAACATTGTCATCATCAACATTATCTCTTTATCTTTCTTCATAAATTTTTACCTCCATTATTTCCTTTCCTTCTATCAGCAAATTAAAACAGCAGTATGAAATGACACATAGTGCTGAACTGAATATAATCTAGTTTCAACACTCATGATACAATCAATTTAGATTTTGGAAAATTAAGATAAGTCACTATGAACTGAAGTTATGTGGAAGTTGATAGATGAATTGAAGTTGATCAATTTTAAATGGCTTTAGAGCCATGAAATTAAAAGACACTTACTCCTTGGAAGGAAAGTTATGACCAACCTAGACAGCATATTAAAAAGCAGAGACATTACTTTGCCAACAAAGGTCCATCTAGTCAAGGCTATGGTTTTTCCAGTAGTCATGTATGGATATGAAAGTTGGACTATAAAGAAAGCTGATGGCCGAGGAATTGATGCTTTTGAACTGTGGTATTGGAGTAGACTCTTGAGAGTCCCCTGGACTGAAAGGAGATGCAACCAGTCCATTTTAAAGGAGATCAGTCCTCAGTGTTCATTGGAAGGACTGATGTTGAAGCTGAAACTCCAATACTTTGGCCACCTGATGCAAAGATCTGAATCATTAGAAAAGACCCTGATACTGGGAAAGATTGAGGGCAGGAGAATGGGACAACAGAGGATGAGATGGTTGGATAGCATCATCAACTCAATGGACATGCGTTTGTGTAAACTCCAGGAGTTGGTGATAGACTGGGAGGCCTGTCATGCTGCAGTCCATGGGGTCACAAAAAGTCAGACATGACTGAGCAACTGAACTGAAATGAGATGATTTTAGGGGTTAGGATGGTCTGAGAGAGTTGGGGTTCACTTAAGAGATCAGTAAATTTGCAATGTGACTAGTTCACACTTAACAGCGAAAAAGTAGTTGGAAGTAAAATTTAAGGTTGCTTTTATGTAGTAGTTATATGAAACCTGAACAAAGAAAAAGATACAGAGACATAGTAGAATATGGCAGAGGAATAGGACAGGGAGATCACTTTCTCCCTCACAAATTCATCAAAAGAACATTTCAACACTGAGTAAATTTCACGAAACAACTTCTGAATGCTGGCAGAATACATCAGACATCCAGAAAAGCAGATCATTGTCTTCAAAAACAGTGAACCTGTCTGGGTGTCCATCAATGTGGAGAAACTTTTCATCTTTAACCTAGATGTTTTATCATCGGTGCTGTATATATGGAGAAGTCTTGAGGCTACTGTAAGTAAAAACAAAATGGTAAACCAGAAGCAGGAGGCTTAAGTCCAAATCCTGAGAACATCAGAGAACTCCTGAATCCAGGGAACATTAATCAACAGGAGCTCATCAAACGTCTCCACACCTACACTGAAACCAAGCACCAACCAAGGGCCAACAAGTTCCAGAGCAAGACATACCATGCAAATTCTCCAGCAACACAGGAACACACCCCTGAGCTTCAATATACAGGCAGCTCAAAGTTACTCCAAAATCACTGACATCTCATAACTCATTATTGAACACTTCATTGCACTCCAGAGAGAAGAAATCCAGCTCCACCCACCAGAACTCTGATACAAGCTTCCCTAACCAAGAAACCTTGACAAGCCACTGTTACAACCCCACCCACAGTGAGGAAACTCCATAATAAAGAGAACTCCACAAATTCCCAGATTACAGAAAGGCCACCCCAAACGCAGCAATATAACCAAGATGAAGAGACAAAGGAATACCCAGCAGGTAAAGGAACAGGAGAAATGCCCACCAAACCAAACAAAAGAGGAAGACATAGGGACTCTACCTGAGAAAGAATTCCGAATAATGATAGTGAAAATGATCCAAAATCTTGAAACCAAAATGGAATCACAGATAAATAGCCTGGAGACAAGGATTGAGAAGATGCAAGAAGGGTTTAACAAGGACCTAGAAGAAATAAAAAAAGAGTCAATATATAATGAATAATGCAATGAATGAGATCAGAAACTCTCTGGAGGCAACAAATAGTAGAATAATGGAGGCAGAAGATAGGATTAGTGAAATAGAAGATAGAATGGTAGAAATAAATGAATCAGAGAGAAAAAAAGAAAAATGTATTAAAAGAAATGAGGACAATCTCAGAGACCTCCAGGACAATATGAAATGCTCCAACATTCGAATTATAGGAATCCCAGAAGAAGACAAAAAGAAAGACCATGAGAAAATACTTGAGGAGATAGTAGATGAAAACTTCCTAAAATGGGGAAGGAAATAATCATCCACGTCCAAGAAACCCAGAGAGTTCCAAACAGGATAAACCCAAGACGAAACACCCTAAGACACATATTGATCAAATTAACAAAGATCAAACACAAAGAACAAATACTAAAAGCAGCAAGGGAAAAACAACAAATAACACACAAGGGGATTCCCATAAGGATAACTGCAGATCTTTCACTAGAAACTCTTCAGGCCAGGAGGGAATGGCAAGACATACTTAAAGTGATGAAAGAAAATAACCTACAGCCCAGATTACCGTATCCAGCAAGGATCTCATTCAAATATGAAGGAGAAATCAAAAGCTTTACAGACAAGCAAAAGCTGAGAGAATTCAGCACCACCAAACCAGCTCTCCAACAAATTCTAAAGGATATTCTCTAGACAGGAAACACAAAAAAAGGCATATAAACCCGAACCCAAAACAATAAAGTAAATGCCAATGGGATCATACTTATCAATAATTACCTTAAATATAAATGGGTTTAATGCCCCAACCAAAAGGCAAAGACTGGCTGAATGGATACAAAAACAAGACCCCTATATATGCTGTCTACAAGAGACCCACCTCAAAACAAGGGACACATACAGACTGAAAGTGAAGGACTGGAAAAAGATATTCCACACAAACAGATCCAAAAGAAAGCAGGAGTAGCAATACTCATATCCGATAAAATAGACTTGGAAACAAAGGCTGTGAAAAGAGACAAAGAAGGCCACTACATAATGATCAAAGGATCAATCCAAGAAGAATATATAACAATTATAAATATATATGCACCCAACATACGAGCAAAGCAATATGTAAGACAAATGCTAACAAGTATGAAAGGGGAAATTAACAATAACACAATAATAGTGGGAGACTTTAATACCCCACTCACACCTATGGACAGATCAACTAAACAGAAAATTAACAAAGAAACCCAAACTTTAAATGATACAATAGACCAGTTAGACCTAATTGATCTCTATAGGACATTTCACCCCAAAACAATGAATTTCACCTTTTTCTCAAGTGCTCATGGAACCTTCTCCAGGATAGATCACATCCTGGGACATAAATCTAACCCTGATAAATTCAAAAAATTGAAATCATTTCAAGCATCTTTTCTGACCGTAATGCATTTAGATCTCAATTATAGGAGAAAAACTATTAAAAATTCCAACATATGGAGGCTGAACAACACGCTGCTGAATAACCAACAAATTACAGAAGAAATCAAAAAAGAAATCAAAATATGCATAGAAATGAATGAAAATGAAAACACAACAACCCCAAACCTGCGGGACACTGTAAAAGCAGTGCTAAGAGGAAAATTCATAGCAATACAGGCATACCTCAGGAAACAAGGAAGAGTCAAATAAATATCCTAACTCTACACCTAAAGCAACAAGAAAAGGAAGAAATGGAGAACCCCAGAGTTAGTAGAAGGAAAGAAATCTTAAAAATTAGGGCAGAAATAAATGCAAAAGAAACAAAAGACACCATAGCAAAAATCAACAAAGCCAAAAGCTGGTTCTTTGAAAGGAAAAATAAAATTGACAAAACATTAGCCAGACTCATCAAGAAACAAAGGGAGAAAAATCAAATCAATAAAATTAGAAATGAAAATGGAGAGATTACAACAGACAACACAGAAATACAAAGGATCTTAAGAGACTACTATCAGCAATTATATGTCAATAAAATGGACATTGTGGAAGAAATGGACAAATTCTTAGAAAAATACAACTTTCCAAAACTGAACCAGGAAGAAATAGAAAATCTTAACAGACCCATCACAAGCATGGAAATTGAAACTGTAATCATAAATCTTCCAGCAAAAAAAAGCCCAGGTCCAGATGACTTCACAGCTGAATTCTACCAAAAATTTCGAGAAGAGCTAACACCTATCCTACTCAAACTCTTCCAGAAATTGCAGAGGAAGGTAAACTTCCAAATTCATTCTATGAGGCCACCATGACCCTAATACCAAAACCTGACAAAGATGCCACAAAAAAAGAAAACTACACACCAATAGCACTGATGCACATAGATGCAAAAATCCTTAACAAAATTCTAGCAATCAGAATCCAACAACACATTAAAAAGATCATATACCATGACCAAGTGGGCTTTATCCCAGGGATGCAAGGATTCTTCAGTATCCACAGATCAAACAATGTAATTCACCACACTAACAAATTGAAAAATAAAAGCCATATGATTATCTCAATAGATGCAAAGAAGGCCTTTGACAAAATTCAACATCCATTTATGATAAAAACTCTCCAGAAAGCAGGAATAGAAGGAATATACCTCAACAAAATAAAAGCTGTATATGACAAACCCACAGCAAACATTATCCTCAATGGTGAAAAATTGAAAGCATTTCCCCTAAAGTCAGGAACAAGACAAGGGTGCCCACTTTCACCGCTACTATTCAACATAGTTCTTGAAGTTTTGGCCACAGCAATCAGAGCAGAAAAAGAAATAAAAGGAATCCAAATTGGAAAAGAAGAAGTAAAACTCTCATTGTTTGCAGATGACATGATCCTCTACATAGAAAACCCTAAAGACTCCATCAGAAAATTACTAGAGCTAATCAATGAATATAGTAAAGTTGCAGAGTATAAAATCAACACACAGAAATCCCTTGCCTTCCTATACACTAATAATGAGAAAGCAGAAAAAGAAATTAAGGAAACAATTCCATTCACCATTGCAATGAAAAGAATAAAATACTTAGGAATATATCTACCTAAAGAAACTAAAGACCTATATATAGAAAACTATAAAACACTGATGAAAGAAATCAGAGAGGACACTAATAGATGGAGAAATATACCATGTTCATGGATCGGAAGAATCAATATAGTGAGAATGAGTATACTACCCAAGCAATCTATGGATTCAATGCAATCCCTATCAAGCTACCAGCAGTATTTTTGACAGAGCTAGAACAAATACTTTCAAGATTTGTATGGAAATACAAAAAACCTCGAATAGCCAAAGCAATCTTGAGAAAGAAGAATGGAACTGGAGGAATCAACTTGCCTGACTTCAGGCTCTACTACAAAGCCACAGTCATCAAGACAGTATGGTACTGGCACAAAGACAGAAATACAGATCAATGGAACAAAATAGAAAGCCCAGAGATAAATCCACACACATATGGACACCTTATCTTCGACAAAGGAGGCAAGAATATACAATGGAGTAAAGACAATCTCTTTAACAAGTGGTGCTGGGAAAACTGGTCAACCACTTGTAAAAGAATGAAACTAGATCACTTTCTAACACCATACACAAAAATAAACTCAAAATGGATTAAAGATCTAAATGTAAGACCAGAAACTTTAAAACTCCTAGAGGAGAACATAGGCAAAACACTATCTGACATAAATCATAGCAGTATCCTCTATGATCCACCTCCCAGAATACTGGAAATAAAAGCAAAAATAGACAAATGGGATCTAATTAAAATTAAAAGCTTCTGCACAACAAAGGAAACTATAAGCAAGGTGAAAAGACAGCCTTCTGAATGGGAGAAAATAATAGCAAATGAAGAAACTGACAAACAACTAATCTCAAAAATATACAAGCAACTCCTACAGCTCAATTCCAGAAAAATAAATGACCCAATCAAAAAAATGGGCCAAAGAACTAAATAGACATTTCTCCAAAGAAGACATACAGATGGGTAACAAACACATGAAAAGATATTCAACATCACTCATTATCAGAGAAATGCAAATCAAAACCACAATGAGGTACCACTTCACACCAGTCAGAATGGCTGTGATCCAAAAGTCTACAAGCAAAAAATGCTGGAGAGGGTGTGGAGAAAAGGGAACCCTCTTACACTGGTGGTGGGAATGCAAACTAG
The DNA here is from genome assembly GCF_016772045.2 of Ovis aries. NCBI lineage: Eukaryota > Metazoa > Chordata > Mammalia > Artiodactyla > Bovidae > Ovis > Ovis aries. Next base: position 168,475,517 of record NC_056054.1, on the reverse strand, counting down.
TACAGCCACTATGGAGAACAGTGTGGGGATTCCTTAAAAAATTGCAAATAGAACTGCCTTATGACCCAGCAATCCCATTGCTGGGCATACACACTGAGGAAACCAGCATTGAAAGAGACACATGTACCCCAATGTTCATCGCAGCACTGTTTATAATAGCCAGGACATGGAAGCAACCTAGATGTCCATCAGCAGATGAATGGATAAGAAAGCTGTGGTACATATACACAACGGAGTATTACTCAGCCGTTAAAAAGAATACATTTGAATCAGTTCTAATGAGGTGGAGGAAACTGGAGCCGATTATACAGAGTGAAGTAAGCCAGAAAGAAAAACACCAATACAGTATACTAACACATATATGAAATTTAGAAAGATGATAATGATAACCCTGTATGTGAGACAGCAAAAGAGACATAGATGTATGGAATGGACTTTTGGACTCTGTGGGAGAGGGAGAGGGTGGGATGATTTGGGAGAATGGCATTGAAACATGTATACTATCATGTAAGAAATGAATTGCCAGTCTATGTTCAATACAGGATACAGGGTGCTTGGGGCTGGTACATGAGGAAGATCCAGAGAGATGATATGGGGTGGGAGATGGGAGGGGAGTTCAGGATTGGGAACTCATGTACACACGTGGTGGATTCATGTCAATGTATGGCAAAACCAATACAGTATGGTAAAGCAAAATAAAGTAAAAATAAAAATTAAAAAAATAAAAATTAAATAAAAATTAAAAAAAAAATTTAAAAAGAGATAAAGTGATTTATTTATATTAAGATGCTTTTTTCAATGAGCCATCCAATAACTATTCCATATCTCATTTTAGTATGAAACAGGAGGATAGGTCAGGCTTGGTTGAATTATAAACATAAAGGATATGGCATTTATCAAAGTCAGAAAGCTCATGTTAGTTTAACCTTAGAGAGTTTTGTACACACTTAAAACTGAGGGAAGAATCTTTGGCAGGCTGTTGAATACAGACCTATATTCACAAGTGGTCATAAGATGACAATATTAGCCAATATGACTGAGATTCTGGACTTTCAGGTTTTAGCTAACAGTTTCACTGTATAGGTATCTTGACTGATATTAACTACACTAAGTTGTGGAGAAGTAACCTTGAAATTCTCATTCTTATAGAATCCAAGATATTCATAACATAGACCATCCCCACACACACTTTAACAAAGCCAAAAAGAATTTGTTTCTGTATGATTAAGAGCTAATGAAAGTAAGGTTGCAATTAAATTTTAACATTACCATGTTCTGTATATTGAACAATCATAAGTGGTGATAATTACAGTATTCAGGATAAGGAAATAAAAACTCACTTCAATATTCTTGTCTGCAAATTCCATTGAGAGAGGAGCCCGGAGAGCTACAGTCTATGGGGTTGCAAAGAATCGGACGTGACTGAGTGACTGAGCACCAGCATGAGGTACAGTATCTTATTTTTAATAAGTATATATTCAATAAATTAGATACCAAAGGAACATTTAATGGAAAGATGGGCATAATAAAGGACAGAAACAGTATGGACCTAACAGAAGCAGAAGATATTAAGAAGAGGTAGCAAGAATACCCAGAAGAACTATACAAAAAAGATCTTCATGATCCAGATAACCGCAATGGTTGATCACTCATCTACACAAGATAACCTGAAGTGTGAAGTCAAGTGGGCCTTAGGAAGCATCACTATGAACTATCAGACTAGTACAGGTGAAGGAATGCCAGTTTAGCTATTTCAAATCCTAAAACATAATGCTGTTGAAGTGCTACACTCAATTCAGTTCAGTTCAATCACTCAGTCGTGCCAGACTCCTTGTGATGCCATGAACCGCAGCACACCAGGCCTCCCTGTCCATTACCAACTCCCGGAGTCCACCCAAACCCTTTTCCATTGAGTCGGGGATACCATCTAATCATCTCACCCACCGCTGTCCCCTTCTTCTCCTACCTTCAATCTTTTCCAACATCAGGGTCTTTTCAAATGAGTCAGCCCTTTGCATTAGGTGGCAAGCACTGGAGTTTCAGCTTCAACATCAGTCCTTCCAAAGAACATCCAGGGATGATCTCCTTTAGGATGGACTGTTTGGATCTCCTTGTGGTACAAGGGACTCTCAAGAGCTCTCCAGCACCACAGTTCAAAAGCATCAAGTCTTTGGCACTCAGCTTTCTTCATAGTCCAACTGTCACATCCATACATGATCACTGGAAAAACCATAGCCTTGACTAGACGGACCTTTGTCGGCAAAGTAATGTCTCTGCTTTTTAATATCTTATCTAGGTTGTTCATAACTTTCCTTCCAAGGAGTAAGCGTCTTTTAATTTCATGGCTGAGTCACCATCTGCAGTGATTTTGGAGCCCAGAAAAATAAAGTAAGCCACTATTTCCACTGTTTCCCCGTCTATATGCCATGAAGTGATGGGACTGGTTGCCATGATCTTAGTTTTCTGAATGTTGAGCTTTAAGCCAACTTTTTCACTCTCCTCTTTCACTTTCATCAAGAGACTCTTTAGTTCTTCTTCACTTTCTGCTATAAGGGTAGTATCATCTGGATATTTGAGGTTATTGATATTTCTCCCTGCAATCTTGATTCCAGTTTGTACTTCTTCCAGCCCAGCGTTTCTCATGATGTACTCTACATATAAGTTAAATAAGCAGGGTGACAATATACAGCCTTGACGTACTCCTTTTCCTATTTGGAACCAATCTGTTGTTCCACGTCCAGTTCTAACTGTTGCTTCCTGACCTGCATACAGATGTCTCAAGAGGCAGGTCAGGTGGTCTGGTATTCCCATCTCTTAAGAATTTTCTACAGTTTATTGTGATCCACACAGTCAAAAGTTTTGGCATAGTCAGTCTCAAAAACGGCAGAATGATCTCTGTTCATCTCTAAAGCAAACCATTCAATATCATGGTAATCCAAATCTATGCCCTGACCAGTAACACTGAAGAAGCTGAAGTTCAACAGTTCTATGAAGACCCACAAGACCTTCTAAAACTAACACCCAAAAAAGATGTCCTTTTCATTATAGGGGACTGAATGCAAAAGTAGGAAGTCAAGAAACACCTGGAGTAACAGGAAAATTTGGCCTTGGAGTACAGAATGAAGCAGGGCAAAGGCTAATAGAGTTCTGCTAAAAGAACACACTGGTCATAGCAAACACTCTCTTCCAACAACACAAGAGAAGACTCTATACATGGACATCACCAGATGGTTGACACCAAATTCAGGTTGATTATAATTTTTGCAGCCAAAGATGGAAAAATTCTATACAGTCAGCAAAAACAAGACCAGGAGCTGACTGTGGCTCATATGAACTCCTTAATGCCAATTCAGATTTAAATTGAAGAAAGTGGAGAAAACCCCTAGACCATCCAAGTATGATCTAAATCAAATCCCTTATAACTATACATTGGAAGTGAGAAATAAATTTAAGGGACTAGATCTGTTAGACAGAGTGCCTGATGAACTATGGACTGAGGTCAAGACATTGTATAGGAGACAGGAATCAAGACCATCCACAAGAAAAAGAAATGCAAAAAAGCAAAATGGCTGTCTGAGGAGGCCTTACAAATAGCTGGGAAAAGAAGGGAAGCAAAAAGCAAAGCAGAAAAGGAAATATATGCCCATTTGAATGCAGAGTTCCAAAGAATAGGAAGGAGAGATAAGAAAGCCTTCCTCAGTGATCAGTGCAAAGAAATAGAGGAAAACAATAGAATAGGAAAGACTGGAGATCTCTTCAAGAAAATTAGATACCAAGGGAACATTTCAATCAAAGATGGGCTCAATAAAGCACAGAAATTGTAGGGACCTAACAGAAGCAAAAAATATTAAGAAGAGGTGGCAAGAATACACCGAAGAACTGTACAAAAAAGATGTTCACGACACAGATAATCCCGATGCTGTGATCACTCACCTAGAGCCAGATATCCTAGAATCTGAAGTCAAGTGGGCCTTAGGAAGCATCACTATGAACAAAGCTAGTGGAGGTGATGGAATTCCAGTAGAGCTATTTCAAATCCTGAAAGATGACTCTGTGAATGTGTTGCACTCAATATGCCAGCAAATTTGGAAAACTCAGCAGTGGCCATGGGACTGGAAAAAGTCAGTTTTCATTCCAATCCAAAATAAAGGCAATACCAAAGAATGCTCAAACTACTGCACAATTGCATCATCTCACACGCTAGTAAAGTAATGCTCAAAATTCAGCAATACATGAACCATGAACTTCCAGATGTTCAAGCTGGTTTTAGAAAAGGCAGAGGAAGCAGAGATCAAATTTCCAACATCTGCTGGATCATCTAAAAAGCAAGAGAATTCCAGAAAAACATCCATTTCTGCAATACTCAATATGCTAGCAAATTTGGAAAACTCAACAGTGGCCATAGGACTGGAAAAGGGCAGCTTTCATGCCAACCCCAAAGAAAATCAATGCCAAACAATCTTCAAACTACCATACAATTGCACTCATCTCACATGCTTGCAAATTAATACTGAAAATTCTCCAAGTGAAGCAGTACACATGATCCATGAACTTCTAGATGCTGAAGTTTGATTTAGATAAGGCAGCAGAACCAGAGATCAAATTGCCAACATCTGTTGGATCATAGAAAAAGAAAGAGAATTCCAGGAAAACATCTACTTCTGCTTTATTGACTATGGCCAAAGCCTTTGATATGTGGATCACAACTGTGGAAAATTCTCAAAGAAAAGGAATACGAGACCACCTTACCTGCCTCCTGAAAAATCTATATGCAGGTTAAGAAGCAACTGTTAGAACTGGACATGGAACAATGGACTGGTTCAAAATTGGGAAAGGATTTTGTCAACGCTCTATATTGTCACCCAGCTTATTTAACTTGCATAGTACATCATGCAAAATGTGGGTTGGTTGAAGCACAAGCTGAAATCAAGAATGCCGGGAGATATATCAAAACCTCAGATATGCAGATGACACCACCCTTATGGAAGAAAGTAAGGAAGAACTAAAGAGCTTCTTGGTGAAAAAGAGATAAAAGTGAAAAATCTGGCTTAAAACTCAACATTCAAAAAATGAAGATCATGGCATCCGGTCCCATCACTTCATGGCAAACACATGGGGAAACAATGGAAACAGTGAGAGACTTTATTTTCCTGAGCTCCAAAATCACTGCAGATGGTGACTGCAGCCATGAAATTAAAAGACGCTTACTCCTTGGAAGAAAAGCTATGACTAACCCAGACAGTGTATTAAAAAGCAGAGACATTACTGACAAAGGTCTGTCTAGTCAAAGCTATGTTTTCTCCGTAGCATAGGTAGTCATGTGTGGATTTGAGAGTTGGACCATAATGATAGATGAGCACTGAAGAATTGATGAATTTGAGCTGTGGTGTTGGGGAAGAATCTTGAGAGTCACTTGCCCTGCAAGGAGATCAAACTAGTCCATCCTAAAGGAAATCAGTCTTGAATATTCATTGGAAGGACTGATGCTGAAGCTGAAGCTCCAATACTTTGGCCACATGATGTGAAGAACTGACTCAGTGGAAAACACCATGATGCTGAGAGAGATTAAAGGCAGGAGGAGAAGGGGACAACAGAGGATGAGATGGCTGGATGGTATCACTGACTCAATGTACAAAAGCTTGAGCAAACTCCATGTTTTGGTGATGGACAGGGAAGCCTGGCATGCTGCAGTCCATAAGGCTGCAAGAGTCAGACATGACTGAGTGACTGAACTGACTGACTAAGCTTCAAAAATTATAAACAAGTTTTATCATTATTATATACAGATAATTTATAATATCTGATATTTAAATTAATTCATGGTACATTCAGTCTTCCTGCAATGCAAATGAATCTGCCTGCAAAACGGAGACCCAGTTTCAATTCCTGGGTTGGGAAGATCTCCTAGAGAAGGAAATGGCAACCCACTCCATTATTCTTGCCTGGAGAATCCCATGGACAGAGGTGCCTGGCAGGCTATTGTCTGTGAGGTCACAGGAGTCAGACATGGCTTAGTGACTAAGCTGCTACTAACTACTACTATGGTATATTGAAGAGTACACTAGGACTCATTGCAGGACACTAATTTGATACTACCCAGATCTGGACAAAACTCAGAGATACTTCTGTTGGATAAGGCAGAATACCTGTAAAAGACATGTTGCTGTTCAGTCACTGAGTCGTGTCTGACTTTTTGCAACCCCATGAACTGTAACACACCATTCCCTGTCCTTCACTGTCTCCTGGAGTTTGTTCCAACTCATGTCCACGGAGTCACCAATGCCATCCAACCATATCATCCTCTGCCACGCCCTTCTCCTCCTGCCCTCTGTATATCTGAGGTTATTGATATGTAGCCTATTCCATCCTATTTCCACTTTGACTGCTAGCTATTAATGATCAGGACAGAATGGGATTATAGAGAACTATTGTGAAAATTTCATATTCCCCTATAACATTTCTGGATAATCAGTCTGAATGCAAGTTAAGTGCAGGTTAGGAGGAAAAGGAGAATTTATAGCTGCTTAATTGGGACATGGCAATTTGTGATGGTGGTCGTTTTCAATTGCCAAGTTGTGTCCGACAATACAGGACCCCATGGATTGCAACACATCAGGCTTCCCTATCCCTCACCATCTCCCAGAGTTTGCTCAAACATTTCCAGTGTCTGGAAGATGAACATCTTAGGCCTAGTAAATGTTGGAAGTGGAAAAGGAAAACTAATGCTCTGTTTGACCCCTGGATCTATCTGAATCTAGTGGTAGCTGAGGTTGGCAGTCTGAGGGTTTGTCATTTCTCTCCACACATTATAGAAAAATTCATGTGGACATAACCAGTCCTGAATTATTCTACTGTGGTTGAGGCTATTAATGGTAACTCACAAAGTTGGTGTGTTCAGCTAATACCCCTTTGTTTCTGCATGAATGACATAAATTCATATACTTCTGATGTCTGAGTTGCTGTTCAGTTGATCAGTCATGTCCAACTCTTTGTGACCCCATGGAATGCAGCAAGCCAGGCTTCCTTGTTCTTCACTATCTCCCAAGGTTTGCTCAAACTCATGAGTGATGCTATCCAAACCTCTCACCCTTCATCATTCTCTTCTCCTCCAGCCTTTTATCTTTCCCAACATCAGGGTCTTCATCAATGAGTCAGCTCTTCATATAAGGTGCCCAAAATATTAGACCTTCAGCATCAGTCCTTCCAATAACTATTCAGGGTTGATTTACCTCAGGATTGACTGGTTTGATCTCCTTGCAGTTCCAGGGACACTCAGGAGTCTTCTCTAACACTACAGTTAAAAAGCATCAGTTCTTTGGCATTCAGTCTTCTTTATGGTCCAGCTCTCAGATCCACACATGAGTGCTGGGAAAATCTTAGCTTTGACTAGATGGACCTTTGTTGGTAAAGTATGTCTCTGCTTTTTAATATGCTGTCTAGGTTTGTCATAGCTTTTCTTCCAAGAAGCAAGCATCTTTTAATTTCATGGCTGCAATCACCATCTTCAGTGATTTCAGAGCCCAAGAAAATGAAGGTTCTCACTGTTTCAATTATTTCCCCATCTATTTGCCATGAAGTGATGGGATCAGATGCCATGATCTTAGTTTCTTGGATGTTGAGTTTTAAGTCAGCCTATTCACTTTCCTCTTTCACCTTCATCAAGAGGCTCTTTAGTTCCTCTTCTCTTTATGCCATAACTGTGGTGTCAGCTGCGTATCTAAAGTTATTGATATTTCTCCTGGCAATCTTGATTCCAGCTTGTGCTTCATCCAGCCTGACATTTCACATGATATACTCTGCATATAAGCTAAATAAGCAGGGTGACAAAATATGGCCTTTACATACTCTTTTCCCATTTTGAACCAATCCATTGTTCCATGTCTGGTTCTAATTGTTGCTTCTTGACCTGCATACAATTTCACAGGAGGCAGTAAGGCAGTCTGGTATTCCTATCTCTTGAAGAATTTACCACAGTTATTGTGATACACATAGTCAAAGGCTTTAGTATTCCTAGTGAAGCAGAAGTAGATGTTTTCCTGGAATTCTATTGCCTTTTCTATGATCCAACTGATATTGGTAATTTGGTCTCTGGTTCCTCTGCCTTTTTCAAATCCAGCATGAACATCTGGACATTCTTGGTGTATGTTCTGTTGAAGCCTTCCTTGCAGGATTTTGAGCATGACCTTGCTAACAAGTATGACCTTGCTAGCTTGGGAAATGAATGCAATTGTGCAATAGTTTAAACATTCTTTGGCATTGCCCTTATTTGAGATTGGAATGAAAACTGACCTTTTCCAGTCCTGTGACCACTGCTGAGTTTCCCAAATTTGCTGACATATTGAGTGCAGCACATTCACAGCATCATCTTTTAGGATTTGAAATAGCTAAGCTGGAATTTCATCACCTCTACTAGTTTTGTTCATAGTGATGCTTCCTAATGCCCATTTGATTTCACACCCCAGGATGTCTGGCTCTAGATGAGTGATCATGCCATCATGGTATTCAAGTCATGAAGATCTTTTTTGTATAGTTCTTCTGAATATTATTGCCACCTCTTAATATCTTCTGCTTCTGTTAGGTCTTTAATTGTTTCTGTCCTTTATTGTGCCCATCTTTGTGTGAAATGTTTCCTTGATATCTCTATTTTTCTTTAAGAGATCTCTAGTCTTTCCCATTCTATTGATTTCCTCTATTTCTTTGCATTGTTCACTTAAAAAGGCTTTCTTATCTCTTGTTGCTATTCTTTGGAACTCTGCATTCAGATGGGTATTTCTTTCCTTTTCTCTTTTGTCTTTCACTTCTTTTCTCAGCTCTTTGTAAGGCTCCTCAGACAACCATTTTGCCTTTTGCATTTCTTTTTTTTTGCTTTTAATCAATGCCTCCTATACAATGTTAAGAATCCATAGAACCATCCATTGTTCTTCAGGCACTCTGTTTATCAGACCTAATCCTTTGATCTGTCACTCCCACTGTATAATCATAAGGGATATGATTTAGGGTATACCTGAATGGCCTAGTGGGTTTCCCTACTTTCTTCAATTTAAGTCTAAATTTGGCAAGAACGAGTTCATGATCTGAGACACAGTTAGCTCTTGGACTTGTTTTTGCTGACTGTATAGAGGTTCTCCATCTTCAGCTACAAATAATACAAACAATCTGATTTTGGTATTGACCATCTGGTGATGTCCATATGTAGAATTGTCTCTTGTGTTGTTAGAAGAGGGTGTTTGCTATGTCTTAGTAGCCTCATGTTGTGCCATGTATGATAACTGAAGGTGAAAATACACAATGATATTGACCATATGGCTTAACCAAAGCAATATAATGATAAAATACAATATGAACTCTAGTGACCCATGCCCACTCAGGTTATATATTTATATACATGCAAAAGGTCCCCATAAAATATCTTTTCATTAGGTATGGAGGTTGCTTTTTGGCACATCTATTAGTCCTGTAATCATTGCAGTAATACCTATATAGTCCTTTGAATTGCTATAACAAAAATGCCATAGCCTGGGTAGCTTAAATGACACACAATAATTCTCATAGACTGGAAATTGGGAAATCTAAAATCAGAGTGCTAGCAGAACTGTTGTATGGTGAAGGCCTGTTTCTTTTTTCATAGGTGGCCTTCTTTTCTCTATATTCTCCCATTGTGGAGGGAGTAAGAGAACACTTTGGAGGCATTTTTATTAAGTACACTAATTCAACCATGAGAACTCCACTCTCTTGACCCAATTCTTGCCCAAATGCTCCATCTCCAAATACTAATTATCCTGGGGATTAGGTTATAACATATGAATTTGGGGGAATATAAACATTAACTATAGCAACATCAAAAATCAGTAGGTCCGTCTAACCTGCCTTGCCTACATCACAACAGATAGTATTCTGGCTTAAGACTATTGCCTGGTTGGCTAAAGTAAAGTTAACTGTTCTTTCCTGAGACATATTTACAGGTGGATGATTCTGTGTCCTATTGAGCAAAACTGAAGTTAGTTAGTACTGAGTTTGACCTGGTGCTTGGAGTCCTGTTGATTATAACCAAAATATCATATTAGTAAAAACAGAATTGATTTTACACCAGTCTGCTGGGTAAAATTAAGCAGAGTGCTTGACAGAGTGGCATGTTGAAAATGTGAGTTTTGCTGAGAACTTGTAGGGCAGGGCGTAGATTCCTGGAAAGGATGACCTGCTTTGGGCTTTGAAGCACTTGCATATTCCTCCTGGGTATGCCAAGAATATAGCCTCTGATTGCCCTTTACTTGGGTCAGTTCTCAGAAAGCAACTTTGAGGAGGAAACAACCCTTCCCAAAGAGCAGGTTTGCTTCTAATCCCTATAAAAGCAGTAAGCCCTCCCAGTTTGGGGGTTACCTCAGGAAATACAGCCCACAGGGGTGTGCAGGTATCTACAAAAGACCCTTTATATCTTACTATAGGTTAGGGGAAGTTCTTTTCAGGTGGTTCAGTGGTTAAAAAATATCCACCTGCAAATGCAAGAGACCCAGGGTCAATCCCTGGGTCAGGAAGATCCCCTAGAGTGGTGGTGGTGGTTTAGTTGCTAAGCTGTGCCCGACTCTTATGACCCCATAGGACTATAGCCTGCCAGGCTCCTCTGTCCATGGGATTCCCCAGGCAAGTATACTGCAGTGGGTTGCCATTTCCCTCTCCACCCCTAGAGTAGGAAGAGGAAACCAGCTCCATTATTTTTGCCTGGAAAATTCTATGGACAGAGGAACACAGCAGGTTATACAGTTCACAGGGCTGCAAAGACTTGGGCATGAATAAACAAAAGCGTAGGTTAGGAGAGCATGAGAACCAACACAGGTCAATGTGAATTTCTGGCCGCTCCTCTTACTATGAATAATAAGTCCTCTGTCTTCCATCAAAGACTCTTATGTTTTCTGCAAGGCCATATAAAACAATAATATGATAATTATTTAGCTTGTAAACAGGGTAAAATCCCAGACCCTTCCAGATCTTATCAACAAAAAAACTTGTCTATTTCACTGCTCCTTGAGAGGAGAAATTATCATTGGTAGAAAGGTCCAATAATTTCTAGCTGTAACTATAAGTTTCAGAATATGAATTTTTACACCTACTTATTGCTCTGTTCTGGATTTTTGTAATTCAGATAAAACACTTAACCTCTTGATTCCTCATTTTTCTTCCCCCATTTTTTATGTAGATAGTAACAGGTAAGTTTCTAAGTTTAGGTTTTCTTAAGTGCTTTGGTATGTTTGGATTTAAGACAATGTTTTGTATTAAAGAGCAAAGTTTCACACCACAAAAGAATCTGTAAAGTCCTCCATCTCCTTTATTTCTTTATATCTTCAACTTCCTCCACACATTTTCCATGAACTTTATAGACCTGATGATATGACACTAAGATTAAGAACCAGAAGATCAGTATCTTCAAGATCAGCAAAGAGCAATTTTTAGGGAAATACTGGTGAAAATTACAATAATCTACTTCTTGCATGCTGAATTTGGAGATAACAAAGTACATCCCTAATGAAAGCACATTTATTATTACTATAGACATAGTAGTGAAACCACCCATTATATTTCTGAATATGAAGGCAGAAATTATGGTAGAGATATTGCCTTAACTTTGTTTTTTTAACCTATTAACTTTCCTCTTGTCTTTTTATACCCTCTCTAACCAATATTACCTACCTGGGGAACTAGTATACATATGAATTTGTTTGCATGATTCCAATTTCGGGGGATGTCTGTTAACTTATTATTTTAAAATCCCATTTAGAAACTGAAGGCATGTTTTAGCTCTCAGTTTTAGCTCTGTTATGTTTCTTTGAACTGAATAATTTTTATATTTTGTATGATGATAGTAATTCCTTAGAATGATTTTATGGGAATCAATTAGATAAATAAAGAATTAAATACTTCAAAAAATAAAAAGTACTGTATTTATATAAAGCATGTGTATCAGTTTCCTAGCACTGTCATAACAGCAGCACAGACTGGTAGGTTTAAGACAACAGATATTTCGTCTCCCAAAGTTCTGGAGGCCCGAAGTCCAAAATCAAGGTGTTGTCTGGGCCATGCTTTCTTGGAGTCTCTAGAGCAGGGTCTTTCCTTGCCTATTCCAACCTCTGATAGCCTCAGGTGTTTTTTGGCTCATGACACCCTAAGTTCTATCTCTGCCTCCATATTCACTTAGCATTCCCTCTTCCTGGGTCTGCCCTCTTCTAAGGCCACTCGTCATATTAGATTGAGTCCACACTACTCTGGTACAACCTCATCTTAATTCAGTAAATTTCATCTGCAATGATCTTATTTTCAAACAGCATCACATTCGAAAGAAATGGGGATTAGATGAATATTTTCAGGGGCCACAGTATAACTTTTAATCGTTCACCTCTGGCTCCCAAAATTTAAGGCCGGCCTACATGCAGAATGGGCTTCCCTGATAGCTCAGCAGTAAAGAATCTGCCTGCCAATGCAGGAGACATGGGCTTGATCCCTGGGTTGGGCAGATCCCCTGGAGAAGGAAATGGCAACCCACTCCAGTATTCTTGCTAGGGAAATATCATGTACAGAGGAGCCTAGTGGGCTACAATCCACAGGGTAGAAAAGAGTCAGACATGACTGAGTGACTAAACAGTGACAACAATGACTACATAAAGAATACCCAACATGCTCGAAAGTCCTAACCATTCAGTATCAACTATTGGTGAAAAATCTCATCTAAATATCAATAACTTACTATTCTAAATATCATCTTAGTTATGAATGAGACTCAAGAAAGTATTCATCTTGGAGCAAAATTCCTTTCTATCTGTCAACCTGTGAAACCAGAAAACTTATCTGCTTCCAAAATACAATAGTAGGACAGTCATAGGATAGATATTCTCATTCTAAAAGAGAGAAACTAGAATGAAACAGGAGTCATGGATCCTATGGACTTCTAAAATCTAGCAGGGCAATATTCCCATTAGACATCAAAGTTTGAGAACAATCAGTCCCCTGTGGCTTGATTCTGTGCCTCTCACAGGACATTGGCTGTGTTTACTTAGCCCATGTGGAGGACTGCCCTTCAGGGGTGTCCAGAAAAGGGCCTGTAGTGGTGAGGCTCTCCATTTGCAAGTGATATCTACATATCTGCAGAATCATCTGTACAAGGCTCAGACTTTATTTTCCTCAGCTAATTGACTGCTGTTCCCCATGAGAGGAAAAGTGTGGGCTAGAAAAACAAAGTGTAACAGGAGTGAGGACCATGGGCATTTGAGTAACATTTTTATTTAACTTACTTATGCCTTCAGGGCCTGCTGACCCTGAGCTCATATACACCACTTCCATTTAATACCTGAGTGCTACTGTGCACATTCAGTCTTATGGTTTAGTAAGCTGAATAGCACTCAGTTTATGATGAGCAGCTTAATTTGCATGGTAAATTGATGGACATGATTAAACATTCACTCTCTGCTAAGACCCAATACTGGGATTTAAAACTGCAATGTACCTTGTGTGGGGGTACATTTCAACCCATAACATCTTGATAATTACCAACAATATCAATTATATTTATTTGCACTGAGTTATTCCTATCTTCACAATGTTCAACTATGTCAATGAAATTCTAGCTTTGTCTCACTCTAATAACTTGGTTTTTTTTAAATAAGATAACAAATGCTATTTTTAATAAGCCAGGTAGAAAGGTTTACTTTTGCTAACAAAGCAGAGTGAGTAAGTATAGGGTCATGTGCAGTTGTCATCCTAAATTCCAAAATGCTTAAATTAAAATAACACTATCTGTTACTAAGAACTATCATTTATCCATTACTCTACAAATATTTATTGTGTTCCTAGTATGTTCCAGGCATGATTCTAAATTTTGGGGCCAAGGAAATGAACAAAATAGGCAAGTCTCCTGCTGTCACGGTTCCTATAGCTGGGGGAGACAGACAAATAAATTAAAAATACATAACATAAATTCAGCTGGTGATTGATAAGCATTTAGAAAAATAAAAGAATAAAGTGTTCAAAAGAGAAAGCATCTGAGTTAAGCACACTATATCAGCTTTGCATCAGGCATTTTACTATTCATTTTGCTTACTATTACACTGAAACTTCAGTATTTATAAAATAAATGCTAAAAGTCTTTCCAAATATTTTCTATTTCAGTTTTTCTGGAGAGAAAATGGAGGGAGAGTTTGAATAAAATCTCTGTCATCATTCAAATAGTTAAAAGTGCCAGAAATCAAAAGCAAGTCTATTTCTCCTCAAAGGACTATGTTTTCTCAAATTCTGCATTACATCTCTGCATAGTAGTTTATTTTGTGCTCAACATGGAGGAGCAACCAGAGTGTTCTGGAGGACTTATCATAGCTTGTTTGCATTTCTCTTTCCTTTTCCTTAGCCTATTATTTGTATATACAAGTAGTACCTATTGTAATCTACCCCATTGTGAGTTTCTATAATTGTGCTTCATATTTTGGTAAGAATCCTTTCATATACACCTGCTTTATCTCCATTAAAATATTTTTCTCATATAGGCAGAACAATGAAATAGGTGGAAATAAACATGTTTTATGAGCTATGGTATCCAAAGGTGCCCAAATCCTGCCCTTGACTATCCATACACACACAGTCTTATAAGGCCCTAGATAAAGTAGATGCACAGACAAGCAGGAAACAAAGTATTTATTGTTGGTAGCTGTGCATTCATGCCAAATTCCAAAGGGATAGCCTGTGCCTACATCTAAACTTATAAATAAAGCATGCCACAGAACCCAAACTAAATTTCAGTTTTTATGACACTTATTTCAAGAAAATGGAGAACATATCCACTATTGAGAAGAGTCAGATGATATAATATAATTAATGTAATACCTAAGGTACACTTTTTTAGAACATTTTTCATCCCATTTGTTAAACATTTCTGTTTGGGGAACAGAAGAAAGACTATTTCTAAGGAAGTGTGTTCATCTCAAGTGAGCATCTAAATATGATGTGCAAAAATATCTATTGTTCAGAAAAAAATGGTTCTGGAGCAGTCTATTACAAAAGTACAAAGTTGTTTACCAATGCTACAGCATGTACAAAAATTAATTAAAGCGGATCATAAACTTAAATGTAAGAGCTAAAAAGATAAGGTTATTAGAAGAAAACACAAGACTGAATCACAATTATTTCAAGTCAGGCAACAGGCTCTTAGATATGAGGCCAAAAGCTTAAGCAATGAAAAACAAAATAGGTAAATTGGGCATCATCTAAATGAAAAATCATTCAAGTTTCCAAAGACAGTATCGTAAAAGATCTGAAAAAACAATCCAGGTAATTAGGATTTTCAGTTTTACGCATAAGGAGCTTCTGTTGCCACTCCATCCGAACAATAGGTGAAACACTGAACAGACTGAAAAATCAGCAGACACATGAATAACATGACCCTCAAATTAGGGGAAGAGTGGAGACTCAGAAGCAGAAACATCATAGGAACCAGCAAAGCAGAAGTAGGAAAACATGAAACGTAGCTGGTGAATTGCTGGAGGTTCAGTGGGAACAAGTCTGAGCATTAAAAATACCAGGGGAACCTACTCATTGATAGCCCCCACAATACTGTAAAATTTACAACCAGGAAATGGACCAAGTTCCCGTAGTAAATATTAGAAAAATAAAATTAAAATACCATCCTGCTTTAGGGAGGAAAAGGGAAAAAAGAGCCATTTTTAAATGCCCTGGAGCGCTAATAGGTTCTTCCCTCAGGGGAAAGCTAGTTAACCACTGCCTGTTTATTGGGATATTACTAGAGCTTCACTGTATTGAGAAAGGGAAACACTCCACTCAAACGTACTTTAGCCAACCTGTCCTACCTGAAGGAAGGTATAAAAGAACCAGAAAGCATCTTCTGAAGTTCACATTCCATAGGCATAGGTGCACAAAAAGACTGAAACTTAATATTAGGTCTATAGATTGATTGCCCTCCACCTGCATCTCACCACCACATTTTTAAAGGCCTATTTATAGCACTTCTTTTTACCTAGTACATCATGTCTGGCTATCGCGAAAAAAATTAAAAGTCGCACCAAATTGAGACTCAAATTGAGTCTATGTCAATTTGAGTAGACAGAGCAAGTATCAGAACCATACACGGCAAGAAAGTGGGAAATGTAAGACCAGAAATTTAAAACTATTATTAATATGCTAAGTATTCTGACAGACAAATTATCACGCATGTACAGATAGGCAATAAAAACAGAGAGATGGACATCTTAAGGGAGAATCAGAAAGAAACTCTAGGAATTAAAAAATTACTGAAGATGAAATGAAAATGCCTTGATAGACTTTTTAGTAGACTGGGATCCAATGAGGAAAGTATCTTTGAGCTAGATATATATCAATAGCATCACTGAAAGGAAAAAAGAATGGAGGTTTTTGTTTCAAAAAATGAAAAAAGGAACAGGATATACAATGATTATGAGACAACTACACAAGGTGTGAAAGTCACTCGGTCATGTCTGACTCTTTGCAAACCCGTGGACTATACAGTCCATGGAATTCTCCAGGCCAGAACACTGGAGTCGGTAGTCCTTCCCTTCTCCAGGGGATCTTCCCAAATCAGGGATCAAACCCAGGTCTCCCGCATTGCAGGTGAATTGTTTACCAGCTGAGCCACAAGGGAAGCCCAAGAATACTGGAGTGGGTAGCCTATCCCTTCTTCAGCGGACCTTCCTGACCCAGGAGTCAAACCAGGGTCTCCATTGCAGGCAGATTCTTAAACAACTGAGCTATCAGGAAAGCCCTCATATGCACAATGGTGGTGATTTAGTCGCTAAGTTGTGTCCAACTGTTGCAACCCCGTGGACTGTAGCCTGCCAGGCTTCTCTCCATAGGATTCTCAAGGCAAGAATACTGCAGTGCGATGCCATTTCCTTCTCCAGGATGCATAATGGGAAGAACAAAAAGAAAAGAGGGATAAAACAGAAGAAATATTTGAAACGACACTGACTGAGAATTTCCCCTAATGTCAGACACCAAACCACAGACCCAGGAAGTACAGAATAGCAAGCAGGATAAATGAAAAAGAAGAAAAAAAGGGGGGGGGGGAACCCAACAAACTACACCTAGGCATATTATTTCAAACTACAGAAAGTCAAAGATACAGTCCTAAGAAAAGCCAGAGAAATAAAACATCTTAAATATAAAGAACAAGATAAGAATTACATCCAATATCTCCCCAGAAACCATGCAAGCAAGAAGAAATTTGAGTGAAATATTTAAACTGTTGAGAGAGAAAACAACAACAAACTGTAATTGTATACTCTACAAAATTTTGCATCAGAAGTAAAGGAGGAATACTTTCTGAGCAAACAAATATGGAAGGAATTCATTGCAGGCAGACCTTACTTACAAGAAACATGTAAGAAAGTTCTTTCAGAACAATGTAGAAGACATGGATATATCCCTAGACTTACACAATTTACTAAGACTGAATCATGAAGAAACAAAAAATCTGATCAAATAATGACTAAGAATCAGTAATCAAAAACCTCCCACCTGAGAAAAGCCCAGGACCAGATGATCTTAACTGGTGAATTCTACCAAGTTTTTAAAGAAAAATTAACACAGTCCTTCTCGAAATCTTCCCCTAAAGAAGTCAAACTCATTTTAAGAGGTCAATGTTAATTACTCTGATATCATAATAAGATAAGGGAAACTTGCTGGAAGCCAGAGTGAGGAATCGCGCCCGTGGCAAAAGTCGTGAGGAAGGAGGTCTAACAATACGAAAAGGCAGGATCAAGCCTCAGGGGTCCCCCTGGAGATTCTCAGCATCTACCATCTACCCCCGAAACCAAAATCTGTTATACTACATTCTTCTGACATTAACAGGGGCTATCCCCAACCACCTTTCTCTGGAAAATTAACTTAGATAATAGTCTCCTGCATATAAAAGGAGTGTCTCAGGTCAGACCTTTCTGCTGGCAGACTAGCTTGTGTGACAGGATTATCCACACTGTTGCTACTATGTACATGATTGTTTACAACCTCTCAACCATAAATAGCACAGAGAGTTTGGAGTATTTTGAAAGTTTTAGTTAGCATAGGGTTTTTCTAAAGATAAATATCATATTGGTGAAGGGTTTCATTGCTGAGTTAATGATTGCCGCCAGGCCTCCATATCCTCAGGCACCTGGGAGTATGTTAATCAATGCAATTGGAATGTAGAAAAAGAAATATAGTAGTTTTGATGTTAGCAATACTAGACTTTTGAGTTTATGAATTTTCTCTTTGTTATAGATCACTGTACTCCTCTTTCTTTGTTATAAATCATTGTGTCCTTGCTATGTAAGAATGTAACTTTATCACTATCTTAAGACTAAGTAGATCTTAAGGGAAAACAAGTTTTCTGATAGACTAACCTTTATCAATAGAAAGAAAGGTGAGGCCATAAAATGTTAACCTGTCTTCAGACCAGAAGATATTGCAAACAAAGGTAAGACCCTTGTAAGAACAAAGATATGCTAAGAACACTGTCTTTAGATAAGGGTCAGAGCAGCTGACCCTGCCTGACTCTGTTTCTTACATTTATCTCTATGTACAACTAAAAGTATAAAAATGGACCTGGAAAATAAAGAAACGGACCAGTTCCTAGAAAGATTGGTTTCCCCCCATGTAGTCTTTTCTCGTTCTCTTCTTTTCTGGCTGAATTCCCATCTGGAGTGCGGAGGCTCATCAGGCCTACTAATTTTCCCTGGGCTTCTAAGATCTGAATAGGGAGGCACTTTGTGTCTCCGCTCCTTCAGGAGACCAGGAAGATGCCTGTGGCCTACGTAGGTGGTGCAAACTCCTCGTCTCAGAGTTTTATTGGTTCTCTGCGTAAACCAAGTTATTCAGCATCTTTTCTCCACTAATTTTCCTACTACACTATTCTTTCCTAATCTCTCTTTAAGTCTCTGATTAAATAGTTCTTTCACAGATGCTGACTCCATCCCTGATTCGAATTCCCTGGATTCACAGGGGCTGGACCCCGGCAGAAACTACAAGAAAAGAAAACTACAGACAAAATATCCCTGTTGAATATAGATGCAAAATTTATCAGTAGAATACTAGCAAACTGGGTTCAATCAGTTCAGTTCAGTCTCTCAGTCATGTCCGACTCTGTGACCCCATGAATCGCAGCACGCCAGGCCTCCCTCTTCATCACCATCTCCCAGAGTTCACTCAGACTCACGTCCATTGAGTCCGTGATGCCATCCAGCCATCTCATCCTTGGTCGTTCCCTTCTCCTCCTGCCCCAAATCCCTCCCAGCATCAGAGTTTTTTCCAGTGAGTCAACTCTTCTTATGAGGTGGCCAAAGTACTGGAGTTTCAGCTTTAGCATCATTCCTTCCAAAGAAATCCCAGGGCTGATCTCCTTCAGAATGGACTGGTTGGATCTCCTTGTAGTCCAAGGGACTCTCAAGAGTCTTCTCCAACACCACAGTTCAAAAGCATCAATTCTTCAGTGCTCAGCCTTCTTCACAGTCCAACTCTCACATCCATACATGACCACAGGAAAAACCATAGCCTGAACTAGACGGAACTTAGTCGGCAAGGTAATGTCTCTGCTTTTAAATATGCTACCTAGGTTGCTGGTATATTCTGGGGTATGATGTTCTCTTTCTCAATCTATGTGCTAGTTATTTACCCATGATGTACAAACCTGTCTATCAAGTTGTTCACTTTGTACAAATTTCTGTGTATGAATTATTACTACAAATACGATAGATATACATGCATGCATGCAAAGTCATTTCTAAGTCAAGTCCGACTCTTTGCGACCCTATGGACCACAGCCTGCCAGGCTCCTCTGTCCACAGGATTCTCAAGCAAGAATACTGGATTGTGTTGCCTTGCCCTACTCCATTATAGATATATGTATATGTTATAAGGTGGCTCAAATGGCTGAGCTCAATAGTACTCTAAAAAAATCATTCACCACAAGCAACTGGGATTCATCACTGGAATTTCCAAATGTTTAAACTACATAAAATCAATGTGATACAACACATTGAAAGAATGAAAAATATATATAATATCATCTTAATGGATGCAGAAAAAAAGAATCTAACACTATTCTTTCTCAATAAATTGAGTAAAGAAGAAATAATAAAACTGTCAATAAGTCGAATATAGAAGGAACGTATCTCAATATAGTAAGAACTATTTATAACAAACTCATTGCCAACATCATACTCATTAGTAAAAAGCTGAAAGTTATTTTCCTAAGATTAGGCACAAGACAGGGGTGCCCACTCTCCAGTCCTATTTAACAACAGTACTGGTAGCCCTAACTAGAGCAACAAGGCAAAAATAAGTGGTAAAAATAAGTAATAGGCAGGTAAACAAAACAATAAACAAATAGATATATGTTAATAAATGGAACAAAATAAAAAATGGAACAGAAGAAGTAAAATTGTCTCTGTTGTTGCTGATAAGGTTTTATATATAAAATATCCTAAAGACTCTGCAAAAAACTATAAAACTACTTAACATATTCAGTAAACTGCAGGGTTAAAAATTAATGTACAAATATCTCTAGGATTGGGGGCACAGATCAAGATGACAGAGTAGAAGGACATGGAATTCACTTTCCTCAGCAAACACATCAAAAATACATCTACATGTGGAAACGATTCTCACAGAATATCAGCTACAAGCTGGTATAAGATCTCTTATAGAACCAAAGTTTTAAGAAAGTTTTCCCCCTGCTAGTATGCACAGTGGCCAGGTACTGAAACTTCGGCTTCTGCACACAAACTGGGGAGAGGACATGGTTTCAACAGCTCAAAGGGCCTGTAGTGTGGTCTGGGCTGCCATCATTAAAGTGGGCAAGAGAGGGAGGTCAGGTCCACCATAGAAGACCCATTATGAGTGTACATGGGGTGGGGTATGGGTTTTCATTAGGAATCCCAGCTGTCAGCATGCCCATAGCAGGGTGCAGCTCTGAGGCAGGAGGCTTTGTAAGCATGCACAGGCTGGGGCAGGGCTGACATCAAAGCCAGTTACCAGCACTTCCTCAACAGGGGCAAGTCCAGAGGCAGCCAACTTTGTTGACACACACAAGGGGTAGTGACAAACATCCAGACTCTCGCCTGCCTGGTGGAGAGTCCCTGAAATACAAAGCAGCTCCTTTCCCAGTGGGGGTGCTCCAGTTCTGCTTACCTCACACCACAGCCTGGAACTAGAAGTGGGGAAGGTTGAGGAAAGAGATAAAAGCTGTAAAAGGGTGCACACTTCCACTTGTAAGATGAATAAGTTCTGAGGATCTGATGTAAAGCATGATCAGTAGTTTTAACAATATTTTACTGTATACTCAAAAGTTGCTATGAGAGTAAATCTTAAAAGTTCTCATCTCCAAAAAAAAAAAAAAGTAATTTTATGAGGTGGAGAATGTTATAGATATGTTAACTTTTGTGGTAATTGTTTCTCTTTATGTAAATGTATATCAAATCATCCCACTCTACATCTTAAACTCACGCAATGTTACAAATTATATCTCAATAAAGCTGGGAAACAAAGGATCTTTAAAAAGAAGAATAATATGGGTCAGAAATTCAGATCTATATAAGATAAAGAGTATTAAAAGTAACAAGTGAAGAGAAAGTAAAATCACTTGTCTCAAAGGTGAATAATCCACCTGCTAACACAGAAGCTGCAGGAGATACGGGTTCTCTCCCTGGGTCAAGAAGATCTACTAGAGAAGGAAATGGCACCTAACTCCAGTATTCTTGCCTGGAAAATTCGACGAACAAAGGAGCCTGGCAGTCTACAGTCCATGGTGTCATGAAGAATTGGACATGACTAAGCAGGCATGCACACACACAGCAAAGTAAAATCCACTATTTTTTTAAATTTTTAATTGATGTAACAATCAACAATTTGTTCAAAAGAATAAAGCCAACAATGTAGAGATTATGTATGCTTGTGTATGTATCTTATGTAAAGCAGGGTCAGTAGTTTTAACAATATTGTACTGTATACTCAAAAGTTGCTATGAGAGAAAATCTAAAATTCTCATCACCAAAAAAAAAAAAAGTAATTCTATGTATGCAGGCTTATAATAAGTGAAATGAATGATAGCAATTTAAAAGGCACAAATGGGAACAATTATAATTATTTTGTTATTAGAAGGAACACTACCTGTGAAGTGATGTAGTGTTATTTGGAAATGGACCTGAATTACCTGTATATTTAAACTGCAAACTTCAGGGCAGCCACTTGAAAAGAAGTTAACAAGTAAGTGCTATGAAAAGACAGAAAATAGAATCCTAAAAAATTCTCAACTAAAAATATAAAAGGCAAAAAACACACACACAAACACTACAAAAGGCAGGAAAAAAGGGGGGGGGGAACAAAGGCAACAACTAGAAAACAGTAATGAATACAGTATTATTAATCAAATTATGTCAATAATCACTTTGTGATCAGTAAGCTAAATGTACCAATTAAACAAATTGTCAGAGTGGAGCAAGACAACAAGATTCATTCTTATGTTGTTTACAAGAAACTAACTTTAAATATAGACACAAACATGTTAAGAGCAAATGAATGGAGAAAAATATACCGTACTAACACTAATCAAAAACAAGCAGGAGTAACTATACTAATTTCAGTCTAAGCATACTTGAAAGCAAGAAAATGTATCAGGGCTAAAGGAGAGCACAACCTGATGATAAAGGAATCAATTCTCCAAGAAGACATAACAATTCTTAACATGTACGTGCCAAGAAACAGAGCATCAAACCATGTAAGGCAAACACCAACAGAACTAAAATGAGAAATACCAATACATGAATTGATTATCATAGTTGGAGACATCAACACCTTTTTACAGAAATGAACAGATGCAGCAGGCAGAAAATCAGTAAGGACACTGGTGAACTCAACAATCCATCAACTACTTTTTTACAAGAACAACAATATACATTCTTCTCAAGTTCACATGGAACACTGAAATATTTTTCTGGGCCATAAAACATACATAAAGAATAGAAATCTCACAATGTCTACCCTCAGACCACGATGGAATTAACCAGAAATAAGTAACAGAGACATAAGTGAAAGATCTCAAAATATGTGGAGATTAAACAATATATTTCTAGTTAATACATGGATCAATTAAGAAATTTCAAGTAAATTAAAAACTATTCTGAACAAAATGAAAATACAACTTGTCAAAATATGTGGGATTCAGTGAAAGCAGTACTAAGAGGGAAATTTATAGCACTTGATATATATATTAGAAAAGAAGATCTAAATTTTCACCTGAGGGAAATGGAAAAAATAGCAAATGAAATCCACATAAGCAGAAGAAAAGAATCAAGACACAAGAGATTTCAGAAAAACTGGCTTTGAGACTGTATAGTGCTTAGTGATCTGGCTTTCCCCATTTGCTGTCTTACACAGCACCTGAAGACTTTTGAAGATTCTTCTTTGAAAAATACCTGTTGCCTGAAAAAGAGTCATAGATACCTTAAGGCCATGATTACTAGCATGCTGAAGAATAAAGTTAGAAGCAAATGCAGAGGTAAGAATGAGAATGAACCAGAAAAAAAAAGAGCTGGTGTTCCAAAAGGATGGACAAGAATATATGCCCAAATTAAAAAAAAAAAAAAAATTGAGAAATGGATAATTAGAAGTGATGTGTTTTGATGGCATAAAGATGTTATATCACATCAAGGGGTGATTGAGGAAAAAATTTGTATAAATACCTCAGACATCATATTGGTTAGTATATGGATAACCAAGATAACAAAGTTGGTATAATTTTAAAATACAATGCAGATGAAGCTAAATGACTTTCCAAGTGTGCTTAAATTCAATAAAAACAAATTCCTTTGGTCTGGGAGGTATATTCATAACCCATTTGATGACATTTGAAATGATAAAGAAATTATTGATGATAGCTAATTTGAACTAACATTTTACATTACAATTTTTTTGAGGATTTTCTTATAAGTTGGATTTCAACTATGATCCAGTTTAAAAAGATTATAATTTTATTAGCATGAGAGAAACTTGTTAAAGCAGACTGATTTATTTCTTAGGCATCTACTTCTCTTTAAATGTTGGTAATGCCAAATATCTTAAGTAAAATGTTAAACCCACTTTGTTCTTTTGCTACAATGGAACTTAAAATAAAAGACCCCATTTTCTATTTAAAAGGAGGGAAAAAAGCCTTTCTGAATAAATCATCTGCCCTTTACTCATTAAGGAGCATGATTAAGCCATTATTTTGATTAGCTTGTTGACTGTACAGTGTCTGCCTATATACTCTAGTTACCAGATATTCCTTTGAGGTTTTGACACAATTTAAGAGATGGAGAAATCTACACTTGATGTAAGATAGTTCTATTTTATATATTTAAGTGGCATGTGGCAATTTTTTGGTGATTTTGACAGCATATATATTCTTTTCATGACTTTATTTTTCTACTATAAACATACCAACAAAAAAGCATTCTCAAAACTCATTGTTTTGAACCTGGATTTTAATAACAATTTTGAATTTGTAAAGTCAGTAGCTGCAAAAATTCCACACCAGGTGGTACTCAGCAATCTTAACAGTGCATAAATTGATGTTTCAGAACTTATTTTTTTCATTATCTGTGCATAGGAAATTTCCCAAATGAGAAAATTTATTTTGATCATATGCATGTATATAGAATTTTTATAGCATAAAATATTATTTTAAAAGTCTCATTTTATTTTCAGAGGTCATATACATGTAAGCTACAACTTATATGTTTGAACAACATGTTTGATAGTTTTTAGAAAAAGACAATTTGTACAAGTTGCTACAAAATTCTCATGTGTGTACAACTTAATTTATAAACTATTCAAATTATCTGTAAACTGGGGGGAAAGAAGGAAATAACAGCTTCTTAAGAAGATGGTTTCTATATTCTGAATGGAAGAGTTACAACTGAGGAATATAATAAAAACAATGTCATGTGGCAGAGTTAAAAAATTAGAAATAATAATTAGAACAGAAATCAGTGATATTGAAAATAGGAAATCATTACAGAAAACTCAAAGAAACCAAATGCTTGTTCTTTGACGAAGTCAATACAATTGAGAAGACTGTAACCAGGCTAACAAAGTAAAGAAGAAAGACAATGCAAAAACTAACATTAGAAGTGAAATGGGGAAATCACTACATATCCTATAGATGTTTAATGGATAATAAAGTAATACTATGAAAAACTCCAAGAACACAACTTCAGCACCCTAAATGAAGTGGATGAATTCCTTCAAACATACAATCCACCAAAATTCACACAAGAAGAAATAGTCAATCTGAATAGACCCGCATCCATTAATAGTAAAGAAATTAAAACAATGATAAATAACTTTCCAAGACAGAAAGTAGGAGGTCCATAAGGGTTCATTGGTGAATTCTACCAAACATTTAAGGAAGAATTTATACCAATTGTATACAATATTTTTCAGAGGATAGAAGCAGAAGAAATATTTCCTAATTCATTCTATGAGGCCAACATTACCTTATCACCAAAACTTGACAAGCATATTAAAACTACAGACCATTATCTCTCATGACCACAGACACAAAATTCCTTGAAAAATATTAGCATATTGAATCCAACAATGTACAAAAAGAACTGCAGACCAAGAGCAACTGAGATTTATATCAGGCATGAAAAGCTTACTCAATATTCAAAAATCAATTAACGTAAGCAACACATACATCAACAGGCTAACACACACACACACACACACACACACACACACAGAGTTATATCATTAAAATAAGGATTTGACAAAATCCAATAGTCACTTGCTAAGCTGTGTCTGACTCTTTACAACCCCATGGATTATACAGTCAATGGAATGCTCCACGCCAGGACACTGGAGTGGGTTGCCATTTCCTTCTCCAGGGGATCTTCCCAACCCAGGGATCAAATCCAGGGCTCCCACACTATAGGTGGATTCTTTACCAGCTGAGCCACAAGAGGTGGCTCAGATGGTAAAGCATCTGTCTACAATGCTGGAGACCAGGATTTGATTCCTGGGTTGGGAAGATCCCCTGGAGAAGGAAAATGGCAACCCACTCCAATACTGTTGCCTAGAAAATCCCATGGACAGAGGAGCCTTGTAGGCTACAGTCCATAGGGTCACAGAGTTGGACACAACTGAGCAACTTTACTTACTTTACTAACAGTCACTTATGATAACATTTTGCAGTGTATTGAAAACAGATGGAAACTTTCTTAACTTGATAAAAGGTATCTACAAAAACCCTACAACTAACATCAGAACTTAATAGTGAGACACTTGAAACTTTCCAGCTAAGACTAGGCACAAGGAAATTATGTTTCTTCTGACCACCTCTTTTCAATATCATACTGGAAATTCTAGCTATTTCAATAAGAAAAGGAAATAAAAAGTATATATATTGGGAAGAAAGACATAATAGTTGCTTTGTTTAAAGTTGACATGATCATCCACATAAAAAAAAAAATTGAAAAAGATGACAAACATCCCAGAGCTAATAAGCAATTATTGTAAGGTTTCAAGATAGAGTGGTGCTGGAGTGGCTGTGAGGAGATACCCCACGTCCAAGGACAGAGAAGCCCCAGCAAGATGTTAGGTGCTGCAGTGGTGCCTGCACTGTGCTGGAGAGACTTTGAGGAGATACCCACGTCCAATGGCAAAGGAGAAGCCTCAGCAAGATGGTAGAAGGGGCTAAATTATGTTTAGAATCAAACCCCATACCCACCAGAGTCACTTAGAGGGCTCAAGCACCAGGACCCAGAGACCCTACAGAAACTGAGACAAAACTGTGCTTGAGTGTCTCCTGTGGAGGTACAGGTCAGCAGTAGACTGCTACAGGGGCAGGGGCTCTGGGTGCAGCAGACTTGGGCTGGGTGCAGCAGACTTGGGTATGGCATAAACCCTCTTGGAGGGGTTACCATTAATTCCACCATAGAGCTTCCAGAACTTACACAAAACTGAGGAAAAGTCTCTTGGAGGGCACAAACAGAACCTTGTGTGCACCAGGATGCAGAAGAAAGGAGCAGTGACCCCACAAGAGACGGACCTAGACTTGCCCATGAGTGTCCAGGAGTCTCCAGAAGAGGCCTGAGTCAGCAGTGGCCTGCTGCAGGGTTGGGGCCACAGAGTGTAGAGGTGTATGAATGGGACCTTTTGAAGGAGGTCACCATTACCTTCATTACCTTCACCATAATTTAAACCCAGGTAAATAACAGAGAGGGAACACAGCTCCACCCATCAACAGAAAATTGGATCAAAGATTTATTGAGCATGGCCCTGCCCATCAGAACAAGAATCAGTTTCCCCCTCAGTCAGTCTCTCCCATCAGGAAGAGATAAGCCTCTTCCATAAACTTCTTATCCTTCTCCATCAGAAGGCAGACAGACTGAAAACCACAATCACAGAAAACTAACCAATCTGATCACAGGGACCACAACCTTGTCTAACTCAGTGAAACTATGAGCCATGCCCTTTAGGACCACCCAAGACAGACGGATCGTGGTGGAGAGTTCAGACAAAACATGGTCCACTGGAGAAGGGAATGGCAAACCTCTTCAGTATTCTGGCCTTGAGAACCCCATGAACAGTATGAAAAGGCAAAAGATAGGACACTGAAAGATGAACTCCCCAGGTCAGTAGGTAGCCGAATATGCTACTGAAGATCAGTGGGAAAAAACTCCAGAAAGAATGAAAAGACAGAGCCAAAGTAAAAACATCCAGTTGTGGATGTGACTGATGATAGAAGTAAAGTCCAATGCTATAAAGAGCAATATTGCATAGCAATCTGTAACGTAAACTCTGGGATTTGGCAATGGACAAGGAGTTTTGGCATCCTGCAGACCATGGGGTTGCGAAGAGTCAGACATGACTCAGAGACTGAAGTGAACTGAACTGAACTCATTTAAAACTCCTAAATGGATATCTTTATTTGCACATATTTATATAATTGTCCCAATAGATTTTAAGGCTTTTATCTTTCACTTTATACTGGTAACCAGGTTCTTAGTATTTAAGTTTAATGTTTTAAAAATGTTTAATATTTGCATGAGCTCTAAGTTGATGAAACTAGTAAGGTCATTATATCAGAGATTACTGTTTATCCCACAGTATATTTTCTCTCTTTTCTCCACAGAAATGAAACTTCTGAAATTAGCTAAGTACATGGCCACTCTGAAAGAAGATCCCACATTCCTCAACTTCTTCTGTAGTTAGACATGGACACATTACAAAGTTTTAGTCAATGAAAGCAGAATTAGACTGTTTAATTATTTCTGTTATAACAAATTACCAAAAACTTAGTGGTTTAAACAAGCATAAATTTATTATTGTACAATTCTGGAAGTTGGAAATTTGACTTTAACCCAGTCTCACTGTATTAAAATCAAGGTTTCAACAGGGTCCTGTTCCTTCTAGATACTTCAAGAGACCATCTGTTACCTTTGTTTTCCCACCTAGGTGTTTTCTGTACTCCTTGTTCATCTCCAAAATCAGCAGAATACTATCTTCAGTTCCCCATGACTATGACATTGGCTCCCGCCTCCAGCCTCCTCTCTCACTTTAGAACCTTTGTGATTACCAGACTCATTTAAATAGCCCAGGATAATTTCCTTCAATCAACGGGGCACCAGATAATCTTAATTCTCATTGCTCTTGGAATGCAAAATTGATGATTGGAACTGAATTGTCACGTTAATTTGAGGATGAGACCATTCACTGTAGAGTTTAAGACACAGCAATAGTAATAGTGGTCAGTTCAGTTCAGTCACTCAGTCGTGTCTGACTCTTTGCAACCCCATGAATTGCAGCACGCCAGGCCTCCCTGTCCATCACCAACTCACGGAGTTCACTCAGACTCATGTTCATTGAGTCAGTGATGCCATCCAGCCATCTCATCCTTGGTCGTCCCCTTCTCCTCCTGCCCCCAATCTCTCCCAGTATCAAAGTCTTTTCCAGTGAGTCAACTCTTCACATGAGGTGGCCAAAGTACTGGAGTTTCAGCTTTAGCATCATTCCTTTCAAAGAAATCCCAGGGCTGATCTCCTTCAGAATGGACTGGTTGGATCTGCTTGCAGTCTAAGGGACTCTCAAGAGTCTTCTCCAACACCA
This sequence comes from Ovis aries, assembly GCF_016772045.2. Lineage (NCBI taxonomy): Eukaryota > Metazoa > Chordata > Mammalia > Artiodactyla > Bovidae > Ovis > Ovis aries. Next base: position 168,446,387 of record NC_056054.1, on the reverse strand, counting down.
CAGTTCAAAAGCATCAATTCTTCAGTGCTCAGCCTTCTTCACAGTCCAAGTCTCACATCCATACATGACCACAGGAAAAACCATAGCCTTGACTAGACAGACCTTAGTCGGCAAAGTAATGTCTCTGCTTTTGAATATGCTATCTAGGTTGGTCATAACTTTTCTTCCAAGGGGTAAGCATCTTTTAATTTCATGGCTGCAGTCACCATCTGCACTGATTTTGGAGCCCCCAAAAATAAAGTCTGACACTGTTTCCACTGTTTCCCCATCTATTTCCCATGAAGTGATGGGACTGGATGCCATGATCTTCATTTTCTGAATGTTGAGCCTTAAGCCAACTTTTTCACTCTCCTCTTTTACTTTCGTCAAGAGGCTTTTTAGTTCCTTTTCACTTTCTGCCATAAGGGTGGTGTCATCTGCATGTCTGAGGTTATTGATATTTCTCTTGGCAATCTTGATTCCAGCTTGTGTTTTCAACTGCAAATATTGCTACAAAATTTTTTCTCTACATTTGTAATATGACTTCATAACTCCTCCCCCATCAATGATGATAGCATCTTTACTTCTTGAATATAGGATGAGCTTGCTTTTCCCTTTGGCCAGTGGGACAGTAGCAAACAATACAAACATAGATTTGGAAAAATGTTGTATACTAAAATTTGCTCTGCCATCTTCTTTTAATAGCCTTGTCACCAATGCCATGTGAAGATTCTCATTCCAAGTCTACAGAGGATGAGCAAACAGATCAATAAAGGGCGAGCTTTCTCAGTGAGGTCACGATAAACAAGCCAGCCTCAATGGACCTACCAACTGACCACAGATTGATGAGCAAATCCCACCTAGACATCAGCCAGGGTCATCCGTAACCAGTTCAAATTGCTAACTCAAAGAAAAATGAGCAAAATAAATGGCTGATATTTTAAAACACTAGCTCTAGGATGGTTGTTACATAGCTAAAGCTAATGGATCACAAGCTCACATGTTTATAATTTACCCTGTACCTGGAAGTGTTCCAAGGTCACTATAGGTATTAACCTCCTTAATTCTCACAACTCCTCTATGAGCTCTTTCATATTATCTCAATTTTATAGTTGCAAATATTAAAGAATATGAAGATAGATTTATAAGGCATAGGCCATATAGATAGTAGTGACACAAAACTTCAACAAAGTCATTATTGCACCAAAACTCATGCTCTCATCTGCCTTATCCTACTGTCCTCAGATAGAGGGACCCTACATGCAGTTCTGTGGGACTCCAGGACTGCCTATTAGAATTTCATGTTTCAAGAACATTGAATACAGGTATTCTGACACTTACAGCTAAGCCTAACCTTAATGAAAGCAGAATTTTGGTACCTGGATTATAGTGCTTCAAGTAACAGAATTTAAGCATACACTGTTGGATTACTGAAATTTGTGGTATGTTGGATAAGAAGGATTGGATACTAGAAGTTAATAATGCCTGCTATGTTGTGTCAAAATATGTGGCACAACTGTGTATTTGTTTTTGTTCAAAAGCAGATCATATACTAAAGGAGGCTATTGCACTAGAGAAATTCAGATTTTTAAACTGTAGGTATTCATTAGCCATTTCTAGTTGCTTAATGGAGAGTAATACTCTCAGACTAGAATTTACCACCCAAAAAGCAGAGTTGGAAAGATCACCATCCTGCCTCAGAAAGCAATCTAGGCCTGTGCAAGGCAATTTTCATTGATTGAAAGTCCAATAATTTGAGGACTCAGAGGACTAAAGAAACAAATATGTTGGTAGTTCAAACCAAAGTCATTATTAATGGTGGCTCTCAAATACAGACTTCAACATGATAAGACTACTTCCCCAAGCCTATTTAAAACACACTTTATTCTCTGTAGAGCAGACCAAACAAGTTGGTTTCTTTTCCACCCAATCCTATTGTTTCAGGAATTCTCAAAGTAGTTTACAGTAAGCAAGAGGGTGACAAATAAAAGACAAGAGACTTTAAGCTTCAATTAATATAGATCAGCAAAATCCTCAGCAGCAATTGCTTGCACATGGAAAGTCCTAGAAGAAAATTGACTGGAAACCTATTAAGTTTTGGAGGAAATTACACTGTCAAAACCACAACCTTGATAAAGATTATAATTTCTCACACCATAAAGAAACAGCAAGCCCAATTGTGGACCAGCTGGAAACCCACTATAAAAGCTGAGAAACCGTCATGTACTCTCCATTGTCAAACTCAGATGATGGAACCTGTAGGAAATGATCTTTTGTCATAGCGGGGATTCTTTCCTATTCTTGCCTTATAGGATGTGATGAAAGCTGACTAGTGACTGCTACATAACTCCCATCATCCATTCTTAATTTCATCATATTTGTTTTGCTCCTAAACTTGGTTAGTAGGAATGCCATATTCAGAAGATTTAAAATTGTGATATAGTTTACAGGTTATTAGAATATGAGGATCTATATCCAGCATATCCCTGAGAAAACATGGACTACGAGCTCAAAATAATAACTCTATAGGACTTCCTGATGTCTTTCTTAGGGAGTCATACTATATTCTAACTCTAGGAGGAAAGATACTCATGGACTCTTCCGTGTGGAATACACTATTCCACAAAATCCATTAACTGTTCTAAGAAATAGTTAGCATATTGGTCATCTAGACAAATAATTTTGAATTCTTCATCTTCTCTTAGCACCATATGTGGTCAGAAGGAATCACTGATCAATAAGACCTAACAAGAACAAGTAGGTGCAATTTCTAGGAAGTGTCTCTAAATGGTATGGCCTATATCCCTACTTTGGTACTTCTACCTCCAGCAGGTTTGAGAACAGAGAAATGGAGCAAATTTGGTCCTCTTAAGACTATGAATTGAACTATAACCTGGAAGTCAGGCATAGTAGGGCATCATGAGGCACTAAATAGGCCATAATTGCCTATCATACGGAGAAGGCGATGGCATCCCACTCCAGTACTCCTGTCTGGAAAATCCCATGGATGGAGGAGCCTGGTAGGCTGCAGTCCATGGGGTCACTAGGAGTCGGACATGACTGAGCAACTTCACTTTTACTTTTCACTTTCATGCATTGGAGAAGGAAATGGCAACCCACTCCAATATCCTTGCCTGGAGAATCCCAGGGACGGCAGAGCCTGGTGGGCTGCCGTCTATAGGGTCACACAGAGTTGGACACAACTGAAGTGACTTAGCAGCAGCAGCAGAAGCAGCAGCCTATCATACTCCTACTCAAACTCCATTTTGCCAGTCACAAATTAAACTGTAACTAATCACAAAGAATCATGCTTTCTGAAATCAAATACATAGAGAAACACATAACCCCAACTTCACAAAGTAAGGATCCTCAACTTGATACAATTTAATCAACAACTACTTTTACAACTTGTGCCTTTCCCTGGTCCTGCATGGAAGAGAGAAGATAAAAGACACAGAAAAGTACGCAACCACTGTAATCACAATAACTAAACTTAAAACAACTAAAATCTATCCAAGTATTTATTATGTCAAAAATATAGATCAAGTACATCCTATTACAGAATAGGAATAATAGACACTATAAAAGTTGATAGCAATGAAGAAAGCACTAAGAAAATCTCTGCCCTCATGAAACTTTCATTCTAGTGAGGAAAGCAGAGAAACATGGTATACACTCTATTTTGGTGTTTGTCCATCTATAATTTCATGAATATTTTAGTATTTCTGAAATCATAATACAGCTTTCACTAAAAATGACACTAACAGGTAGCTTTTTTCCAAAGTATTACATAAAATGATGTTATAGGTTATAACAGAGTGCTTTAGGATTAATAAGGTAATTAAGATACACAATAGTACAAAAAACTAATAGAAAAGAACAAAATATTTAAACACAGATGTAATAAAATAGCTAATAATCACATGATTTTTTGATGTGATAGTATTAAGTGCTAAGGAGAAAATATAAAGCCGTAGTAAATATTAAGCCCTAAGGAGGAATCTGTTCTTTTCAAGAGTGAAGACACTGCAAATTTATAAAGAATGGGTAAAGGACTCCATGGTATAATGTTTCTGTATAGATTTAAACTGAGAGGGTGAGTTATGAATATATCTGAAGGAATACTATCCAAGACTGGAGGAATAACACTTAAAAATAATCTGAACTACGACTATGCCAGGCTTTTTCAGGAATAAACACAGTGTATAGTGTGGCTCAAGCAGAAGAAACAAGAAAAACTACTAGGAACAGAATTAGAATGACAATGGAGGACTCACTAGTGTAATCTTCTAAGTCAGATTAACAACTTTGTTTCTTCTGTTTTTTCAGCTACCCATTTCATATTTGTCTGAAGACATCCGTGATCACATGAATTAATGATCTGAAGAGCGGCACTGAGAAAGCTTTTGCTAGTGCCCTCCAAGAGTCTGTTTCCCCAGTCGTATAGAAGTTCTATAGACAAATCTCGCTGACTTTCAGTGAGATTCCCTAGGATTTCCCAGTCCCTTTGCTGGATATCCAGGATGGGAAGTCTCAAGTGGGACCTAAAACCTTTACAACAAAACCTCGTGCACACCAGGACCCAGGCAAAAGGATCAGTGACCCCACAAGGGACAGAGCCAGACCTGCCTGTGAGTGTTAGAGAGTCTCCAGGGGAGGCACAGGTCGACAGTTGCCTGTTGCAGGGTCAGGGGTACTGAAGCAGCAGTCCTGGAAGGCTGGGCATGTTTTCATAAGTACTCTTGCAGAAGATCACCATTAGCTCTACCAAATAGCCTACAGCCCTACTATAGAGACTTAAGACTCCAGGACTGGGCAGCCTCAGGCCAAACTAAAGGTAGAGAGCATAGTCCTACCCATAAGCAGATAATTGGATTAAAGGTTTACTAAGTATGGCCCTGCTCACAAGAGCAAGATCCAGTTATCCCCACAAGCAGTGACTCCTAACAGGAAGTTTACACAAGCCTCTTATCCTCATCCATCAGAGGGAAGACTGAAGAAGCAAGAATTTCAATCCCAAGGCCTCCAGAACAAAAGCCACAATCACAGAAAACTAGCCAAAGAGTCACAGCTTTTTGTAACTCAATGAAACTGCCGTGCTATGCAGGAAGTCCCAAGATGGACAGGTCATGGTGGAAGACTTCTGACAAAATGTAGTCCACTAGAGAAGGGAATGGCAAACCACATCAGTATTCTTGCCTTGAGAACCCCATGAACAGTATGAAAAGGGAAAAAGATATGACTCTGAGAGATGAGCGGTCACTCCCCCACCCCAGGTTGGTAGGTGACCACTATGCTACCGGGAGAAATATGAATAACCTCAGACGTGCAGAAGACACCACCCTTATGCCAGAAAGTGAAGAGGAGCTAAAAAGCCTCTTGACAAAAGTAAAAGAGGAGAGTGAAAAAGTTGACTTAAAGCTCAACATTTAGAAAACGAAGATCATGGCATCCCATCCCATCACTTCATGGGAAATAGATGGGGAAACAGTGGGAACAGTGTCAGACTTCATTTTTTGGGGCTTCAAAATGCAGATGCAGGTGCAGATAGTGACTGCAGCCATGAAATTAAAAGACACTTACTCCTTGGAAGAAAAGTTATGACCAACCTAGATAGCATATTCAAAAGCAGAGACATGACTTTGCCGACTAAGGTCCGTCTAGTCAAGGCTATGGTTTTTCCAGTATGGATGTGAGAGTTGGACTGTGAAGAAAGCTGAGTGCTGAAGAATTGATGCTTTTGAACTGTGGTGTTGGAGAAGACTCTTGAGAGTCCCTTGGACTGCAAGGAGATCCAACTAGTCCATTCTGAAGGAGATCAGCCCTGGATTTCTTTGGAAGGAATGATGCTAAAGCTGAAGCTCCAGTACTTTGGCCACCTCATGTGAAGAGTTGACTCATTGGAAAAGACTCTGATGCTGGGAGGGATTAGGGGCAGGAGGAGAAGGGGATAACAGAGGATGAGATGGCTGGATGGCATCACTGACTCAATGGACATGAGTCTGAGTGAACTCCGTGAGTTGGTGATGGACAGGGAGGCCTGGCGTGCTGCGATTCATGGGGTTGCCAAGAGTCAGACACAACTGAGTGACTGAACTGAACTGAACTGATGCTACTGGAGAGGAGCAGAGAAATAGCTCCAGAAAGGATGAATAATCTGAGCCAAAGTGGAAATGACACCCATTTGTGAATGTGTCTGGTGGTGAAAATAAATTCTGATGCTGTAAAGAGCAATATTGCATAGTAACCTGGAATGCTGAGTCCATGAATCAAAGGTAAATTGGATATGGTCAAATATGAGAAGGCAAGAGTGAACATTGACAGTTTAGGAATTAGTGAACTAAAATAAACTTGAATGGGTGAGTGTAATTCAGATGACCATTATATCTACTACTGTGGGTAAGAACCCCTTAGAATAAATGGAGCAGCCCTCATAGTCAACAGAAGAGTCTGACATGCAGAACTTGGATGCAGTCTCAAAATGACAGAATGATCTCAGTTTGCTCCCAAGACAGACTAATCAACATCACAGTAATACATGTCTATGCTCCAACCAGTAATGCTGAAGAAGCTGAACGGTTCTATGAAGACCTGCAAGACCTAGAACTAACACCAAAAAGAGATGTCCTTTTCATCATAGGGAAATGGAATGCAAAAGTAGAAAGTCAACAGATACCTGGAGTAACATCTAAGTTTGACCTTGGAGTACAAAATGAAGCAGGTAAAAGGCTGACAGAGTTTTGCCAAGAGAATGCACTGGCCATAGCAATACCCTCTTCCAAAAACACAAGAGAAGGCTCTATACATGGACATCACTAGATGGTCAATATTGAAATCAGATTGATTACATTCTTTGCAGCTAAAGATGGAGAAGCTCTATACAGTCAGCAAAAAAACATGACTCACTCAACAACAAAGGGCTTCCCTGATCACTCAGTAGTGAAGAATCTGCCTGCTAATGCAGGAGATGTAGGTTTTATCACTGGGCTGGAGGAGAAAGAAGTAGCAACCTGCTCTAGTATTCTTGCCTGGTACAGTACTTGGAGTAGCAAAGGAGTCAGACACAACTTAAAGACTAAACAACAACAACAAGGTCTAATACTGCTGGTGATGACAAACCTTAAATAGCCTACAAGAATATGTTTACTGGAATCTATTGACAGAAAGATGGCAAAAACATATATGGACACATAAGAAAAGCAATGGACAATTATCCAAGGATGCATTCTTATATTTCCGTCTCTGATTTAACTTTGACATTCAGCTTCCTATTATGATATTTGACCAATAGGTGTGTGTTAAGTCACTTCAGTTATGTCTGACTCTTTGTGATGCCCATGGACTGTAACTCCCCAGGTTCCTGTCCATTGAATTCTCCAGGCAACCATACTAGAGCAGGTTGCCATGCTCTCCTCCAGGGTACCTTCCCTGACCCAGGGACTGAACCCATGTCTCTTGTCTCCTGCATTGGCAGGCAGATTCTTTATCACTAGCACCACCTGGGAAATCCATTTGACAAATATGCACATATTTAAATTTAAATTTCCCATAATTCTCCACACATTGCCTTCCAACTGGCCTTCTAAGACAATAAAGGAAATTCAAGAGGCTATGACGTCACCAGGAAAGCTCACCTTCCTAGTTGACCATCAGACAATAATTTTTACTAATATATCTCAGATAGTGTCATATGAGTTGAGGACAGTAAGTGAGGCATTTTTAACTCCTTTTGTTTAAAAATATATATTATCAAGGAATTAATTTAAAACAATTTTCTCACAGTTAGATTTTTAACATCAATATATTTTTAAAAATTTGACAGTTCTACTGCAATCACTAAAAATAGTATTAGTTAGATAAGAGACTTTTCCCAAGATAGAAAAGCCATTCATTAAGAGATTCATAATCCTGTCAGCTTTTTTATTTTGCATGTGATATGTACATAAAAGTTTCATTTTTGTGTAAGGGAGTCAGGAAAATTCTAAGCCATTCTTTGTACTGTATAGTTTATTTCATGCAGTATTAATTCAATAATAATTTATATGGTATACATTCAATTTCATAAGAATAAGACATTCATATTAATAAAAGCAGCCAAAATACAAATTCAGTCCTGAGACATCAGTGTCTCTGTTTTCCAGTATTCTCTCTTTCGGCTCACCCATTCACTCCTCTGTTTGACAGAGTCAGGGAAGACAGGGAGCTGGTGTCACACTTAAGTCCCTCTGATACAAGAAAAATAATGTTCATAAACAAACTTTGAAAGAAAAAGGAAATATGTCAAAAGTGTGTTTAAGCTTCTGCTGTTGAACTTTTTTTATAAACAATGCAATTGTTAGATTTCTTGTTTTAGAGAATAAAGTCTAGCTTCTTGCTCATTCAATCATTAATAGACTTTTGAAGTGAAATGGCCAGACAGGTGGCCTGACTAAATGGAAACAGCAGTGTCCAGATTTTGCCTCTCCTCCTTTTGTAACATCATTGCCCTGCCACCTTCTTCTGTTCTCTATTTACTTACTCATGGATCCAGTGGTCATTAATGTTCCATTTGAAAGGAATTAAAGAACTATAATTTTATGTGATTAAATATGCCTAATTACACTTTGAATCCACTAGTATATAATCTCTTACAAATGCTTTAAGAGAGCAGTAATTCACATTCATAGTTATTACTGCTTCTATCAGTGAGCCACTTTTTATAAAGTAATGAGGGGATGACTTTTCACAACAGAAGAAGAAACAAAGCCTTGGTAAAAAATCAGTTAAAATTGAATAACTCTCTATGAAAATTCAGTGTCTACCTAATATTGAAATGAAAATCTATTTTCTTAAAAGAGAACATATATACATAAGAAACATGAGTTATGACTATATGAAAACATGTACAATATACTGTTACAAGTAGCATGCAATTGTTGCAATAATTGGTGGCTCCATTTCTGGGGTTTTACTGTATTGAAATATCAGTTGAATTAACTACAGACATTTTGATTGTTTACCATAAAGTAGAAAGTCATAAATGTACTTTACACGGGATTCTGAGTGCAACAAAGAAGCAGATGTAAATAGTTTTTAAGAAGATACTGAAAGAAGAATGGATGCCATGCCACTATACATATTTTGAGCATCACATGTGATTATAAGTGAAAGTTAGATAGCACATTGGGAGAAACATCAATAATGTGTATTCTCAGAGAGTAGTTGAAATGTGAAGTTATCAAAGCATAACAGCACACATTTCTATAAATGCATTTTGGACTTGATTAATTTCTTATTTTTGACATGAGACATTCCATGATTCACGTAAGCTGTATTAACTTGTCCCCTTCCTCCGACTTTCTTGTAGCTCTTTATTCTTTTCTAGTAACTATTACATAATGGACTCTTTTGAAAGAGGTATGCCTCTTCCCATGTACATGTTGTATAAATCTGCTATGCAGAAGTCTTAGGCACTTACAATAGGTAAAAAAATTATTTATAACATACATTTTTTAATGATCCAAAAACTTTTGAGATGGATAAGCTTTCCCTATATACATGTTCCTGTCCTGTGGATTTAAGTTTTAAATAATATCTTTGAGTTAATTCACGTATAAGATTATAACAGTTAATCTATAAATATCAGCCCAAACCAGAGGAAAGAAAGTGACCAGTAAGATATATATATTTGTTAATGTTTCAATAAAATGTGTATGCCTTATAAGAATTTAAAGTTCTGGTAAAACATAAAGCTTATTTTTAACAGTATGGCCAGGTATACATTTATTTTATATTCATTCAAGCAGTATTAATTATACATTCACTTCTGGGCAAAGAATGGTTGACAGGAGCAATGGATGGAGAAAGACAAATGACAAAGCTTAATAAACCAAGGTTTTGGTTTATTAAATAACTTACAGCAGAGTTGATTAAAAAGGACATATACATAGTGAACCAGATAGAGTAGTAAGAATTTAGTTTACTATAGGAATGACTACCGAAAATATGACTATCCTAATATTTATTGAATTATTACTATGTTCTTGGTATGTGTTAAGTCTTTGGTTAAATACATAAAGTTGCCAGTAAGCAACTGCTTCATACAAATTAGAATACAAAATTGTCCAAAGTCATAGGCATGATAAATGGTAGAGCTGAAAATCAAATTTAGTTACGTTTAAATGTGTATTTCTTCCATCCCAGTATTGTCTGGTAGGAAGTTAGGTATGAGCAAGGTGGGATGGCCTAGCCAAAAATGATTCAAGTTGATCCTAAACCCCACCCCAGACATGTACTAGTGCACCCAAGAGAGCTCGCAGATATGCTACAAAATAACCACAGATACTTTTCCAAATCCATGTGTCCTAAGCACATAGTGAATGCAAACTAACCACAGAGGCTTCTCCAACTCTGGCACTCAAGCCCTTGATGCACAGCTGTGTACTCAAGTGACCTTAGGCAGCCAGGAGCCTACTATGAGTACGAAGTTGCTCAGTCGTGTCTGATTCTTTGCAACCCCATGGACTGCAGTCTACCAGGCTCCTCCGTCCATGGGATTTTCCAGGCAAGAGTACTGGAGTGGGTTGCCATTTCCTTCTCCAGGGGATCTTCCCACCCAAGGATCAAATTCAGGTCTCCTGTATTGCAGGCAGATGCTTTACCAACTAAAGCCACCAGGGAAGCCCAGTGGAGCCTACTAAGGGTTTGTAAATATTCTATACATACAGACATCTGATTACAACAAACAGGATTATGGGAAAGACATAGATCTGTTGTTATGTAACTTGCAATTATCAATAAATCTGTCAGTTCAAGCCTGCCTAGATGAATATGTAAAAGCCCTGTCTAGTCAAAGCTATGGTTTTTCCAGTAGTCATGTATGGATGTGAGAGTTGGACTATAAAGAAAGCTGAGGGCTGAAGAATTGATGCTTTTGAACTGTGGTGTTGGAGAAGACTCTTAAGAGTCTCTTGGACTGCAAGGAGATCCAACCAGTCCATCCTAAAGGAAATCAGTCCTGAATATTCATTGGAAGAACTGATGCTGAAGCTGAAACTCCAATGCTGTGGCCACCTGAAGAGCTGACTCATTTGAACAGACCCTGATGCTGGGAAAGATTGAAGGTAGTAGTAGAAGGGAACCACAGAGGATGAGATGGTTGGATGGCATCACCAACTCAACGGACATGAGTTTGAGTAGGCTGCAGGAGTTGGTAATGGCCTGGGAGGACTGGCATGCTGCAGTCCATGGTATCATAAAGAGTCGGACACGACTGAGTGACTGAACTGAACTGTCTTGAAAAAAATCACCCACCTCATCATGATCAGGCCAGTGCCTCTCCTGGCTTGGTCCACCTCTGCCTTGAGGTATTCTTTCTGTTGTTTCTCTTCTTTCCTTAATAAACTTGTTTTTGCCCTGGGTTAGACCTCAGATTGTGTCCTTAGCAAGAACTGAGCCCCACAGGTCCTCTTCAAGCCTCCCTACCCAGAAACAGTACTAAGATTTAATAAAGGGTATTTCGAAGACTATGTATACACAAGATTCGCTTTTTCATCTAAAATATAGTTTCCTTGGCAGGGATTAAATCTGTAAGCATAGCCTTCTTTTTCCAGTATATACAATTCAATGTTCAATTAGTTTCCAATTATCTCAAGGGCTGTCACAAAATTCTCTAAAACAAATTAATTTTAATTAATTTCAGAATTAAAGGTGACATGTGATATCTTTAGAAAATGGACATAAGTATCAAGAAAAAAACAGCCTTAATGAATGGTGCAGAGCCAACTAATGGAGGATGCCTCAGTAAGGAGTAGCCTGAGCAAAGGGCATGAAGAAAAATGGAGACTGACAAATCTGTGAAATTGAAAGTAATGTGACCCAAACTACTGTGGAATGGAAAAGTTAGACATAAAGCCAAACAAGTAAACAGAAATAGATCTTAAATATCCTTGAATACTTACTAGAGAATCAACTGGAATGAAGGCAACATGGAGCTGTTTTGAGGAAAAGAGCTCTAACTGTATGTTAGGTACCAAAGAGAGCAAAGAGGAACTTGATCTCTCTCAAAGCTTTTCAGTGATGTGAGAAAGGTTAAAAAAAAATAGTAGCAGTGAAATATTTTTAGATTTATCCTCTAAAATAAAGGAAATAAAAACAAAAATAAACAAATGGAACCTACTTAAATTTAAAAATTTTGCATAGTAAAGGAAACAATCAACAGAACAAAAAGACAACCTACTAAATGGGATAAAATATTTGCAAATGATATGACTGATAAGGGGTTAATATCCCACACATATAATAGCTCATACAACTCAACACCAAAAAAATTTTGTTCAAATAAATAAAAACCTAATAAAAAACAAGCAGAAAAACTAAATAGACATTTTTCCAAAGAGGGAATGCAGATGGCTGACTCATGGGGAAAAAAAAAATCATCATGCAAATCAAAACTACAATGAGGCAACACCTTACACCTGTCAGAATGACTGTCATCAAAAAGAACACAAACAACAAATGTTAATAAGGATATGGAGAAAACAGAACCCTTCTACACTGTTGGTGGGAATGTAAATTGGCTCAGCCACTGTGGAAATCAATATCGAGGTCTCTGAAAAACTAAAAATAGAAGTACCGTCTGACCCAGTAATTCCAATCCTGGGTATATATCCAAAAGAAACAAAATTCTTTCTAATTTGAAAAAAACGCATGCACTTAATGTTTATAGCAACAGCAGCATCTAAAATTACCAAGATATGGAACCAACGACACACATACATGCCACATCTTTGTCCATGTATCTGCTGATAGACATTTGGGTTGCTTCCATATCTTGGCAATTGTAGATGATGTTGCTATGAACATTGTATGGATCATGAGAAACTGTGGAATATTTTTAAAGGGATAGGAATACCAGACCACCTTACCTGCCTCATGAGAAACCTATATGCAGGTCAAAAAGCAGAATTTAGAACTTTACATGGAACAACAGACTGGTTAAAAATTGAGAAAGAAGTATGTCAAGGTTGTATATTGTCACCCTGCTTATTTAACTTCTGTGCAGAGTATATCATGTAAAATGCCAGGCTGGATGAAGCACAAACTGGAATCAAGATTGTCAAGAGAAATATCAACAACTTCAAATATGTAGATGATACCACTAATGGCAGAAAGTGAAAAGGAACTAAAGAGCCTCTTGATGAAGGTGATAGAGGAGAGAGACAAAGCTGGCTTAAAACTTAGCATTAGAAAAAGTAAGATCATGTCAACTGGTCCCATCACTTCATGGCTAATAGATGGAGAAACAATGGAAACAGTGACAGACTTTATTTTCTTGGGCTGAAAAATCACTGCAGATGGTGACTGCATCCTTGAAATTAGAAGACACTGGCTCCTTGGAAGAAAAGCTATGACAAACCTGCTGCTGCTGCTGCTGCTGCTGCTGCTAAGTCGCTTCAGTCGTGTCCGACTCCGTGCGACCCCATAGACGGCAGCCCACCAGGCTCTGCCGTCCCTGAGATTCTCCAGGCAAGAACACTGGAGTGGGTTGCCATTTCCTTCTCCAATGCATGAAAGTGAAAAGTCAAAGTGAAGTCAGTTCAGTCGTGTCCGACTCTTCGCGATCCCATGGACTGCAGCCTACCAGGCTCCTCCATCCATGGGATTTTCCAGGCAACAGTACTGGAGTGGGGTGCCATTGCCTTCTCCGTGACAAACCTAGACAGTGTATTAAAAAGCAGAGATATCACTTTGCTGACAAATGTCCATATACTCAAACCTATGATTTTTCCAGTAGTCATATACAGATGTGAGAGTTGGACCATAAAGAAGGCTGAGTGCCAAAGAATTGATACTTTTGAACTGTGAAGACACTTGAGAGACACTTGAGAGTCCCCTGGACTGCAAGGTGATCAAACCAGTCAGTTCTAAGGGAAATCAGTCCTAAATAGTCATTGGAAGGACTGAAGCTGAAGCTCCAATATTTTGGCCACCTAATGTGAAGAGTTGATTCAGTGGAAAAGACCCCAATTCTGGAAAGGTTGAGGGCAAGAGGAGAAGGTGACAGAGGATGAGATGGTTGGATGGCATCATCAGCTCAATGGATATGAGTTTGAGCAAGGTCAGAGAAGCCTAGCATGCTGCAGTTCATGGGGTTGCAAAAAATTGAACATGACTGAGCGACTGAACAACAACATCATATGTACATTACGTATACGTTATTTGTATATATATATAATATATATGTATATACATGCACACATAAATACACACACAATGGACTACTACTCAGCCATAAAATTGAAATTTGCCATTTGCAGCATTATTGATGGACTTGGATTGTACTGTACTAAGTGAAATGAAGCCCCTGGCGGCTTCAGATGGTAAAGAATATGCCTGCAATGCAGGAGACCTGGGTTCTACCCCTCGGTCAGGAAGATCCCCTGGAGAAGGGAATGGCAATTGACTTCAATATTCTTGCCTGGAAAATCCTATGGAGAGAGGAGCTACAGTCCATGGGGTTCCTACGAGTTGGTTATGACTGAGTGACTAACACTTTCTTTCACTTTTCTACTAAGTGAAACAAGTCAGATGAAGAACAAATATGCTGTGATATCACTTATATATAGAATCTGAAAAGCACTACAAACTAGTGAATATAAAAAAGAAGCAGACTCATATATGGAGAACAAACTAGTGGTTCCCAATAGGGAGCTGGAAAGGGGAGGTACAAATAGGGGTAGGGGAGTAGGAGGTACAAACTTCAGTGTACAATGGCTACAAGGAAGTATTGTACAACACAGGGAATATAGCCAATGTTTTGTAATAACTGTAAATGAAGTGTAACCTTTAAAAGTTATATACAAATAAACATGAAAAAAAAAAAGCTGAGGATACATATGTTAACTGTGGCATAGACAGTAAGTGTATGGTGTTGTATTATGCGATGTTTTTAAGTCTTAGCAGTTAATATAGTTGTGAAACACATCCTTCTGGGATTAGAAGGAGAGAAATATTCTAGAAGAAACAGCCCTTGAGGACCTGGCTGATTTGCTAAATGTTGAATATAAACAGCATTTGGTTAAACACATGAGATCAAAATAACTGGATGGAAACTGGTGTTAGGACACAGAGTGTTGACCAGTGTGGGCTGCAGATCCAGGAGATGTCTTTGCAAGGACAGGGGCCAAGGGCAGAAAAAGAAAAACACTAGATATGTGTGTGTGTGTGTGTGTGTGTGTGTGTGTGTGTGTGAGTGTGTGTGTGTGTGAGTGAGTGGAGATACACAGATGGACATATAGAGCAAAGTATCTGAATAACTCAGTTTGGAACTCTTCAATGCCTATCAATTTAATATGATTTTGAGATCTAATTATATTTGAAAATGTTTTGCAAGGCTGCATTAGGTTATATAAATGCGCTTAATTAAATGCATCAGATCAGTCAGAAATAAATTCTATAAGTATAACTTGGATGCTTCACTCTCTGAAGAATCATAAATATCAAGGGAAAGACTATAGATCTACACAAATCTTCATCAAATCCTCATGTGGTGAAGGCAGAAAGAAAGGGGTCTCACCCCAAACATTTTCCTAATCCATATTCACCACAATTTGATAGCTGATTCGCTTTGCTGTACAGCAAAACTAACACAATATTTAAAGGAGCTATGCAATTAAAACTACTAAAAATAAGACTCATATATATAGAGGGATAGATAGATAGATATATCCCTCTCCTATAGGAAGCTAGTGAACATATTTGTGATTAATGGGAAGTTCTGCTTAACAAATAATGTTACAGGTTTTTTCCCTTCTTATTAAATGCTAATTTTCAAAATCATACTATGTGAAGAAGTATTTCAAGCACTAATACAGTGGCTGCCTGCCAAGTTTAAATTTAAAACATTAATAAAGTGTTTGAGTCATATTTTCTTCAAGTACCATGGAGTCTAAACATTCTGGTAGATTCTCTCAGATGAAGCATTATTATTCTTTGGCCTTTAGTAAGTAGGTATTCAATAAAAAGGGCAAATTATTAAATCTATTTTATGCGTGAGGCACACCAAGTTTCTCTGAATCAAGTCTTTAAGTCCTCTATTTTGAACTGTGCCTTATTCACATACTTCAACCTAATCAATTGCTTACTACTCTGAACTACTAGAGTAACGCCTGGTTCTACAAAATTAGCTCTGAAATGTATTTCATAAGCTACCTTTTATTAGGGTTAACTTCCTTGAAATAAAGAGTATTGCTTTGCCAACAAAGATCTGTCTAGTCAAGGCTATGGTTTTCCAGTGGTCATGTATGGATGTGAGAGTTGGACTGTGAAGAAAGCTGAGCGCTAAAGAATTGATGCTTTTGAACTGGTGTTGGAGAAGACTCTTGAGAGTCCCCTGGACTGCAAGGAGATCCAACCAGTCCATCCTAAAGGAGATCAGTCCTGGGTGTTCATTGGAAGGACTGATGCTGAAGCTGAAACTCCAATACTTTGACCACCTCATGCGAAGAGTTGACTCATTGGAAAAGACTCTGATGGTGGGAGGGATTGGGGGCAGAGGTAGAAGGGGACGACAGAGGATGAGATGGCAGGATGGCATCACCAACTTGATGGACATGAGTTTGGGTGAACTCCGGGAGTTGGTGATGGACAGGGAGGCCTGCCATGCTGCAATTCACAGGGTCGCAAAGAGTTGGACATGACTGAGTGACCGAACTGAACTGAACTGAATAGGACTAAACACAAGGAAAATGCTGAACAATGTTCGTAGAAATAAAATGAAGCATATTAGTATGCCCAATTTATTATGCAAGCTTTGTGGTCTAAAATGAAGGTAATATTTATAATTTCAGTCACTGTCTAGACCCATTCCATTGAATGAGTGAATGTATGAGACTGATGTCTCTTACCCAACGGATATGAAGGAGAGGAACTTAGAAAATTTCTCCAAAGTTTTGATGTTTGGGAAGTAGTAAAAGGAGAAATCATGATGAAGATATGACTTTGGGAGAATATTTTATATTCTCATTAGTTTGTACCCTTATATGTATCATCAATAGAAGTTTTCAACAAACCATTTTAAATTTACTTGTTCATTCTTTCACCATAAAAGAGTAACAGAGCATTTTATAAGCACTTAGACTTTCAGACAGTATACTAAAAGCTTTATAAACATTTCATATTTAATTAAACAATTCTGTTAAACAAATATCACTATACCAGTTTTAAAGTTTACAAAATAATGTTAATAATTGTCCCACTTCACATAGCTGAGTGGAAGATTCCTGATTTCAGCCCACATATATCCAGTTACAAAACCTATGATCTCAATAAATTTACAGCATGATGCTATCTAATCTATTAAGTAATTATACTCTGCAGACATTACATAATGAGCTGTAAATGTAAAGACAAATAAAACATAGTCCTTGACACTAAGAGGAAAGGAATCAAGGAAAGATGATATCTAATAAAAGACATGCATTTATAGATATATTTACATTAGTTCCAGAAAGGAATTAGCATATTCTTACGGGGCATAGGGAAGATAAGGCAGGCAAGCAATGAGGGCGTAGTGCATTCTTGGGAATGAAGTGGATAGTGATATGGAAATGATTATCTCTGAAGAAAAACCACAAAAAACTAATGAAATGAGAGGCAAAGGATAGCAATATGTTGGGAGGAGGAAGTAGGCCAGCAGTCCAAGTAAAGAAAGGAACTAAATGAGTGCTTGTATGTTAAATTTATATTAAAAAATTTATATACTGTTTTATATCGTTAAACTACAGTAAGAATTAAATGTTATTACTGACATTTTGCTTATGAAAAAAATTGTGGTTTGAAAAGGCTAAGTGAATTGGCCAAGACATACAACGATCTGGTGATGGAAATAATAGTGTTGTCTCTCTTTGGCTGGATAAAGGCCACATACTCCCTCTGCAGTAGAGTGCCTATAAAACCTGGAAGCATCTTCAATCATTAGGTGTTCAAAGCATAAATTTTAGAAGGCTATAAATTCTGGCAACACAGGAAAATACTACAGAATAATAAGGAAGAAAGCCTGATGAGAGAACTTTTCCCAAAACTGAAACACTACTGATAGGGAAAACAGATTTTAAAAAGGAACTCTGAAGGAGATAGTATGATACATGTCTGGTTTATCTTATATCTAGTGGGTCACTAAAACAAAATAAAACCCAAAAGGAAACAAAACCAAAATATTAGAAAAGTCTCAAATGCTAAATTGCACACAGGATCTGGAATTTCTAATTTTCCATGGCAATATAAATTAATTCATTTAATTATATTAAATATTCTTGCCTGGAAAATTTCATGGACAGAGAAGCATGGTGGGCCGCCGTCCACAGGGTCACAGAGTCAGACACAGCTGAATGACTAACAGACACATATATTAAATATAATATATTTAATTTTATCTTCAGAAGAATGCTTTTAAGTTTTAAACATTTCCATATATAAAGATTTCAACAGAATATAAACTATAAACTACAATCACCTAACTCTTACAAAATCACAATGAGTGAACTTCCTTGGTGGTGCAGTGGGTAAGAATTCACACGCCAATGCAGGAGACATGGGTTTGATCCCTGGTCTGGGAAGATCTCCACATGCCATGGAGCAACTTAGCCTCTGGACCATAGATGCCAAGCCTGTGTTCCAGAAACCCTCCAACCATAACTACTGAGCCTGCTGCTGCAACTACTGAAGCCCACGCACCTGGAGCCTGTGCTCCACAACAAGAGAAGCCACCACAATGAGAGTGCACCACAGTAGAAGTAGCCCCTGCTCTGCTTGCCTCAACTAGAGAATGCCACCTGAAGCAATGACGATCCAGTGCAGCCAAAAATAATAAATAAATAAATAAACCACAATGAGCAAAATTAGAAGAATTTGGCTCAGAGTTTTAAAAGGAGGGAATAAAATTGCTGAAGGAATTAAGAAAGGTATTCAACAGAAATGCAGATCACTATTAGGAACTAATAAAAATTAAACAATTCAATAGCTAAGATTTAAAAAAAACAACTTAATCTAGAAGCAATGAATCACAGGCTAAATAATATGGAAGAAATAAGTGACCTGCAAGATAGAATAATGGAAATAACCCAGTCAAAACAGCAGACAGAAAGACAAATGAAAAACAAATCAAAGCAACAAACGAGATTAATGAGATAATAAAGTGGGCCAATCTATACACAAGGGGTTAAGAGAAAGAGAAAGGGGCGATTAAAATGTATTGGAAGAAATGAAATTAAAGGAAACAGACAATCAGGTACAGGAAGCATAGAGGGTCCCTAACAGGATAAAGTCTCCAAAAGGATTTCTTAAAGCAGTAAGAGAAAAGCAAAGTCAGTTACAAGGGAAACCCCATAGGGGAATCCGTTGATTTCTCTGCAGAAACTTTGAAGAAGAGATGGAAGGGTCATGATATATTCAAAGTTATGAAAAGGAAAAACATTCAACCTAGGATACTCAACAAGATTATAATTTAGAAGAAATGACAGATAAACAATTTCTCAGAAAGCAAAAACTAAACAAAACAAAACAAAACAAAAACAAAACTGCGCAATACTAAACCTACCCTTAAAGAAATACTGAAATATCTTCTCTAAAGTGAAAAGAACGGAAAATCACAATAGGAAAGGAAAACATATGAAAGGACTGCTGCTGCTGCTAAGTCACTTCAGTCATGTCCGACTCTGTGCGACCCCATAGACGGCAGCCCACCAGGCTCCCCTGTCCCTGGGATTCTCCATGCAAGAACACTGGAATGGGGTGCCATTTCCTTCTCCAATGCATGAAAGTGAAAAGTGAAAGTGAAGACCACTTAAATAAGCCAGTACCTAAATTAAAACGAAAAATTTTAAAAAAAGTTTGTAAAAGCTATTTAACTACAGTTAACAGCAAAATGATAAGCATGAAGATGTAAAACACTAGACTGAAATCACGAAGCGTGAGGAAGAGAGATAAAAATGTACATCCTCTAGAATGTGTTTGAACTCTTATGACTATCAATTTAGAGTAAGTAGATTCAGTTATGAGTCAACATATAATTCAGGTAACCACAAATCAAAAATATACAATATAATCACACACACACACAAAAAAAAACACAAAAATAAAGGAACTCAAGGATCAAAGGAATTCAAAAGAAAACCATCATACCACAAAAGGAAAAGCAAAAAGAACAAAAAATGGCTACTCTGCTTTTCACCTCAAACTTGATTCTTATATGATACACCATATGTTGTACTTTAAGTAAATTTTATTGCATATTTCTCTATGTGGTTCCCTCAGCTAAGTGTTCTAATCCAAATATATGCTCACGTCATACACACCAGGGAAGGCTAAAATGTTTTGCACGACTTTAGGGAGATTCAAAAAACTGACAAATTTTGAGAAAATAAACATTTCTGGAAATGATTTCACTTTCTATGAAATCAAGTTATGGAAAGACCTTTGAGTTGATGGCTAATGGTTGTTATTTCTGCTTGCTGAGATTGAGGAGGAAAAAAGATGTTTCACTCCGGACATTAGTTGTTGATTGCAGCTGTCTTCATTTTTTAAGCAATTTTCTTCTCAATCCATCATCATATGTTAACTTAAACACTTTACCACTAAGCTTCCTCTCATTAGAGTTCCTAAAGTCAATGAAACTATCATCTTCATTTTACTTGACATTTCATGGGCATTTCACATAACTGACCATTCATCTTTTTCGCAGTTCACCCTTCCTTTGATTACTGAAGCATCTCTCTCTCTTCTAATATCTTCTTCCCGATGTACTTCAGTTTTCTCTATTAATTCTTCCATCATCCCACCACATAGTTACTAATAAAGCTATGTACCAGATACGGTTCTATGTCTTGGGAATATAGTGGTAATCAAGATAATTGAGAAAAATATCTCCAAGATTATACTGAAGTGAACATGTTGGTTTCCAACTCTCTATAAATGTGGCTGATCTTCAAGAGAAGAGAAAATCTTTGAGCCCTAGACTCTCAAGCTAAGATTGGATCCTAAAGACATCAGAAAGTTTAGATTTTTAAATTTATATTTTTTGTGTATCTTTGCTTCCTTGGTCAAGGGCAAGAAGGTAGATTTTCCAATGAATATCACATATTATTGATAAAGTAAGATGGTTTCTAACCTTACAAACTAGTTTTCTTAACAGAAATTATTTTCAATGTATTCAATATATTATTTAAAGGAGCATAAAAAATTATTTGAATATATTCCATTTGTGTGTTACTTTTTAAAATATATGTGTAAGTTTCTGAAAATATAAATTTTTGAAAGCATTAGCTAGTAAATTAAATGATGAAGTGTTCAAAAGATTTTGCTTTTTCTGATAATTTATGACACAAGAAGGTGATTAATTATCTAATGGAGACACTCATTTATGTGTAATAGAGACTGGCTAATAATGTCAGTACAACACTATCACCACTGATCATTTTTCAAAGGGGTCTCCTATTAAAGACAAGCTTATCTGCTGGACAACTTCCACATTCAAAGGAATAAATACTCAGCTGCTTATGTTTAACAGGACCATGAGGAGTTGGAAATAAAATGTCTGAATGAGACATGGGCCTGAACTCATACAATTATAATCTAGGGACAGGAATATTCTATATTGTTCAAATAATTAAAACTATAAATTTATAAATTGACATAAATACTCAATAAATCAGCACCTTTTAATGACAGCCAATGCTGTCATTAAACTGTACATGTTTGCATATATACTGACCCTGCTGGATGACAACACCTGGCAGATGTGTTTATACCAGCCCAAATATGAATAGAAGGCAAAGTGGCAGGAGCATAAAAGAGTCAGTTATCATTAATTATCTAGCCCTCTACTGAAACAAAATTTTAAAACGTTACCAAAGAGATCAGCAAATTGACTGCTGCTGCTGCTTCTAAGACACTTCAGTCATGTCTGACTCTGTGCGACCCCATAGACAGCAGCCCACCAGGCTCCCCTGTCCCTGGGATTCTCCAGGCAAGAACACTGGGGTGGGTTGCCATTTTCTTCTCCAATGCATGAAAGTGAAAAGTGAAAGTGATTCTTCCAGGCAAGAGTACTGGAGTGGGCTGCCATTGCCTTCTCCAGCAAATTGATTAGACACAAAGTAAATATTTAGAAATAATAAAGTGTCTTTCTTTAAATACTCAATTAGAAATTAGAAATTTATCTCATTCAAAATATACCAAACATACAAAACCTTTGTCAGAAATATAAATAAGTATGATATTAAATAAATCACATTTGGGATAAAAGTAGAATTATATATTTTTACAAATTATTTCAAAAATTTATTAACCTTTAATAAAAATATCCATCATTATTTGTGTTTGCCTGCTTGTTATTGTGAAGGAAATAAGGCTTCAGAGAGTGATTCTAAAATTTTTCTGAAGAAAAAGACAGACTACCTTTGAAAATATTAAAAATTATTTAAATACAGTAAAATGATGTGGGTTTACATTATTGGATAGTAAAAAGTATTGTCAAGGTGCAATAATAAAATGAATATGATATTGAAATTAAAGCTGAAAGATAACTCTAATGCTAATAGACCTTCATATTTATAAAAATTTGTTATATACTATAGTGGCATAAAAGCATAAAGGAGAAAATACCATGCATTCAATTGTGTTGGAATACTTAATTTTAAACAATAAAAGCACATTAGTGATAAAAGTTATCATATTCAAAACTATATTATAGCTACAGGCAAGTGTCATGTCCTTTCATGTCTGACTCTCAGTCATGTCCAACTCTTTGCAGCCTCTTGGATTCCACAGTCTGTGGAATTCTCCAGGCCAGAATACTGGAGTGGGTAGCCTTTCCCTTCTCCAGGGGATCTTCCCAATCCAGGAACTGAACCAGGGTCTCCCGCATTGCAGCCAAATTCTTTACCATCTGAGCCATGAGGGAAGCCCAAGAATACTGGAGTGGGTAGCCTGTCCCTTCTCCAGCAAATCTTCCCGCCCCAGGAATTGAACCAGGGTCTCCTGCATTGCAGGCAGATTCTTTACTAACTGACCTATCAGGGAAGACCATTGTGTTAAACACAAAAATAAAATTATAAAAGAATAAAAAATAATGTAGCTAAATATGCCTATCTATTGATCTACACACTCAAGAAAACTTTGTACATCCATTGGGAAAATAATGGAAAGACTGCCAGTTCTGGTCATGATATAAGAAGTTTGGAGAAACTGTTATTCTCACACTAACCATTATACAAGCTACACAAAATTTTACTTTTAGTTTTAGCCCATCAGAGCACTGCTATCCAATATGACTTTTTGTGACAATGAAAATATTCTATATTTGCATTGTCCAATATGATAGTCCCTAGTCACACATGGCTATTTAATGCTACAAATGCAGCTGGCACAACTAGGGAAATTAAATTTTATTGACATTTAATTAAATTTATGTATACACAGTTATGTCACATAAGGCTGATGGCTGGATGGCATCATGGACTCGATAGACGTGAGTCTGAGTGAACTCGGAGAGATGGACAGGGAGGCCTGGCGGGCTGTGATTCATGGGGTCACAAAGAGTCGGACATGACTGAGCGACTGAACTGAACTGAAGCATCAGAAAGTTGAGGATGCAAAGAAAGCAAATGTGCTAAATTACAGAAAGTGGGGGACGCTTCACATGGGCTGCTTTTATACTTGTTGGAATAGCAGAAGCAGAGGGAATTCTCCAGAAATGGAGGTGGAAAAAACAAATGAATTTTTAACATATTTTACCAGTCACAAGTGGGCTGAATCCTAAAGAGCTGTGGAGTAGTCTTCACATACCCATCAACACACTCTCTCATTCTCCATTCTAAAGCGTTCACCAGACTTAATCATGGGTTAGTGTGCCAAGTCTAGGCAGGAATCCTGGAAGACATTTCCCATGGTGTTATAGGCAGTGCTTCCCCTAAGTGCAATGTAGTAGCCGTTTGAAGGCTGACTCTGGTCAGAAGATGGAGAGAAATACTCTAGCCTTGGTCAAATGCACTACTGTGATCTCCCAAAGGCTGGGGGCAAGTCAGTTGCATGGAAGGAGATCTCTCAAGGTTCAATAATACAAAGGCAAGCCTGAAGAATAAATAAGTCCCTGGTAAACCCAAATTGACAGCCAGCCCATAAAGTAATAGAAATCTCTACAATGTTTCCAGTCCTTATTTTCTAAGCCTTGTATGTGTGTGTGCTAAGTTGCTTCAGTTGTGTCTGACTCTGTGACCATATGAACTGTAGCCCACAAGGCACCTCTGTCCATGGGATTCTCCGAGGCAAGAATACTAGAGTGGGTTGTCATGCCCTTCTCCAAAGCCTTGAATAAGAGCTTCAAAATATTTAAAGATAGTTCCGAACTGATTCTAATTGAAGACACAACAAATATCAGTTCAAGTTCAAACACAGATTTAATGGACTCAGTCCCCCAGACAAGTGGTCTAAAAAAGAAGCATGACCCTGCTTGATCTTGGGATATGTATTACTGACTTCAGTATCTATTATTCTTTTTCATACAGTCTCTGGAGGGGAAAATAAGGAACGCAAGATTGAAAAAGAAGTAAGAAATTCAAGGTCAAGAGAGAAAATACGCAAGACAGTCAATATAAGAAAAAGCAGAAAACATGTAGATATTTAGTTTAACCCCCAATTCCATATTCTGGTGTCAAGTAATGAACCTGAAGGACTAATTACATGGGGTACATCATAAGGGTAGAATCTAAGTCACCTATATCTCTGCCGTGATGCGAAGCTATGATATTTGATGTTTTAATGTAATTTGCTTTCCACGTTTGGTTTCACTCTTGCTTTAGGCTTTAGGTGCGTTAAAAAAAATTTAGAGGAATATATTAATTTTTCCACTGGAATCAAGATTGCTCAGTGAAACAGCAATAACCTCAGATATGCAGAGGACACCACCCTTATGGCAGAAAGTGAATAGGAACTAAAGAGCCTCTTGAGGAAAGTGAAAAAGGAGATGAAAAGCTGGGTTAAAACTCAACATCCAAAAACAAAGATCACGGCTTACAGTCCCAACACTTCATAGCAAATAGATGGGCAAACAATGGAAACAGTAACAGTCTTTGTTTTCTTGGGTTCCAAAATTGTTGCTGATGGTGGCTATATCCATGAAATTAGAAGACATTTGCTCCTTGGAAGAAAACCTATGACAAATAGATAGCATATTAAAAAGTGGAGACACAACTTTGCTAATAAAGCTCTGTATAGTCAAAGAAATGGTTTTTCTAGTTCAGTTCAGTTGCTCAGTCATGTCTGACTCTTCGTGACCCCATGAACCGCAGCACACCAGGCCTCCCTGTCCATCACTAACTCCCAGAGTTTATCCAAACTCATGTCCATTGAGTCGGTGATGCCATTCAACCATCTCATCTTCTGTCATCCCCTTCTTCTCCTGCCCTCAATCTTTCCCAGCATAAGGGATTTTTCAAATGAGTCAGCTCTTTGCTTTGGGTGGCCAAAATATTGGAGTTTCAGCTTCAGCATGAGTCCTTCCAATGAACACCCAAGACTGATCTCCTCTAGGATGGACTGGTTGGATCTCCTTGCAGTCCAAGGGACTCTCAGTAGTCTTCTCCAACACCGTAGTTCAAAAACATCAATTCTTTGGTGCTCAGCTTTCTTTATAGTCCAACTCTCACATCCATACATGACTACCGGAAAAACCATAGCCTTGACTAGACAGACCTTTGTTGACAAAGTAATGTTTCTGCTTTTTAATATGCTGTCTAGGTTGGCCATAACTTCCAAGAACTAAGCATCTTTTAATTTCATCACCACCTGCAATCACCATCTGCAGTGATTTTGGAGCCCAAACAAAGTCAGCCACTGTTTCCACTGTTTCCCCATCTACTTGCCATGAAGTGATGGGACTAGATGCCATGATAGTTTTCTGGATGTTGAGCTTTAAGCCAACTTTTTCACTCTCCACTTTCACTTTCATCAAGAGGCTCTTTAGCTCTTGACTTTCTGCCATAAGGGTGGTGTCATCTGCATATATGAGGTTATTGATATTTTTCCTGGCAATCTTGATTACAGCTTGTGTTTCCTACACCCAGCATTTCTCATGATGTACTCTGCATATAAGTTAAGTAAACAGGGCAACAATATGCATCCTTGACATACTCCTTTTCCTATTTGGAACCAGTCTGTTGTTCCATGTCCAGGTCTAACTGTTGCTTCCTGACCTGCATATAGGTTTCTCAAGAGGCAGGTTAGGTGGTCTGGTAGTCCCATCTCTTGAAGAATTTTCCACAATTTATTGTGATCCACACAGTCAAAGGCTTTAGCATAGTCAATAAAGCAAAAATAGAAGTTTTTCTGGAACTCTCTTGCTTTTTTGATGATCCAGCCATTGTTGGCAATTTGATCTCTGGTTCCTCTGCCTTTTCTAAAACCAACTTGAACAGCTGGAAGTTCATGGTTCACATATTGCTGAAGCCTGGCTTGGAGAATTTTGAGCATTATTTTACTAGAGTGTGAGATGAGTGCAAATGTGTGGTAGTTTGAGCATTCTTTGGCATTGCCTTTCTTTGGGATTGGAATGAAAACTGACCTTTTCCAGTCCTGTGGCCACTGCTGAGTTTTCCAAATTTGCTGGCATATTGAATGCTGCACTTTCACAGCATCAGCTTTCAGGATTAGAAATAGCTCAACTGGAATTCCATCACCTCCACTAGCTTTGTTAATAGTGATACTTCCTAAGGCCTGCTTGACTTCACATTCTAGGATGTCTGGTTCCAGGTGAGTGATCACACCATCATGATTATCTGGGTCATGAAGATCTGTTTTTGTACAGTTCTTATATATATTCTTGCCACCTCTTTTTTTTTAAATTCTTTTTTAAATATAAATTTATTTATTTTAATTGGAGACTAATTACTTTACAATATTGTATTGGTTTTGCCATTCATCAACATGAATCCACCAAAGGTGTACACATATTCCCCATCCTGAACCCCCCTCCACCTCCCTCCCCATATCATCCCAGTGCACCAGCCCTGAGCATCCTTTATCATGTATCGAAGCTGGACTGGAGATGTGTTTCACATATGATATTATACATGTTTCAATGCATTCTCCCAAATCATCCCACCTTTGCCCCCTTCCATAGAGTCCAAAAGACTCTTCTATACATCTGTGTCTCCTTTGCTGTCTCTCATACAGGGTTGGCTTCTGCTTCTGAAAGTTAGACCATAAAGAAGGCTGAGAACCAAAGGATTGATGCTTTCGAATTATGGTGTTGAAGAGGACTGTCAAGAGTCCTGTGGACTGTAAAGAGATCAAACCAGTCCATCCTAAAGGAAATCAGTGCTGAATGTTCATTGGAAGGACTGATGCTAAAGCTGAAGCTCCAATACTTTGGCCACATAATGCAAAAAGCTGACTCATCAGAAAAACCTTGATGCTGGGAAAGACTGAAGGCAGGAGAAGAAGGGGTCAATAGAGGATGAAATGTTTGGATAGCATCACTGACTCAATGTACATAAGTTTGAGTAAGCTCCAGGAGATGGTGAAGGACAGGGATGCCTGGAGTTCTGTGGTCCATGGGGTCATACAGTCAGATACAACTGAGCAACTGAACATCAGCAATTAATTTTTATATTTGTATTTTATAATCTCTGTGTTTATGATATGGACATATTAGGAACCCAAACAGTAAACATATAAGACCTTGAAGTACTGACCCTATTGAAATTGCTCTGCAACCAATTGAGCATAATAAGACTGTTGGATTGAGGATATACTGAATACAAAATATTAACACAATTCTTTTAACTACTATAAAATAAATTTCCCTGCACATTTGAAAAGTGTTTATAATGCTTCATGTGTCTTATACAATATACAAAGAAGTATAAATTCACAGGGTATTTTGTGCATCCCATATTTCTACAATGTTGATTCCAAATTCTCCAATGCAATATATTATTGCCTACTTATTACCATAATTAGCTCATCTTCCTTGAAATTTTATCTTTCAAATAAAAATTCAAACAGAGATACTAGTGGAAATTTCAAGCAAATAACTCTGGATTCTCCCCCTCTTCATTCATGTATCTAATACTTCTGGTTCAGTAGATGGAGGTGAAACTTTCCTGAACTATTTTATCTTGTATATTTTTCTTTCAGTGACCCATGCATCTTTGAAGTTTGTAGAACATTTATAAATAGTCCTAAATTCATGGCATCCAAATGGTATATGCATGTGTTGCTTTGATTATTCTCCATCTGAAGGTGAAGTAGAATATTTTGAGTCAGTGAGCCAGCTCCCATGTTAATATGAATATCCACATTAAATATATGCTTGATTTATATAATTTATAATTTAAGCAAAGTTTTACCATTTTGGGGCAATAAAAGTGATTAAAATATATTAAAAACATCAAAATTTTTACTTATTACTTAATGACCAAGACCTTGAATCACTTTCTTTTGGCCTAATCTTTCATCAAAACTGAGGTTAGGAAATGCAAGTGATTAAACTTGAGGAATTTATACGTATTTTGCTGAACTTTCACTGGGTGCACTAATGAGCCAATTTGAACAACAACAACAACAAAAAAAACAAAACAAAATTATTGCTAAACATATACATAATATTTATGCATATATATTGTTATATAGGTATTTTATCCTTTACAACTTTAGTAAACCATATATACATAACATTGTTATACATATAATATTTATATATAGTTATATATATTTATACTTTGCAAACTCAGTAAACTTATATATGTATAACATTGCTATACAATAATATTTATATACTATATTTATATATTATGTTTTATCATATATATTTTTTACCTTTTACAAACTGAGTAAACCGTAAAGCCAAACTATACCCAACTGAAATTTTAAATTAAATATCACCATTAATCCACATTTCTCCAGTAAGACTTGGTTAAAGTGGGAACCCACACATTTAAGTGTGAAATGTCTTTTGTGCTGCTTTCAAACAATATTTTTGTATATCTAGTCTTTTTAATTTCAAAATCATTGCACTGCCAATAGAGGTAGAATGTGATCACACATGTCAGTCTCAGACCTACTTACAGGAAATTCTTTGCAGGAATTGCTCTGCTTTTGTCAGTATTATAACCCAACTGCCGACTTTGCTCATTCTCCTATCTTCTAAGTTGCTATCAGAAAAATGAAAACGCCAGTGCTTCAGCACATTCTGTGTTCTTTGGGTTCTGGGAATGTATATGCCCGTGTTTAACATTATAGAGATGATGGTCGATCCTCCCCCACACAGTCATATATTTCTAAACAATCTGTGAAGAAGCAGCTCTGAAAATAAAACCAACAGGAATTAAACAGAAGTGTCTGTGATCTATGGCACTTACTAGTGTCCACCCCCATGGAGATTAATAACACCACATGCCCAGACAAAAAATAAAATCCTCCTACACCTCATTTTCTTAAATCTTCATTTATTAATAAATCTCTTCACATTATCTTTATCACCTTAGAGAGGGAAATATAATGTACAGAAATAGTAATAATTTTTAAATCATATGAATACTTTAATACCACTTAGATTTTTTTTTTAAACCTCTTTTTTTGGATATACACAAAATCAGGGAAAATATAACATATGTAAGTAATAAAATGCTTTTCAAAATTGCTTTTCTAATTTAATAAGTAAATATTTTGAATACTAATTTGTACTAAGCAAATAAAGGCATGGTTTATGATCTCAGACATTTACTGAATTAACAAAGGAGTAATAAGCAATTTCAGTAAATGTACTTTGCTCTTTTCTAAAGCTATGTGCAAGATAGAACAGTAAAATAAGAATCTAGTAATTATTCCTTAGAGTTGTGGTCAAGATCTAAAGGTTCTTTCTCAGATGATCAAGTAATTGAAAGGGTATTGAGAGATAAGCAGAAATTCACTTGTATGTATGTATTATTATGTATAAATTCTTGCCAGGCTGGTTTTGCCAGGCATGGCCCATGGTATGTCCCTCAGGAACTTGTATCCCTCCAGCACAAGTGATTGCCTATCATATGGTATAACTCCACCTTCAGCCATTTTTTGCTTTATAGATACCATGGATGCAATTTGTTACTGTTAAAGAAAATGTATGCTATTTTATGAGTTACTCAACTATGAATAACCATTTATTTTTGCATATATAATATATTGTTATTTATATAGAAATTATATACTCAAAGCAAATTCTTACAAACATAGAACTTCAAAAAGTAGGTCTTTAAGTAATCTACGTATCTGTTTCCTAGAAAGATTGAGGGAATTCCAGACATAAACTTCTGGGGATCACCAAGAAGTTAAAGAAGACAAGAACAAAGCAGAAACCAATGCTGTGAGTTTCAAGGAGGATGGTTCAAAGGTTGAAAGAGATCTGACTGGCAGACAAGAAGAGGAATGTAATTCCAGAAATAGAATTCATGAAAAACTCAAAGATGAGGGAGTTAGACAATGAAGACATTATTTTAATCAGATTAGAAAGAGAATACAGAAAAAAAAAATCACATTTGAAGACAGGTCTTAAACTTACTTTCAGGGTTATATACTGATATTATCAGTCAAAGTCCTGAAACAAATAAAATAAAAAGTCTTGGCATCTTACTAACCTAGTTATTTCAGCATTCTCCCAATAAGTCCTACCATTATAAGAACTCAAAGTAATTGTGTGTTATGATAAGGAATGTGGAGCTCATCTTCTGCTCTGCCCACTACCAAATCATTGCCTGTATTGTAAGACCCGCAGTCAACCTTCTTCTGTCAATTACCTGTTTACTGAATTGATTTTTAAGAAATATTAATTTCTTCTGCCTTTCTTCAAGTAACCCTTAAAAAACTCTTACACATTAATTGGTGGTTCATGTGACAGTTATTTTTAATTTAAGTTTAATGAAAGTCACAGAGCAACACCCTAAAGCTCAGTAACATGTATCAAGGGAAGTCCTGAGTTTTGTTTTTCATCTTTTTCCTGTCTGAAGATTAGCAGAAAATGCAAATTTGAGTATTATAGGTGAGATAAAACAGAGAAGAAAACAGATTCTGATTTTTCATGATTTTAAATACCGAGCTTCTAAAAAGTGCTAGAAAATGTAACTAGAATTTTATGCTTGGAGGGGTTCATCTTGTGCTTTATAATTACTGTATAATTCATCTCCCAAAATAGACTACAGATTCCCTGATAATGAGGATTATACATAGTGACAGGTATATCATAGCCCCACAATAACTACTGTTGAGAGAACGTATGGATAGACATTATTCAGCAGGAAGTTCTAAAGATACAGAGAAGCTAAAAAATATGGATTTATGGCATGTGATGAAAAGAATATAAAAAGAGTATCTTCACAGTATCTCTGAATAACTTTTTCATAAGTAACTTTAGATATTGGCAGGGAAATAGCTGATTCCATCACATAATTAGAATAATAGCTAACCAGCTGGAATCTCTTTGATATTCAGATCCCTTTTCTCACAATGACCTTTTCATAAGCCAATGTAAGCAACTGAGAATTCTGAAAACAAAGCATTCTGACCTAATTATATACCATTTGCAGCTGTTTCAAACTGAGATCATATTAAATCCAATAAATGAAACTTAAAGAATATATATCCTATATGAGAAAGCAGGTAATGTAACAATGGTAAATGTGTAAACTCTGCCATTTTATGACTATGACCCCAATTTTTCTGGACTCAGAGGCCTTTGCAGACAGCACTAGATCATCACCATCTCGGTAACTTTCTCAGTACTTCTTAGGTCTTCCAACCAGAAGCTGTTGACAGTCCTTCTCTCTCAAATGTCTCATCAATTCATGCCTACACGGCCTGAGTAGCACTAGTAATTTGCATGCTGAGTTGCCAAAATGCAGCTGTTACCATTTTCATGACTGTACATAATTATCTTAAAATATAGGTTCTCCCAGTGAGACATAAGAAACTACACGGTAGAAAAATGGCCACATGTCCCCTTTTCCTGCCTCCATGTAATAAATCAGCTTCACCTGCTGCCCTTATCTTTGTACTCAATCTATTTTCTGTGTAACATTCTTTTGCAATGAAAATGCCTAATTTCCTCTTAAACTTATTTATATCATTTGCCTTAATTGCCTTATGTTCCTCCTTATTTCTTATATTTATTACCCATTGAGCAAAACCTAACTGAAATCATTCAGAATGAACTAAAATATGCTCAGAAATAAAAAGCTGAATGCTCTGTCTCATTCACTGAACATGCCTATCACAATGAATACATGATTCTTTCTCTTTGATAAATAAGAAACTTAAGGAAGCCTAAGGTCGATTCATAAGTTGATCATCTTTCAAGAAAAAAAAAGAGCAGCTCTTTAAAAGTTGTGTGATTTAGTATTCTTCCTGAATTTCGATGATGCAGCTTTTTTGCATTGGAACATGGAAAAATAGAGTAATTATAATAAATTCTTAAGTGTGACTTTCAGAAAAAATCCATTACTTCTATATTAATCTTTTAGAAGGACAAAATCTTTCCTTTGTGTGATAGGTAGCTATTTATACTGATCTCAAAACAAACAGTGTTGAACTTCCAACAATCTCTCAATGGGTAAGTTATTGTTTGATAATGCAAAAAGATATTTTTTTAATATAAAATAGAAAAAGAACATGACTGTCTGGAGAAGGAAATGATAACCCACTCCAGTATTCTTGCCTGGGAAATCCCATGGACAGAGGAATCTGGCAAGCTACAGTCTTTGGGGTTGCAAGAGTAAGATATGACTCAGCAACTAAACCAAAAGGAATTTTGTTACAATCATTTTACTAAACATGGAGTAAGACATTCTTGCCTCTCAATTTTAAAAATTTTCATTTCAGACAACACTTTATAATGGCAGGAAAAAAAAAAAAAAACACCTCATTTGTCCTGTGCATCATTTCCACTGGGTACTATGGTAAGGGTTAATGTTCTTCCATTCTAAAATTAGGAAAGAGAGCATTTTGTAGTCACAACATTACTGGGGACATCTGGCAGGACATGTTAATAATGGAGTGGGAGTTTTGACATGGTAAACTGTCAGCACTATTTTTTTATAGATCTGGAAATGATCAAGAATTTTTGCAAATCAGATACAAGTAATGGCCATCATAATAATGTAAGTCAAGCACTGAGCCAATTTGTTGTGCTTGGGAGGAAGTGATTCAAGAGGAAAAGAAAATTAAATATGATGACTAGAGAGTCATGCTCTTACAAAAATGAACACATGTACTTAATACACATGCAAAATGTCCAGATTTAGCACAATGTCAAAAATCTCACCTCCACAAATTTGTCATCTAGCTATTCTGTTTTGTCCAAATAATGACTATGAAAGTATAATTAGCTTTCTGCTAAGGTTCACAACTCATTTTTTGGTCTAAACAATTGGATTACTTCAGTTACCATTTCCAGGATGATATTTTGCTTCCAAAAGTGGGAGTGAGTGAAAGATCAGAGGAATCAAGTTTGAATTTCTGTATCTATATATATAATTTATCTTTATAATATTAAGCCAGATTTTGACACTTGATTTCTTTATTGGACTTAAATTTGTCTGTGTTCTTTCATTATGTAAGTGATGAACATACAATAATTCAAAGGACAATGGTACAGTATTTTTGTAGCTACAGAAATTCAACAAAGTAGCCCTTGGTTCATGTAGGCACATTGCTGGAAATAATTTGGTTTATATGCAAGGGTTATGTCCTTTCAAGTATTTTGCCATGTCAGAAATAGAATATGATTTTAGGACCATGCTTTTCTTGTCCTGACAGGTGAAGATAATGGGAGTTTTATTTAAGATATTAGCAGAGGCTAGGTATTATAGAGTTCTTTTTGGGTTATCACAGTAACACTAATTGTACTTATTACTGGGCTTAATTATATGACAAAGATGACCTACATTTTAAAACAATTAAAGGAATCTTAATTGTATTTTTTTCCTTTCCATCCACATCTATTCGTATTTTTCCTTGTCAAGTGTTTTAAGCATGTGGCAAAACAAACAGCAATATTTTAATGTAACTTAAAAAAAAAAAACTAATAAAATCAAATGTCTACTATGAAGACAGTCCTAGGAAGATGTGAGAATACAGCTAGTAAGCTGGGATATTGGGTGGATACCAGGAAAAAAAAATTATGGTCAGACATATTCCACTAATGATATGTAGATATTCTTAAGAGTAACATTGACATGAAGAAAAAATAACTAATTCTTTGACTCTTCTAGGCTCCCTTTAATAATACAACAATATTATAAAAAGAAATCTCAGTGGACCTGCATAAGTTTGTGTTACTTCCAAAGACCTGCCTTACTCCTAAAGATTAATTTGTGCCTTAGGGAAATTTAGTTAATATGTAAATTTGTCATTTTTATCTGTATCCGATAAGTCAGTTGCCCTTAAAGATAGATGGATAGTAGGGACTGCTTAAAATGTCCCTAATTATTTCATTACTATTTTGAAATTCTTCTGTTGAAGAGAATAATGGCTATTAGCATCTAAAACAATAGTGAAAACACCTTGTTTTGTTTTGTTTTTGCATCTTTTTTAGCTCATGCTGAAAATACCTTTATAATGCAGATGATACTTTTCCTCCTTTCCTTTTAATACCAGCATACTGTTTACAACAGAATCTTCCATGACTCCAGTGCTTGCAACATAAAATTATCTGCTCAACTACCACCTCTCCAAAACTGGGTTTTAAATTCCCAATTTAAGGAATCAATTAAGTAGAAGATTTAATCAAAATCAAATAACCTTTGGTAGTTACATGTGTGATATACATAAAATTATCAGGTATTATATAAATTTACCTGATAACAAAACTGTTTTGCAAGTGTGTATGCTTAGTCACTTCAGTCATGTCCAACTCTCTGTGACCCTTAGATTACTAGAATTATACTATGTGTATTTCCAGGAATCAATTTACTGCCGAAAATCTTTGTTAGACATGAAGATAAATTGCAAATATGATTTTTTTCCTACTTACATTTCTAACTGTGGTGTTGATATAGTTCCATTGATGCTTTTGCCTTTTTTCCCTACTGTTTATACTTTAAGGTTCCAAATTGTTAACCTTGTTCCCAGACTATAGAGCTATCTCACAGAATCACAACTGAAGGAAGAATTTCTTTATTATTATCAGTTTTCCTGGACCTGGTATTCTTCTTGAGAGGTGATCAAGATAACTGATTGCCTCTAATAAGATCTTATTGAACACATTCTATAAAAGTGAAGCTATGATCTTTGATAACCCTTCCATATTATTTAACTCAATGTAGGAATGATTCCTTATAGTAAAGACTTAATGATAAAATCAAATCGTTGATGGTATGTTTAACTCCAGATTCCCTAACACATATTTAATCTCAAAAATACATATTTTCAAAAAATTCTAACCATCATCCTCTTACTTAAGACTCGACAGTCTGTTTGTCTGTTTCTAAGTGAAACTGTGCTATTTTGGACTGTAGCCTACAGGCTCCTCCCTCCATGGGATTCTCCAGGCACGAGGACTGGAATGGGTTGCCATTTCCTTCTCCAGGGAATCTTCCCAACCCAGGGATCAAACCCGGGTCTCCCAGATTCCAGGCAGATGCTTTAACCTCTGAGCCACCAGGGAAGCCCTGAGTAGACTCAGAAGGATTTAACTTCCTTCTTTTTCACCTTCTATTCCTCCTTCCTTGCTTTGCTTTATTTCCTACTATGGCATTTTTCTCTGTAGTTGGAAGTGCAGGAAATAATAAAGACAATCAACAAAAGCTAGATAAATACCAGCAATGTTATCAATACAAAACAATAAAATATAGGCTAAGCAACATAACGTAAAAGTCAAGAGGAAGTAAGTAGAGCTAGTTTGAATGTTCTAGTGTTATGAAATGGCCATAGTAATAATTTTTTTTTTTTTTTTTTTTTTACCTAAGCAAGTCAAAGAACACTTTCTTACTTTCCTAGAATAACCAAGAAAGCCAACTCAGGGAAACACACAATTTTGATAGTAAAAACTAATTTAAATTAAATAAATTTGATTGAGAAGAGAGGCGAAAAGCAAAGGAGAAAAGGAAAGATATAGGCATCTAAATGCAGAGTTCCAAAGAATAGCAGAAGAGATAAGAAAGCCTTCTTCAGCGATCAATGCAAAGAAATAGAGGAAAACAACAGAATGGGAAAGACTAGAGATCTCTTCAAGAAAACTAGAGATACCAAGGGAACATTTCATGCAAAGATGGGCTCGATAAAGGACAGAAATGGTATGGACCTAACAGAAGCAGAAGATACTAAGAAGAGGTGGCAAGAATACATGGAAGAACTGTACAAAAAAGATCTTCACGACTCAGATAATCATGATGATGTGATCACTAACCTAGAACCAGACATCCTGGAATGTGAAGTCAAGTGGGCCTTAGAAAGCATCACTATGAACAAAGCTAGTGGAGGTGATGGAATTCCAGTTGAGCTGTTTCAAATCCTGAAAGATGATGCTGTGCAAGTGCTGCACTCAACATGCCAGCAAATTTGGAAAACTAAGCAGTGGCCACAGGACTGGAAAAGGTCAGTTTTCATTCCAATCCCAAAGAAAAGCAAGGCCAAAGCATGCACAAACTACCACACAATTGCACTCATCTCACATGCTAGTAAAGTAATGCTTAAAATTCTCCAAGCCAGGTTTCAGCATACGTGAACCGTGAACTTCCATGTGTTCAAGCTGGTTTTAGAAAAGACAGAGGAACCAGAGATCAAATTGCCAACATCCGACAGATCATCAAAAAAGCAAAAGAGTACCAGAAAAAAAAAAAATCTACTTCTGTTTTATTGACTATGCCAAAACCTTTGACTGTGTGGATCACAAAATACTATGGGATATTCTAAAAGAGATGGGAATACCAGTCCACCTGACCTGCCTTTTGAGAAACCTGTATGCAGTTTAAGAAGTAACAGTTAGAACTGGACATGGAACAACAGATTGGTTCCAAATAGGGAAAGGAGTATGTCAAGGTTGTATATTGCCACCCTGCTTATTTAACTTATATGCAGAGTACATCATGAGAATGGCTGGGCTGGATGAAGCACAAGCTGGAATCAAGATTACTGGGAGAAATATCAATAATCTCAGATATGCAGATGACATCACCCTCATGGCAGAAAGTGAAGAAGAACTAAAGATCCTCTTAATGGAAGTGAAAGAGGAGAGTGAAAAAGTTGGCTTAAAACTCAACATTCAGAAAACGAAGATCATGGCATTGGTCCCATCACTTTATGGCAAATAGATGGGAAAACAATGGATACAGTGTCAGACTTCACTGCAGATGGTGATTGCAGCCATGAAATTAAAAGACTCTTACTCCTTGAAAGGAAAGTTATGACCAACCTAGACAGTATATTAAAAAGAAGAGACATTACTTTGCCAACAAAGATCCGTCTAGTCAAGGCTATGGTTTTTCCAGTGGTCATGTATGGATGTGAGAATTGGACTATAAAGAAAGATGAGCACAGAAGAAGTGATGCTTTTGAACTGTGGCGTTGGAGAAGACTTAAGAGTCCCTTGGACTTCAAGGAGATCCAACTAGTCCATCCTAAAGAAGATCAGCCCTGGGTGTTCATTGGAAGGACTGATGTTGAGGCTGAAACTCCAATAATTTGGCCACCTGATGCAAAGATCTGAATCATTGGAAAAGACCCTGATGCTGGCAAAGATTGAGGGCAAGAGGAGAAGGGGACAACAGAGGATGAGATGGTTGGATAGCATCATCGACTCAATGGACACGGGTTTGGGTGGACTCCAGGAGTTGGTGATGGACAGGGAGGCCTGGCATGCTGCAGTTCATGGGGTCACAGATTGTCAGACACGACTGAGTGAGTGTACTGAACTGATCTGATATATTATTAGATTTAAACCATACAATAAAATAAATGTCCTTGTGTCCAGTCTGACATAAAAAAACATAAAAATTTAATAAATTAGTGATAAAAGACATGTCTTCCTTACAGAAGAAACCTATTTTAAAAATGTATAAAGAATGATTGTGTCCAAGGTTGAGTCACCATAACAAATTACCTAGTAATCACTTGACAAAATATGTGTAAGATTTGTCCCTTTAATACCGAAATGGTGTGGTGTCGTGAGAGCTTAGATTCATGAATTAACTGAACACTATAAAGAATAAAGAATAAGAAATAAATATGATTGACTGATTTTATCAGATTTCCAATATATCTCAAGAAGAGACAACTAACTACCCACAAATGATTGGGGCTGGCAGGAGTGAGGATCAATAACTCGTTGTCATAATATTATCATTTGTTAATAATTATTATTTAAAAATTAACCTCAAATTTATCATACATTGAAATGGAAAACCTACAGCTATAAGAGATCTAAAGAAAATGCGGAAGAAAATCCTTTGTCCATAAGTGAGGCAAAGATAACAGGATAAAAAACACAAACCATAAAAGAAAAAAAAAAAATGATAAATTGGACTTTTTTAAAATTAAAATGTTCTGCTCTTCAAAATATCCTATTAGGAAAATAAAAAATGAAAATGAAAGCTACAGGGTGATACATAGCATCTATATAAATAAATATATGTACAAACATCTATATATAAGAAGAATATGAAAATATAAAGGTCTCTAGCATTGTTCTCTACCTCATCACAGAATAAACTTTTTCCATATCCAGGACACCAGGACTCAAAATTCACCTATTTTCCATATTAAGGCTTTCACATTATGGGATTACAGAATTATTCTTCATCCAAAATTAATCATTCATCTATTTAATCACTATCCATCTTACTAACTGTAGCATCTATTCATTAATTAATATGAAACTTCAGATTCTCAAGTCTTATAGATGAAGACAAAATATGTCTGAAGAAACAGCAAAGTTTTTCAGGGCCTGTATAATTCATGTAACTTTTTAAGAGATGTGTCTAAAACATTTTTTCTTAATATCAAGAGGATATTTTTGATAATTTGACTTTGATACCTATAGTTGATATTGTCACAGCTTGTGACTTTTTACAAAAGACTGTTGTAGACCTATTTTAAAAGTATATGCTACTATAAAAATTATGGTTAGTCAACCAAGTAAATAGTACCTAATGCAGAAACTGAATTTGGTAATTCAGAGAAATTTTACTAATAGACTTTATGAAGCAGTGTACTATTAAACTACACAGGATAAGTGGTTTGTGATGGGCATTTCCTGGCTCAGTAAAATTACAAATGAAAACTCTGACAATTTTATGTAAAAAAGAAATGGCATTTTAAATCTGAAGAACAAGTGCAAGTAGTAAGCAATAAAAATGAAAGGAGGAAGGAAAATATCCTTAAAACTTTGGGAGTTAAATTATTATAAGTACATAGAAGCAAGTTAATAGGATAAGATGAGTTGACTTTGGATAAGCAATCAATTTCATCTCTATTCAATCATATTATTAGTGTCTGACAGGTTTCAGACACTGTTCTAGTTTCGAGTGATAAGGGATGTAGTAGTGATCAAGACACTGACTGCTATAATGGAGCTCATGTTCTAGTGGACAGAAAAAGACAAAAACCAAATGCTGCTGCTGCTATAAATCACTTCAGTCGTGTCGGACTCTGCGACCCCATAGACGGCAGCTCACCAGGCTCCTCTGTCCCTGGGATTCTCCTGGCAAGAACACTGGAGTGGGTTGCCATTTCCTTCTCCAATGCATGCATGCATGCTAAGTCACTTCAGTCATGTCCAACTCTGTGTGACCCAGTGAGCAGCAGCCCACCAGGCTCCTCTGTTCATAGGATTCTCCAGGCAAGAATACCAGAGTGGGCTACCATTTCCTTCTCCAGAAAACCAAATATATGAGCAATATATAATACACTGACCACATATCAATGTAATAAAGAAAACAGAACAGGATTAATGATAGCTAATAGGATGGTTTATAGGAGGATTTTAGGTGGTTTCTGAGAAAGATCTAAATAAAATGAGGGCATACACCTTTCAGTAAAGAAATGTTCTCGAGAGAGATAATCAGGAAAAGAAGAGAAAGACAACATCTAGTGAAAAGGCCAAAGGGTGTGGCATTCTTTATACATTTTTAATATACTTTTAATATGAAAATCTTTTCATACTGTAAAAAGGTTTTCATATTAAATATATTTTGAAAACATATAAAGATAAAGATAAATGTATAAAAATCAAGATTGCTGGGAGAAATATCAATAACCTGATATGCAGATGATACCACCATTATGGTAGAAAGCAAAGAGGAACTAAGAGCCTCTTGATGAAAGTGAAAGAGGAAAGTGAAAAAACTGGCTTAAAACTCAACATTGAAAAAATGAAGATCATGGTATCCAGTTCCATCACGTCATAGCAAATAGATG
This sequence comes from Ovis aries, assembly GCF_016772045.2. NCBI lineage: Eukaryota > Metazoa > Chordata > Mammalia > Artiodactyla > Bovidae > Ovis > Ovis aries. The sequence continues at coordinate 168,405,989 of NC_056054.1, read as the reverse complement.
GGGAAATAATGGAAACACTGACAGACTTCATTTTCTTGGGCTCAAAAATCACTACAGATGGTGACTGCAGCCATGAAATTAAAAGATGCTTGCTCCTTGGAAGAAAAGCTATGACCAACCTAGACAGCATATTAAAAAACAGAGACATTACTTTGCCAACAAAGGTCCATCTAGTCAAAGCTATGGTTTTTCCAGTAGTCACGTATGGATGTGAGAGTTAGCCCATAAAGAAAACTGAGTGCCCAAGAATTGATGCTTTTGAACTATGGTGTTGGAGAAGACTATTGAGAGTCCCTTGGACTGCAAGAAGATCAATCAAGTCAATCCTAAAGGAAATAAGTCCTGAATATTCATTGGAAGGAATGATGCTGAAGCTGAAACTCCAATATTTTGGCCACCTGATGTGAAGAACTGACTCATTGGAAAAGACCCTGATGCTGGGAAAGATTGAAGGAGGGAAGAGAACAGGATGACGGAGGATGATATGGTTGGGTGGCATCACTGACTCGATGGACATGAGTTTGAACAAGCTCCAGGAGTTGCTAATGGACATGGAAGCCTGTCATGCTGCAGTTCATGAGGTTGCAGAGTTGGACATGACTGAGTCAATAACACTTTCACTTTCATAGGTTTTTAAGATACTTTGAATATGAAAACTTCAAGAACATTATTGTAGGCATAACATAGTTTTTCTCAACTCTTTATCACTGACATTTGAACCAGTTACTTACTGTAGGGGGATGGTTATCCTGTACATTATAGGATGATTAGATGTTGCAGCAAAGCTGCATACTTACATTCCTCCTGTTGTGAATATCAAGTGTCTCCATAATTTGCTAAAAGTGCCTGCCTGGGAGGATGGGAGCCAAAATCTCCCACCGCTCACCCCCTGTTTTAAGACTCACTGATGTTGACAAAAGAAATAACAATAGGATATGTGGTCAGAGAGAGAGAGAGAGCTAGAAGTCAACAGTGGCAGGGTCCAACAGAACATTTTAAGGCATGTCAGTGATTTGAGCACAGGAGGTTTTAGTTGGATCATTCTGCCTAATGAGTAGAAAACAGGCTGTAGGTGAGCAAGAGTGAAAAAACAGGTGCCCTGTTAGGATGTTCTTATAATCATCAAAATAAGAGATATAGAGATCTTTAACAGGGTTTGTTTGGGAGTATAAGAGGTGTCTGGTAAAGACAATAGCACCCAGCTCCAGGACTCTTGCCTGGAAAATCCCATGGAGGGAGGAGCCTGGTAGCTTGCAGTCCATGGGGTCAGTACAAGTCAGACACGACTGAGTGACTTCACTTTCACTTTTCACTTTCATACATTGGAGAAGGAAACGGCAACCCACTGCAATGTTCTCGCCTGGAGAATCCCAGGGACGGGGGAGCCTGGTGGGTTGCTGTCTATAGGGTCACACAGAGTTGGACAGGACTGAAGTGACTTAGCAGCAGCAGCAGCATAAGAGGTGTCATGAATTTTTTATTTTTTTTTTTTAAGATCTGCATGATTGAAAGAGTGAAAACGTCATCTATTGAGGTAAAGACTCCTGATGAAAAAGGTCTCTGGGCATGGTTAAGGGAAATGAGGACCAGGAGTTTGGTGGTCAAATTTTGAGATATCCAAGTAAAGACAGTGAACAGAAATTTGGGTATTAAGTGGCTACACTTCAGGGGAGAGGCTGGTGCTGGAAACATAAGTTTGTGCATCTTTATCATCTAAGAGCCTGCAGGGACCAAGTAGAGATACAGGAGAGAAGTTGTTTCAGAACTAAGCTGAGACATTCCAATGGTAGCAGCCTTGAAGATGAGCAAATGTATAACAGGTGCAACACCCTTCCAAGTGTTTAGGGTTGAAAATATTTTAACTGAATATATTTCTACTGAAATATATTTTTGAGAGGGATCTAGATAAGGAAAAGGAAACACACTGGTCCTCCAAAGGACAGATTATGTAAGAAAAGGATATCTAGTATACACAATGTAGCAAGGGCTCGGTGAAAATAAGTTACTATAAATGGAGGCTTTCAATAATAAGTAGAGGAATAACAAAGATTCTTACTGGAAATGAATGCATTCAGTCATATAAATTAGTGGGAATGTTAGTGGCAGACACCCAGAGTCTAAGGGGCATAAGGAGGTTTCCTTTGTAGAAAGAGTTGACAGGATGGTAGAGATGTGACACTATAAAGAGGGGGAATAAAAGACAAATTTTGACATGACTAATTAAACACATATGCTGATGCGAACAGAGTTTTCTTCCGAAACAAAGAAAACAGATGAGGAGAGGGCCAGGGACTACACTGAGAAACTGTCAGCCGTGAAGAGATACCCCACATCCAAGGTAAGAGAAAACCAAGTAAGACGGCAGGCACTGAGAGAGGGCATCAGAGGCAGACAGACTGAAACCACAGTCACAGACAACTAGGCAATCTGATCACATGGACACAGCCTTGTCTAACTCAATGACACTAAGCAGTGCTGTGTGGGGCCACCAAAGATGGACGGGTCATGGTGGAGAGGTCTGACAGAATGTGGTCCACTGAAGAAGGGAATGGCAGACCATTTCAGTATTCTTGCCTTGAGAACCCCATGAACAGTATGAAAAGGCAAAAAGATAGGACACTGAAAGATGAACTCCCCAGGTCGGTTGGTGCCCAATATGCTACTGGAAATCAGTGGAGAAAAAACTCCAGAAAGAATGAAGGGACATGGCCAAAGCAAAAACAACACTGAGTTGTGGATGGGACTGGTAAGAGAAGCAAGGTTCAATGCTATAAAGAGCAATATTGCATAGGAACCTAGAATGTTAGGTCCATGAACCAGGGCAAATTGGAAGTGGTCAAACAGAAGATGACAAGAGTGAACACTGACATTCTAGGAATCAGAGAACTAACATGGACCGGAATGGGTGAATTTAACTCAGATGACCATTATATCTACTACTGTGGGCAGGAATCTCTTAGAAGAAATGTAATAGCCATCATAGTCAACAAAATAGTCTGAAATACAGTACTTGGATGCAATCTCAAAAATGAGAGAATGATCTCTGTTCATTTCCAAGGCAAAACATTCAATATCACAGTAACCAAAGTCTATGCCCCAACCAGTAACACTGAAGAAGCTGAAGGTGAACAGTTCTATGAAGACCTACAAGACTTTTTAGAACTAACACCCCCAAAAAATGTCCTTTTCATTATAGGGGACTGGAATGCAAAAGTAGGAAGTCAAGAAACACCTGGAGTAACAGGCAAATTTGGCCTTGGGATACAGAATGAATTAGGGAAAAGGCTAATAGAGTTCTGCTAAAAGACCACACTGGTCATAGCAAACACCCTCTTCCAACAACACAAGAGAAGACTCTACACATGGACATCATCAGATGGTCAACACTGAAATCAGATTGATTATATTCTTTGCAGCCAAAGATGGAGAAGCTCTATACAGTCAGCAAAAACAAGATTGGGAGCTGACTGTGGCTCAGATTATGAACTCCTTATTGCCAAATTCAGACTGACTGAAGAAAGTGGAGAAAACCACTAGACCATTCAGGTATGACCTAAATAAAATCCCTTATGATTATATAGTGGAAGTGAGAAATAGATTTAAAAGACTAGAAGTGATAGAGTGCCTGATGAACTATGGACAGAGGTTCGTGACATTGTACAGGAGACAGGAATCAAGACCATCCCCAAGAAAAAGAAATGCAAAAAAGAAAAATGGCTGTCTGAGGAGGCCTTACAAATAGCTATGAAAAGAACGGAAGCGAAAAGCAAAAGAGGAAAGGAAAGATATATCCATTTGAGGGCAGAGTTCCAAAGAATAGCAAGGAGAGATAAGAAAGCCTTCCTCAGATATCAATGCAAAGAAACAGAGGAAAACAATAGAAAGACTAGAGATCTCTTCAGAAAATTAGAGATACCAAGGGAACATTTCATGCAAAGATGGGCTCGATAAAGGACAGAAATGGTAGGGACCTAACAGAAGCAGAAGATATTAAGAAGAGGTGGCAAGAATACACAGACGAACTGTACAAAAAAGATCTGACCCAGATAATCCCAATGGTGTGATCATTCACCTGGAACCAGACATCCTGGAATGTGAAGTCAAGTGGGCCTTAGGAAGCATCACTATGAACAAAGCTAGTGGAGGTGATGGAATTCCAGTTGAGCTATTTCAAATCCTGAAAGACGATGCTTGAAAGTGCTGCACTCATTATGCCAGCAATTTTGGAAAACTCAGCAGTGGCCACAGGAATGGAAAAGGTCAGTTTTCATTCCAATCCCAAAGAAAGGCAATGCCAACGAATGGTCAAACTAAGTGCACAATTGCACTTATCTCACATGCTAGTAAAGTGATGCTCAAAATTTTCCAAGCCAGGCTTCAGCACATGAACTGGGAACTTTAGATGTTCAAGTTGGTTTTAGAAAAGGCAGAGGAACCAGAGATCAAATTGCCAACATCCGACAGATCATCGAAAAAGCAAGAGAGTTTCAGAAAAACACCTATTTCTGCTTTATTGACTATGCCAAAGCCTTTGACTGTGTGGATCACAACAAACTGTGGAAAATTCTTAAAGAGCTGGAAATACCAGACCACCTGAAATCCCTCCTGAGAAACCTGTATGCAGGTCAGGAAGCAACAGTTTGAACTGGACATGGAACAACAGATTGGTTCCAATTAGGAAAGGAGTATGTCAAAGCTGTATATTGTCACCCTGCTTATTTAACTTATATACAGAGTACATCACGAGAAACACTGGGCTGGAGGAAGGACAAGCTGGAATCAAGATTGCTGGGAGATATATCAATAACCGCAGATATGCAGATGATACTACCCTTATGACAGAAAGTGAAGAACTAAAGAGCCTTTTGATGAAAGTGAAAGAAGAGAGTGAACAACTCAGTTTAAAACTCAACATTCAGAAAACTAAAATCATGGTATCCGGTCCCATCACTTCATGGGAAATAGTTGGGGAAACAGTGAAACAGTGGCTGACTTTATTTTTCTGGGCTCCAAAATCACTGCAGATGGTGATTGCAGTCATGCAGTTAAAAGACGCTTACTCCTTGGAAGGAAAGTTATAACAAGCCTAGACAGCATATGAAAAAGCAGAGACATTACTTTGTCAACAAAGGTCCATCTAGCCAAGGCTATGGTTTTTCCAGTGGTTATGTATGGATATGAGAGTTGGACTATAAAGAAAGCTGAGCACCAAAGAACTGACGCTTTTGAACTGTGGTGTTGGAGAAGACTCTTGAGAGTCCCTTGGACTGCAAGGAGATCCAACCAATCCATTCTAAAGGAGATCAGTCCTGGGTGTTCTTTGGAAGGAGTGATGCTAAAACTGAAACACCAATACTTTGGCCACCTGATGCAAAGAGCTGAATCATTGGAGAAGACCCTCATGCTGGGAAAGATTGAGGGCAGGATGATAAGGGGTTGACAGAGGATGAGATGGTTGGATGGCATCACTGACTCAATGGACATGGGTTTGGGTGGACCCTGGAAATTGGTGATTGACAGGGAGGCCTGGCGAGCTGCGGGTCATGGCATCTCAAAGAGTTGGACATGACTGAGTGACTGAACTGAACTGAACTGGACAAAGAGAAAACCCCAGAGAAAGCATTCAGAAATAAATGAGAATCAGGCTATCAGTACATTTGCCAGATTTTCCCAAGAAATGGGAGAATGAGAGAGACACAAAATCTAGTATGTTTTATATTTATACCAAGGAGATTCTGTGTTCAGAAACACTGAATAAGTGGCAGCCGGTCTCAAAGGTGACATTATGCAGTAATTAAGTTAAGACATATAGAACAGACTTTTGGACTCTGTGGGAGAGGGAGAGGGTGGGATGATTTGGGAGAATGGCATTGAAATATGTATATTATCATGTAAAAAATAAAAATAAAAAAATAAACTCCTTTGCATTCAATTAAAAAAATAAAAATAAAAAGTCTAATGGGGAAATGAAGAGGAAAGAATGTTTACATGTGATTTAAAGCAGTGGAATGACTTTAGAAGGAAAATTAAGTATATTTTTTATTTTTTAGGACATCTAAATGTGTTTTCCTAATGACATATATAAAACTAAAATTGAAGGAGAAAATATGTCGGTATGGTTAAAGTGAAAGTGTGTTATTATGATTGACATCAGAACTTTGTGGCACCAAAATACAATAATTAAAGTAATGCAAAGATAAACTGAGACTCAAGAAGCCAAGCAGAAGAATGAATATATTATATTTAACTTTTAATAAAGTCAGGATTAAGAAGAAATAACCTCAGAACTAGGCCAGAAAGAATGAGATATTTAATTAAAACCCTAGATTGATGCCAAGAAGTAAAAAAAAAAAAAATGTTGTTTTTAAGGCACTCTCATGAAATCTAACATCAAAGAGCCCTCATAAGCATCAAAATATCGAGCAAGGAGGGGAGAGTCATACCTGTTCTTAAAAGAAGATCAAAGGTTTGCAATGGGCAGCCTTTGGTGGCAAGAGGCAACAAAATGTAACAGCGAAGATGATTTAGAACGAAAGACAAAAATGTCACCTGGGAGCAGGTGAAAAACAAACTGAAGAAAAATTCAGGTGATGTTATGTACAAGCCAGAGGCAAGGCCTAAATATCCACTGGGTTCTAAAACAGAGGGAGTATAAATAAAAGAATGAATGTGAAGATAATGTAGAAGAAATCCTATGATAGGATCCAAAACACGTACATTTGAATTTATTGAATTGGCATGGTAAAAACGAACAAGTCAAGTGATCATATAAACAGAAAAGGCTATATATCTGGAGATTATATGTGGTGTTTAATTAAAGAGCAAAATTATCAATTCTACTCATTCTTAGAAAGTTTGTGCTAATATAGTTTTGTGAACTTTAACACAAGAGTGTCTGTGTGATATGAGAAAGAATTCCTTCTATTCCATTGAACACTCATAAAGGGTCAGAGTAATACAGACACTGGGGATGAAAATGAACAATGTATTTCCTTTGCTTTTAGGGAACTTAAGATTCAACAATGTCTGACAGACATCGATGTTAATACCTCCAAAATGATGTACTACATGCTAAAAATCAATGTACGGAATCAGGATGAGTTTGTTTAGTTTCAGTATAAAAGAACAGGTGCTATAAAGATGGAAAAGACAAAAAGAAAAAAAAAAAAGGATGGTAATATTTAATACCAGGTTTATAGCTTTACAGAAAGAAAGACTGCCCTGAGTCTGGAAAGATGTCCATGGAATTCTTAGAGGAGAACATATGTCTGATAATGATTATTTAAAAATCTGCCCAGAACTTGGTTCTTAGTGAAAGTGTATCCTTCTGAAAATGCTGCTGCTGCTAAGTTGCTTCAGCTGTGTCCGACTCTGTGTGACCCCATAGACAGAAACCCACCAGGCTCCCCAATCCCTGGGATTCTCCAGGCAAGAACACTGGAGCAGGTTGCCATTTCCTTCTCCAATGCATGAAAGTGAAAAGTGAAAGTAAAGTTGCTCAGTCGTGTCTGACTCTTAGCGACCCCATGGACTGCAGCCTTCCAGGCTCCTCCATCCATGGGATTTTCCAGGCAAGAGTACTGGAGTGGGTTGCCATTTCTTTCTCCATTCTGAAAATGAGGCCTCCTCAAAGAACATCAACTCTCCCCATCTTTCATGCCACCCAAACTGAAAGAGAGAAAAAGAAGCTGAAGATCATGGATTCTAATATCCTCTCCTCAAACTTTACCTGGAACCCTCAACACTCAATACTGAGACTAACGCAAGTAATGTATGATGTGATAGATTGTTGTTGTTCAGTCCCTCTGTTGTGTCTGACTCTTTGTGACCTCATGGACTGCAGGATGCAAGGCCTCCCTGTCCTTCACCATCTCCCAGAGCTTTTTCAAACTCATGTGATAGATTATTGTTCAGCTAACATTAAATAGCCACTTCCTTCTATTCTACTGCAAGCTGTAATTCATGCCACTCTTCCCAACAATGGGAAAGGCCACATGAATTGTTTGGCAAAGGGAAAATAAGCAAACACAATTTAAGAGAGATATTAAATGATTTCATGATCGGTGTCCCTCTTGCCCTTTTGTCTTCTGCTCATGAAAAGATGATGTCCTGTTCCCAGATTAAGAGACAGATGGGGGAGACCTGAAACCAACCTGCAGCCTGAAGCAAAAGTACTCAACTCATCCAAATTTCTTGAGAGAGGGGAAAAAACTGCATTTTCTTATATCTTTGAGGCTACTTTCTTACTATGATTTCTTAGTATTGTATGAGCTCACAAAGCAATCCTCTTTGTCAGCCTATGACACCTGCAACATTTTTCCCTTTCTTTCTTGTCACTTTCAATGAGGCTGGTCACCTAGCACTGCCCATCAGCCCACTTTTTCAATCCCCATTGTATGACTGCTCTTCTTGGTACTAGTGATGTCATATCTTAATACTCCCACAACTGCCCACGTAGTCCTGTGTTCTCTGGAGTCCTGTGTAAACATATTCAACTGCACATTAAAAGTTCTAAATGGTATCTTGAAAAATTTTAATAAAGTTATAATGAAACATATCTTATCATTTGATATTTACACAAAATTATTTCTCTATGCCTCACCCAGAACTAAATTTTAGAAATGTAAGTAGAGATGTTTGATCTTGTCTACATTATATCTATTTCCAGCTTTCCTTATAATGTCTAGAGATGGAATCGCCACAAACTTGCCTGTTAGCAGTTCAATTAACTGAGCATTTGAAAGTAATTAATGACAAATGTTTGGATTTTAGTTTAAGCTCATATTATTTTTATTGATATTATATAGACATCTTAAAAACTCGATCTCCAAGATTTTGATAGAAATGCTTCAAATACAGTAAAGATTAATCAACTCCCTTCTTGGTATTTTCTTTAGAATAACAAATTCAAATCTCCAAGATTTCCTCTTGAGTAATTTGGGGGACTGTCTTCAATGATACATGACTCTTTTGAAAGTGTAAAAAAGTAAAATAAAGTCTATTACCTTAGTTAATTAGTTCAGTTGCTCAATCGTGTCCAACTCTTTGCAACTCCATGGACTGCAGCATGCCAGGTTTCCCTCTCCATCACCGTCTCCCGGACCTTGCCCAAACTCATGTCCATCGAGTCGGTGATGCCATCCAATGATCTTATCCTCTGCCATTCCCTTCTCCTCCCACCTTCAATCTTTCCCAGCATCAGGGTCTTTTCCAAGAGTCAGTTCTTTGTATCAGGTGGCCAAAGTATTGGAGTTTCAGCTTCAGCATCAGTCCTACCAATGAATATTCAGGACTGATTTCCTTTAGGATTGATTGGTTTGATCTCCTTGCAGTCCAAGTGACTCTCAAGAGTCTTTGTCAGTTATGTAGATATTGTCTATACTGAATACTTTCATAACTGAATCTCTTAATAACCTAGTAATTTTTAACAGATACACTCTTTTAAGCAGGAAAAGTACTCTTATGTACTAATTCTATCCAGTGTGCTTCCTATATATTTACAACACAAAAGATTTCACACAATAACTTTTCCAATTTCCTTCCTAGTCAGTTTCCTCTAAAATGTTGTTCCATTGTCAAATCTAAGTGCTTAAGTATCTTCCTTGGAGAAAGGAATGGCAACCTACTCCAGTACTCTTGCCTGGAGAATCCCATGGACAGAGAAGCCTGGTGGGCCACAGTCCATGGGATTGCAAAGAGTTGGACATGACTGCGCAACTAACACACTAAGGATCTTCTTATCCCATACTTTATTATTGAAATAGAGATCAATTTTGATTCTATTTTTAAAGTCTTTACATGGAGGAATGACTTGTCAATAATCACAGTATTTTCCTTTATTCCTCTTTTAAAACTGTTTTAAACTAATCCTCTTCTTTTTTATTCCACTGTTAATACATTTAAGAATTTATAGCTGAAATTCAACTTTGATGTTCATGATAATAACACTTTTGTGCACGTTCACCTAATCTACAACAGGAAACACAGCACAACATCCAATTACATGTTCCATTGTCTTGTTAGAAACTATATATCATCTGCTTATTTCATCAAGAAAGTTTATTCTCATTATGTACTTGCAATAATTTTTAGTGCCAATCAAACTATCCTGAATTGCAATTGCATGCCCTTCAGTCTCACCAAGCATTGTATACCACATCAGTTACAAATTAGACAATTTCTTCTCTATAATTCTGGCTAAGTTCCTACGTGCATCAATTTTAAATTTTCTGAATACTCATAAAATAAATTTAATCCTCACACCATATATCCAGAAGCTTAAGTTAGTTTTTCTTTAATAATCAAAATGTATACAATTATCATTTGATAAATGTCACAAAAATTATATATCTATCTTTGTAAATAAAATGACTTTTAGAGACAGGTTTTACTCATTTTGTAAACTCTGGTTTACAGAATTCCAATCAAATAAAGCTGTATCATTGCACTTTTTTAAAATTTTCAACTGTCTTTACCTGACCCCTTGAGAAGGAAATGGCAACCCACTCCAGTACTTTTGCCTGGAAAACCCCATGGGTAGAGAAGCCTGGTAGGCTACAGTCCATGGGGTCGCAAAGAGTAGGACACAACTGACTGATTTCACTTCACCTGAAGTTCTCCCAACCGGCGCATATCATGAAAGCACTTTGCTTTAATGGTGAATGTACAAATGTTCTAATTTGTTGCCACTACAGGACCAGGAAAGAGTGTTATAGTTTCCTGGTGGCTCAGTTGGTAAAGAATTCACCTGCAATGCAGGAGACACCTGGGTTCGATCCCTGGGTTGGGAAGATACCCTGAAGAAGGGAACTGCTACCCACTCCAATATTCTGGTCTGGAGAATTCTATGGATAGAGGAGCCTGGCAGGCTACAGTCCATGGGGTCGCAAAGAACCAGCCATGACTGAGTGACCTTCACAACTCTAACATAGCTCACTATTAAATAGATTTGTGTATTGGTGCATTTTCAAATTACTTGCACTTTTCCTTTCAGTGACAATACTACATACAACTTATAAAACCATTTGTCTAAAAGAATAGTAACTTTCACCTCAAATTCAGGGTTTTCTCTATATTACCAATAAATCAAATAGCTGTTTCTTTGGTGGCTGGTATTACCAGAACTGTTTGACTCTACAACAAAAGAATTTTTCCTGTTGCGTTATGAAATATTTAGGACCTTGATTGTTCTTCAGTTCTTCTATCAGCCAACATGCCTGCTCTTCCTTTCATCCAATTATCTCTGCCTGTAGAATCTCTCTTAAGATTTAACCTATCTGAACTGGAATTACATGTAAAAATAGTAATCTTAATGACATGTAAGAACAGTAATCACATGTAAGAACAGTAAAGAAGTAGATCATTCAGACATCCCAGAAATATTTCTTAAGAATGAAATAAAAATAATCATTATTGAAGGGTACCATCATTTACAGCATAAAATTGTAATTTTCTTCAAGGCACTATACAAGCATTTTTTCTGAGAAGATAAACATAGCTAAGAATGCCCTTTTATATATATTCTCCTGCTATGACATAATTACCTACCACCTTCAACTTTAAAATAGAATATTCAGTTGAGTGTTCTGTTCTACTTTATAGACTTGGAAATCAGTGAAATATTAAGAGTAAAGTACAGAACACATAAGAATATATGGATATGAGCAGATAGATGCTAAATCACATGTCCTTAATATTAGTTTATTTCACAACCTAAACATCAGTTAGAAAATTGTTAAAACACTAGCATCACTTGAAAAAATAATTCAGAGAAAGAGACTGTTATGAGCCACCACTGCACTGGAAACAAGATTTTGTAGCTGTCTTAGCCAAAAAGGTACTATCTACAGATATTTTAAAAAAGGAATTACATAAAGGATAAGTTCCCATAGTCTTGATACAATTCCAAGTGAATTTGACAACAGATTATAAACACTATGAAGTTTTCTCAAAAAATTAAAACTAGAACCATATAATATAGTTCATATAATCTAGCAATCTCACTTCTTGGTATGTATTCAATGAAAATTAAAGATACCACAGAGATGTATGCATTCCCATGGCTATGGCAGCATTATTCACAATAGCCAAGATATGTAAACAACCAGAGTATCCATCAATAGATGAACAGATAAAAAAAAGATGTTGTATGTATAAACAATGGAATATTATTCAGCCATGAGGAAAAAAAAAGAAAATCTTGCCATTTGTGAAAATGTGGATGGGCCCTGAGAGTATTATGCTGTGTGAAATCGGCCAGGCAGAGGAAAACAAGCACTGGCTGATATCACTTACATGTTAAATCTAAAAATAAAGTCAAACTCATAGAAATAGAGAGTAGAAAATTGTCTGCAGGAGCTGGGGACTAAGGGAAATAGATGTTGGCCAAAGGGTACAAACTTTCGGCTTTAAGATTGACGATCTAATGTAAAAGATGGGGAGTATAGCTGATAACTCTGTATAGCATAACTGAAACTTGCTAAGAAAAATTACTCATCAGCTCCTCCCCCAAAAGATAAATATATGAGTAATTAGATAGGAGAAATCTTTTCACATTATACCCTTCTATTAAAATCATCATGATGTACACTTCACATATCTAACAATTTTATCAATTATACATCAATGACATAGATTTGTATTTTTAAAGTAGTCAAAAAATACATACTTCAGCTCAACTATGCTTGAAACCAGAGAGGAGGATATGACTAAGATACTGCCCTTGTCTTCAAATAATTTACAACTACAAAGAAGTAAGATCTCATATGGTAAGAGTCAAAATGACAGCTTCACGTCTTTATTATTCTTTGAATATTCAAAAATGAATAATGTCAAAAATAAGTTCATTCATTCAACAAATATGTATTGAACACGTACTATGTGCCAAGAATTATTTAGGTCCTGGGGAAACAATGGTAAAGAAAATGAAACATCTACCCTGTATTGTAGTTGGATGAGACTGATAAAAATTTTTTACCTTTAAAAAAATATTGACTTAGCCTTTTGTGGTAGGGCTAAGTACCATGGAGAAAATAAAGCAGTATTAGAGAGATAGAGTGGGGTGAAATGGTCCAGGATGGAACGCTCTTTCATACACAGTCAAGGAAAAGTCTATCAGAGAGGCTGACTTTGAAAAAAAATACTGAAACATGGATATCTGGACAAAAGATATTCAAGAACAGGCAAATGGCAAGGTCAAAGTATACCAAAGAATAAAGGGCAGAGAATGATGTCATTTAGGTAGTAGGGAATTGGATAATGAATATTTCTTTGACTTTTATACTCAGTGGAAAAGAAACCTATTAGAGAGCTTTATTCCCAGGAATGACTTAACAGACCTTTAAGTCAGATTTTTAATGGACTCCCTCTGGTTGCTGTATTGGAGAAGGAAATGGCAATCCACTCTAGTATCTAACCTGGAAAATTCTATGGACAGAGGAGTCTGGCAGACTATATAATCCATGGGGTCACAAAGAGTTGGATACAACTAAGTGACTGAGCACTCCCACACTGGTTGCTGTATAGTGAAAAGATTATGAGCAACTAGTGGGAGTAGCAAGAAGAATGTAGTAGCCTGGGTCCAATGAGGAGACAGAAAGCACATAGCAATGTGTAAGTTTAATATTAATAATTAATATCTCTGAATCAGTAAGTAAGTATAAATGAAGTAAAGAGAACCCTAAATGATAAGGGCTCAAGGAGAAGACCTAAGGAAAGACAAATGTAGAAGGGTGGCTTCTTCCTTTCAAATGGGCATCATACCATATAGCGGAAGGTATGGTTGAAGTCCACTGGACGGCCAAGACGTTCACTGGTTTGCCAGTGCCAAGACTGATTCACAAGCACTGGCCAAACAGAAAAACAAGTCCTCTGGAGAACAAAAAAGACAAGCCTGATAAGTGGGCATGCAGAGGGAGTCAAGAAGCTGCTGCAGGTGCAAGGTCAGGAATGTCCAATGTCCATATTGGAAGTGCAGCAGGAAAGTGGTCAACCCAGAAAAGACCATTTGGGCACATGAGTGACCAGATGTTCCCACACGCTCATACCAGTGAGAGAGCATATGACAAAAGTAAAAAGTAGAAATAGACTACATGTGAATCAAGAAAAGAAGAATTTCCTCCTAAAATGTCCCTCCAGCATCTTCTACTGATAGAGCAAAACATCATGCTCACCATAAAGGAGAAATGCCTAAAGAGTCTAGACCACTGTCACAGATTAGGCATGAAGAGTGGATTTGTATTTAGATATAAGAAGTGTATAACTGTCTTAATCAGTTAGGGGAAATTCAAATCATTTTAGAAAAGAAAGGATATTAGCTTAAACCATGGTGGTAGCAATGCCAGTGACATAAGATAGTTAAATATACAGCCAACACATTTTCTGATTCAGGATGCAATACAAACAAAAAAAAAAAAAAAAAAAAAGGAGAAAAGTACTTTTGATCTGATCATCTTGAATGAGTTTATTGTATATTGTAGGGATGATTGTGAAATAAGCAGCTTTGGGGAGGAGAACATGTTTGGACAAAAGAAATGAGATGCTTAATAGATAAATCAATATGTTGAAGACAATATAGAAGTATTTGAACTTGACATGAAAATAAGTGTGTCATCAAAATAGATATTAAATGCAAAAGATGGAATGACATAGAAAAATTAGCATATAACTAAAGACAATAGATACAAAGACTGCAGCTTTAGATAAAAAGAAATGTTGTTTGGTATCACTAAGTTGTGGTATGGCTTGTTATTCAGCAATAGATAATCCTTACAGATAACATAGAGACAATGCCTTTAGGGTTTCCTGCTAGAAAAGAAATAGCAGTTGAAGAAAATTACTGGGCCAAAAGATGTCTTTAAATTGCTGGAGTAAATTAAAACATATTTTGTATGCTATTGGAAATTGAAAAAGATAGAACAATAACTTTAGAATATAGTGCCACTGAATGTAATTTTCATACTCTATCATTTCAACTACTATATTTTGTATTACTCATTGGCAGAAAACTATACCTTAATCGTATTTGAAAATACCTATCCTGGCTCACTATATTTATTAAATGTTCAATATGCAGTTCAAATGTATTGATTTTCTTCCATATGAACTCATTGCACTAATTTTCATATTTTGAACTCAAATTCTATAAACACTGAAGAGATCTGGGGCTTCTCATCCAGTCCGCGGATACTTGGTTTACTCTCTACTCCAACTCTCTTTATACTCATCGAGTTTCAAGGCTTTAAATAACATCTATTCTCTGACATCTCCCACATTTATATCTCTAGTCTTGACTTTTGATCCAGAGTTAAACATCAAACTGATATTTTGACAACTCTACTTGAATATAGGTGTCTCAAAGTTAAGACTCTCAAACAAAATTCCAGATATTCCCCTAAATGTGTTTTCTCTTCCATCCCAGTAAATGGCAGCTTCACTTATTCCAGTTGCCTGGAGCAAAAATCGTGACCAAACTACAAATTCAGCATGTCAGCAAATTCAATTTGTTCAACCTTCAAAATCACTGTGAAACCACTGTTTTCAACCTTTTTCACATTAATAAGCTGGGTCAGGCCATCCTCATCATTTGTCTGAGTCACTATCAGCTTTTATCTCATCGCGCAGCACTTGTCTTTTCTCTCCTTGCATTCTGTTTCACACTCAGCAAGAGTATAATTCAGATCATGCCAGTCACTCTTCTGGCTCAAAATGACATCCTACCCACTCATCACTCAGAAAAAGTCAACATTCTTAAAATTTATCTCTACCCAATATAACCCTCAGATTAACTTCTGCAGGCACCTACTCCTCTCCACCTCCCTCACTGCATTTCAGTTACATTAGCCTCATTGGTATTTTTATGAGCAGGAATATTTCTAACATGTCTCCACTTCAGGGACCTTGTGCCTTATTCTCTCTGCCAGAAATATTCTTTCCCCAGGTATCCACATATCACCCCACACCCCTCAAATGTTTTACTTTGCTTAGCAGCCTTTCATAGTCACTAGAATTCCTCCCTCCCAATTACAGTGTTCCCCATCCATTGACACTGTTAAATTTTTTCTTCATAGCCCTTATCATTATAGTACATATATATATTTTTTTAATTTGTTTTTTTGAGGGTCATATGTCAGACTATAAGCTCTATATGGACAGGGATTTTAGACTACAGCTGACCCTTAAACCACACAAACTTGAACGGCCAAAGTTCACTTACATGTGAACATTTTTCAAGTACATTCTATCACTTCATGGGAAATAGATGGAGAAACCGTGGAAACAGTGTCAGACTTTATTTTTTTGGGCTCCAAAATCACTGCAGATGGTGACTGCAGCCATGATATTAAAAGACACTTACTCCTTGGAAGAAAAGTTATGACTAACCTAGATAGCATATTCAAAAGCAGAGACATTACTTTGCCAACTAAGGTCCATCTAGTCGAGGCTATGGTCTTTCCAGTAGTCATGTATGGATGTGAGAGTTGGACTGTGAAGAAGGCTGAGTGCCAAAGAATTGATGCTTTTGAACTGTGGTGTTGGAGAAGACTCTTGAGAGTCCCTTGGACTGCAAGGAGATCCAACCAGTCCATTCTGAAGGAACTGGGATTTCTTTGGAAGGAATGATGCTAAAGTTGAAACTCCAGTACTTTGGCCACCTCATGCGAAGAGTTGACTCATTAGAAAAGACTCATGTTGGGAGGGATTGGAGGCAGGAGGAGAAGGGGACAAGAGGATGACATGGCTGGATGGCATCACTGACTCGATAGACGTGAGTCTGAGTGAACGCCGGGAGTTGGTGATGGACAGGGAGGCCTGGCATGCTGAGATTCATGGGGTCACAAAGAGTCGGACACGACTGAGTGACTGAACTGAACTGATACAATCCAAGCCACCACCACAGGGGAACAGAGTACTGGCTCTAGCTTCCAGGACTTTTATAATAAAAGCTTCCCTCATAGCTCAGTCAGTAAAGAATGTACCTGCAATGCAGACCAGGGTTTGATTCCTGGGTCGAGAAGATTCCCTGGAGAAGGAAATGGCAATCCACTCCAGTATTCTTGCCTGGAGAATCCCATGGATAGAGGAGCCTGGCAGGCTACAGTCCATGGGGTCACAAGAGTCAGACACGGCTTAGAGACTAAACTATAACCAGCACCACACAATCCAAGTTCGGCTGGATTTCTGAATGCAGAACCACAGATACCAAGGGCCTATTGCAAAATTATACTTTAATTTTCAACTGCACAGAGGGTCAGCACCCACAACCTCTGAGTTGTTCAAAGGTCAACTGTATTTGTTCACTGCCAAATTTCATAGTACCTGATGTATTATTGATGCGCAAATATTTTTTTTAAGGAATGCATGTGAAGAATAACCCAAGAACTTGTTGGAAAAGAATATTACACTGCTATCCAGTAAAAGGATTCCTCTACATTCTGACTTTATGGATTTATTTTGCTGTCATATAGTCCTTAGCTTGTTCCACTCTAACACGAATGGTTTCAGCTTTGTAATCCAACTAATTGTTAAATATCTCTACCTACTTATTTATACTGCCCTTAACTCAAACTTTGGGTGTATATCTGAATTTTTCACCTTCCACTTCAAGGAGTTATGGTACCTATTTTTAAGTTTTTGTCATCACCATTCTCAAATTTAAAAATATTTACCCTCAGCTTATTGTATTATTTATTTGACTTTTATCTCACATTATACTGAAAGTTTCATAAGAACAGAGACTCATTTTTTCCTTTGACCTGCTTCAGAATTTTTAGCATATTGACTTAAAAAAAGAAAATAAATATTTATGAAACAAAAATATATTATAGATAAGTTATGAATACCTGCTATACACAGTATATCTGGTTTTGTATATGCATCATTACAGAAACTAACATAAAAATAAATGGAATCAATAAATATACCAACATAATAGAGGAAGAGATTAAAAACTCTCAAGTGCCTTTTTTGGTGAATTCATGGTACCTCTCCATTCTCCCCCTTTTGATTCTATATTATGAAAGCTGGCCACAAATACTAATACATTATCTTATATGTCTTGGTTGAACAATTAGGATGAATACTTTTACTCACACTAGACTCAGTTCTAAGGCCTGAAAATGATAGTGGCAGGGCAACCACTTTCAAAATTTCCTTCCCTCAGTCCACAGTAATAGTCAACTTAGCAACTACAATTCTGGTGGCATAAAAGACCAGGCCAGGAAGAATATATGAGCTATCAAGATGCCTGCTGAAGAACAAGATAGCTAAAGATGAATACATACTTATTCCACAAATACCTAGAATAGAGCTGTCCTAGGCTTCCACCCCACGTATCCTTATGGAGAGACAGATAACAAAGAAGAAATACTTCTAAACCTGACTCTGTTTTCCAGTCTCATTAAAAACACTAAGCATGCCAAAATTTAGCCCCATGTGGGTGCGAATTTTACCTTCTTTCCAAATATTGGGAGCGTCACCGAAAGGTACTGACACAGTATTGTATTTCACATAGTTTATATAGTCAATACATAGCTAGTTACCTCCTCTTGAGAAGTAGAATGAGGCCAGAGTGGAGGAACCAGTGAGCTCCTATCTATTCACATTATCAAAGAGAGTTAGCTTCATTTTAAACTTACTATCAACTATATTTTTATTATTTTATTAACAAGCATTATTTTATTATCAATAAATATATGAAGTAGCTACAACATTTGTTTAATAGTTACTTTTCCCTAATTAATGTCATAATCAGTCTTCCAACTCATGTCTAACCTTTAGCTCTTTACCTGCTATCACATATGTTGGAAAGAATATTTGAAAAACATCAATTATTTATTCAATCAACAAATATTTTACAATTACTCAAAGTATTTCAACTAGTATGCCAAATCTACATGTAAAATGCTGCTCATGATTTCTGGAAGTCTATAATATAGTAAAGAATATATATGATTCTTTCATCTTAATGATTGCCTTCCTGTAACACATTTAAATATTTGAAAACAATGTGTTCTCCTGAGCAGTTTACTATTCCTTCCCCAAACTAAAAATCTGATTACCCAATGGATTTAGTTGGCAAGTTGTTTTTCACAGATGGCATAGATGTTTTCAACTTATCAAAAACTCTCATTTGAGTAGTGCAAATGAATGAGGTAATATTTTAATGTGCAGGGTTGTATTTGAAGCTTAAAAGGAAATGTATGTGTAAATGTGTGTAAATTTATGTCACTAAGTAATTTAATATAGTCTCATAAATTCAATGTTAAAGTCTATGTTGAAAACAT
Organism: Ovis aries; assembly: GCF_016772045.2. Taxonomy (NCBI): domain Eukaryota; kingdom Metazoa; phylum Chordata; class Mammalia; order Artiodactyla; family Bovidae; genus Ovis; species Ovis aries. Next base: position 168,386,706 of record NC_056054.1, on the reverse strand, counting down.
TCAAATTATTATTATTAATGCTTTGCACTACCTAGATTCTAGTAATATTTCTAAGTGCAAACATTGCAGTAGATGCCCTAGGACACCCAATTTCAGCAGTTCTAAAATTGATTGATTTAGGTCATACCTGAATGGTCTAGTGGTTTTCCCTACTTTCTTCAATTTAAGTCTGAATTTGGCAATAAGGAGTTCATGATCTGAGCCACAGTCAGCTCCTGGTCTTGTTTTTGTTGACTGTATAGAGTTTCTCCATCTTTGGCTGCAAAGTATATAATCAATCTGATTTCAGTATTGACCATCTGGTGATGTCCATGTGTAGAGTCTTCTCTTGTATTGTTGGAAGAGGGTGTTCGCTATGACCAGTGCATTTTCTTGGCAAAACTCTATTAGTCTTTGCCCTGCTTCATTCCGCATTCCAAGGCCAAATTTGCCTGTTACTCCAGGTGTTTCTTGACTTCCTACTTTTGCATTCCAGTCCCCTATAATGAAAAGGACATCTTTTGCGGGTGTTAGTTCTAAAAGATCTTGTAGGTCTTCATAAAACCGTTCAACTTCAGTTTCTTCAGCATTACTGGTTGGGGCATAGACTTGGATAACTGTGATATTGAATGGTTTGCCTTAGAGACGAACAGAGATCATTCTGTCAAATCCCTTATGATTATACAGTGGAAGTGAGAAATAGATTTAAGGGTCTAGATCTGATAGATAGAGTGCCTGATGAACTATGGAATGTGGTTCGTGACATTGTACGGGAGACAGGGATCAAGACCATCCCCATGGAAAAGAAATGCAAAAAAGCAAAATGGCTGTCTGGGGAGGCCTTACAAATAGCTGTGAAAAGAAGAGAGGTGAAAAGCAAAGGAGAAAAGGAAAGATATAAGCATCTGAATGCAGAGTTCCAAAGAATAGCAAGAAGAGATAAGAAAGCCTTCTTCAGTGATCAATGCAAAGAAATAGAGGAAAACAACAGAATGGGAAAGACTAGAGATCTTCTCAAGAAAATTAGAGATACGAAGGGAACATTTCATGCAAAGATGGGCTTGATAAAGGACAGAAATGGTCTGGACCTAACAGAAGCAGAAGATATTAAGAAGACATGGCAACAATACATGGAAGAATTGTACAAAAAAGATCTTCACGACCCAGATAATCATGATGATGTGATCACTAATCTAGAACCAGACATCTTGGAATGTGAAGTCAAGTGGGCCTTAGAAAGCATCACTATGAACAAAGCTAGTGGAAGTGATGGAATTCCAATTGAGCTGTTTCAAATCCTGAAAGATGATGCTGTAAAAGTGCTGCACTCAATATGCCAGCAAATTTGGAAAACTCAGCAGTGGACACAGAACTGGAAAAGGTCAGTTTATATCCCAATTCCAAAGAAAGGCAATGCCAAAGAATGCTCAAACTACGCATAATTGCACTCATCTCACATGCTAGTAAAGTAATGCTCAAAATTCTCCAAGCCAGGCTTCAGCAATACGTGAACCATGAACTCCCTGATGTTCAAGCTGGTTTTAGAAAAGGCAGAGGAACCAGAGATCAAATTGCCAACATCCACTGGATCATGGAAAAAGCAAGAGAGTTCCAGAAAAACATCTATTTCTGCTTTATTGACTATGCCAAAGCCTTTGACTGTGGGGATCACCATAAACTGTGGAAAATTCTGAAAAGATGGGAATACCAGACCACCTAACCTGCTCTTGAGAAATCTGTATACAGGTCAGGAAGTAACAGTTAGAACTGGGCATGGAACAACAGACTGGTTCCAAATAGGAAAAGGAGTACGTCAAGGCTGTATATTGTCACCCTGCTTATTTAACTTCTATGCAGAGTACATCATGAGAAACGCTGGGCTGGAAGAAGCACAAGCTGGAATCAAGATTGCCGGGAGAAATATAAATAACCTCAGATATGCAGATGACACCACCCTTATGGCAGAAAGTGAAGAGGAACTAAAAAGCCTCTTGATGAAAGTGAAAGAGGAGAGTGAAAAAGTTGGCTTGAAGCTCAACATTCAGAAAACTAAGATCATGGCATCTGGCCCCATCACTTCATGGCAAATAGATGAGGAAGCACTGGAAACAGTGACAGACTTTCTTTTGGAGGCTCCAAAATCACTGCAGATGGTGACTGCAGCCATGAAATTAAAAGACGCTTACTGCTTGGAAGAAAAGTTATGACCAACCTAGATATATATTCAAAAGCAGAGACATTACTTTGCCAACTAAGGTACGTCTAGTCAAGGCTATTATTTTCCCTGTGGTCATGTATGGATGTGAGAGTTGGACTGTGAAGAAAGCTGAGCACCAAAGAATTGAAGCTTTTGAACTGTGGTGTTGGAGAAGACTCTTGAGAGTCCCTTGGACTGCAAGGAGATCCAACCAGTCCATTCTGGAGGAGATCAACCCTGGGATTTCTTTGGAAGGAATGATGCTAAAGCTAAAGCTCCAGTACTTTGGACACCTCATGCGAAGAGTTGACTCATTGGGAAAGACTCTGATGCTAGGAGAGATTGAGGGCAGGAGGAGAAGAGGACGACCCAGGATGAGATGGCTGGATGGCATCACTGACTCGATGGACGTGAGTCTGAGTGAACTCCGGGAGACGATGATGGACAGGGAGGCCTTGTGTGCTGTGATTCATGGGGTTGCAAAGAGTCGGACATGACTGAGGATTGAACTGAACTGAACTGAAAATTGATTATTTTGCCTTCTAAGCACACTTCAGATAACTTTTCTATTTTTTCCATACTCTTCCCTGACATCTAAAATCAAAATATGTGGGAAATTGGCCAAGATGGCAGAGTAGAAAGACCTCAACCTCACCTTCTCTCATGAACACAACAAAATCACAACTATCTGCAAAACAACCATAGATGAAAAAGACAGGAACCTACCTGAACAAATCCTCTACAGTTAAGACATAAAGAAGGAACCGCAAGACGGGTAGGAGGTATTATACTCACAATGTAATGAAGTCCCATACCCCAGGCTGGGCAACCCACAAACAAGAGAATAAATATGTTGCAGAGGTTCTTCCTAAGGAACGAGAGTTCTGAGACCCATGTTGTGCTCCAAGCCCAAGGACCATGTACTAGGAAGATAAGCTATCAGAGGATTTGAGTTTAAGCCAGAGGGCTTAGTTTCTAGAGTCCCAAAGGACTGAGGGAAATGCAGAGTTTACTCTTAAAGGGGAACTTCATAAAGCTTCACAATCTCCAGGACCCAGAATGAAAGAAGCAATTTCATAGGAGCTTGGGCCAGATCTATTTGCTGACTCCCTGTTTGCAATGTCTCCCAGGGAGGTGAGAGGCAGCTACAGCTGACCCAAGGGATATTTACACTGATGGCAGCCATTCTGGGGAGCTCTTTTTCTACCATGTGGACACTGGTGCTGGTGGGTACCATTGTGAAATCCTTTGACTAGTTCATTAGTCATAAGACCTGGTCCTACCTAAGAGCTTATAGGCATCAGTTCTGGGATGCCTCAGGCAAGGCAACTAACATATACAAACCCCACCCATTAGGTGACAGGCTGCCTAAAGACTTCCTGAGCCCACAGCCACTTCCAGATATGCCTCTAGATACTCTACTGCCCACCAGAGAACCAGGACCTGTGTCCACCCACTAGTGGGCAAGAATCCCACTCTAGCCTTTGGACCAGTCTCATCTACCAGAAGGCAGAAACCAGATGCAAGAAAACCACAATCTCATAGCCTGTGGACCCAGCGTACACACAGCAGGCCAGACACTGCCCTGGTATCACTTGGGTTATGGCCCTGCCCACTAGCAGGCTACCACAAGCTTCAAGAGATTGCGTATCCCCCTACCTGACTGTGTCAGAGACTTGCCCCACCCACCAGTGATCTGATACCTGCTCTGGAATTCCTCAGCCTTGAACCCAAACTCCGGGAATCAGCTCTGCCCAACAGTAGCCTGCCACTAACCTTAAGACCTGCCTTCACCCATCAATAGGCAAATCACAGCCTTAGAATTTTCTTGACTCTGATTCCACCCACCAGTGAACCAGCATTAGTCCCAGATCCTTCAAGAGGTTTGCAGTCGTCTGGCTGGTGATCAGGCCCTGCTAAGCAGCAGTTGGCAGCCTCTGCATAAGGCAGGACCTGGCAACAAATCAAACTTAGGGGCCAATCAAACCCACAATGGCATCATGCCACAACAGAAGAACGAAGGCCTCCCTCACAGAAGAAGTCCCCAGAGCATACAGCTTGGGTGATCAGAGGGGAGCAAAAAGAACACAAATATGCTGGCAGGGATGTCAAAAAAAGGGAACCCTTGTACACTGCTACTGCGAATACAAATTGATGCAGCCACCGTGGAAAACTTTATAGAAATTTCTCAAAAAACTAAAAAGAATTACCATAGAACCCATCAATTCTACTCTTTGGTATATACTTGAAAAATAACAAAAACACTAATTTGAAAAGACACACACACCCCAATATTCATTTGTTAAGTTGCTCAGTCATGTCTCTTTGCGACCCCATGGATAGCAGCACATCTTCTCTGTCCTTCATCACCTCCCAGAGCTTGCACAAACTCATGTCCATTGTGTTAATGATGCCATCCAACCATCTCATCCTCTGTCATGCCTTTCTCCTGCCTTCAATCTTTCCCATCATTGAAATGGCAACCCACTCCAGTATTCTTGCATGGAAAATTCCATGGACAGAAGAGCCTGGTAGGCTACAGTCCATGGGGTCGCAAAGAGTCGGACACGACTGAGCAACTTCACTTCATTTCTAATGAGTTGGCTCTTCACATCAGGTGGCCGAAGTGCTGGAGTTTCATCTTCAGCATCACTCCTTCCAATGAACACTCAGGGTTGATTTCCTTTAGGATTGATTGGTTTTCTCTCTTTGCAGTCCAAGGGACTCTCAAGAATCTTCTCCAATGCAATTGGAAAGCACCAGTTCTTTAGCACTCAGTTTTATGATCCAACACTCACATTATACATGACTACAGAAAAAACCATAGCTTTGACGATACAGGGCTTTGTTGGCCAAATAATGTCTTTGCCAATGTTTATGGCAGCATTATTTAACATTTCCAACATATGGAAGAAGATGTGATGTGCACATGCACACACAAACACGCACATACACATACACACAGGAATAGTACTCAGCCATTAAAAAAGAAAGTTTGCCATTTGCAATGACATGGATGGACCTAGAGAGTATCATGCTGAAATAAGTCAAATAGAGAAAGACAAATACTGTATGATATCATTTACCTGTGGCTTCTAAAAAATGCAACAAACTCTGAATCAACAGAAAACAAACATCCTAACATATAGAGAGAACAAACTAGTGGTTCGCAGTGTGGAGAGGGAAGAGAAAAGGGGCAGTATAGGGGCAGGGGACAAAATGGCACAAACTATCATGTATACAATAAGCTATAAGGATATATTGTACAACACAGGGGATAAAGCGAATATTCAATAATAACTATAAAGGAAGTATAACCTTTAAAAATTGTGAATCACTGCACTGTATGCCTTCAAAATATAATACTGTAAATAAACTATACTTCAGTCAATCTAAAAAATTCAAAATTTGTAGCCATCCAAATCAACCTATTAATTTTTACCATATTTCTTCAAAAAATGCCATGTCAAATACGTTTATTCTTTTTTATTTTAATTAACTTATTTATTTGGTTTCTCAATAAGCAGATTCAAAATGATAATATGTGAAAATGTATGGCATTGTTAGAGAGATAATCAAATGAGAGAGAATACAAATATCATATTCTGAAGCTATCATACCTTCCCTTAACTTGGACTCATTTGCTCTATTCTCATGCCAACCTTTATAATCCATCCTGCCCATAACCAACAGACTAACTTTTCTAAAATATAATGATGACACATTATGCCAGTTGTTTGCTTCAAATGTTTCAGTGACACCATATTGCCTATGAAAAAATATATAAATTCCTCAGTATATCACTGAAAGTTCCACCCCCATCTCCTTTCCGGTTTAGAAACACAATGACCTATCATCCTCCCAGACAGAACCTACCCTACAACAAAATGACTTCCCTTTCTCTGGACATCTCTTGAGCTTTACCAGCTCCAATACAGTGTTTCCATTTACAACACTCTCTCTCTAAATCTCACGCATCATAGACACATACCCAAATCATCCACTATATAAAGATATGATCTTTCTCTTCCTGGACTCTTCCCACAGTCCTTAGGGTTAATAAATAGTGTTCTTACAGTACAAAATATGTTGCCTTGATTTACAATAATTTTTAAATATATAATCTCCATTATTTTACTAAAAGCTCATTATAAAATGTTTTATATACTTCACAGGACCCAAAGGAGAAAATTAAACATAACTTGCATAGTAATATTTAATAAATTTATGAATTAAGTGTGTATTATATATGATATGGTGAAGTTTTTGCTGACGCATGTGACCTTTTGTTGAAAAACAAACCTCAGTTCTGCTTATGCTCACTATCCAACACTAAATTATGTCAAACAGTGATTTCTACAAAGCAATCCTTAGTGAGGAGCAGCCTGCAGAAAAGTTTACACAAAGCTGGTAACGACCTCACAAGCTGGGGTATTAGAAGAGAAAAATGATTCCAATAACTTCACCACTACAACCTGACATCTGTAGTGGCATTTACAGTCTTATTGAGAAAATCTCCTATCTTCACAAAAGCAGAAGTCCACAAGAGAGACAGTGAGAAAGAATGAAAGTTGCTCAGCAATCTGCTAGGCTGGAAGGAACCTAGGTGGCAAACATCTAATGCAATTAGATGGAGATTATTCCTTCAAAGCCTTGGGAGAGAGCTAAACTAGATAATACATCAAAAAGGAAAGAGAAATTTCATACCAGTAAATAGTACTGGTCAGATTCTGAAACTCTATTTGTCTGCACATCACTGATGGAGAACTAGAGATAAAAAATATTTATGTTATAATAAAATACCAGATGACTATACCTATAAGCAGTAATATAAACTCTAATGAGTAGATACAAGCAATTAGCAAACCAAGGCAGAACAGGAGGGTCACTTACCATGACAAAGCACCATCCAGATACTCAAAATTATAATTGCAACATCAATTGCCAAACATAATTTATTAATATATACTTGTTAATATTTGGCACATTTATTCAACTAGTGCTCATTTTTGTTAGCTTGTTCTCTTAAATTTGTGGGGTAGACTTGCTTTTATTTCAAATGCACACAAATTGTGCCATGAAAATGTGTTTAGTAAGACACTGGTCTTGACAGGAAACCATGGGTATAAATGTAATCATATATTTTAAAGTAATTGAAGTGAAAGTTGCTCAGTCATGTCTGGCTCTTTACTACCCCAGGAATTCTCCAGACCAGAATACTGGAATGGGTAGCCTTTCCCTTCTCCAGGGGATCTTCCCAACCCAGGGATCAAACCCAGGTCTCCTGCATTGCAGGCAGATTCTTCACCAGCTGAGCCTTCCTTCCACAAAGGAAGCCCAAGAATACTGGAGTGGGTAGCCTATCCCTTCTCCAGCAGATCTTCCCGACCCAGGGATCAAACTGGGGTCTTCTGCATTGCAGGTGGATTCTTTACCAACTGAACTATCAGGAAAGCCAATTTTAAAGTAAAGAGGATGTAACTTAGAGCTCTCTGATGTGGGGTCCAGCCAGGCACTATACCCCATATATCAGAATATACTTACACTAACTGTCTCTCAGTTTATTTCTAGAAAAGAAAAAAAAAAAAAAAAAAAAAGCAAAACTAGCAAAATCTGTCCTGCCTCATAAAAATATAAGAGGGCTTTCAACTTGGGATTGAACAAGTAAAATCACTGGTGATGGTTGTGCAGGTAACCTGAGGGCATGAGATCCGTAAGAAATAAGAGTGCCCCCAAGGACAATGTGGAAAATAACCCCTTACTAACTCCTGTCATATAGCTAGTTTTTCTTACTCAGAACTCAGTTTTTGCTAAAGGGTACATAGGAAAAATACATGTTACAGTGGAAAACTATGAATTGTGGAGATCTTGGAGGACCCACTTCAGAACTGTCTGATAAGGATCCTATCAAAGCTATTTTACAATTCTGTGAAGGTCAGGTAAAAATAATGCAAAGTAATTCTTGTAGGCCTGAAATTTAAGTCCCATCCTGTGCAAGTTCACAGCTTTCCCTTTCTCTTTCTCTTTCCCAATTTCCCTCTGCCATCCTGGGGCAAAAACAGAAACTGTTTGACTTTATGTCCAGTATTCTTAATCTACAAAATGCATATGCTTCTCAGATTGTTTTTGAATTATGCAGAAATAAAGACAAAAAAACACAACCTGTTACTTTTTCATTTGAATTCAAAGTTTGCTACAGCAAAGTAGTCAGTCCACAATGATTTACCTTTGTCAGAAATTCAAAGATGAGCAAGAGATTCAGGAGCTTTGTGGTAAACAAAAGACTGGGGATGCTTTGAAAGGAAATTTCTGGCAGGGAAAACTGGAGGTGGTTAAACTTAAAGTGGGGAATCTTATGCGGTTGTTTGCACAGCATAGTCTCATAATTTGGGAGAAAGGGAAAATTGAAGGTAAGAGATTAATGAATATGACAATCTTAAAAATATCACCATAGATAATTTAGAAATAAAATTTCAAAGGATAAGAATAAGATGGGTATCAGATGAGACTGAGGAGGAAGAACACTGTGTTGCACAGAGGAAACAATTATAAAAAAAAAAACCCAAAAACTGAGTTGTGCAAGGGACTTAAACAATCTCATCGCATCATGTCTGTGTGTCCTGGAGTGGGGGTGTATGAGTGTGTAAAAGAAAAGGACATTTGGGGAGCAGAGTCCTTGTAAATCCCTCTAATTCACACCGTGAAGAAACAACCTACTTCACCTACAGAAAAGTCTCACTTTAACGGTATGTCTTGGTTCAAGGTCTTTTGTTAGCCTCCTTTAATGACTACCTAAATCAAGACTCAGCTGTACATTTTATGAGGATGAAAGGTTCTTGGGAGCAATTGGCAGATGCTTCTTTTAAGCATAAGTGGAGAGTGAAAAAGTTGGCTTAAAGCTCAACATTCAGAAAACGAAGATCATGGCATCCGGTCCCATCACTTCATGGGACATAGATGGGGAAACAGTGGAAACAGTGTCAGACTTTATTTTTCTGGGCTCCAAAATCACCGCAGATGGTGACTGCAGGTATGAAATTAAAAGATGCTTACTGCTTGGAAGAAAAGTTATGATTAACCTAGATGGCATATTCAAAAGCAGAGACATTACTTTGCCAACTAAGGTCCATATAGTCAAGGCTATATTTTTCCTGTGATCATGTATGGATGTGAGAGTTGGACTGTGAAGAAAGCTGAGCACCAAAGAATTGATGCTTTTGAACTGTGGTGTTGGAGAAGACTCTTGAGGGTCCCTTGGACTGCAAGGAGATCCAACCAGTCCATTGTGAAGGAGATCAGCCCTGGGATTTCTTTGGAAGGAATGATGTTAAAGCTGAAACTCCAGTACCTTGTCCACCTCATGCGAAGAGTTGACTCATTGGAAAAGACTCTGATGCTGGGAGGCATTGGGGGCAGGAGGAGAAGGGGACGACAGAGGATGAGATGGCTGGATGGCATCACCGACTCGATGGATGTGAGTCTGAGTGAACTCCGGAAGTTGATGATGGACAGGGAGGCCTGGCGTGCTGCGATTCATGGGGTCGCAAAGAGTTGGTCACGACTGAGTGACTGAACTAAACTGAACTGAACTGAAGTTCCTCTAACATTCCATAGATGGCCTTGGAGCACTCTAACATCTTAGTTTGTGAACTTTCACTCTCCTTGTATCAGCATTGTGTAGATCTGACATGAACACAGGGTACAGAGCGCTTTTTAGAAGCAGCAGCACATCTTTTTCCTCCCACTCCTGCTGTTTCTGAGAATTTACTTATACTTTCTTTTCAGCAGATTATACATTATGAAATTCAAGTCTTGGGTACTGACTCTGTCAAACTACTGGTGTGAGGTCAGTGTGTTAAGGGACCCACTCTTCCCTCCTGAACTGCTTAATCTCATGATTTTTTTACCCTAATATGACAGGAAAAGAGCACACCAGCTCTCCATATTCCAGGCTTACGATGACATATTTTTCAAGCGGTAAATCGTTTCAGAAGTGTACAATGAAAAACATTTTCAACATGAAATAATGGCACACACATCTTTCACAGCATTTTTCTCCTTCATACTGCTAAAATAACTTAATACAGAAGCAGCTGTGCCCTATTCAAGTGAGAGATATGTGGTAAAGTCTGTGTGTTATAACTGCAAAGACAAAATCCATTTTCCTCTCACTATTTTTTGTCTTAGAATTTGAGTGCTTGCTACTGCTAAGTCGCTTCAGTCATGTCCAACTCTGTGCGACCCCATGGACTGCAGCCCACCAGGCTCCTCCGTCCATGGGATTTTCCAGACAAGAGTACTGGAGTGGGGTGCCATTGCCTTCTCCAAATGCCCCAATTTATTTGCATTTGCTGTCCAAGAAATGCCATTTCATTGCAACATGGCTTAGGACTTATATTTTGATGCTGCAACTAATGCTATATTTTGCCATCTACTGGCCAATAAAAAGTAGTTACTTGTAATTTCATACCTGACACCCACTCAAAAACAGGTATTTAAAGGAAAACCCTTGACAGTATTTTATCATGTACTTTGCCCAAACATACATCATATTTGGAGATATTCTTCTTCTGATGGAAAAAGGAATATCTTACAGATAAATTGACAACTCATAACCCCAATTTTCACTTGAAAGTGATTATCATTTGCATATGACACCTTAAGAAGAAAGGAATTTACAATTTTAACTTCAACAGGAAACTGAAACAGAGTTAAAAATATCCCAGGGTTCTGCTTCCAAAAATGGAAAACTCTGGAAGTCAATCAACCAATTAATACATAATAAGTAAACAGACACATAGCTTTAGAATCTTTGCAGCCATATTAACTGATTTTTAATGGGTGGTGGTTTAGTTGCTAAATGATATTCAACTCTTGTGACCCCACAGACTGTAGCCTGCCAGGCTCTTCTGTCCATGGGATTCTCCAGGCAAGAATATTGGAGTGGATTTGACATTTCCTTCTCTAAACTTCAGGGGATATTTCCAACTCAGGGATCAAACCCAGGTATCCTGCATTGGAGGCAGATTCTTTACTGACTGAGCTATGAGGGAAGCCCTTTTTGTAAGTATGATATCTAAATAGTTCATAGATGTCAAATTTATATTCAAGTTCAGACCATCAGCACTGTTCAATACGTTTCATGTTATATACTATGACTAGAGTCTTAAAAATTCTTCATGCATGCTCCAGAATAATTTTGAAAAACTATATACATTTAACATATTAGATAGAAATGCAAAATTTGTTATATGTTTACCTGATTACAAGTTATATATTTCTGAAATACATAGATATCAATACTTTAAAATTTATCATTAGAAAAATATTGAAATATCAACTACACCAAAGAGAAGAATACACTGAATTCTCCCTATCCACTACCTAGACTCAATATTTGGATCTTCCTTCATCTAAAACTTTTTTCCCCTCCTTTTTGAGGCAGTATTAAGCAAATTCCAGAAATCATGCCATTTTACTCTATTTCAGTATGCATTTATAAATATATGCACTTTTCTATTATAACCATTTTCATACTTGACAAATTAAGGATAAGTCCTTGGTATCATCTGAGAGCGGTTAATAACCAATTAATTCTATTTGTCTCAAAGAACATCTTTTTAAAGTTATTTTCTTCTAAATAAGATCTACCCAAAGATCCATTCGATGTAGGTCCAGTTTTTTTTTTTTAATTTTTAAATTAAGTTTTACTGGCATATATTTGCTTTACAATATTGTGTTAGTTTCTACTGTACAGCAAAGTGAACCAGCTATATGTATACATATATCCCACTTGTTTTGGATTTCCTTCCCATTTAGGATACTATAAATTTTAAATATTTTAATCATGCATGTTCCTCTTTCCTTCTCATCTCTTGTGCCACTAATTGTTAACAAAACAGAACCAGTTAACCTCTAGAATGATACATTCTGAATTTGTCAATTTGCCTCTGTACATTATTTTATTTGTTCTTTTATCCCCTATATTTCCCACACATTTAACTATTATCAAGGCTAAAATTAGGTAAGAATATTCTGGAATGAATGTCTCAAAGGGTATGCCAAGTGCTTTACATTGTGTATTATTAGGACAAAGAATGATCGCATCACATTTAGTGATACAAAAACTTTAGTGGGTTCAAATGTTGACAGCCAGTTTCCTGAATTATAGTCCGTTATCATCTCTTCTTTTTACAGTTTCTTCTGTTGATGATAATTATCTTCAAAAAATTAAATGTATAGATTTCCAAGGGGTGTGGAGGAGCTGGAAGGCTTTGAGCAAATACTGAAAAAGTATTTGCTCCACTCATGACGAAGGTTGGAATCTAGAATGAGCCATAACAAAGGGTTATGAGCGTTCACTAAGTGCCTGAGGCTGGAAACAGATAAGGAAGGGTTATACGCCCGGCCTTGAGGTGTTCGACCTCCTTCTGACCACCTGTTTCTGAGAGCAATGACTGTTGTTTCATGATAAGACTCCCTTTAGAGTTTCGCCAAAGCTATGTGATGGCTTGGGCGGTGGGAACTGTATTTTTTGCTTAAATGCTTTGATGTTTATCTGAAATGGCTACATGCAAGACTGTCTTATGCTCTATTCCCTGAAAATTATAAAGCTACACAATTGGATAATAAACTTTGTCAGTCCACTAGAGGCTGTCCCTGAATGTCCTTGTCAGAGTGCGGTTCTCTAAGCCTTACAAAGGGGGAATGGGGCTGAGGAGGAACTGGAAGATTGAGGTTGACATATATACACTATTAATACTGTGTATAAAATAGATAACTATAAGAAACTACTATATAGCACAGGGAACTCTATTCAATGTTCCATGATGACTTAAATGGGGAGGAAATAAAAAAAAAAAAACAAGAGGGGATGTATGTATACATATAGCTGATTCAATTTATAGCAGAAACTAACCCAACATTGTAAAGCAACTATACTCCAATAAAAATAACTTAAAATTAAGTTTTCATTAAAAATTAAGTCCAAGAATTACTGGAGTGGCTAGCCTATGCCTTCTCCAGGGGATCTTCCTGACCTGGGAATTGATTCGGGGTCTCCTGCATTGCAAGTGAATTCTTTACCAACTGAGCTACCAAAAATTATGCAGAGGATGTAAAATAGTGATTTTTATAATTATACAGTTCCATCCACATTCATTAGCTGGAATTCTACAAAGGGGAATTTCCTTTAACAGTTGTGACTATCAGGTTAGCCTAAAATACAGTTTGCCTAAGAATAGATAGGGAAACAGTGGAAACAGTATCAGACTTTATTTTGGGGGCTTTAAAATCACTGCAGATGGTGACTGCAGCCATGAAATTAAAAGACACTTACTGCTTGGAAGAAAAGTTATGACCAACCTAGATAGCATATTCAAAAGCAGAGATATTACTTTGCCAACAAAGGTCCTTCTTGTATGAATGTGAGAGTTGGACTGTGAAGAAGGCTGAGTGCCGAAGAATTGATGCTTTTGAACTGTAGTGTTGGAGAAGACTTTTGAGAGTCCCTTAGATTGCAAGGAGATCCAACTAGTCCATTCTAAAGGAGATCAGCCCTGGGTTTTCTTTGGAAGGAATGATGCTAAAGCTGAAATTCCAGTACTTTGGCCACCTCATGCAAAGAGTTGATTCATTGGAAAAGGCTGATGCTGGGAGGCATTGGGGGCAGAAGGAGAAGGGGACGACAGAGGATGAGATGGCTGGATGGCATCACCGACTCAGTGGATGTGAGTCTGAGTGAACTCCGGGAGTTGGTGATGGACAGGGAGGCCTGGCATGCTGAGATTCATGGGGTTGCAAAGAGTCGGACAAAACTGAGTGACTGAACTGAACTGACTGAAGAAATGCAGGAGTAATGGTTAATAATTTTTTCTAAATATCCAAGTACTAGAGTAAGTTATTAGTACTCTAATAAGCTGTGATAGTACCTAAAGAATTGTTTTTGGAATTTTCTGTTGGCTTTCTTTTTCTTTACGTAGCATTTGGACAATTTAATCTGCATTCAATATTCTTAAACTAATTGTATTCTCTATTGGTGACACCCATCTTTGGTCATAAGAAGCCTTTTATTTTTGGCATGACCCATTGTAACAGTTTACTCACTTTCTGTCACATGAAAAAAAGCTCTCCGAGTTATTGTTTTATACATTTTATGTATTTTCTGAATCAGACGTAAAATCGGCCTTCAATCCAAGAAATATTTGGTTCTTTTCAAATAAGAATCCTAGTGAGAGAAAACAATCTGAATGGTAGATGCACATTACTGTTAAATGCACCCAATAGAGTAGACTGTAACTACTGTGGCTTGATATCTACAATCAGGTATTCTGTAGCAAATATAAACAAGCTCTTCTTTAACAGTCTGAAATTGTAATTTATCTTAAGCTAATGTTTATATTCCAATTACTCCACAAAATTTTATTCTAACAATATACAGTTGGCCTCCCTATCTGTGAGGTCCACATCCAGGGATTCATCAACCATGAATGAAAAATATTTGAAAAAGATCCAAAAAGCTCAACAAAAGCAAAAGTTCAATTTTTACATAGGATTTACAACTACTTGCATGGCATTTGCATTGTTTCAGGTATTATAAGTAAATCAGAGATGATTTACAGTGTTCAGAGGATATGTATAAGTAATAAGTAAAAATACTGTATTTTATACAAGGGACTTGAATATCCATGAATTTGGATATCCATGCAGGTCCTGGAAGCAATCCATTGTGAACACTGAAGGACAACTGTAACTGTTTGCTCAAAGGAATTTCTGTGCTGTGCTGAGGTTAGTCACTCAATAGTGTCCGACTCTTTGTGACCCCATGGACACTAGTTCACCAGGCTCCTCTGTCCGTGGGGATTCTTCAGGCAAGTATACTGGAGTGGGTTGTCAAGCCCTCCTCCAGGGGATCTTCTCAAGCCAGGACTTGAACCGAGATCACCTGCATTAAATGCAGATTCTTTACCAACTAAGCTACCTTGGAAGTACAAAGGAATTTCTACTGATTACTATAACATACTTCACAGAACAAAAATTCATATTCGGTGTTCGTTTTTACCTTGAGTTACTGTTACACAATTGTGTAACAATTGTACACAATTGTAATACACAGCTGAATCAAAACAACAAATTTACAAACTTTGCTAAAAATTATGCAAAATAATCATTGCAAATGCACATATTAAAGATTGAGATGAGAAAGTTTTGGTGACTTGATTAAGGACATGGTGAAATGATGAAATTCAGTGCATCCTCAGGAGACAACACATTGAAATACATTTCAAGATGGTTAGACTCATGTCTTTTTCAAGAAGAGGAGATTGCAAAAGAGCAGCATGAAAAAGCATTAAGCCTTTCCTCATAGGTTCAACATTAGAACAGGGCTAAAAAAAAAATTCTATTCTCTTAAAACTCTCCATACATCTTGTAGAGACAGAAGCCCACAAGGATATGCAAAATCCAGTTTTAATATTCTTGCTGAGGTTATAAATGCTGGTATAGAATAAGACTTGATAGATATAAGTTAATAATATGTAAGGTATACTGTTAGTTGTGAACAAGAAAGTGTACAATGAATGAAAAATCTTCTAAGTAATGTTTAAGCTTAATCTTTATAACCTTCCTAGTGAGGTTCCTTGAAGCTCTGCTTTTTCTTTTTGGTCATATATTATTTTAATAGATAAGGATATTATGATAAGAAAGAGAGCTAAAAATTAGTGCTGATGTCTTTTCTTTATTCTATATATATAAAGAAAAGAGCAAAAGAGAAGGGAGTGAAGTCCATTAGACCTGCAGAGAGGATGCACAAAGTATGTTCTTTTCTGTTATACATTTGGATTAATGCTGCATAATTAGTTGCCTTTGAAAATCTAGGTCAATTGAATTTTCCCATAATTTTTTAGATTTCCATAAATGTATTAAGTTAAAATATGACACTTAATTTATGCTATATGAAATCAATACTAGAATTTTTTTTTATTTTTTTATTTTTTTTAAATTTTATATATTTTTTTTAATTTTAAAATCTTTAATTCTTACATGCGTTCCCAAACATGACCCCCCCTCCCACCTCCCTCCCCACAACATCTCTCTGGGTCATCCCCATGCACCAGCCACAAGCATGCTGCACCCTACATCAGACATGGACTGGCGATTCAATTCTTACATGATAGTATACATGTTAGAATTCCCATTCTCCCAAATCATCCCACCCTCTCCCTCTCCCTCTGAGTCCAAAGTCCGTTATACACATCTGTGTCTTTTTTCCTGTCTTGCATACAGGGTCATCATTGCCATCTTCCTAAATTCCATATATATGTGTTAGTATACTGTATTGGTGTTTTTCTTTCTGGCTTACTTCACTCTGTATAATTGGCTCAATACTAGAATTTTTAATGAAACATCCTGAAATGGCGATGATTGTTTCTCTCTCCCTGTATTGCTTCTACCCCTCCCTGCCTTCTCTCTCCCAAAACATATACTTTAAAAAGCTCATTCTCCATTGATCACTGTATTAGTCAGGGTTCTCCAAAACAAAAACAGAACTAACAGGATATAAAATAAAGGGATTTATCAGAAGGAATTTGCTCATATGATTGGGGAGGCTGAGAAGGCCCAAAATCTACAGTCTGATAACCAGATTGGAAGCTCCAGTCTGAGTCTGAAGGTGTGAATCAGAAGAAAAGCAAAAAACAAAAACAAACAAACAAAAAAACAAATCTCCAAAGGGTTGAGGGCAAACAGAACTGTCTGGTATTGACAGCAAAACTCTCTTGCTCAGCATTGTGTTCTCTTCAGGCTTTTACTAGTTGGATGAAGTCCTCTCACTTTGGGGAAAGCAATCTGCTTTACTCACTCTATTAATACCAGTATTAGTCTCATCCAGAAACATCCTCCCAGACACACACCTTCACAGACACACCCAAAACAGTGTTTAAATATCTGCTAGCCACATGACCTAGTTAAGCTGAAACTTCAAGCATTTTGATCACACAAAGTCTCTAGGATTCTAGCAAGAAAAGATATGGTATATTTTTGGTGAGGGGTCCCTAAACAATAATGAAAGCTGCTTAACCAGGATTTTCCTTCAATAAACAATTGTTTTGATGTCAAAGTAGTTGCTAGTTCATTCTAAAATATGAGGTTTTAACTGACTAATATGTTAAGTGGCCTTTCGAGAGAGAATAGAGCAGTTTGAGTTGAGGCATTTCAAGAGGGTTTAATGGAAGAAAGGGTTTAAACAAGCCTTGAAAAACGAGTGAGGGCTGAATCAGATGTGTACACATCCTACCTTACCATTCTATTGTGTCCGGATCAGATCTTGGGTAAAAAAGGGCCTATGAAGGTTCCTCAACACAAAATGCAATCTGTAAGTATTTTGTATTCCTAGTTTATAGATTGGAGAAGGCAATGGTACTCCATTCCAGTACTCTGGAATTTTACTCATGGAAAATCCCACGGATGGAGGAGCCTGGTAGGCTGCAATCCATGGGGTCGCCGGTCTCTGAGAGAAAATTAGTTCATATATAGTGTCATTCATTTTCATCACTTGCCCTGAGCTCCTTCAAAAAATGTACTATGGAAATAGGAATTATTCCTTCCTGGCCTCCCTCCCAAGTTTATCCATTCCCTTTTCTGCTCAATTTTTCATTGTATTATATCAAACCCCGATTTAGCTAGTTCATGGTCTGTGGCTAGAGTTTAAAGAATAATACTTAAGTTGAGACTGTTGAAATAGTGAAACTTATTTTCTTCCCTTTTCTTAACTTCTGATGGATTTGTATAACCAAAAGAATAATTTTCAGTAGGAAATGAACCTTTATGAGAATACAGACTGCACTGGCTGATTATCTGATAAATGTTTGAGTGATCTATTTTCATATGGCTGAAAAAGCCTTTATCTGAAAGATTCAGTTTCTCAAGGTCAGAGGAGAGTCCATGACTTTTAGAGTAAACATATGTCGAGCATCAAAAAAGCCATAAATGTCAGTCATGCATGAAAGTAATAAATGTAAATCTCTGATATAATAAAAGATAGTAACTCCAAACTATTCAATAAATATAGAAATTTGTGTATCATTCCTATAATTTAAGGTTGTCATTCAGTCGCTCAGTCATGTCCACCTCTGTGATCCCATGGACTGCAGCACGCCAGAATTCCCTGCACTTCACTATCTCCCAGAGTTTGCTCAAACTCATGTCCATTGAGTTGATGATGTCGTCCAACCATCTCATCCTCTGCTACCACATTCTCCTCCTGCCCTCCATCTTTCCCAGCATCAGGGTCTTTTCTAATGTGTCTGTAATTTAAGATAATGATTTTATCAATTTTAAAGAACACAAAATAGAGTAATTATAGGTAACAAATACATTAATTAGCACTTAGTAGTCACTGCTCATTTCATTTTCAGTTTTATTAAGTCTAAAACTATGGAAAGAAAAATTAGACTCAGTGCATTCACATAATTAAACAATAAACAAAAGTGGTTTTTCTAATCAAGATTGAATCTCATATCTTATTTTTGTTATTTTTATCATTTTTTCATTTCAACATGCTTTCGATTTACTTCTTTTACTCTATTCAAACATATTTAGACAGAGATATATACACCAATAGAGGCATTTTCACCAATCTCTATTAAACAAAACAAAACAAAACAAAACAGAACATTTCTTGACTACATATAAACCAATTCAACAAAATTCAACAATGGAGAAATTTAGCTGAATGTACTGGTAATATATCTCAGGCAAAATAAATAGTAGTTTTGGAATGTGTGACTAAGAAAATCTTAAAGGTTATAAATAAAGAATGGGAAACTAGCATAGGGATCAAGACCTAAAACTAAATTCTTCACTTAATGCTCAGAACACGGACTGAATAAAGAAACTACAAGACAGAATTTTAACAACTCACCAACCTGTGTTTTAACAGAAGTAAATCCAAAGCATATTAGTCATCATCTCATCTACTACCTTAAAAAGACTAACTCATTACTATGTTCACTGTCTTATAGTTACCCTTGTCACTTTTTCATTCTCTCAGGAATTATATTGTGAAAAAAATTCATGGTTTTTGGTTTTATCTTGTCCTCTCCCCCATGCTCCATGAATGCTGAGCAGAACATGTAGCCACAGCTAAAAATAACCAGAAGATGTGGTACTAAATGGTCACCTACATGCTTTTGTCACTAAATAAATGGTTTCTCACTGGTAGCATAAATATTTGTAGGTTTATCTCTAGGTAATTCCTGGAGTCTATACTCTTCTGTCATTTTTATCATCCTGGTCCAGAGTATCTGTGTATTATTGACAGTAGATACCATGGGGGAAATATAGACTGTTTTCTAATCCAAACTATTCAATTGTTTAATTGTCTTAACTGAGAAAAATTATTTAACCTTTATTCATCTCAATTAACTAACCTACAAAGCCAGAATAATGTCAAGGTGTCTGAGCTCATTGTTTAAAATTAATGCTGCTATGTTCCTTTAATTGTACTCCTCTGTAACTCATACTGGTTGTAAACATAAAAGAGTCTCAGTATGAAAAAGACTTCTTTTATATTCTTATGTTTTTCTTTAAAATAGTTTTTATTCACACAATCAACCATCTTGATGACCTTCTGCATTACATTTACTGTTCAATTATTTCAAACATATTTATTGGTCTCCTACTATGTGCCAGACATTGCCAATGCTGAGAAGACAAAAAGAAAAAGGTACAATCCCTGTTTTCAGCATATTAGAGGAAAATAGAGGAAACAATGGAGAAGGCGATGGCTCCCCACTCCAGTACTCTTGCCTGGAAAATCCCATGGACGGAAGAGCCTGGTAGGCTACAGTCCATGGGGTCGCGAAGAGTCGGACATGACTGAGCGACCTCACTTTCACACATTGGAGAAGGAAATGGCAACCCACTCCAGTGTTCTTGCCTGGAGAATCCCAGGGATGGCAGAGCCTGGTGGGCTGCCGTCTATGGGGTCACACAGAGTCGGACACGACTGAAGCGACTTAGCAGCAGCAGCAGCAGCAGAGGAAACAAAAATACAGTAAAAGATTATTTCTGCTAAAATAGATATATAATCAGAGTTATTAGGAAAGAACAAAAGAAGCTAATGATATGGGAGCTTCGGTTTAAATTCTGCTTAAGCTAAGTGTTGGAGAAGGAATAATGGTTCTCAAATAAAATACAGAATACACAGGAGAAGGAAATTTTAGGCAAAGTGAATAGCCTATGTAAAGACAAAGAGATATGAAATTTTAGCATATCAGTCTTCACCACTGTATTTTTCAATTGTAAATCTATTTTTACTTACCAATTTTTTTGGTTAATATATTATCTGTGTATGATTTATAAAGCAATCATTTATGTAGGTATCAATGTTGATTTTCTGTCTACAAAGAACAATGATCTGGAAGTAAGACTACCCCAGCTAATTATTCTTATTAGAATAATAAGAATATTATTATTATTATTATTCTCTTATTCTTTTTAAATTTTATTTTCATAATATTTTTTGCACATATGGTACAGCCATTGATTCCAATATGAAAATGTACAAAAGGACATACATCAAAAAGTTCCCTTCTCACATCCATCCATATTTCACCCCACAAAACTGATATTAGTCTCATTTGCACAGCTATTCTTTCTTCCTCTACAAGAAATCCTAGAGATCTTTCCAGTACAGCACAAAGAATTTAAATCTCTAATTAATCTTTTTATATACATCATTTCATAGTACAAAATGTCTCTCCAGGCTAAAATCTTAAAAAAAAAATTAAATTGGAGAAGTCAAAGGACATGTATGTTTATAATTATGCTCAGTTCTGCCAAACTACTTTTCACAGTGGTTGACTACTCAAGCTGCCCACACAGAAACAAGTAGTATACAATTGTTTGTTTCACCGTAACCTGGGCAGCAATGTGAGTTATTTCCTATGTATTTCTGAAGTTATATTCTAATCTGACCTATTTGTCTGTTTGTCTAGATAGACAGATGACACTTTGATCTTAAGGACTCTGATAAATATATATATCAGGTAAATATATATAAATGTATAATATATATATTTCCCATTATATATACACATTTCAATACACATAATTAGGGTAGATGGGCTTCCCAATTGGCTTAGCTATAAAGAATCTGCCTGCCAAGCAGGAGATGTCAGTTCAGTCCCTGGGTTGGGAAGATACCCTGGAGAATGGAATGGCAACCCACTCCAGTATTCTTGCCTGGAAAATTCCAAGGACAGAGAAGCCTGGTGATTAGAGTCCATGGGGACACAAAAGAGTTGGACACAACTGAGCAACTAAATGACAATGACAATCAGAGTAGATAGATATATCAGATCATCATGTACCAGCTTATATATATGTATATATATATATATGTATACACACACACGCATAGAGACAGTGTGTGTGAGTATATTTTTTGTATTGTATGCATGAATGAGCAGAGTTTAATCCTTTGAGTCATTTTTATTTCTTTCTTTATGAGCTGCTTGTTCCCAAATGTTCTTTTTTTTTTATTTTCCTCTGAGATTTTTGTCTTGCTTTAATGGTATTTTTTATATATGAAAATCAACTATTTATATATATTTGAATTTACAAGGCAAAATCCACTATCAGCAAAGTCAAAATATAAACAAACCAATATTCTAACTAACATTCCAAAGGCCCATTTTCCTTCTATCTATAATTACTAGAGTATTTTACAGTCAACAGATATTCCCTCATAACTCTACCCATAATCCCCATGTGAAATTCTAATAGTACATAAATGGAAATGGCAATAAAATGGATATACTTAAACTTGAAATCAGTGCTATTACTTTTTTATTACCTAAAAGAAAAAATTAATGACTATCAACTTCAATGTAATGATTATAAATATGTATGCATATATATAATTTATTTTTAGATGGTATTTAAATGAAAAGTATAAGTGTATCAGAAAAAATATTAATCATTAACTCCTGAAATAAAAACTCATTTGCAAAGCTTTCTGGAGGAGAGTGGTCAATAAGGAGGTTGATAGCTGATCATTTTGTATATAACATTCTGTAAATGCATCCTTAGATGATTTGAAAGGAATACATACCATTTCAGGGAAAAGAGCTTTTGACAATTTTCAAAGCACTTCTCTCTCTCAGGCACTGTGACCACAGTGGACAAAACGCATGATAGCACAAGTGATAACAGAATGAAAGATGGCCTCACAAAGTTAATATAGTTACTGTAGATCCCTTCTGCATACTATTAAGCAATATGTTTGTGTGGTATTCCTTCCAAATCATGTTTTATTGAAGTCAATGATACAACCACCTCATTCATTTCCATACATCTTTATATAATTTCAAATGTAAGTACTTCATATAACTAATTTTACTATGTAATAAATATACTTGAAAACTGTACTGAAAACTCAAATGTATTCCATATTTTTTAAAAAATATTCTAAGTTGATAATGTACAAAAACCAGCAAGTTTTAAGGTGACATGACTTAAAACAGTCATGGCAAGCTACTATTTAAAAATAATAAAATATGCATCCTAGAAAGCACATTAAGCAAATCATAAGGTTTTTACATAGTGCTAATGATTCAGACTGAGCACGCTGTGAGAATCCAATCATTAAACCATTCTTTACTAGATGCCAAGAAGAAGTGGACTCTACGCTGCTGGATCTCCAAATTTTGGCCAAAGTAGCTTCCAAACACAGTAAGAAATTAAAAGCTTTGCTGACTGGATTGCTGAAAAACATAATGGTCAAAATGAATGTCAAAATGCGACTATTGCAGAAATCCATAGTTTTCTTGGATACAAAACTAAGTAAAATTCTTTAGAATATTGTTATTGAAAAGTCAGTTCTTTCAAATACACAATTTATTTAATTCCACAATTCCTATAATTTCTATGCA
Organism: Ovis aries; assembly: GCF_016772045.2. Taxonomy (NCBI): domain Eukaryota; kingdom Metazoa; phylum Chordata; class Mammalia; order Artiodactyla; family Bovidae; genus Ovis; species Ovis aries. The sequence goes on along the minus strand of NC_056054.1, from coordinate 168,363,597 downwards.
TGCTTTGTGTCTTTTCTACAAAATAGGTCAGTAACAATAATAATATTTCTATTGTTTCATTGTTCTGCTCAAAGGGGTTTTGATTTTTTCATGTGTAAGCTTTAATTAATAACAAAAAAGTGAGACAAAGAAGGCCAGAAAAAGACAAGTATTATTGTCCTATATTTACAAAGATTAAATAGCTCTGCTGCTGCTACTGCTGCTAAGTCGCTTCAGTCTAGTAACATTAATACTTATCATTATTCTTGTGACTCTTAGATCAGTGTACATTTTACCATGTTTCAGTATTTACTCACTTTTGAAAACTCAAACTGACATCACTGTTTAATTCTGATGACTTTATGGGGTATGGGAATCATGAATCAGAAAAGCAGCCTAAGCAGGTAGAACTCTCTTGGTTTACCTACAAAGTTTGGGAACCATTATTATACATTGCCAAGATAATGGCAGAGTGCCCTCTGGTGTGAGTTCTGAGTAGTCCTCATAAATTAAGGTTTTTACTCGCCTTAGAAAGTACTAACCTCCTATGTGTTTTCCCCTGGAGAGTCTCACTTTTCATCAGTCTCTACCAATCCATTATGAACTGAAGGACAAAGAGGACAGTCAGTCAGTCAATTTGGTTGCTCAGTCGTGTCCGACTCTTTGCGACCACATGAACTGCAGCATGCCAGGCCTCCCTGTCCATTACCAACTCCCAGAGTTCTCTCAGACTCATGTCCATTAAGTCAGTGATGCCATCCAACCATCTCATCCTGTCATCCCCTTCTCCTCCTGCCTTTAATCTTTCCCAGCATTAGGATTTTTTCAAAAGAGTCAGTTCTTCACATCAGGTGGCCAAAGTACTGGAGTTTCAGCTTTAGCATCAGGCCTTCCAATACATATTCAGGACTGATTTCCTTTAGGATGGACTGGTTGGATCTCCTTGCAGTCCAAGCTACTCTCAAGAGTCTTCTCCAATACCACAGTTCAAAAGCATCTATTCTTTGGCACTCAGCTTTCTTTATAGTCCAACTCTCACATCCACACCTGACACTGGAAAACCATAGCTTTGACTAGATGGACCTTTGTTGGCAAAGTAATGTCTCTATTTTTTAATATGCTGTCTAGGTAGTCCTGGGTATTCACTGGAGGGACTGATGTTGAAACTGAAACTACAATACTTTGGCCACCTGATGCAGAGAGCTGACTCATTTGAAAAGACCCTGATGCTGGAAAGATTGAGGGCAGGAAGAAAAGGGGACGACAGAGGAAGAGATGTTTGGATAGCATCACCGACACAATGGACATGGGTTTGGGCGGACTCCAGGAGTTGGTGATGGACAGGGAGGCATGGCATGCTGTGGTTCATGGGTTCGCAAAGAGTTAGACATGACTGAGTGACTGAACTGAATTGAACTAGGTTGGTCATAACTTTCCTTCCAAGGAGTAACCATCTTTTTAACTTCATGGCTGCAATCAACATCTGCAGTGATTTTGGAGCCCCCAAAAATAAAATCAGCCACTGTTTCCACTGTTTCCCCATCTATTTCCCATGAAGTGATGGGACTGGATGCCATGATTTTAGTTTTCTGAATGTTGAGCTTTAAGCCAACTTTTTCACTCTCTTCTTTCACTTTCATCAAGAGGCTCTTTAGTTCTTCTTCACTTTCTGCCGTAAGGGTGATGTCATCTGCAAATCTGAGGTTATTGATATTTCTCCCAGCTATCTTGATTCTAGCTTGTGCTTCACCCAGCCTGGCGTTTCTCATGAGGTACTCTGCATATAAGTTAAATAAGCAGGGTGACAATATACAGCCTTGACGTACTCCATTTCCTATTTGAAACCAGTCTGTTGTTCCATGTCCAGTTCTAACTGTTGTTTCCTGACCTGCATACAGATTTCTCAAGAGGCAGGTCAGGGGTTCTGGCATTCTCATTTCTTTAAGAATTTTCCATAGTTTATTGTGATCCACACAGTCAAAGGCTTTGACATGTCAAGAAAACAGAAATAGATGTTTTTTCTGGAACTCTCTTGCTTTTCCGATGATCCAACAGATTTTGGCAATTTGATCTCCGGTTCCTCTGCCTTTTCTAAGTCCAGCTTGAACATCTGGAAGTTCATAGTTCACATATTGTTGAAGCCTGGCTTGGAGAATTTTGAGCATTACTTTACTAGCGTGTAAGATGAGTGCAATTGTGTGGTAGTTTGAGCATTCTTTAGCATTGCCTTTCTTTGGGAGTGGAATGAAAACTGACCTTTTCCAGTCCTGTGGCCACTGCTGAGTTAAGTGAGACATTAATAGGAAACATTTGGTATGTGATGATTACTTCCTATAAACTCTGTGCTCTTTAGTTGAATTATTACATTATTTTTACAACAACCCTATGAAGTCAAGACTATTTTTACAATCTTTCTCTTTTAGAGATTAGGGGATTAAGCTTTAGAAAGGATAATTTACCTTCCCTTGGATACCCAACTTGTAAGCTGCAGGGCAGAAACTGAAACCTAAAGTCTATGTGATGTCAGAGTCCTGGTTTTTAACCTGTTTTTCTCCTTTAACAGATTCTAAACATCTGTGTAATGATTAAATGTTATCTTCAAAGGTAAAATAATCATCTTCAGTTGTTTAGACTCCCCTATTAATTGGGGGATTTTAAAAAATATACATTAGCAGACAAGGTCATTTACATTCCATTGATGTAACAATAATAACTAGGGACTTCCATGGTGGCTCAGTGGTAAAAAACACACCTGCCAATGCAAGAGACACGGGTTTGATCCCTGGGTTAGAAAGATCCCCTGGAGAAGGAAACGGCAACCCACACCAGTATTCCTGTCTGGGAAATCCCATGGACAGAGGAGCCTGGTGGTTTATAGTCCATGGGGTCACAAAAGAGTTGGACATGACTTAGCAACTAAACAGCATCACCATCAATGATAACCATGTGAAACCTTTCAAAAATAAACTTTTTAATTTTGGTAGGTTTCCTAAAATGTCCAGTTCAGTCACTCAGTCGTGTCCGACTCTTTGCGACCCCATGAATCACAGCATGCCAGGCCTCCCTGTCCATCACCAACTCCCAGAGTATCTATTTAAAAAATAAATAAATAAAACTTCTAGAGCTCACTTGAAAATCCAGTTACTTCAGACTTGCCACATGCACAGGTGTCTTCTACAAAGATAGTATTCACCCCCAAAAGTCAGACTATCATATAAATCAAAAATATATACTTAAACTCATTTTTTTCCCTTCGCTTTTAAGTTTGTACCGACTACATTTACTGCCAAAAATTAAACTTGAGATATTACAATGGTAATAAAAATGTCATGTAGGATATGCTTATGTACTTTTAAATGATATTAAAAGTGAGTTGTAAACTGGACTGCATAAAAGAAAAATGTGTATGGCTATTGATCTTCTTTAAGTGAGAAGGTTTTGCTGTTGCTGTGGTGAGGAGTCTTGCCACAGGAATGTAGGCAGCTCATTAACGTCCAAACTTAAAGATGTGGTGGCCTATTTTTAGACAGTTAGAGAGTTGAGATACTAAAAGTTTTCTCATCTTAGAATTCAATAGAATAATATCACAAATGATTAAGTAAATATTTGACCTTGAAATGTGGGCCAAATGTTTACAAATAAAAAAAATAAGTATGTATAAGAATATGTATCTGAGGAATGCACCCGATATGATGAAATATTATAGGTACCTTAGTGCCTAAACCTATGCTTTCTTGAAGTGACTTACTATTGCAGGAAAAAAAAAAAAAAAAATCTGCAATCATCTCAATTTTTTAGCTCCTTATAGCTCTGAAGACCTAACCTAAGATCTGTTGTTTGGCCTCATATGGTCTACAAAAGTGTGATAGTGGACATAAAATGAAGCTTCCAAAGTTAATTTTACTCTGACAGAATTGAAGAAAATATTTTTCATGTCATCATTTACTCCTAGATTGAACATTTCACTGTAGGTAAATCATCACAATCTTACTCTATATAAAATTATTCTACAAATATGTAGCAGAAAATTATTTTTATAAAAATAATCAATTTTAAAGCAATTATTTTCCAATCAAAAATAAATGCATTTAAAAAATCGATATATCTAGTTTCAAATGAAGAGATAAAATGTATATTCCCAGTAACTAGAGTGAATCCCAAATAATTTCCACCTGAATATCACCATGATCTTGTATAGAAGACCTTTATGTTTCCAGTGATCTTAGATCTAATATCTTCTATGGTAGAGAAGAACACAATTTTTGTACCAGAAACTATTCATTCTTGAGATATCACTACATTTTAATAAGTCTTACATTTTAAACATTGGGAAATGCAATATCTGCAACTGAACTTGCTGTTCTTTTGATATTTCCTAGTCACTAAATGACTTCATTTATTTAGTTAAAATTTCAAAAACTGTATGACAAGTACACAGTGCAGTCCTTTGACTGCATTTTGTTATTACATATGTAAGTCCATTTTGCTATTACATATGTAAATTCTGAAACTGGTTCTTTTCACTGATTCGTTGTGAAATATTTTATACTTCTATTTGAATAACATGCTCCTGTTTTAATCATTCTAATTTTATTATTATTATTTTTACAAACATTATCATGGCAACTGCAGTAATGTCTATATGTATGGTACTAAAGTATACATTCTTCCTAGTAATCAAAAGAGAGAAGAGACTCATAGCTCCTATTCTCAGGATTCTGTGATTCATGTAATTTCTCTCTGGCCTCACATTTAGGATCAAAAGTCTCCACATTTAGGACAGACAGAGGACCTATTTCCCCCTTCCTGTCACTCAGGTTCCTATCCTCCATTCCATCTGGTCCCAGAAGAGATTCCTCTCTCATGCTCCCCTCAATACTAGAACCCATTTAAGAGGCTCATGTATACCCTTAAAGCATTACTGACAAAGGCCATTACTGACAAAAAGCATTACTGACTTCCTTTCATTCTTCCTTCCAGAAAATACACTGATTTGATCAGCATCACATACAGTGCCATCATTTTCTTCTTCTCAGAGTCAGTCTCCTCTCAAAATCCCATGCCATGCAAATCTGATCTAGGAATGCTCACATTCTAGGCCTCACTCTGCTTCACATCTGAGTCATCTATCTGCATGACTCAGGGGAAGTCACTTCATCTTGCTGAGCCACATTTTTCCTCTATAAAATAATGGGATTGTTAGGGTTATAAAGCCACATGAGGAGGGAACCAACAGAGGATGAGATTGTTGGATGACATCATCCATTCTATGGACATGAGTCTGAGTCAACTCAAGGAGTTGGCGATGGACAGGGAGGCCTGGTGTGCTGCGGTTCATGGGGTAACAAAGAGTTGGACACGACTGAGCAACTGAACTGAACTGAAAGCCACATGGGCATTAAATAGTCAGCTGGACATAGATTAGTTATCAATGCTCAATATACTTGATATCATGACTTAAACCAGTCTTCTGGATTTGTGGACTGATGATGATAGTTAAAGGAGATATAAACAGCATGTGACACAAAAATAGCATCTCTGCTCAATTAAATATGAAAGTAATGGCTTTTATTAAGTAGATAAACCAGGGAATATTTTGATGAAAGGATGAAATGAAAATTAACCAAGCATTTGCCAGTGATAGGCTCAGAGGGTAAAGAACATGCCTGCAATGCAGGAGACCCAGGTTTGACCCCTGGAGTGGGAATATCCCCTGGAGAAGGAAATGGCAACCTACTCTGGTACTCTTGCCAGGAAAATCCAATGGACAGAAGAGATTGGCAGGCTACAGTCCATAGCATTGCAAAATGTAAGACATGACTGAGGAACTAACATGCTTTTAAAATAGGAAAGAATGCTTTTCTACCATTGTATGCCAAAGCCTTTGACTGTGTGGATCACAACAAAATGTGGAAAATTCTTAAAGAGATGGAAATACCAGACTACCTGACCTGCCTCTTGAGAAACCTGTATGCAGGTCAGGAAGCAACAGTTAGAACTGGACATGGAACAACAGACTGGTTCCAAGTAGGAAAAGGAATATGTCAAGGCTGTATATTGTCACCCTGCTTATTTAACTTATATGCAGAGTACATCATGAAAAACGCCAGGCTGGATGAAGCACAAGCTGGAATCAAGATTGCTGAGAGAAATATCAATAACCTCAGATATACAGATGACACCACCCTTACGGCAGAAAGAGAAGAACTAAAGCGTCTCTTAATAAAAGTGAAAGAGGAGAGTGAAAAAGTTGGCGTAGCTCAACATTCAGAAAACTAAGATCATGGCATCCGGTCCCATCACTTCATGGCAAATAGATGGGGAAACGGTGGAAACAGTGGCTGACTTTATTTTTGGGGGCTCCAAAATCACTGCAGATGGTGATTACAGCCATGAAATTAAAAGATACTTACTCCTTGGAAGGAAACTTATGACCAATCTAGATACCATGTTAAAAAGCAGAGACATTGCTTTGCCAACAAAGGTCCATCTAGTCAAAGCTGTGGTTTTTCCAGTGGTCATGTATGGGTGTGAGAGTTGGACTATAAAGAAAACTGAGCACCGAAGAATTGATGCTTTTGGACTGTGGTGTTGGATAAGACTCTTGAGAGTCCCTTGGACTGCAAGGAGATCCAACAAGTCCATCCTAAAGGAAATCAGTCCTGGGTGTTCATTGGAAGGACTGATGTTGAAGCTGAAACTCCAATATGTTGGCCACCTGATGCGAAGAGTTGACTCGTTTGAAAAGACCCTGATGTTGGGAAAGATTGAGGGCAGGAGAGGAAGGGGATAAAAGAGGATGAGATGGCTGGATGGCATCACCGACTCAATGGACATGAGTTTGGGTGAACTCAGGGAGTTGGTGATGGACAGGGAGGCCTGGTGTGCTGCAGTTCATGGGGCCACAGTCAGACACGACTAACGGACTGAACTGAATTGAACCACTGTACAAATCCTCTGCTGTGAAGTTTGGGAAAAACTCTCTAGCTGATGACTTTATTTCATAGCTGATGACCTTACTTCATAGCTGAGGTACTGAATCCAAATAATTCAAGATATGCTAGAGAAGCGGTTCTCATACCTTGTGTACAGATTTATTGCAGCAAAAACACTTGCAATGTAAATGTATAAAAGATATTTCTCATTAATTCTCCAGGCCTTAGGAAATAGCATCATTGTGAATAAGTATCTTCAATTTATTGTTTAACAAGCACTTTCCATGTCCTGCCAAGGACTGTGTTAGAGAGCCAAAGACAGGAAACACTGCCTCTAGGATACTAGAGGACATTACCTAACAGTTCTTACCTCCCTTATCATTAAAGAATTAGTCTTATATCCCATAGACTATAAATTATCAGATATAAGAGGCAAACAAATTTTCATAATCTCCATGGTTTTAACTCTAGGTAAAAAATATAAAAGTATATTACAAAAATTACAGCTCTTATATAACTGAGGTTTGCCAAGGGAATTGATTCAAAAGTTCTCACCAAAAAAAGGTAATAGATGTTTTAATTAAGTCAAAGGGGGAATCCTTTCACAATGCATGTGTAGATCTAATCATCAGATGTAGACCTTAAATATTTTACAATTTGGTTGATTATACTTAAACATAGCTAAAGAGAAATATGATGCTCTTATGAGGCAATATTATTAATGTCACTCCAATGCTTTCCAAGTATCTTTAATACATACTTGGCAGAATAGAGAAATGCAGTTTTCTTTTATTTTTGTTTTAGAAAACGAAGAAAACATGTTTTCAAGCTATTCTCAATTTCAAAAGCACTCCATGGACTAGCTTTACAATTCTTAATGACATAGGCCTATTTTTTTTTAACATTACTGAGGAATAACTCACAAATATAATCATATCCAAAATGTACATTATGATTATATACACACACACACATTTCAGAATGGTAACAAGATCAAGATATGTCCACCACTTCACATTGTTAACATATAATAATGTGTGTGCCAATGACCATGTGTTTGTATGTGATAAATGCTTAACATATACTCCCAGGGGTGACATAGGCCAAACAGCATTTATATCCAGTTATAAGTTCTGAGATCTAATGTACAACATGGAGACTATTATTATTACTACTATACTAGAGCTAGATAGCATATTGAAAAGCAGAGACATTACTTTGCCCACAAAGGTCCGTCTAGTCAAGGCTATGGTTTTTCCTGAGGTCATGTATGGATGTGAGAGTTGGAATATGAAGAAAGCTGAGTGCCGAAGAATTGATGCTTTTGAACTGCGGTGTTGGAGAAGACTCTTGAGAGTCCTTTGGACTGCAAGGAGATCCAACCAGTCCATTCTGAAGGAAATCAGCCTTGGGATTTCTTTGGAAGGAATGATGCTAAAGCCGAAACTCCAGTATTTTGGCCACCTCATGTGAAGAGTTGACTCATTGGAAAAGACTCTGATGCTGGGAGGGATTGAGGGCAGGAGGAGAAGGGGATGACAGAGGATGAGATGGCTGGATGGTATCACGGACTTGATGGACGTGAGTCTGAGTGAACTCCGTGAGTTGGTGATGGACAGGAAGGCCTGGCGTGCTGCGATTCATGGGGTCACAAGGAGTTGGACACAACTGAGCGACTGAAGTGAACTGAGAGCTAGGCTTAATTTAAGCATTAAACTGTTTACGAAATGTTGAGATTCTCTTATTTAAATTCTGCATAAGTCAGATTTTCATATATTATTGAGTAGCATTTTTCTTGACTTTTCTTAAATTATACATAGCTCACACCACCATGTCAATTTTTTTTTTTTTTTGGTGATAATCATCCCCATAATAAAAAAAATGACACAGATAATAATTACAGCTAGAAATTCAGACCTATAAATGTCATTAATAATATATACTTTTAGAATCATTGATTGAATTGACTACCCATATTTGAAATGTGAAAATACAACCACTACACACTTTTATCTATAACAACACTAACAAAAAGTTACTTTCATTTATTTGATCATGTTTCAAAGAAATAACTGCATATGTCATGTATTATTATATACATTCAATCTAAGAATTAAACCAAGATAGAAATATGTCCAACACAGAACTTTCCAGTTATCTCCCAAACTATTATGCATCATAATTTGTACTAATAGAAACTGTGAAGTAGATATTAATTTTTTTTCATAATTAATCACATGTACACCCGGGTGGATTCATGTCAATGTATGGCAAAACCAATACAGTATTGTCAAGTAAAATAAAGTAAAAATAAAAATTAAAAATAAATAAATAAAATAAAATGAAAAAAAAAGAGACTCAGAATTGTAAAAAAGACAAAAAAAAATCTAAATTTGAGTGCAAATTAAGTAAATGAAGAAAATGACTAAAGCCCAGGCCAAGTTATTCCAGAGTAATGGAATGCTATTTGGACTACACTGTGTTTCTCTCCTAATATAAAGATAAAACAGATAGTAATCCTATGCTCCAATTCCAAAGAAAGGATTTTCATTCCAATCCCAAAGGAAGGCAATGACAAAGAATACTCAAACTACTGCACAATTGCACTCATCTCACACTCTAGTAAAGTAATGCTCAAAAACTCTCCAAGACAGGCTTCAGCAATACGGGAACTGTGAACTTCCAGATATTCAAGCTGGTCTTAAGAAAGGCAGAAGAACCAGAGATCAAATTGCCAACATGTGCTGGATCATGGAAAAAGTGAGAGAGTTCCAGAAAAACATCTACTTCTGCTTTATTGACTTCACCAAAGCCTTTGACTGTGTGGATCACAATGAACTGTGGAAAATTCTTAAAGAGATGTGAATACCAGACCACCTGACCTGCCTCCTGAGAAGTCTGTATGCAAGTCAAAAAGCAACAGTTAGAACTGAACATGGAACAACAGACTGGTTTCAAATCCAGAAAGGAGTACATCAAGGATACATATTGTCACCCTGCTTATTTAACTTATATGCAGAGTACATCAGGCGAAATGCCAGGCTGGATGAAGCACAAGCTGGAATCAAGATTGCCGGGAGAAATATCAATAACCTCAGATATGCAGATGACACCACCCTTATGGCAGAAAGTGAAGAAGAACTAAAGAGCCTCTTGATGAAAGTGAAAGAGGAGAGTGAAAAAGTTGGCTTAAAACTCAACATTCAGAAAACTAAGATCATGGGCATCTGGTCCCATCACTTCATTGCAAGAACATGGGGAAACAGTGGCTGACTTTATTTTTCTGGGCTCCAAAACCACTACAGATGGTGATTGCAGCCATGAAATTAAAAGACCTTGGAAGAAAAGCTATGACAAATTTAGACAGCATGTTACATAACAGAAACATTACTTTACCAACAAAGGTCCTTCTAATCAGAGCTATGGTTTTTGCAGTAGTCATGTATGGATGTGAGAGTTGGACTATAAAGGAAGCTGAGTGCTGAAGAAGAGCTATTTTTGAACTGTGGTGTTGGAGAAGACTCTTGAAAGTCCCTTGGTCTACAAGGAGCTCCAACCAGTCAACCCTAAATGAAATCAGTCCTGAATATGCATTGGAAGGCCTGATGCTGAAGATGAAACTCTAATACTTTAGTTACCCGATGCAAAGAACTGACTCCTAACGCTGGGAAAGACTGAGGGTGGGAGGAGAAGTCGATGACAGAGGATGAGATGGCTGGATGACATCACTGATGTGAGGGACATGAGTTTGAGTAGGCCCCAGGAGTTGGTGATAGACAGGGAAGCCTGGTGTGCAGCAGTCCATGGGGTTGCAAAGAGCTGGACACGACTAAGCAACAGAACTGAACTGAGGAAGACTTAATAATATCAAGATGTCAGTTACCCCAGTGGATGTATGGATTTACTGAAACTTCATCTAGAATCTTAACATTTTTAACAACATATGAACAATTTGTTCTCAAGTGTGTATGGAAGAGCAAGTCACTGTTGCTGAAGAAGAATATAGATTTACTTGCCTTACCATAATGTGAGGATGATTATAAAGCCATGTTAAATAAGATGCTTGGTATCCAGTCCATCCTAAAGGAAATCAGTCCTGAATAGTCATTGGAAGGACTGATGCTGAAGCTGAAACTCCAATACTTTGGCCACCTAATGCGAAGAGCTGACTCATTTGAAAAGACCCTGATGCTAGGAGAGTTGGTGATAGACAAGGAAGCCTGGCGTGCTGTGGTTCATGGGGTCGCAAAGAGTCAGACACAACTGAGTGACTGAACTGAACTGAACTGATGCTAGGAAAGATCGAAGGTGGGAGGAGAAGGGGACGACAGAGGATGAGATGGTTGGATGGCATCACCGACTCAATGGACATGAGTTTGCATAAACTCCGGGAGTTGGTGATGGACAGGGAGGCCTAGCGTGCTGCAATCCATGGGGTCACAAAGAGTCAGACATGACTGAGCAACTGAACTGAACTGAATTGTGATAGATTGTTTTATGAGTTTAAATTTCTCCCTTCCTTGTGTGTACTTCCTTTTGTCACATGCAAATCCTTTTGCTGCTTCTCTTATCAAGAGCTAGAATTTATTTATGTGAAAACAAGACTATGGTTGGATTTTATAAACATAATATTCAGTGAAAAATGCAAATTCCAAAAAATTATATATGGACTTGAATTTTTTTACTGAAGTACATATTCTGAGAAGTTAACATGCAGGATGTTTAATAAAGAAGAGCTTTGAAATTAAGTTCAATTGTATCATTTCTTTTTAGAGTCCACATATGAAATATGCTGAAGCTGAAGCTCCAATACTTTGGCAACCTGATGCAAAAAGCCAACCCTCTGGAAAAGACCTTGATGCTGGCAAAGATTGAAAGCAGAAGGAGAAGGGAGTGATAGAGGATGAGGTAGCTGAATAGCATCACCAACTCAACGGACATGAGTTTGAGCAAACTCCAGGTGATAGTGAAGGGCAGAGAAGCCTGGCTTGCTGCAGTCCATGGGGCTGCAGAGTTGGACATGACTTAGCAACTGAACAACAATATAAGAGATGTCACATGACATTGCTCCTTCTCTGCCTGACTTACTTCATTCAGGATTAGACTATTTGAAAGAGAAAGAAAACAGAATTGCAGAGGGATTAGCTGACCTACAGCAATGTAGGTCCAATGAAAGTCTCTGTGGTGGATTTAGAATAGCCCATAGGGAAGTCCTCAGAAGTTAAAAGAGACTTTGTACACTGGCATCAGCTTTTGGAGATCACTGGATGTGGGCCAACCCTGAGGCATTCCCTGACTCTCTGACCCTATACGGCTATCTACTGATTTACTGACAACATTCTCATCAGCTTGGACAATTTGTTCAATGAAGGCAAGGTTGGATTGTGCATCACAGAGTCTAGGGACTGGCTTACTAAGTTTACCCTTTACTAAATTTATCCTTTTTCCCATTGCCAATAAAGTGAAACCTCATCATGTCTGGTACTCAAAAGAAATCTCCAAAATGAAAGATATCCTTACCAACTAATGTCCTCTTTTTTATTTTGAATCTCATGTTGGCAAACCATTTTCTTTTGCACCAGCTCCACAATTCATTTAAAATGTACTTGTTAAAGTATTTTATTCATCATTTATTTGAACTGGAAGACACATTAAGTTGCACCATATTTCCAATGTCAGTAGAGAGATGGGAACTCCATCCTTATGGAGGTAGAACATAACTTCCCAAATCTTAACCTTGGTATGTATGTAATGACCTCCTTCTCAAGAGTATAGTATGGAAGGAAGCAAGAAAAAAATAAAAATTCTATTGTAGACACTGATAAGACATTTTAATAACATAACTCTCGATACTATGGTGAGAATAATACTTTATCTGTTATATTGTCTAAAACAATAAACTCGGTCTTATCATGAGTAAAACATATTGAAGGTCATCATAAAAAAAAATGTCTGTCCAGAACTCCTAAAAAATGTCAAAGTGATCAAAAACACGGAAAGTCTGAGAAACTGTCAATGTAGAGCAACTTATAGAGACATGATGACCAACTATAACATGGTAACCACGATGGATACTGGGACAGAGAAAAGACAAGATGTGAAAACAAAGAAAACAAAAATCAAAATATATACTATAGTTAATCATGTATTAATACTAGCCTAGTGGCTGAGACAATTGTACCACAGTAATGTTAACCATAGAGGAAGCAAAAATTAGGGTATGTAGGACCCCATAGAATATTCTTGCAAAGTGTGTACCTGTAAAACTTTTCCAAAATAATTTTTTTAAAGCCACAGAAACTATATTTAGTAGTGAAAATAAGTAAAAACATTATTTGACTCTACAAAAATTAAATGGACCCTTTACATGATTATTTCACTGACAGTTTTCAGTGCTTGAATTGAGTTTTTCAAATATTGTGCTGTAGTAATATTTATGAAGTTGAAGTCACATTAGCAACTTTCTGCTTTGATTCAGATAAGCAAGTGCATTTGGATTCTTTTATTGTTACATATTACTTTTGGTATGTTGAGCTAATCTTGGCCTTTCCTCCTGAGAGCAAATGCTTAGACTTAATCAAAATCTTTGGAAAGACTTTTAACTTACATTGAATTCTTGATATTAACTCTGAAGAAGTAAATTAGTACTTTAAATTTAAATCAGAAAAAAATGAAATGTATTTGAAGATCTTACTGGTCATCAAAAAGAAAATGACATCTAAACTAGGCAGTCTGACATATAATTTTAAAAAATGTTTCCAACATCAGGAATTGTGACAAAACTGTACAAAATTTAAAATTAAAATGAGTAAGATATTTTCTTTTACTCCTTTGGGAGACTTCACATTCAACTTAAACTACTTTTAGCCAACTGAGTTCAGCTGTTGCCTCTTGTGATCACAGAATTGACATAATACCTTACAGAGAGTAAGTTCTCAACACAGAGATCATACTTACTTGATGCACATTTCCAATATGCAAGAGTGAAGAGTCCAACTCATATACAACATTTTCAGTCCATTAAGTAGATAATTACATTAATAGATTACAGAAAATTTAACATCTTCCAAATACATAACTAAACAAGTTGAACTAGAAATACTCTAGACTTCAACAATAACTAGGATAACATTTGTACACAAAAGCAGTTTATAACTACAAAAAAAAAAAAAAAAAAAAAACCTAAATGGGACAGAACGAGAAAAGAGAAACCACTCTTGGGACAGAACACAAAAACCTGCAATATTTGATATATGCATATTATATCATGCCTGCACTAGCAGTAGGGCTTTCCTGATAACTCGGTTAGTAAAGAACCCACCTGGAATGCAGGAGACCCTGGTTTCATTCCTGGGTCTGGAAGATTCACTGGAGAAGGGATAGGCTACACACTCCAGTATTCTTGGGTTTCCCATGTGGCTCAACTGGTAAAGAATCTGCCTGCAATGCAGGAGATCTGGGTTTGATCCCTGGGTTGGGAAGATCCCCTGGAGAAGGGAAAGACTATCTATTCCAGTATTCTGGCCTGGAGAATTCCATGGATTGTATAGTATTGTAAGGAAAATAGAAGCCAGGAAAAGGAGAATGTGTGATTACATAAGAACAAGGTACTATTAAAAGTAACATTTAGCTGAAAATCATCTGTCAATCTTCAGAGGCCACACATGAAGGTTAAAATATCACAGATCAGGAAAATGAATAAGAAGAAATAATATCAATAATATCAAATAATATCAACTCAGAATTCTCCAAATAAAGCAAATATCCCAAAAGTATAACACGCTTAGTAAGTGAGTTAGGAAAGCAAGCCAAAAATAAACAAATCCAATCCCTGAAAAAGCACGCCTGCCTGATTTGGTCTGGAGTTGAGACTCAGTAGAAGGGAAAAGGAAAAAAGAAAAAGAAAAACAAATCTTTCCTAACCTTAACCTCATAATCACATATTTGTATCATGAAATCATACATCTCTGCATTAAAATATGAAAATGAAAATGTAATCAAATACATTCCCATGCTGGAATGCCTACAAGAATTTGGATAAAACAAATATTCTCTGGAGGAAAATGTTTTAAGTAAAGGACTCCCATTGATGAAATTCTGAAGCATGGCTCCCATTCAAGATAATGAAACTCATCAAGAATCGCATAGTCACATAAACACATCAAAAGGTCACACTAAAGAATCAGATTCCCAAATTGGATGATGGAATCATCAGATAAGTATATGAAATAAATATATATACATGGAAAGAAACAAAGGGCATTGCCATTATCATGGTCAACAAAATATTCTGAAAATTTTGAAAAAAAACACAAATTAAAATTTAAAATATGAAAAATTGATGTTAACACAAATTAGTATTCTAATAAAAATACTAAGATTTCAAATTTTGTTACTTAATTCTTTAAGTTACAAGCAATTGGACATAGCTGCAGAAAGAATTAATGAAGGGAAACATAGCTCTATAGAAAAAAAGACAAAAAGATTTAAAAAATGCAAATAGGGCAGATAAAGTGAATAAGCCTAAACTCTGTTTAATCATACTTTGAGGACCTGAGAATAGGAAGACTAGTGAAAAGGCCATATTCAATAAGGTAATAATAAATATCCTATATTTTCTGAAAGATGACCTTCTTTAGGTTTGGGAAATTCAAAGAATCACAGGCAAGATTAATACAAGAAAATCCACAGTTAGACATGCCATGGTAAAATAACAGAGCAAAACAAGAAAAAAGGAGATTTTAAAAGCAATAAATAAGACCAGTTAACATATAAAATAATGAGAATCAGACAGTTTCCATAACACAAAAGGAAATCAGAAGAGAATAAAGTAATGTATTTAGGGTGATGAGGGAAAAAAAAGCTCCCCAATTGTTTTTGGTATGATTTTGTTCTCTTCTTTCTCTTAACTTTTTAATTAAATTCTTAATTTTAATTCAGTAAGAATGTTCTACCCTTTTATGATTTGTGTTATTATGTCTTATTTAAAAGCAATCTTTTCTTATCTCCAGCTCGTTACAAATTGCTTCCTACCTTTTATTTTAAATAAAGAATTAAGCAAAAAACATAGATAAGATTATGAACACACAAATGGAGAAGGATTCATTTGGAATATTAACTCCTTCAAAACAGTAAGAAAGCAATTTAGCAGAAACTTGGAAAATTACATAAAAGATAACTCACATAATGGCTTCAAAATCATGATTAAGTTTAAGCTAGGTAATATGGACATTGATTTTTCGCTATTCTTTGATAGAACACATAAATAGTTTTCTGCCTATGAAATACTTCACAGAGAAAAAATTATGGTAATAAGTGAAAGTGAAAAGTGAAAGTTGCTCAGTTGTGTCCAACTCTTTGTAACCCCATGGACTATCTGAAGTGGGTAGCCTTTTTCTTCTCCAGAGGATCTTCCCAACCCAGGGATTGAACCCAGGTCTCCTGCATTGCAGGAGCCACAAAGAATGTAAAATCATGTAACAAAATATCTAGATAATTTCAATGGGTATTTCAAGGAAAAGTGAAAATATTGGTCAATCAGTCATGTCCAACTCTTTGCAACTACATGGACTATAGCCTGCCAGTGTCCTCTGAGGAATTCTCAAGATAAGAATATTGGAGTGGATACTCATTTCCTTCTCCAGGGGAATCTTCGCCAACCCAGGGGTTGAACTCGGGTCTAAAGAACACAGTGAACTCAGAGGAATTGTCACATCCTTTTAGGAAAAGAGATTTGCACTGGGAAATTCTTGATAGGGAAAAAAGGAAGGCATTAAAGGAGGAAGGAAGGAAGGAAAAGCTAATATTTAGGGCTGGAAAATGTGAAACCATTGTGAGCAAATGAATGCATAGCTCTGTTAACTTCTGTTTGTTTATTTGGGTTTTTTTTTTTTCTGATATTAACAAGACTCTTTGAAGCTGTTCTGTTTGCCCCTTGAAATATGTCAAATGACTCATTTCGAGTTTACCTAGAGAGTTTTGCCTTTGTATAGTTCCATCTTCTTATCCCAGAAACAATCATTCTTGCATAGCATGGTTACCTCATTTAGTGCCCCTTGAGAGCTTTTGCAGGTAGGCAATAATTCACATGCTGTTTGGTTTGTGTACTCTAAACACTGCTAAACAAAAACAAATCCATTCAGAAAAATAGCACTAGAGGGATCGGAAGCTGCAAGGCATAGAATCATTTTCAGAGATGAAGTGGCCCAAAGCTTTGCTTTCCTTCAGATTCCAAAAGAAAAGCAGTTTTTTAAACGCCATTAGAAGAGTAAGCAAAGAAATGAGCTGAGGCAGAGCGAGGCTGTGTGTATCTATGCATATTTGAGAACTGTGATTAAACTGTGGCCACATTTTGTTTTACTATAAATGACTTTTTGTAGGTACCTGTATAATGAAAAACAGATATGAAATCAACCACTTACCGGTTAATTTCACTTTTTCAACATAAGTCAAATTCTTAGCAAACAATGAGTCTACCACAAAATCAATGCAATCAGGTTCTTCCTATAGACAGAATGACCAATGACTGTTTCAGTGGTGCATTATTCACACGGCCCAAAAAAAAAAAACAGCTACACAATTGGCTTAGTGGGTAATACTGCAGAACACCCCATGCAATGGGAACAATAAATGTATCTAATAAAGCTTTCTCCTGGCTGGATGGGCAATTAAGGAATACAGCTTTGCCACAAAACTGTCACCTGAACCATGTCTCTGCCTCTCTCTGGACAGCACAAGAGGTGTTTTTTCCAAATGAAGCCTTGTCTTGGTAACCTGTTTTCTGATGAGGACTGATAACTGCTACTGAGCCAGGCTTTTTGGCCCTACTGAAGCAGTTAGATTGGCCGTCTACTTGGGCTGGAAAAATCACATCTGTCAAGCCAACCCAAAAGGTTTATTATGTAGCGGGCCTTGTTAAGAATATTAAAACTAGGGAAGCACCAAGGATCATCCAGAAAAACCCCAATCAGATCTGACCAAAAAAATTATACCATTAAAGCATGTTTTATAGGACTAGTATTAATTAAAGAATTAATTAGAGAAAGAATTATTTAAAGAAATATAAATTAATTAAAGAAATATAACACTAACAAGAAAGTTGCTATATAAAGACTCAAGCATTCTTTGGTTTAATTGATAAGCCCTTCCTACTGGTCAATACATTTTACAGACTTTTGTTTCAATTCATCATAGACTAAGGAAAACATGCTACATGATTAATTAAAATAAAGTTGATTTAGTATCTTATTCTATGTGGCAACTGTATTCTTAATTGGGAATACAGCAGGATCCACAGCTAAGTGAATTTAACTACAGCATAATGTGAATCAGATGTGCTTTTCTAAGTGTCATTTTATTATCTCTAAGCATATACTCTCATCCCTCTCTCTTCCTTGCCACTGTCTTTTCTTATCATTTCTTTTTCTCTAAAATAAAATTTGTTATCAGAGACATAGACCCTGATGTAGGATAGATATGGTGATCACAATACATAAAAAACAAACTTCCAAGTAAAATCAATAGCAAATTCATCCAGTCCCTTCCATATTCATTACTATTACTCTCAGCATTCACATTTGTCCAATTTAGTGCTTTGTTTTACAGGTTGGAGGTTACAGAGGAAAGAAGTACTGCATAAACTTTAGGTTTTATGAACATAAGAGTAAAATCTTGCTATGTTAATACAAAATGCTACCATTATACCATTCAGAACTTGAAATATATATATCTTTAGAATTTGAAAATGCATATATCCATATCCATACACACACACACACACACACACATGAAAGGGTATTGTCTGAAAAATGAAGTGAAGTGAAAGTCAGTCAGTCGAGTCCAACTCTTTGTAACTGTATAGGCCATGGAATTCTCCAGGCCAGAATACTGGAGTGGTTAGCTTTTCCCTTCTCCAGGGGATGTTCCCAACCCAGGGATCCAGCCCAGGTCAAGTGGATGATAAAACTAATAGTTCCAAAACATTATCCCCTTCTCATTTTTTTCTTTATTCAGATATAATAAACATATGACACATAACAATCAAGAAAAGTAGCTATTTGTGGGAACTGAATTCAGATCTTTTGCCCTCTGTAGACCCAATTTCTCGACTATAAAAAAATATCTAGTTATCCTATGGCAACTTAAAAAGGAAAAGAAATACCTGTGAAAGAGTTTTAATGAATTCTTAGTGACATGAACTTAGTTCAATACTCTCTGCACATTTTAAACTGATTTTTTAAAGTTTTCCTAGAATGTGAGCATTTCTTCAGTGTAAGTGACAATAATAATAATATGAAGCATAAGTCTCCTCCAGACAGAAACCTGATATGGCATTTTTTAGCCTGGAATGACTAACCTGATTTATAATATCTAATTTATAGTGGATATAATGAAAAACTATAAGGCTACAATAAAATGTTCTTTTCATATTAAAAAATCAATTTTACTCACAGGTTATAAACAGACTCTGGAATTTTGATAGTAAAATTCATTTCTAGAGTGGTGTTTTACACTCCTGACCTGCATGCATATAGGTTTATTATGGTACAGTTGTCAAAGTTGCCACTTCTTGTGCATTAGTATTTAGTTTTCTGAAGTGAGTTTTCTCTCTTTCTCTCCTTCCCCTAGCTTGCTCACAACACACACCCACACACACACACACACACACACACACACACACAGACAAATCTACTACCAAAGTAAATAATTTCATGACTTTATGAAAACAGATTATCAAAAGGAAGAAAGGTAAGTCAAATTGTGATCTTATGATCTTGTCCAGGTCCCCCAGGTACCATTACCATGTGGTGAATGAAGCTACACTTATTACATTCTTTGCAATGTCTAAAATTTTAATTTTCCGCTGTGAAACATCTAAGGTCTGTCTGGGATAGTCGGAAATGTGTTTCTAATTGCTTTTTCCATGCAAAAGAGATACAACAGATTACCAACAACAGAACTATTAATCATCCATCTAAGTGCATGCAATATTTCTTCTGCTAATGCAACAATCATTCTATTGATGAGCCAACCTATAATTGTCAAATGCCAATCAATGTCTACTTGATGAGCCAACCTATGTAATTGTCAAATGCCTGAAACTCACCAAGAGATTAAGTTTATTCTTGGCTTCTGTTCCAGATTGTATTTGTTATTAAAAGAAAGAGAGAAAGTTTAGTTTGGATGCTAAAGTTATATGAGTGTATTATAAATCAACACATGATATTATGAATTTTTCTTCTAATTTCAGTATCAAATAAAGTGAAAATTTCAGGTTATATTTTAAAATTTCATAAATCATTCTCATTTTGTAGAGTAACTCATAAAAGTGAAAAAGTATAAGTGTTGGTTGCTCAGTCGTCTCTGACTGTTTGCAACCCCCTGGACTATATATAGCTTGCCAGGCTTCTTTGTCCATGGAATTCTCCAAACAAGAATACTGGAGTGGGTAGTCATTGCCTTCTTACACCCGTCTACAAACTAGTATAGTTTTAATACTTATTACATTCTTAATTCATGATTACTTGATTATCAAACTTAATTTGGGAGCCTTAAACATTTATCTATAGGATTCAAACCAAAGCAATTTTGATGCCTGTATGCACTAACTTAATAATCTATAAGTACATGCTATGCATATTATACCCTACCAGGTTCTATAAAGATTCTAACATTATTTATCACAAAATTTATATTTTTAAAGGAAAAATTTGGCCACAGCAAGTTTATCCCCAATATACAAGTGCTACATAAATGGTCACTAAGGAAGTGAAATGAGAGCTTAGGAAATGATTCCTGGACAGCCTGAAGACAGCATCTCAGAGAAAATGCGACACAAATTTTGCTAACAAGAGTAGTTGGAATGTGAATGAGGAAAGGAAGGAGAGGAGCTCTGGTGGGAGGCAGGCCAAGCAAAGACTCAGGTGTGGAAGTGATTTGTGTAGCTCCGTTGGCAGATGCAGGAGGTGGGGGAGGGGCTGGGAGGGGAGGAGAGTTTCTGTTGAGAGATGAACTAGCTGGGGAGATGTTTATGAAGGCACTGAGTAAGCAGACTACGTAGGTAGCGGGTATTGCCTTTCAGACTCGGAGTACGTATTTTATCTTGTAATAGAAATCCATTTTAAAATGATCCATAGGAGGTGATAGATCAGAAGCAGAATTTCATAAACATTTATCTAAACACTGTTGCACTGCCAGGAGACAAGTTAGACTACCATCTCAGAAGTGCTGTCAAACCATCCCTGGGCCAGGCCACAGGAGGGATATCCTGATGAAGGACTTTAGAATATTTGTGGGAATTGGAGAATCCCATTTTGCTTTTCTTCCTCATGACTGGAATTTAAAAATGATGGCTCATTGTGAGGAGGGAAATCAAAGGAACCAGGGGCTCAGGAAATTTGTTCATTACTTGAGGGTGCCTCATGTAGGTTTTTGGACTCTCAAATCTCCAGACACATGGCTTGTTGTTTTCAGGAATTAGTGTCATTCAAGACACTGCAGATAAATGGTGTACTCAAAGTGGACATCAGGCAAATAAGATGAGATCACAAATATTGTCAATTACCTTACAAACCTCACTCATCCCATACCACCCTCTTTCCTTTTCCTTGCTGTCTACCTTCATCTCAGCCCACAAGCCCTTCCTTCTCCATTTCTATTTTTATTATCAATATTTTCTCTTGTCTATCTTCTCCTTTTTTCAGTCATTTCCCTGTTTGGTGGTAAAAGGCATAGCAGAGATACAGAGCAGGAGGGAAAAGAAATTAGCAAATGCCTTACTTCTAGAAACTCTGGAGCATTCACTGTAGGAAAAATTCATTCCTGAGTGTTAACAGATTTCATGAGAGTAATCAGAAATAGTGATGATTACAAAAGCTAAAGAGTGACCTTTCCTTAATTGCTTGTTTCCTCTCTTTTTCTCTCGTTTGTTCTTTCTGCGTATGTATTGCTATCACAGTTTCTAAGCATGCAGGGAAGCCTAAATACTAGTGATGGAGACTTGGACTATCATTAAATGGAGTGACACCATAAGGCAAGTTCCCTGTACAGGGCCTTGCCAAATAGCGCAAGCATGAGGACAGTCTTTGTAACAGATATTCTGGGTATCTTCACTTTTCCACTCAACTCTCAGGGATACAGTCTACAGAAGACTTTGGGCAATAGAGATACCCTGCTTCTTAACACTTCCTACCAAGAACCAATGATTGCACAATCCAATGAATAAGGTACAGTCTTTCACCATTTATTCTGAATAATAATGCATTTATTCTGAATAATAATAATACCTAATACTGAATTGAATATACGCTAAGTGAAACTACCTGGAAGAACAAACTTTAAATATAAAAAGTATATACCTCAACCGATTCAGTTCAGTCACTCAGTTGTGTCCGACTCTGTGACCCCATGAACCACAGTATGGTAGGCCTCCCAGTCCATCATCAACTCCCAGAGTCCACCCAAACCCATGTCCATCGAGTCGGTGACACCATCCAACCATCTCATCCTCTGTCGTCCCCTTCTCCTCCTGCCCTCAATCTTTCCCAGCATCAGTCTTTTCAAATGAGTCAGCTATTCGTATCAGATGGCCGAAGGATTGGAGTTTCAGCTTCAACATTAGTCCCTCCAATGAACACTCAGGACTGATCTCCTTTAGGATGGACTGGTTGGGTCCAAGGGATTCTCAAGAATCTTCTCCAACACCACAGTTCAAAAGCATCAATTCTTCTGTGCTCACATGATACATGATCACTGGAAAAACCATAGCCTTGACTAGATGGTCCTTTGCTGACAAAGTAATGTCTCTGCTTTTTAATATGCTATCTAAGTTGGTCATAACTTTCCCTCTAAGGAGTACATTTCTTTTGATTTCATGGCTGCAATCACCATATGCAGTGATTTTGGAGCCCAGAAAAATAAAGTCAGCTAGTTTCCACTGTTTCCCCATCTATTTCCCATGAAGTGATGGGACCAGATGCCATCATCTTTGTTTTCTGATGTTGAGCTTTAAGCCAACATTTTTACTCTGTTCTTTCACTTTCATCAAGAGGCCCTTTAGTTCTTCTCCACTTTCTGCCATGATGGTGGTGTTATCTGCATATCTGAGGTTATTGATATTTCTCCCAGAGATTTTGATTCCATCTTGTGCTTCCTCCAGCCCAGCGTTTCTCATGATGTACTCTGCATATAAGTTAAATACGCAGGGTGACAATATACAGCCTTGACAAATTCCTTTTTCTACTTGGAACCAGTCTGTTGTTCCACATTCAGTTCTAACTGTTTTTTCCTGACCTGCATACAGATTTCTCAAGAGCCAGGTCAGGTGGTCTGGTATTTCCATCTCTTTCTGAATTTTCCACAGTTTATTGTGGTCCACACAGTCAAAGGCTTTGGCATAGTCAATAAAGCAGAAATAGATGTTTTTCTGGAACTCTCTTGCTTTTTTGATGATCCAAAAGATGTTGGCAATTTGATCTCTGCTTCCTCTGCCTTTTCTAAAGCCAGCTTGATCATCTGGAATTTCCCGGTTCATGCTTGGAGGATTTTAAGCATCACTTTACTAGTAATGTGAGACGAGTGCAACTGTGCGGTAGTTTGAGCATTATTTGGCATTGCCTTTCTTTGGGACTGGAATGAAAACTGACCTTTTCCAGTCCTGTGGCCACTGCTGAGTTTTCCAAATTTGCTGGCATAATGAGTGTCGCACTTTCACAGCATCATCTTTTAGGATTTGAATAATTCAACTGGAATTTCATCACCTCCACTAGGCTTGTTCATAGTGATGCTTTCTAAGGCCCACTTGACTTCACATTCCAGGATGTCTGGCTCTAGGTGAGTAATCACACCATCATGGTTATTTGGGTTGTGAAGATCTTTTTTGTACAGTTCTTCTGTGTATTCTTGCCACCTCTTCTTTATATCTTCTGCTTGTTAGGTCCATACCATTTCTGTCCTTTGTTGAGCCCATCTTTGCATGAAATGTTCCCTTGGTGTCTCTAATTTTCTTGAAGAGATCTCTAATCTTTCCCATTCTATTGTTTTCCATTTCTTTGCATTGATCGCTGAGGAAGGCTTTCTTATCTCTCCTTGCTATTCTTTGGAACTCTCCGTTCAAATGGGTGTATCTTTCCTTTTCTCTTTTGCTTTTTGCTTCCCTTCCTTTCGCAGCTGTTTGTAAGGCCTCCTCAGACAGCCATTTTGATTTTTTGTTACATATGCTTGGTATGCATATATATTTACATAGTTTTATTTTTTCAATGAAAATAGAAAAATGGCAGTTTGCGGGAGGGTTATTCCTGTTACACTTTGTTTCCTAAATTCATCTGATAACACTGCAGTATGGGTATTATTTCAGTTCAGTTCAGTCATGTCCGACTCTTTGTGACCCTACAGACTGCAGCATCCCAGGCTTCCCTGTCCATCACCACTCCTGGAACTTACTCAAACTCATGTGCATCGAGTCAGTGATGCCATCCAACCATCTCATCTGTCATCCCCTTCTCTTGCTGCCTTCAATCTTTCCCAGCATCAGGGTCCTTTCAAATGAGTTAGTTCTTCACATTAGGTGGCCATACCCTAAAAATTAGATTCAATTTAAATGTTTAGGAGGAAGAAACCTAGACCCATGCTCTAGAGACAACAAAATTCATCTTTCTGTACAAAGTTTACACTGTTTGCCACAATTTTTCAAGTGTTAGATTTTGTAGCAGGAGGCTGGACATACTGAGAAACGTCTTTGGAATTTTTTAACAAGAGTTTCTTCTATCTGTTCAGTATTTTTGATAGGTATGCAGCCTTTCTGATAGATAACGGAAGTTAATTAAACATAGAATATGCTATATTTATAATACTTTACCAGTAGAGTTTAGGACAATTCTGCTGGCATTGCTTCTTCAAAAAATATTTACAAATTCCATTTTAGGGGACTGTTTGAACATTAAAATCAGACCTCAATTCTCCAATTAATGTGTAAGATTATTATAGAAAGCTCTTCTTACTCAAATTAAATATAAGGCATGCGGGTTGGGGGATAAAATTGTCCCAAGCTCTCAGAGGCAATTATGTCCATGAGTTGCAGTTCTCCTTTAAGAGGGAGACGGTAATCTATTTGAATAGCCCTATGTGCTCTTTGATCAGGTTGATGCTTTCCATTTTAGTATAGTTGGCATTTATGAAAAGAATCCTTCACTTGGAAAATCTTTAAAACTGTCAAAACACACAATTTATCATTTTGATCCACTCCTTACTGACTTTTTACATTATGCATAGATTTAATGTAAGGTGACTGGTATTTAAGCACTGAACAGATGTTTTAAGCATAGATATCTATCACATATTCTCGTGAATTGCACACCTAACAGGAGATTGTCATCAGCACCAAACAAATCATTTATAAATAAACAGAGTCTTGAGTAGAGTTTACAAAATTATGTTAGAGTCAATCAAATGCCAAGTAAAGGACTGATTTGGACAGAAATGATCTATAAATTTTATAAGAATTATAAACATAAGCTCCCCAGAGTAAAACAGCTATTTTGTGTATTATAAGGTAGTCGTGGTATCACTGATAAAGTGATTTTCCAATGAATTTTCAGGGTATATTAAGAATGGATAATATTTTATAAAATCACAATATACTGTCATTATCTAATATGAATCATAGATCCATTAATCAATCAGATGGTGTACATGCTCTTTAAAGAACTGCTTGATATGTATCTAATACTACTTGGTCAGCAAAGCTACCTTATGCGCAGAGAAAAATTTAAGTCATAAACTATATTTACATACATATTTTAAAAATTGTCTTAATTAAAATATTAAGTATCTGATTAGGATTTCCATTTACTGGAAATTGAATGCATTTTTTAAAACACTTCATTATCACCTCTCTTTCACAAATTAACATGTAATTCCGAGAACTTAGAAGAATGCAGTGAATATTTTCCCCAGAGGATAAAGGTCTCAAATTCAGTTTCCATAAATAAATTTCCAGAGATATCATTGTTATAGGCTGAATTGTATCCTCCTCCCCAAAATGCTCATGTTCCGGTCCTACCACCTCCACCTCAAAATGTAACTGTGTTGAAGGGCAGGTTCTTTAAACAGGTAATCAAGGTCAAATGAGGTAGTTAACGTGGGCCCTAAGATAACAGGACTAGGGTCCTAATGGGACACAAACATACACAGAGAGATCATGTGAAGACAGAGGATGAAAACACCATGGACAAGCCAAGAGACTCTTCAGAATAAAAAAAATTCAGGATTATGGGTTTGGAAGAGCTTTAGGGAATTTTCTTGTTTGATGTCCTCAATATCCATTCATCTCTCTGATACTATACAATTTCCTTTAGAGAATTACAACTGCATCTTCCTCACTGTCGTTTTCTGGTGACTAGAGCATTTTCTCCCTGTACTTCAAATATGGGATCTTAATTTGGACAAGTGGATTTCTTTCCATGGACTCTGAATGTTGAGGTGAGTGAAATAAGTAGGGAATAAGTGGTTTTAATGCATTTATTTTCCCTGAGAAAACCTGAATGAGACTCTCAAATCCCACTGCCAGTAAAGTGAAAGCAAGAGAAAGAGCTTCCAAATTGTGAATGCCTGTAGTCAACTGATAAT
Source organism: Ovis aries (assembly GCF_016772045.2). Lineage (NCBI taxonomy): Eukaryota > Metazoa > Chordata > Mammalia > Artiodactyla > Bovidae > Ovis > Ovis aries. The sequence continues at coordinate 168,337,060 of NC_056054.1, read as the reverse complement.
TTATATCAATGACATATCTTCTCATTTCCAATCCATGTGGTTACAAAGGACCTTCTTCTTGAACTTTATGATTTTTTTTTAAAGTTTCATACAATTTTCTTAGTACAGGATGTTATCTCGGTTGGCAAGGTCGGTGGCTGACACACCATTTATTTTCTTTTTTTTAAATATATGTATACATATACATATTCTTTTTTTAATATTTGTTTCCACTATGGTTTATCGTAGATTATTGAATATAATTCTCCTTGCTATACAGTAGGAACTTGTTGTTTATCCATTCTGCATATAAAAGTTTACATCTGCCAAGCCCAACCTCCCAATCCATCCATCCAAACCCCTCCCCCTGGGCGACCACCAGTCTGTTCTCTGTATCCCTGATTCTGCTTCTATTTCATAGAGAGGTTCATCTGTGTCATCTTTTAGATTCCCCACATAAGTGATATCATATGCATTGTCTTTCTTATTTTGACTTAATTCACTTAGTATGATAATCTCTAGTTGCATTTATTTTCTTATAACTTAGTCCACAGAGCACCTTAGTACCATTCCCATTACCAGAGACACCGCAGGAACCAAACTAAAGTAAACAGGGTGCAAGAAATCTGTGTGAATTTGACCTACTACTGTTAGGGAATGGTTACTATATTCCTTGAACCTAACTGGGGCTAGAAATTATTTTTACTGTAGTCCCAGTATTATCCATACTGTTACAGAATAATATTTTCCAACCCACACAACTTGTGATTTTTATTATAGTTCAGTGTATGATACAGTTTGGAGTTTGACCTAACAACTACATGGCATTTAACTTATATGAAAGCATATTCAGGGTTTCCAGTAACCAGTTTATAAATGAACTTTTGAAAAAAATTATAAATATGAAGATGTCTATATTTTACACCTGTCCGAGAAAGTGAAAATATTTGAGGCAGCATTTTTCAATGACAATTTATTTATTCTGTAAAAATTTTCTGCATTAATATTTTGGGTTGAATAACTTTCCAATTACTAGAAATTTCAAAAAGCATAATATATGCGGTAAAGATACAAGATGCTTATTTATTTCAATTCACTATTTTCTATTCAATTAACCAAAGACCATCACAAAAAACTTTCCTTAGACCAAATATATAAAACCTTAGCTGACTTAAAGGTCAACTGTAGGGATAATCCTGATGTTTACCACCACTTCTTGTTCAGCCACTGTAAGTATTTAGCAATTAGTTATTAAGTCAAGTAATAAAGAAGGAAACTCTGGCTTTCATAAAAGTCATATTTCTTTCTACAGTTGTTCATATGCCAAAGATATACACAAAACATATACAGGTACATGTACCTGTCTCTATCAGACACCACTCCAGCTTCAACCACATATTAGTCTCTTTAACACTCTGGAAAGCAGTAGCAATATTTTTTCTGACTAAGCTTTCTTTGGAAGAATTTCTGAAATCCTAGCTACAACCTATTCTACTAGTTGAAGACACCTTCAGGTTGTCTCACATATGCAATAAAATAGTCCTACTGTCATGCTCTTCCACTGTGGAGCCTGGCGGGCTACAGTCCATGGGGTCACAAAGAATCAGACACAACTGAGTGAATAACACTTTTCCACTGTGAAAAACCTGTCATCTCTGACATTTCTACACCTTACTCATGCAAGTGTTCTGGAAATAACTTCAGCCACTGTTATGAATCATTTTACAACAATGTGATCCAATGGGGAATGGTATAGAAGGAAAGGTTGACTTTACTCCCACTTGAGCTGTGTCTCACTCTTGTATAAGTCAGAGAGAAGTGCTGTTTGTGTTCCTACTGCCATATAGAAATTGTACTGTCTTTGAATTTTTTCAAAAATCTCTAACAGTTTCTTAGGGTAACAGGAAATAAGAGCAGAACAGATATGCTAACACACATATATGCATGTACATGTTGCTGGTAAGAATGTAAAATCATACAGCTTTGGAAAGACGATTAGCAGTTTCTTAAATGGCAACCCACTCCAGTAATCTTGCCTGGAAAATCCCATGGGAGGAGCCTGATAGGCTATAGTCCATGGGGTCGCAAAGAGCTGGACACGACTGAGCTACTTCACTTCACTTCACCCTATGACTAGGGATTCCACTCCTAGGTACTTACCCAAGAAAAGTGGGAGGAAATGTGTTCATGAAAATATTTGCAAACAAATACTCACAGAGACCTTGTTTATTATATCTAAAACCTGGAAACAGCTGAACTTTTCATTAAATGGGATTAGAAAAAAATAAAATTGAAATCTTCAGATGATTGTTTAGTTCAGTCACTCAGTCGTGTCTGACTCTTTGCAACCCCATGAATCACAGCACACCAGGCCTCCCTGTCCATCACCAACTCCCAGAGATCACTCAGACTCACGTCCATCGAGTCAGTGATGCCATCCAGCCATCTCATCCTCTGTTGTCCCCTTCTCCTCCTGCCCCCAATCCCTCCCAGCATCAGAGTCTTTTCCAATGAGTCAATTCTTCGCATGAGGTGGCCATAGTATTGGAGTTTCAGCTTTAGCATCAGTCTTTCCAATGAACACCCAGGACTGATCTCCTTTAGAATGGACTGGTTGGATCTCCTTGCAGATGATTGTACTCAGAAACAAAAAGAATGCAGATATAGAAAATAGCAAGAATGAATATCAACTTGCTATGTTGAGAAGAAGCCAGACACAAAGCAATACATAGTATAAGATTTTATTTATATGAGATTTAAGAACAAGCAGAACTCATCATCTATGATGATTAACATAACAATGGGATTCTTTTAAAGACTGGGAATGACAAAAACTACGCACAAGCATGGTTTTGGAGTGAAGGAATGTCCTGTATATTTGGGTAATGACTGTACTGTACAGATTTAAAATTATCATTGAACTCAGCACTGAAGATATGTCAAATGTATTGCATGTAAATCATACTTCAATCATTACATAAACACTCTGTTGTAATTCAAGTTAAACTCTCTCCAGTTCCACACCCTAAAGACCACCATGGATTTTTTTAGGACGAAACTTAGCCATTTCTAGTCATTATTCTTTTTGACTTAATCGCCTCAATGTGCACTCATAATTTATTTCTTTAACACTTTAATAATTTTTTATTTGCAATATAAATTTATTTATTTTAATTGGAGGCTAATTACTTTACAATATTGTATTGGTTTTGCCATACATCAACATGAATCTGCCACGGGTATACTTGTGTTTCCCATTTTGAACCCCCCTCCCATATCCCTCCCCATACCTTCCCTCTGGGTTATCCCAGTGCACCAGCCCCAAGCATCCTATATCATGCATCGAACCTGGACTGGTGATCCATTAATAATTTTTGTAAACTAATAATGGATACCCACAACTCATATGGGACCCTTGCTATTCATTATCCTGTATTTTTCACACATAATGACTACCACCCACTTGATACATATCAATTTAGCATAGTCGATAGGCACTGATTCTCTATTTTAAAGAAATATCCCCTGGAGAAGGAAATGGCAACCCGCTCCAGTATTCTTGCTGGAAAATTCCAAGGACAGAGGAGCCTGGCAGGCTACAGTCCATGGGGTGGCAGAGTCAGATATGACTGGGCAACTGAGCATGCACAAATGCACACAGGTAATAAAGGCAATAGTAAAAATCATTTATAAGTTAAAGATTAAAAATGTATAAAATATGTATCAGTTTAGTTCATAGCTCATGTTGCTGTACAGTTTGACTTCAGTATTCTGCATAGACTAAATTCAAGAATGATTTGGGGATAAGAGCTTTGGGATTCCCCCATTCATCTCATTATAATCCTGTTGCAGGTTATGAATATATTATAAACAAATACTAATCACTTCAGATACAAGGCAGAGGTTAGGTTAAATATATAAGCAAAACCATATATGTAGAAAATCTTTTATTAAAATAATTCATTGACATTTCATAAAATGTTAATTCTGAAGATTGATATTTAGATTCTGAAAAACATTTGAAAAATCTTGGTTCACTTTCAGATTTTACTAACCCAAAAAGACAGAAAAAAATATTACAGGAGTTCTCTCAATCAAAATTCTTAAAACATATGCCCTTGTTATAGGTTGTATCGTGATCCCCAAATTCATAAATCGAAGTCCTAACCTCAGATTTCAGGGTGTGATCATATTTGGAAATGAAGTTTTGCAGAGATAATAAAGCTAAAATAAAGCAAACAGAGTAGAACCTAATTCAATATGATGGATGTCATTATCAACATGGGAAATTTGGAGACAGAAATGCCTACAGAAAAGGGGTCATATGAATATGAAGCCAACCATGCAAATAAGCCAAGGAGAGAGGCTTGAATTATAACCTTACCTCATAGCACACAGAAGAAGCCAACCCTGCCAATAGCTTGATTTCAGTCTTCTAGCCTCCAGAACACTGGAACTATAAATTTCCATTGCTTAAGCTACCTAGCTTTTTGGTATTTTGTTAATGGCAGCCCTTTATTTAATGATAATGTCTTATGTATTCCTCTGAAGCAGACTCTATTTGAAATCCAAATATAAGAAGCTCTAATCCATTGGTTAAAATTCAGTTCAAGGTATCCATACTATTTGCCAGAGCTACTGTAACACAGCCTGGGCAGGTTAAACAACAAAAAATCCCCTTCTGTCCAAAAATCTCAAAGTCCAAGACCAAGAGGTCAGCAGGTTTGATTTTTTCCTGAGGTCTCTTTGGCTTGCTGACAGCTGCCTTCTTGTTGAGTTCACGTGGCCTTTCCTCTGCATGCATGCATCCAGGTGTCTCCTCTCCTTTTTTTTTTTTTTAACTTCTTTCTGTCCTTTATTTTATTTTTTTAATATAAATTTATTTATTTTAATTGGAGGTTAATTACTTTACAATATTGTATTGGTTTTGCCATACATCAACATGAATCCTCCACAGGTATACACGTGTTCCCCATCCTGAACACCCCCCTCCCTCCTCTCTCCCCGTCCGTTCTATTAAATTGAGGCCCCATGCTTATGATTTCACTTTAACTTTTATTGCCCTGTTAAAGGCCCTATTGCCAGATATAGTCACCTTGGGGATGAATGCTTCAGCCTATAAATTTTGGAGGAACACAATTCAATCCATAACATTACCTGAGGCAGGTTCCACTAAGAAAATATTCATAATTACTGAAGATTACGGAAAAGACCCTGACACTTGGCAAGACTGCAGGCAAAAGGCGAAGGGGCAGCAGAGGATGAGATGGTTAGCATCAATTCAGTTCAGTCACTCAGTCGTGTCTGACTCTTTGCGACCCCATGAATTGCAGCACGCCAGGCCTCCCTGTCCATCACCAACTCCCGGAGTTCACTCAGACTCATGTCCATCGAGTCAGTGATGCCATCCAGCCATCTCATCCTCGGTTATCCCCTTCTTCTCCTGCCCCCAATCCCTCCCAGCATCAGAGTCTTTTCCACTGACTCAACTCTTTGCATGAGGTGGCCAAAGTACTGGAGCTTCAGCTTTAGCATCATTCCTTCCAAAGAAATCCCAGGGTTGATCTCCTTCAGAATGGACTGGTTGGATCTCCTTGTAGTCCAAGGGACTCTCAAGAGTCTTCTCCAACACCACAGTTCAAAAGCATCAATTCTTCAATGCTCAGCTTTCTTCATAGTCGAACTCTCACATCCATACATGACCACAGGAAAAATCATAGCATTGACTAGATGGACATTAGTTGGCAAAGTAATGTCTCTGCTTTTGAATATACTATCTAGGTTGGTCATAACTTTTCTTCCAAGGAGTAAGCGTCTTTTAATTTCATGGCTGCAGTCACCATCTGCAGTGATTTTGGAGCCCCAAAATATAAAGTCTGACATTGTTTCTACTGTTTCCCCATCTATTTCCCGTGAAGTGATGGGACCAGATGCCATGATCTTCGTTTTCTGAATGTTGAGTTTAAGCCAACTTTTTCGCTCCCCTCTTTCACTTTCATCAAGAGGCTTTTTAGCTCCTCCTCACTTTCTGCCATAAGGGTGGTGTCATCTGCATATCTGAGGTTATTGATATTTCTCCTGGCAATCTTGATTCCAGCCTGTGTTTCTTCCAGTCCAGCGTTTCTCATGATGTAATCTGCATAGAAGTTAAATAAGCAGGGTGACAAGATACAGCCATGACGTACTCCTTTTCCTATTTGGAACCAGTATGTTGTTCCATGTCCAGTTCTAACTGTTGCTTCCTGACCTGCATACAGATTTCTCAAGAGGCAGGTCAGGTGGTATGTTATTCCCATCTCTTTCAGAATTTTCCCCAGTTTATTGTGATCCACACAGTCAAAGGCTTTGGCATAGTCAATAAAGCAGAAATAGATGTTTTTCTGGAACTCTCTTGCTTTTTCCATGATCCAGTGGATGTTGGCAATTTGATCTCTGGTTCCTCTGCCTTTTCTAAAACCAGCTTGAACATCAGGGAGTTCACGGTTCACGTATTGGTGAAGCTTGGCTTGGAGAATTTTGAGCATTACTTTACTAGCATGTGAGATGAGTGCAATTGTGCAGTAGTTTGAGCATTCTTTTGCATTGCCTTTCTTTGGAATTGGTTAGCATCACTGACTCAAATGGGAGATAGTGGAGGATAGAAGAGCCTGGCATGCTACAGTCCACAAATTTACAGTCAGACATGACAGTGACAGAACAACAATATTTGAACCACCAATTAGTCCAGTTCATCTCTCACTTTGAGATGGTTTTTTAGAGACTCTTAATCCTATTTCCTGCTATGTCCAAAAAGTATTTTTTCAATAGTCCTGATGGTAGTTTCTCTGTTTTGTTTCTTCTGTTTTTTAAACTTATAAATGACTATAGAAAAACAAGTTTTTTCTAGCATAAATGCATAATATTTCAACTCAAATTTTATTTGAAATGTAAACAAATGGTACTACATATTGACATTAGAAAAGATAATTATAAGACAGTAGTGTCCAAAAAGAATAACGGAACCAATGCAAAATATGTATCAGGAAAGAAAATGGTATGAGATGTTCTGCATAATAAGACTTATTTAAAATGACAAGTACACACACTTGCTGGATGCCCCCATCACTCAGTCTTGCCTGACTCTTTGTGACCCCATGCACTGTAGCCTACCATATGTAAAATAGAAAGCTAGCTGGAAGCGGCTGTGTAGCACAGAAAAATTAGATTGGTGCTCTGTGATGAACTAGAGGGGTCGGATGGTGGGGTGCTGGAGGGAGGCTCAAGAAGGAGAGGATATATGTATACTTATAGCTGATTCACACTGTTTTACAACAGAAACCAATATAACATGGTAAAGCAATTATTCTCCAACTAAAATTAAATAAAAAGTTAATTTAAAAAAGAACCTCTTATCAGGGAGTTCCCTGGTGCTCCAGTGGCTAAGACTACTCATTCCCAATGCAGTGGGTCTAGGTTCTAATCCTGGTCAAGGAACTAGATACTACATGCTGCAACTAAGGTTTGACACGGCCAAACAAACAAACAAAACAACACTTTATCAGAAGTGTTATCTAAGCTACTTCAGAAATGTCTTCCTGGTGCACAATAAATTCATGGAAATCATCAGAAATATAAAATAAAATGACAAGATCCAATGACTTTATACTTCAATTCATTCAGCTCACCACACCCTTTTATGTTATCTAGTTCACTTTCAAGCCCACATATCCTACAGTATAGCCTTTAGCAACCACATCCACCAAGAAATACTATCACACAGAAATGTTGATAACATTTTACTCATAAATTAAAAATTATATCCTAACAAAATCTCGAACAAAATTGAGTCATGTGGTATTTGTATCCTGTGGGAAGAAAGGCTTTTTTCTGTTTTGCATTTTTCCTTTCTATATATTTCTTTAAATATAACTCCATTGATCAATTTTCTCAATATGTTGTACATTTTTCAAATTAAAATAATTTCAAGAAATAGGAAATAAAATTTAGACATCTTTCCATTTTCTAATCCACTCTCCCAAATTAGAGTTAATATTCCTGTATTTATCCATCCAAAATATTTTCCACAGCACACAAACACATATATTCAGGTGTAGAATTACAATTTTTTTCTAAGATATATTATTTAACCTTTTTTCCTATTTAAAATTATAGATTATGGTAGATTTACCATAATTTTAAATACTCAAGTAAACATGATTCCAATTGTAAAAGTAGACTTCCAAAAATTAGTTTACCACATGTTTTGAGCAATTGCAAAAAAACTGACAAATAGTACTTAGCATCCTGGGAAATAAAATTGAGACAAAAAGCTAGTATGGTTGATAATATTCTGACACATTTAATTAAAATTCAACTATGTTACTATTTAGTCAGAAACTGTTTTTAGTCTTTAATGGAGACTTGAATATTATGGTGGGTAGGAAAGGACAGGTCAAAGGTCCTGTCAGAAGTCTTTTTTTCTCTTTTATTTATAATCAAATTTCTGTGTTAAGAAGGGTAGATAAATCATTGTCTGTAATTATGCACAAAATCAAGTAGGTAATATTCTGGGCAACCAACAAAGGAAGGAGATAGCTGTATTATATTGAAAGTGAAAATATCTTGTTTGAAATAAATGACTATTCCAAATGCTTACTTGACAATCTAGTTCTTATTACAATTTGTAAAACAGAATTTCTGCTTCATAATGTGTATATTTACTTCTCAACATTTTAAACTAACACATATATATGGAATTTAGGAAGATGGCAATGACGACCCTGTATGCAAGACAGGGAAAGAGACACAGATGTGTATAACGGACTTTTGGACTCAGAGGGAGAGGGAGAGGGTGGGATGATTTGGGAGAATGACATTCTAACATGTATACTATCATGTGAATTGAATCGCCAGTCTATGTCTGACGCAGGATGCAGCATGCTTGGGGCTGGTGCATGGGGATGACCCAGAAAGATGTTATGGGGAGGGAGGTGGGAGGGGGGTTCATGTTTGGGAATGCATGTAAGAATTAAAGATTTTAAAATTTAAATAATAAAAAACTAAAAAAAATAAAAAATAAAAAAAAAATAAAGTCACTCAGTCTAATACCCCTCATTATTTTCAAACTTAAACTAATTCTGGTACTCCGGCCCTGATCAGCATAGAGATGACAGCAGACAACTGCATTCATTCCACATTTATTGTCCTGTATGAGGTTTATTTTAAGCTGTGCAAAGTTTGCCAGTTCATCAAGTTTCTAATTACATTGTATTAATATATCAGTCTGGGGCTTCTCTTCTAATCAGAGAACATTTGATTTTCATGTGTTAAAAATCTTATCTCAAAAGTCCAACGTTTACCAAAAACAGAATCAAACTAGCTTTAGTTTTCTTTCAGTTCTTATGATTGGGATTAAATGCCAATAAATTCAGGTCTAAATTTTATGACCTCCTCCTGAAAATCCACAAAGAAAACAAAACTTTCTGCATCTGAATTTATGGTTACTTCTTTGAGTAAATTTCATATCCATTGCTTTTTTTCTCTGAGTTGCTTTAACATCAGTAAATTGCCCTGATGACCAGAATTTATTTGCATGTGGGTAAGTTCTTAGCTGCATGTCATGGCAATTTATCTATATAAACAATTTCTAATTTCTAATAGCCCAGAACAATACAACATTGCTGTTTTCTTCTAGTGATCACAGAATAAACCTCATTCTTTAATCAATGGGTTTGGAGTTGGAACTAATAAATTGTTTCTAATTTTGAGTTCTGTGAGGACAAAAATTCTTAGAAGTTTATTTTTCCACAGAGTCTAACAGGGCATTATACTTAGGCCGTTAAGACATTTTGAATCCTTGAATTTAAATACAGTTGATGGAGAGATAGAATATTTAGTGTGATGTATATCTAAAATGATTGTAGGCTCACATTTTACAACACCTGATGGATAAGAATGCCAAAGCAGAGTAAGATACGCCTGAGAATGACTCATCTCTTTGAATTTCGGTATTTCACTCTCTTCCTTAGTAAAATGGGAATGATGAAAATAGCATAAACTATTTCATTAAAGCATTGTGAGGATTAAACAAAACAATATATAAAAAGCAATTATATGTTGTCTGGCACATAACATGCATCTAACAATGTATATAGGTACAGTGGCTGCAGGACCTTCCCTTGGGAAAAGAACAAAGTGAAGTATTAGTTTTTTGGATTCCTACTTCACATATCAAGCACTTATCAAGTAATAAGTATTTTTATTAAGATATTCACTTTTTTCTTATTAGTCACATCTCCATGTAACAAATAAACATTGAGACTCAAGGGAGTTACAGCTATTACCAACATGTGGTTAATAACAGAGTTCAAGCCCACATTTTCTAAGACCAGGGACCTAGCTCCTTACTCAGTACTCTGAATATGAATACTATGATACATAAAGGTATGAAGAAAAAGAGGAACCGGTCACTAGCTACTACTTCTGAATTCATGAAGGGTTTCTGGGAGGTGGTTTTTACTACACAACATTCATTTGGAAGTAAGTGGAAAAGAAAGCTTATCTTTTCAGATACTAGTTTAAATATAAAAACATATACACTTAATATACTGTTCAAAGTATATTAACAATTGCTACTATTATCTAATAAACAGGGAACTGAAATATAATTACCTATTCTGTAATTCTGAATGTAAGGGTAAACAGTTACAAACTGGAGAGGCCAGGTGCTCAGTGTAGCTTCTTTGTACTTTCCTTCTTTTCTCATGATAATGAATGATAATGACAAACCCTGCTAGCTTTACTTATAGATGATAGAAAGGCAGTGGCCAACAAATGATGTAATATTTTCTGAGTTCTTACCATTTTATGGAAATGCTAAATGAAATAGTGAAACCTTTATGGTTGAGGACAATAGATAGGATATTCTCAGCACCTAATTCAGCGCCTCTAATCTAGTATAAACTCAAAATTTCAGCTATTTATGAAAATCACTTGCAGCAATTTTAATTTTAAGCTTTTAAAATGCAAAGACCCCCTAAGGAGAATCCTTTTCTATTTCAGACTTTTCCATGTTGTCATTTCATTTAATGTGGTTCCCAGGTTGTTATATTTCCCTTTCAAGTTCCTAACACATTAGAGCCTTATTGTGGATTAATGGAGAAAAACATGACAAAATACATTTTGATATCAGTCTCGCACTTTAGTCAGCATCTTTCTTATATGAGTTTGCTGCTGCTGCTGCTGCTATATGAGTTTACAATAACACAAAAACACAACAGCAAAAGGAAAGTTTTAGTTGATGGTAAACATAATTATTTCTTTGCTAGCTGTTCTTAAATTTTTTTTTTTCCATATCTCTTTATAGGATTAAATTTCTTTAAAGAGAGACCAAAAATACTTGCAAAGTATTCCATGAATACCTAGGAAGTTCTACATCACAAACTACCATCCCAAAGATTGTGGTTTTGTTTTTTTTTTTTTTTTCCTTTGAGCATACTCACTGACCTAACACACCACAGAATCTAGTTCTTATAATGCTTTCTGGATTCCACAAATGCTAAGCCCTTGAGTCATTTTTCCATCCCATATCACAAATCCCAGTCAGAATCAGAGTCCCTTTATGTGGTTTCTCATCTCTGTGTTAGTCAGTCGTGTCCAACTCTTTGTGAACCCACGGCCTGTGGCCTGCCAGGCGTCTCCATCCATGGGATTTTCCAGGCAATAATACTGAAGCGGGTTGCCAATTCCTTCTCCTCTTGCTTATCTAGGGAGAATGATATTTCCTCATGTCCATTCCAATCAACACAAGTTTATGATCTAACCAATATTTATACCTAGATATGAGAAAGACTTGTACTGAGCACCTGTGACTTACACAGAATCACTAGGGCTGTGAGCTGGATCTCAACGAAATAAAAGTTATATCTTGTGAAACAGACTATAATCTAAGTACAGACTTACATTTCTGTTAATTTTAGTGGTCCAGTGTCTGGTTTGGGGGTGGTGTTGGATATGTGTATGTGTATTTTCTAGATGGTAAATGGGGACCACAATATTTTTACCCACTTTTATTGGGAATGCATAAAGGATAGCATTGCTAGGTCATATAAAAGATGCCCAAATTCAAATTTCAGAAAAACCATTAGTAATTTTTTAGTATAAGTGTGTCCTAAATACAGCATAAAACATATACTTATATTAAAATGCTATTTAAATTAGAATAGTATATCTAAAATTCAAATTTAACTGGTAGTCTTATATTTATTTTTTTTTGTTAACTCTGAAAACCCTAATATAGGTACAAACTTCCTAAAAGACAATTGGCTAGAACTCAATCATTTTATTTAAGGTAGAGAAAGCAAGATCCTTGCTTTCATGCAATCTACATTCTCATAAAACACAAAAATGCTTCATTATAATAAATGAATAAATAAGGCAGTATTAATTTCATGACGAAAATAAAACCAGATAATGCAAGAGACACTGAGGAGCTGTTTTTTATTAGGCATTAAAGGAGAGACTTAGTGGGGCTGCCGTCTATGGGGTCGCACAGAGTCGGACACGACTGAAGCGACTTAGCAGCAGCAGCAGCAACATTTGGTTGAGAAATAAATAAAAAGTAGGAGCCAGCAATTCGAAAAGGAGACATAGGCCACACGTAGGAAAGACATAAAGGTTATAGAAGTTAGCATGTTAAAGTAACAGCAAGAAGAAAAGTGACAGTATGGCTAGAAAAAGTAAATGCAAGAAAAATTATCTGAGAAAAAGTCATAGGGAATTCAGGATCTGATTTATCTGGGATCCAAATGCTCAGAGTACTGACTTTGGATCTTCTGCGTAAATACAACAGGGAACAATGAAGGTGGCTTAGCTGATAAATGAAAAATGTGTCATCTGTGTTTTATAAGGATAATTCTTACAAATGAATTATAAGAAGCCAAGTCAGCAAACTAGATAACCAATGAGTAGAGTTGTAGAGAGAGACAAAGATAGTCATAGAAAAGAATTACATATTTTGGAATGGTCTTGAGCTCGAAGTGGCAGGTTTCCTGGCAGATTGGTCTTGGAGATTAAGGTAAGAGAGGAGTCAATTGGTATCCATTATTTTTGTTGTTGTTGTTATTTTTGTTTAAGCAACCAGCTGCTGGTGACAATATTACTGAGGAGTACATAACCAGAGGTGTTTGTGGACTGAAAGTTTCCTTTAACCATGTTAACTTTCAGATATTTACAAGATATTTAAGTGGAGATGTAAAGTAGCAGCTGGCTATGAGTGTGGAGTTCAGATGAGAGATCAAGCCTGAAGTGTTAATTAGCACTTATGTATTTTAAGGCATGGAAGTGGATAAGATTTTCTAGAAGAGGTTATAAATAGAGATGGAAATGGTAACAAATTTGAATCCTAAAAACAAATCTAGAAAAGCAGCCAGCAATGGAGATGGACAGGGGCAGGGTGAGGGGAGAGAGCAGTCAAGAGAAAATCCACTGGCCTCAAGAAACCAAGAATAGTATGTATTTTCAGAAAATGGGGACTGGTCAAATAGAGAGAATGAGCCTAATCATGAGGTAATTTGAGAGCTGAGCAGGGGTCACTATTTGGTAACATCATGATCACAGGTGGTCTAGTACGAGCAGGTTCAGTAGGCTAGTGAAGAGCAGAAGTCTGGCCGAATTTAATGAAGAGAAAATGCAGATGAGAAAGTTAACAAAACTACATGACAATTCAATGAAGAAGCTGTGCTATAAAAGGGAAGAAAGAAATGCAGGTATATTTCAAAAGAAGCAAGTTTTTTTTTTTTTAATAGATGGAAGAACTTAATAAGTAAATGTTCTATGTCAATGAGTATAATAAATGGGAAGTAATTGATGGCACAGAAGAAATTTCAAGGTTAATAACCTTAGAAGATGATATAGGATGGCACCTGGAGCACAGGTGGAAGGACTGACCTTTGGTAAGATTAGGGTGTTTCCTTAATTCTGGCAAAATATCAGATGACAAAGGGGAGAGGAGAGTGTATAGAAAATTTGAAATAATGAAATAAAATATCAACTATTTTGAATATGGATTCAACTTTAAAAATCCAAGATCTGTGAAATGAACCATATCATAAGTGTAATGTGGGCATTAAATAGGAGTCTTTAAGATAAGGAAAAAAAACCTTATGCTAATTTTAAAAAATAAATTAATACTGTGTATATACAGTATGATATCCAGTATGTAAAAAAATATATATGAATACCAATACCTATGTTAAAAAATGTAGTGGTTAAATATCAGTTTTATTGTGAGGATTATTACACATTTTACATGCTTATATAATTCAGGGAAATACTTTTTAAAGCCCATTTCATAATAACAGATTAATACAACATCAAAAGAAATTCTTGAATTCTCTATCCCACCTCACAAATCTTGGGATATAAGTAGACTGATTATAATTTATTTTTAAAAATTTCAAAAGAGAGGCCAAGTAGTAAATAAATATGCAAAATCAAGGACTGCTTTTAGAAATATTTGAGCATCTCCTAAAGAAAAGCTTCACAGGAAAAATCAGCTTGTATCCAGAATTTGAGAATGATTACCATAACCAATAGTTATGGTATACTTCTTACCGTAAGTTAAAGAGGTGTAAAAATTCATAAATGGTGCATACATAAGGACTCAAAGGGGACAATATAAAACTAAATATATATCCAAGAACCACTTTAATCTCCACATGGAAGACTACAGAGTAGATACTAGGTACTAGGGTGGCATTTTCAAGGCTGAAAATCCTTCAGATTCAATATTCTGCTATGTCAGTTGTTTCTATATACCACAACCTTAGTCTCATTCCTATAGTGTTAATTCAGACAAGAGAGGTCTTCAGGATTTGGCATTTTTTTTTAAAAAAGTTCTCCTCTATTTAGTTCTTTGGCCCATTTTTTGATTGGGTCATTTATTTTTCTGGAATTGAGCTGCAGAAGTTGCTTGTATATTTTTGAGATTAGTTGTTTGTCAGTTGCTTCATTTGCTATTATTTTCTCCCATTCAGAAGGCTGTCTTTTCACCTTGCTTATATTTTCCTTTGTTGTGCAGAAGCTTTTAATTTTAATTAGATCCCATTTGTTTATTTTTGCTTTTATTTCCAGAATTCTGGGAGGTGGATCATAGAGGATCCTGCTTGATTTATGTCTGAGAATGTTTTGCCTATGTTCTCCTCTAGGAGTTTTATAGTTTCTGATCTTACATTTAGATCTTTAATCCAGTTTGAGTTTATTTTTGTGTGCGGTGTTAGAAAGTGATCTAGTTTCATTCTTTTACAAGTGGTTGACCAGTTTTCCCAGCACCACTTGTTAAAGAGATTGTCTTTACTCCATTGTATATTCTTGCCTCCTTTGTCAAAGATAAGGTGTCCATATGTGTGTGGATTTATCTCTGGGCTTTCTATTTTGTT
Organism: Ovis aries; assembly: GCF_016772045.2. NCBI lineage: Eukaryota > Metazoa > Chordata > Mammalia > Artiodactyla > Bovidae > Ovis > Ovis aries. Next base: position 168,321,665 of record NC_056054.1, on the reverse strand, counting down.
CCATTGATCTATATGTCTGTCTTTGTGCCAGTACCATACTGTCTTGATGACTGTGGCTTTGTAGTAGAGCCTGAAGTCAGGCAAGTTGATTCCTCCAGTTCCATTCTTCTTTCTCAAGATTGCTTTGGCTATTCGAGGTTTTTTGTATTTCCATACAAATCTGGAAATTATTTGTTCTAGTTCTGTGAAAAATGTGGCTGGTAGCTTGATAGGGATTGCATTGAATTTGTAAATTGCTTTGGGTAGTATACTCATTTTCACTATATTGATTCTTCTGATCCATGAACATGGTATATTTCTCCATCTATTAGTGTCCTCTTTGATTTCTTTCATCAGTGTTTTATAGTTTTCTATATATAGGTCTTTAGTTTCTTTAGGTAGATATATTCCTAAGTATTTTATTCTTTTCGTTGCAATGGTGAATGGAATTGTTTCCTTAATTTCTTTTTCTACTTTCTCATTATTCGTGTATAGGAATGCAAGGGATTTCTATGTGTTGATTTTATATCCTGCAACTTTACTATATTCATTGATTAGCTCTAGTAATTTTCTGGTGGAGTCTTTAGGGTTTTCCATGTAGAGGATCATGTCATCTGCAAACAGTGAGAGTTTACTTCTTCTTTTCCAATTTGGGTTCCTTTGATTTCTTTTTCTGCTCTGATTGCTGTGGCCAAAACTTCCAGAACTATGTTGAATAGTAGCGGTGAAAGTGGACACCCTTGTCTTGTTCCTGACTTTAGGGGAAATGCTTTCAATTTTTCACCATTGAGGATAATGTTTGCTGTGGGTTTGTCATAGATAGCTTTTATTATGTTGAGGTATGTTCCTTCTATTCCTGCTTTCTGGAGAGTTTTTATCATAAATGGATGTTGAATTTTGTCAAAGGCCTTCTCTGCATAGACATTTCTCCAAAGAAGACATACGGATGGCTAACAAACACATGAAAAGATGCTCAACATCACTCATTATTAGAGAAATGCAAATCAAAACCACAATGAGGTACCACTTCACACCAGTCAGAATGGCTGCGATCCAAAAATCTGCAAGCAATAAATGCTGGAGAGGGTGTGGAGAAAAGGGAACCCTCCTACACGGTTGGTGGGAATGCAAACTAGTACAGCCACTATGGAGAACAGTGTGGAGATTCCTTTAAAAATTGCAAATAGAACTGCCTTATGACCCAGCAATCCCACTGCTGGGCATACACATCGAGGAAACCAGAATGGAAAGAGACACATGTACCCCAATGTTCATCGCAGCACTGTTTATAATAGCCAGGTCATGGAAACAACCTAGATGTCCATCAGCAGATGAATGGATAAGAAAGCTGTGGTACATATACACAATGGAGTATTATTCAGCCTTAAAAAAGAATCCATTTGAATCAGTTCTGATGAGATGGATGAAACTGGAGCCGATTATACAGAGTGAAGTAAGCCAGAAAGAAAAACACCAATACAGTATACTAACACATATATATGGAATTTAGGAAGATGGCAATGACGACCCTGTATGCAAGACAGGGAAAGAGACACAGATGTGTATAATGGACTTTTGGACTCAGAGGGAGAGGTAGAGGGTGGGATGATTTGGGAGAATGGCATTCTAACATGTATACTATCATGTAAGAATTGAATCGCCAGTCTATGTCTCACGCAGGATGCAGCATGCTTGGGGCTGGTGCATGGGGATGACCCAGAGAGATGTTATGGGGAGGGAGGTGGGAGGGGGGTTCATGTTTGGGAACGCATGTAAGAATTAAAGATTTTAAAATTTAAAAAATAAAAACCTATTAAAAAATAAAATAAAAAAAAGAATTAAAGATTTTAAAATTAAAAAAATAAAAACTAAAAAATAAAAAAAAATAAAAAAGTTCTCCTCATTAGACATGTTATTAAAACATCTAGCTTTTGCCCCAACAGTGTAGGACCTATTACAAAGAATAGTATGAATGTTTCTTAAAACACTAAAAATAAAACTGTCATGCAATCCAGCAATCCCACTCCTGAGCATATATCCAAAGTAATATCTAATTCAAAAAGATGCATGCACCCCAATATTCATAGCAGCACTATTTACAACAGTCAAGATATGGAAGAGTAATGGATGAAGAAGATATACATGCACATATGTATATAATGGAACATCACTCAGCCTTAAAAAAGAATGAAATAATGCATTTTCAGCAACACAGATGGACCTATGTTGATCCTATATGAGATTACCATACTAAATGAAGTAAGTCAGAGAAAGACAAATATAAATTATTATAAGTGGAATCTAAAAAAATGATACAAGTGAACTTTTTTACAAATCAGAGTCACAGATGCAGAAAAGAAACTTATAGTTACCTAAGGGGAAAGATCAGTCAGTTCAGTCACTCAGTCATATCTGACTCTGCGACCCCATGAATTGCAACACGCCAGGCCTCCCTGTCCATCACCAACTCCCGGAGTTCACTCAGACTCACATCCATAGAGTCAGTGATACCATCCAGCCAGCTCATCCTCCGTTGTCCCCTTCTCCTCCTGCCCCCAATCCCTCCCAGCATCAGAGTCTTTTCCAATGAGTCAACTCTTCGCATGAAGTGGCCAAAGTACTGGAGTTTCAGCTTTAGCATCATTCCTTCCAAAGAAATCCCAGGGCTGATCTCCTTCAAAATGGAGAAGGATAAACTGGGAGACTGTGATTGACATATACACAATGCTATAGATAAAATGGATAATAAAGACTGACTGTATAGCACAGGGACCTCTACTCAATACTCTTTAATGACCTAAATGGGAAAAGGGTCTAAAAACAGAGTGGACATATGTATAACTGATTCATTTTGCTGTACAACAGAAACACAACACTGTAAATCAACTATACTACAACAAAAATGTAAAAATATATTGAGATTTTATTCATTAAAATTATGACAAAGTTTTTTAAAACCTAGCTTTCAGTTATAGTTAGAAGTTACCTTTCTTTTGAGGATATGTTTGCTAGGACCTTCAACAATTTTAATATGTGACATACCTATGATAAAGCCTTTCAAGTAAGTGTTTAGTTTTTTAAATAACAGGTAAAATCTACCAGTGAGCATCTACTGGGAATTTTCTTCTTAGCTATTCATCTTACTAAATAGATTATAAGACCCTAAAGGATAGGAACTCTGTCTTATTCAGACTTGCATTTCCAGAATGTGGCATAGGGCCTAAAATATGTTAAGTGCCCAATTGATTTGTTGGGGAAAAAAAAAAAAATAAAACAAAGAATGGAAGAAGGGAGAGGGATAGGTACATATCCTCCAGAAACCTCAAAGTCTCAAAGAGTGCTAAGTAGTTTTAAAACAATGTTTCTTTCCATGGCTTCTGAAAGCTTATTTTTCAAAACAGAGGTGTGATTTCATGGAGCAATCATCCTCCAAAGGTTGTGTTTCAGGGCATTTAAGAGGCCATCAGTCTTTAAGGTTGTTTGCTGATCTGGAACACTTCATCAAAAACATGTTTTAAAAATTAGAAATGAAAAAATAAAAGCTCTGTGCTATTCAAGACAGATTCCCCATCGATTGAACATGCCTGAATGAATTCTCAAGTATTAAAACAATGATTCATCTTGTAGTAACAAAATAGATGGCATCAGTAGTAAATATAAAATAAAGAGATAAAACAAAGAGCCACTTGTACACATCATGAATATACCCAAGGCAGTAACTGGGCCATATTTTAAGTGACCTATCTCATTGTAACAACATTCATACTGTAGAATTACTCAATTTAAAACAGAAAAGTAAAAAAGACCTGATCCAGAATACAAGTGCTTCCCTAGTATCTGACCTATTCCTCATACATGGTGTTGTAATAGGTAGTTTGACAAACTGAAAAATAGGTGAACTGGACAATGAGGGTTGAGAAAGGAATGCTACATATTTCGGACCATTATGATTATTTATGTGGGGAATCAAACCGTTTGAATATTTTGAGTCATTTTTAAACTATAATTTGAGTATTTTACCATAGTTAAGAAAAATTAGTATTGTAAATCATTTTTTTCCTTTGCTCTGGGGTATTAAACATAAATTATATGTTTGTGTGCATATGCGGTCTTTATCCTATTTGTACCTGTATCTAGATCCCTTGGAAAGACTAGTATGAGCAAAATAGAGCCTTACAAGCCTTTAAAAAAATAAATAAAACAATCCCTAAATTATGTACACTAAAATATAGTGTAAGTTACAATTAGTTGCAATCAAATACATAATAATTATTACTTGTTATACAATTATTCCTAGCTTACCATATGTTTTTATACAAGATGGAATCTCCTAACTAAAAAATATATAAATACTCATTTATATATGATATGGCTATGTCTTACTAATTTAACATACATTAATTGAGTGCTTACCCTAAACCACAATCTGTTAAAGGCATTAGGGGTGCACAGTCTTTTGCTCATGAGGAGTCTAGATTAGTATGTTAACATAGATAAGTCATGAATTACATTATTGGAAATGAATGTTCCACTATAGCTATACTATGTCTAATGATAAACAGGCACATGACTTGTTCAGCTGTAATAGGGAGTTTCAACAGTATATACAACAGTATATACATTTTTCTAAAAAAATATATATATATATACACAATCCAAAAAGGTAAGCATTTCTGCCTGAAAAAGCTTCCAACTAAAGCTACTTTCCTATTGTTTGTCTCTTAAAAAAAAAAAAAAACTTACATTTTTTTTCTCATTATACTGAGAATAAAGCTTTATATAGTATTCCTAGTTTTGAAAATTTAGTCCAGTGAATACAAGCATATATGTGCGTGTTTAATATAAGATTGCTATTATGAAGGAAAGAATGATGACTGTATTTAGGAGGGTTTGCTTCAGTTGGTGGTGATGGTTTACTCACTAAGTTATGTTTGACTCTACACTCACAAAGACTGTAGCCCGCCAGGCTCCTCTGTCCATGGGATTTTCCAGGCAAGAGTACTGGAGTGGGTTGCCATTTCCTTCTCCAGGGATCTTCCTGACCTAGGAATTGAGCTATGGTCTCCTGCTTTGCAGGCAGATTCTTTACCAACTGAGACACCAGGGAAGCCCCTCACAAAGTTAAAATACAAAAAGGCAATAGATATGACATTATTGATTTGGCTACTTTTCCTAAGAAATTTACCTAGATATAATTCACTTTTATTTTCCTAAACATTAGTCCAACAAAGGAAAATATGTATCTGGTCCTTATGTTGTATCCTCAAGAGCATGCTCTGACAGAGGCTGGTGGTGCTCTTTCAAAGTACAATGGAAACCTGATCAGCAACAGAGCTGGTCAATATTGACAGTTCCAAGCCCACCCACTGGTGTGCAAAGAGGCAATGAAGGCTCTGGAATACACTGCCTGAGTTAAAATTCCAACTCTCCCATGCACTAACAATCTCCATGAATCTGGTAAGTCACTTCTCTCTGAACCTCTTTCTCTTTGCTCATCTGCAGTTTGTTAAGACTACATAAGATAATGCATGTAAAGACTTAGCATATTACTTGGCAAAAAGTTAACTCTCAGTACATGTCATATGTCAGTATTTTACCTCACAGGATACAATTAAAGGAACAGCCATAGAGCAATAACCAAGACATGGACCTTAAATCTTGTTCCTTTGTGCTCATTTTAAACCATAGCATCTACTATTGACCCCATAAAATATAGAGTTCTGTCAAGCTGAGTTTGCAATGACAAAGCACACTTATCCCACATGGATATAGCAAGTATTTTAATATGTTAAAAGCCTAAATAAATCATTCATCTACAAAGAAAAGTTAGATGGCCAGTCACAATTTCCAAGCCTATGTCATCAACGTTAATTCCACAAAAGCATTTGAAATGGACAGTCTTTTTCAAATGCCATTATCACATAATTTTGTACAAAATAAAAATATTTCTTCACTGTCATCATCTTTCCCTCCATCTTTATTTCACTTATTCCTTTCATGCTTGCTATTAAGGAAATATTAGAAGGTTCTTGGGTTTGTTCTAAGAGCAAACAAATTGTGTTTCACCAAGTCATCAAATCATAAAGACTAAGACAAAGTGATTTGTTTTAGAACTACGCATTTTTAAAGTAATTTCAGTTATGTAATGAACTTACCATTTTTGCCAATAAATTTTGGAAAATGAATCTTCTGAGAACACTTATAGGAATGAACCATCATCACAAGTTATGTAAGTGATAGTAAACAGCTGAGTTCCTTAATAAGGATGCTAAATATCAATACAATTCACCTAAATAATCACACTTTGTCATTTGCCATCCACCTGAAACTATCACAACACTGTTAATCAGTTGTACTCCAATACAAAATAAAAAAAATTTAAAAATTACTCTTTTCTAATGATTTCTTAATTCCCATTTACAGAAAACAGTGAAGACTGACAAATCAGGCAAAAGTATAGAACTGAGTGCAGCTAATTAGCATGTCCCAAAGCCAACCAAATAACTCATTCTCTACAAGTAACAGGCTGAAAAAATGGAGGAAGCCAGAATTGATACAGGGAGGACACGCAAATAAGGGCAGAACTGGAATGAATACCAGGTAACAACTTGATACTTATTTGAGGAGCAAAATTTTCAAATCATTGCTTTTATATCCTCCTATACTACTCAAGAAAAAAGTGTTACATTAAATCTTTAGAGAAGGTTTTTTTCATTTAGGTCAATTTTCTGCCACTGATTCTTTTTGAACACAGCTTTTATGACTACAGAATCAGTAAGAAGAGCACCTTCTACATTCTTTGGCTATCTAAGTAAGAAAATAGTGAAGTCTAAGCATTATTTTCACCAAATATTTTATTTTTGATAGAAAAGTAATCATTTTTAGAATTTTAAATGATAATGTCTAAAGTTTATTTTGAAACTCCAGTACTTTGGCCACCTCATGCGAAAGGTTGACTCATTGTAAAAGACTCTGATGCTGGGAGGGTTTGGGGGCAGGAGGAGACGGGGACAACAGAGGATGAGATGGCTAGATGGCATCACCGACTCAATGGACATGAGTTTGGGTAAATTCCAGGAGTTGGTGATGGACAGGGAGGCCTGGCGTGCTGTGATTCACAGGGTTGCAAAGAGTTGGACATGACTGAGCGACTGAACTGAACTGAAAGTTTTAGTGACATTAAGACAAAAGGAAAGAATTATTACCCTAAAGGGGAAAACAGTAATGATGCCAATGTCAGAGAAGTAAAAAGCCAATTAATGGTTAGTAAACAAGTCAAAAAAATGTTTAAAAGCAGGCACTTGCCTTTTAGGAATAATTCTGGACAATGCCAAATACTGATCTTTTCATGTAAGTTGAAAGTGAAAGTGAAAGTTAAGTCGTGTCCGACTCTTTGCGACCCCATGGACTGTAGCCTACCACACTCCTCTGTCCATGGGACTCCCTAGGTAAGAGTACTGGAGTGGGTTGCCATTTCCTTCTCCAGAGGGTCTTCCCAACCCAGGAATCAAACCCAGGTCTCCCACATTGGAGGCAGACACTTTAACCTCTGAGCAGAGTTACAAAATATATTAAAATGTTAAAATTTTAAAAATGCAAATACAGGAAATTCTCACCACCTCAGTAACTAGATAAACCTTCCCTCAAAATGGGAGAAATTACAAAATAATAAAAAGTGATGATAATAAGAAGGTAGAATGAAAGGAAAATTTTAAATATTCACTGATCTGATTCATCTATTTAAAAAAGACTGCTATGTATTCTCTGTTTAATAGAAAAATGTTATCTTCTGTAAGACCATGAAGACTCTCCAAAGAGTGACAGGATTACAAAATTCTGGCTCCCATCAGAGTAAACATTATCTGTGTCTACTATTCCTTCTCTTTATGTTGTTCACAGGTGTTGAGTAGACAATCTGAAACAGAATAACCTGGAAAATGATTTATTGTCTCTGTACAGAAAGGTACAAAAACCAGGTTTCTGTCCAATTTGGTAATTTCATTCCTTGGCAGTATTTAAATATGCATAGCAGCTGCAACTGTTCTCAGACCTGACTAATGATTTATCCACTGAGAGCAACCTTTGTCAGGGATAAACACAGAAAATGATGGAGCGGTATTTGGGCATTACACCATGTCTTGAATCAAGCAATAACAGAAATAGACTCTTTCCAAATCATTAGCAGTGTCCCCTTACATTAATCACTATGCATGAAATCCCAATCTCAAAAGCCACATGAAAATCTCATTTCCAACAGAAACTATGAAAAAGCCTTTTGTCCATCTCCATTATTTAGCTATTTCTTTTCTTAAAAAATTGACAGTTTATAGTATCTCTGTTGTCATGAATGTTGATTCACCTTGGAAATATTGTTCATCTCTAGCTTTTGTTTACTAAAAGCAAATAAAATGTCTGGACCTGGTATCAAGCTTAACGTGAAAGCAAACCACCACAATTAAAACTCAATACTCAATCATCAGATAAAAGTCAATAAATTATAATTAATATTTTAATTATTATATTAAACTTGGGAACTGAATAGACAGATTTGTGAATATAAATCCACTTTCTTTGGCTTTGAAACTCATCAATATATTTCTGGTTTGTTTACAGTATCTAAAGATCAGTATCTCTGAGCAGAGACTTGGCTTTTTCTGTGTACATTTTACATTTTATTACTTTATGTTGGATCCAGAACAAGTAATTTTTAAATCAGAAATCTTCAATAAATTGCCAATATAGACCCAAGAGAAAACAGAGACCCATACAATCTTATCCTATAATCATGAAGGTATTAAATGACTTTGAAGAAAAAAGTTGCTATACCCAAAATGCTTTGGGAAACCATGACAGACCAGAATATACCAATCAGAAGCATTAAAATGTGGAACCAACCAAGATACACTTCTAAAGGTGAATGGATTAAAAGACTATGGTAAATCCAGATAAAGGACTATTACTCAGTCCTGAAAATAAATGAACTTCAAGACATGAAAATACATGGAGGAACATTAAGTGCATATCGTTACGTGAAAGAAGCAAAACTAGAGAGAGACTACACACTCTATAATTTCAACTATAAAACATTCTGGAGATTGTAAGACTAAAGATAAGAAGAAAGGCCAGTGGTACCAGAGTGGAGGTAGAAGATGAATAGGCAGAATACAGAGGAATTTTAGGTGAAAATACCTATGATACTACAATGATGGATATAGTCCACTTCTTATTTGTTCAAACCCATTAAAAAGTACCATAACAAAAGTGAACTCTAAGGCAAAGTATTAACTTTGGGTGATTATGATATGTCAATGTATATTCATCTTTGGTTAAAAAGAGAAAAGGGACAATCCTGGTGATCTATGTCTGTAATGAGGGAGATCATTTATGTATGGGGGCAAAAAGTCAGAAAAATCTCTGTACCTTTCTCTCAGTTTTGCTGTAAACCTAAAACTGTTCTAAAAAATAAACTATTTTTTAAAATGTAGTAGGATTTAAGGAAAATACTCTTAGCTAGAGCAACACACACTATAAGTAGGTAGGAATAATTTAATCAACATATAATCAAGAAATACTTGAGTAAAATTATATGAATAATTGGCAACCTCAAAAGAAAACCTATGGTAGAGAGAAAATATGCAGATAGTTGCAAACTATATTATAAATCTGTAGTAATTGAGATGTATGGTATTGACATAACAGACACATATATCAATGGAACAAAATAAAGAATCCAGAAAAAAAATGCATATAGGATCAATTAATTTATGACAAATGAGTC